>NC_052067.1:80766441-81391441 GCF_015852505.1 Tachyglossus aculeatus
GTTTTGAACCAGACCCTGATAAGAGAACCTTCGCTAATGAGTTGCTTGTGGATGAGTTCTTAAAGGTTTCCTGCAAGAAGAAGAAGACCCAGACTAAGCTCTCAGGTAGGTTTATGGCTCTGAAAACAGGCGAGCCGACCTTAAACACCCTGGGAGTTTTCTGTGCCTCAGTTTCCTCACCTATAAAACAGACATTAAATACCTGTTCTCCCTATTACCTAGACCGTGATTCCTGTGAGGAACAGGAACTATATCCGGTCTGAGTATCTTGTATCTACCCTGGTGCTTAACACAGTGTTTGGCATAGAGTTAATGCTTAATAAATGGCAACATTTTTTATCATTATGGAACCAGGCTGAAATTAGAATGTGTGGCACCTCCAGTGTGACAGTTTTTCAAAATTCAAACACGGGGGAGCAGTTTGGTCAAGTGGAAAGACCCCAAGCCTGGGAGTCAGAGAACCTGGGCTCTAATCCTGTCTCTGCCTCTTGCCTGTTGTGTGACCTGTGCACGTCACTTGATTTCTCTGTGCCTCAGTTTCCTCATCTCTAAAATGGGCATTAAATACTTGTTCTCCCTTCTATTAAGTCTGCGAGGCCCATGTGGGTCAGGAGCTGTGTCCGACCTTACATCTGCCATAGTGCTTAGTATGGTGCTTGGCACATACTGTTTGCCAAATATCAAAATTATTATTATTATTATTGTTATTATTACTAACCATTAGACCAGTGGTAGACAAATGAATCTCTCACGTTCAGTCTCTGAGAGTAGAGTTAATGACCAAACCAGTCCCATTCATTAGAAATCCTAATTAGTTAAACCTAATCTTAACCCAAGCCCTGCTAAGATTCTTGGATAATTGAAATTTAAATTGTTCAGTTTGGGGAAACATCAATATGGGAAATTAGTTGACGATTAGACTTCAAGTATTTAGTTTGTAGGTGATTGGTCAACCCCTTTTCTGAAGGTTCAACAACCCAAATGGAGGGTGATTCAGTAAGTGCCTGAAGCCCATCACTGGGGAGGGAAATTCACCTTGCCTATTCCCACCTCTGTGGAATTGTTTTCTACTGCCCACTGTGGTAGGATGTTCTTGACCAAGTTTTAAACCTCATAAAAGTGCTAGACAAATACCAGCTATTAGCATTTATAATTACAAGGCCCCACAAATTAAACTAGAAAAAAAATCCCTGTAATTCCGAGTAGGAGAAAGTACCTGTTGGATCTTGGCAGATCCACTCAGAGAAGGCACTATCAGGTTGCCATAATAATGTAAAATAAAAGCAGTAGGAGAGTAAGGTTAAATCATCTTTTGTCGGCTTTAGGGTGGAATGGAGGTAAACAAATGGGTCATTTGGGAGAACTATAGAACTCATTCTGAGATTGCATTTCTTGTTTTTCTACCTAGTATGAGAATGCATGGTACATGTTTGCTAATTCCATTTTCTCTTCGTCCCACAGTTCTTTCGGCAGGATCAAATGGTGAGTTGTATTTTTCTACCTTTGCCACTTTATAAAATCCAAGTTTGCTATTGAAATTTCCAAGGAACAGAAACCAGGTGCTTTGTGCTGAGCTTTAGACTCCCTGATAAATCAATCAGCAAGCCAAAACCTGTGCCTACTAAATGCATTTGGGAGCTCCTGGACAGTGATAGCTGTGCACTGCCAAGCTGGCAGAGAACCAGGCCAGGTGTGCAGGGAGGCAATGTTCACACCCCTTAACTAAGCAGAAATTTGCCGCTGCCAGAGGCAAGCTGGTGGCCAGATGTTTCACGCCCTGATATTAATTGTGTATAATTACATAAATCACTGATGAAGTAAATCACGAATATTTTACATACCCATGAAAGCTTATTCACTTCTTTTTTGGCCAATGGATGATTTATTACCCTCAACACCGAGACCTCTAATGGGAAATATTTGTGACCGATAAGAATGATTTCTGACATCATAAATTCAGTTTGGATAGTGGTCAGTGGTCCCTTGAATCTAATTCCTAGTCCCAAGCAATTTGGGGGTTGCTTGTCATTATTTTATTTTTTCCCCCTTTTTCTTAGAAAGGTGGATTGGTTCTTGAGGAACAGTTGTTTCAAGAAATTATTTTCTTTGAAATTGGCAATATAGATAAAATTTTAATCTGAGATTCTGTTAAGGAAGTTTGTTTCCCTTTTCAAAATAAAGGAAACCCATTCAACCAAACGTGGTGTATAGCTTCTGGTCATTTATAACCTCAGTTCATTGTAGCTAGGTCAAACGTTATGTGTCCTTATAGTTTTGGACCACAGAATTTAAGTGCTCATAGTCTATAGTTAGAATGCTAGAAGTTGTAAAATGAAAAATCCCTCATTAAACCAGTTGTGTTTTTCTTGTTCCTTTGGGAGTAGAATACCTTAGGAGTATATCTCTGCCGGTGCCTGTGGTAGTGGAAGATACAAGCAGCAGCAGCGAATATGGCTCGGTTTCCCCAGACACAGACTTAAAGGTGGATCCCTTCTCCTTCAAATCAAGAGCCAAATCCTGTGGGGAAAAGGATGTGAAAGGGATCCGGACCCTCTTTCTGGGGTAAAGACCTGTCTTGATTTGGCTTGAGTGCCCAGGGTTGGGGAGGTGTGTATGGCGGTGGGGAGGGACGCGGGGGGATGCTTCAAAGACTGTGCTTTCGTGGCTGTTTCTTTAAATGAAATTGTGACATGCAGTACTTACATTGTAGCATCCCAGATGAGAATTTTGAAGATCACAGTGCCCCACCTTCCCCCGAAGAAAAGGATTCTGGATTCTTTATGCTGAGGAAGGATAGTGAACGAAGAGCGACCCTGCATAGGATACTAACAGAAGACCAGGATAAGGTTGTGAGGAACTTATTGGAAACCTTAGCCCAGGTAAAATCTTTTGCGAGTTAAGTTAAATTAAGCAAATGCCTTTGATCGGGTCAGAACTGGAATGTGTTGTGTAAGACAGGAGGCTGAAACCAAGACTTAAAGAAAGTGTTCATAGTAAATAAAAATCCCAAAGAGAATACATCAATGCTACAGAAACAGTGATTCATTTATCTGTAACTTAAAAATCTATGAACCGTATTTACCTGGTTTCCCCCAAGAATGTTTTAATTCTAAGTAATGCA
This sequence comes from Tachyglossus aculeatus, assembly GCF_015852505.1. Taxonomy (NCBI): domain Eukaryota; kingdom Metazoa; phylum Chordata; class Mammalia; order Monotremata; family Tachyglossidae; genus Tachyglossus; species Tachyglossus aculeatus. Next base: position 80,769,563 of record NC_052067.1, read on the forward strand.
TTTGGGCTAAGTAAAATCAACCCCAAAGCATCGGATTCTGTATTTCTCCTCAGTTTTTCTCTGTCAACCTAATTGATGCTTTGTTTTTCCTTTAGGAAGAAAGCGTATTCCTGTTTTTCCTTTAGGAAGAAAGTGTATCCCCCCTTTATAGGTTAAGTAATTACCTCTAAACAAAGAGCTTTCTGGTTCTCACAAGTAACCATTAGTTGTTGGGATCCTAACAATAGGCTAAAAATAGAGACATTACAATAACTAAGCACCAGGGCCTCCATTTGTTATGAGCTATGGAGGTTCCCACTCACCCCAGCTGCTAAATCATCACTTGGGTAGTTAAATTCAGAAATCAAGGAGGTGTGATGTAGCTTTCAGTTCCAAGGAACCATTTGGTGCCGTACAGGCAATAAATAGGCCTCCTTTGTGGCCAGGAAGCATTAAGGTCACTCCAAAGAGTGATGGGCAATGGAGAAGAACGTAAGAGTGCAGTGTTACATAATCAGCTAGATAAGCTGATCTAACTGTATATATGGTAGAGGGGGAAAATGCCTGAAGTATGAGTTTCATGATAAAACATTGGCAGAAGGAGGAAGGACCGAAGCAACATGCTTTTTTGTTAGGGAAGCAGAAATGGAGCCAGAGATAGTTGTTTGCTCCACTGAATACAGGCAGTTCATTTTTCCACCAAGATAAGGTTCCAGTTTGTGAATCACCGACATGATTCTGAAACAATTTTCATGACTGGCAATGTCTGCTTCCATTCCTTGACTTCCAGATATAATCTATCAGTGGTATTTATTGAATGCTAACTGTGTGCTGAGCACTATTCTAGGTGCTTGGCAGAGTACGATATAATAGTATAGATAGACATGATCCCCAACCCACAAGGAGTCTAGAGGTGGAGACAGAAATTGAAAGAAATTGCAGTTAGGGGATATATACCAAACTGCTGCGGGCTGGAGGTGGGGTGAATATTAAGTGCCTAAGAGGTACAGATTCAAGTGCATAGACAGTGAAGAGGGGAGAGAAACAAAGGGGAAATGGGGGCTTAGTCAGGAAAGGTCTTTTAGATGGGGTGTAACTTTAGAAATGGCTTTGGAGGTAGGGAGAGAGGTGTTCTGTTCTGTCAGATATGAAGGGGAAGGGAGTTCCAGGCTAAAGGGAAGATGTGGGCAAGGGGTTGGCAGTGAAATAAATGAGATCAGGGTGCAGTGAATAGGCTAGCATTAGAGGAGTAAACTGAGTGTTTGTTCATTCATTCAGTCGTATTTATTGAGCACTTACTATGTGCAGAGCACTGTACTAAGCGCTTGGGAAGTACAAGTTGGCAACATATAAAGACGGTCCCTACCCAACAACGGGCTCACAGTCTAGAAGGAGGAGACAGACAACAAAACAACATATTAACAAAATAAAATAAATAGAATAGTAAATATGTACAAGTAAAATAGAGTAATAAATCTGTACAAACATATATACAGGTGCTGTGGGGAGGGGAAGGAGGTGGGGGGGGGATGGGGAGGGGGAGAGGAAGGAGGGGGCTTAGTCTGGAAAGGCCTCCTGGAGGAGGTGAGCTCTCAGTAGGGCTTTGAAGGGAGAAAGCTAGCTTGACAGATGTGTGGAGGGAGGGCATTCCAGGCCAGGGAGAGGACGTGGGCCAGGGGTCAACGGCTAGACAGGCGAGAATGAGGCACAGTGAGGAGGTTAGCGGCAGAGGAGCGGAGGGTGCGGGCTGGGCTGTAGAAGGAAAGAAGGGGGGTGAGGTAGTAGGGGGTAAGGTGATGGACAGCCTTGAAGCCGAGAGTGAGGAATTTTTGCTTGATGTGTAGTTTGACTGGCAGCCACTGGAGATTTTTGAGGAGGGGAGTGACATGCCCAGAGCATTTCTGCACAAAGATGATCCGGGCAGCAGCATGAAGTATAGACTGAAGTGGGGAGAGAAAGGAGGATGGGAGATCAGAGAGGAGGCTGATGCAGTAATCCAGTCGGGATGGGATGAGAGATTAAACCAGAAGGGTAACGGTTTGGATGGAGAGGAAAGGGCGGATCTTGGCAATGTTGCAGAGGTGAAACTGGCAGGTTTTGGTGACAGATTGGATGTGAGGTGTGAACGAGAGAGCGGAGTTGAGAATGACACCAAGGTTGCAGACTTGTGAGACGGGAAGGATGGTAGTGCCGTCTACAGTGATGGAAAAGTCAGGGAGACAGCAGGGATTGGGAGGGAAGATAAGGAATTCAGTCTTGGACATATTGAGTTTTAGATGGCCGGCAGACATCCAGATGGAGATGTCTTGAAGGCAGGAGAAGGCACGAACCTGAAGGGAGGGAGAGAAAGCAGGGGCAGAGATGTAGATTTGGGTGTCATCAGCGTAGAGATGATAGTTGAAGCTGTGGAAGAGAATGAGTGTAGATAGAGAACAGAAGGGGACCAAGAACTGACCCTTGAGGAACCTCTACAGTAAGGGGATGGGAGGGGGAGGAGGAGTAGGTTAGGTTGTAGTAGGAGATCAGGAAGGTAAGGATAGGAGTGGGAAAGCTAATTTAGTGCCTTAAAGCCTAGAGTGAGGAATTTCTGTTTAATGCAGGTAATTCAGTTTTGGTTTAGGTCATAGTCAAAAATACCTGCTGGTAAATATTTGAAGCCCCAATGTGCTCTTTAGCTTATAAAATATGGAATTTGTAAAGGCTCCAGATCTGAAGGCTTTCTGTAAGAGAGCTGGGAACCAGTTGGTTGGTGTAGCCATGTCTCAATCAGTCAATTGTATTTATTGCATGCTTACTGTGTGCAGAGCACTATGCTAAGCACTTGGGAGAGAGCAATATAACAGAATTGGTCAGCCCGTTCCTTGCCCACAACGAGTTTACAGTATAGATGGCTGTAAATTCTCATTTCAGAAAGGGCAATTCTCTAATCTCCCACTACTGCACTCCCATATCACCTTAGAATTTGGGTACTCATTCCACCCAGTGCCATAGCATGTATATATGTATATGTCTTTATGTAGATTTTAATATTTGTCTTTTCCATTAGAATGTAGACTTTTTGAGGGCAGGGATCATGTCTGCTAATTTCATTGTATTCTCCCAAGTGCTTAATACAGTGCTCTGAACAGAATAGAATAGATTCTGCTGATGATTTGAATTTTATCTAATGACCAGTGGATTCCAGACATCCCAAAGAATTAACTTTTATAGCAAGCACCTGCAGCTCAGCTGCAGTTAGAGAAAAGTCAAGTGCGTGTTCACAGTCAGCTGTGGCCTTAGCCATGGGAAAGAGTGAGGACCATTTTAAAGAAAACCTTTTGAGGAAATAGCCTTAATTTCTCACTCAAAAGGTTTGAGAACTGAAATTGAGAGAGGGAAGTGTGTGTTGGTTTGTTAGAATCTTCTGAGGCCTGTCAAAGGCCCCCATTTGTGTAGATTGTGGTATCTGGGATGCAATCAGGGAAGGCTAGGACTCTGGCCAGCTTCATCCCCATAGCATAGTGGATTGAGCATGGGCCTGGGAGTAAGAAGGTCATGTGTTCTAATCCCAGCTTGTCTGTTGTGTGACCTCAGGCAAGTCACTTTACTTCTCTAGGCCTCAGTTACCTCATCTGTGCAGTGGGGATTGAGACTGTGAGCCCCATGTGGGACAGGGACTGTGTCCAACCTGGTTTGCTTGTATCCACCCCAGCGCTTAGTACAATGACTGGCACATAGTGCTTAAAAATACCACTAGTATTATTATGTGTGTGCTCTCACTTGCATCTCCAGCTTCCCAGACCCAGTGGACCCATTGTCACACTACCCTGCTGCACTGCCTGACCCTGCGACCCAGGCACGAGACAAATCTGAAAGGTCTCATTTATTTGTATCCTGAAACCCTGACATCTGCCCCCGGAAAAAAAAAAAAAAAACAGCTTAAGGTGGCACCATTCTGGGAAAGTGAACATTGAATTAAATTAAGTCTGAGTACCAGAGCAGTGTGGCTCAGTAGAAAGAGCTCGGGCTTGGGAGTCAGAGGTCATTCATTCATGGGTTCAAATCCCGGTTCCGCCAATTGTCAGCTGTGTGACTTTGGGCAAGTCACTTAAGTTCTCTGTGCCTCAGTTACCTCATCTGTAAAATGGGGATTAAGACTGTGAGCCCCCCGAGGGACAACCTGATCACCTTGTAACCTCCCCAGTGCTTAAAACAGTGCTTTGCACATAGTAAGTGCTTAATAAATGCCATCATTATTATTATTATTATTATTACCACCAATACAATGCTCTGCACACAGTGAGTGCACAATAAATATATTTTTTCCCTGCTTCCCTTTTGCATCCAGTTTTATGTAAGTGATTACAATTGATTCACACTTTAGCCTCCTGTTTTAACTACTCTTTAGTTAACCCATAGAATTGTCCCTACATTCTTTTGTCTCCTGCTGGCTAACTGTGCCATTAGTATATGTCTCTTTCCTTATTGATTTCTTTCACTGTTTTTCAGACTGCCATAGTCCATTTATCAGATTAAAGAATTTAGTTCATTTTTTGCTCTTACATTGAGCCCTTACATTCCTAAGCCGTCCTGTAATGCCATTCTTAGCTCAGCCACTGGAATGTTGTTTGACCTCAGTTTAATCTCGCAGAACCTCAGTTTCCGAAATCATCTGTAAAACTGGGATAATAGTATTTGCCACTGCAAACCTCAAAGGGAAGTTTTTGAAGATTAAATTGAGATAACTGGCATTAAATGCTGTGGAAAAATGAAAAAGCCTGATATCATTTCCAAGCATTATTTTTATGATTGATTACTTATTAGCATTCCAGAGCCCTTTTTTTGTCATGGCCCCTTGGATTCGTCCTTCAGGATTCATATTGAGATCTTTGTTTTTTGTACATTATTGAACGCTGCCGCTCACTGATAATAGTAGAGATGAAAATTCTTGTGCGCTAAATTTACTTCAACAGGGAGCTGAAGAACTCAAACTGAAGTGGGAGCACATCACCATGTTGGTCACCAGCTTGAGAGAGTTTGTGAGGTCCACTGACCGGAAAATCATAGCCACCACTTTGTCCAAGCTGAAACTGGAGTTAGACTTTGACAGCCATGGAATCAGTCAGGTTCAAGTGGTGCTGTTTGGGTTTCAAGACGCTGTGAGTACCGAACCTTTTTTTGCAGTTTGTCTTAACCTCAGGCAGGAATCAGCAAAATCATCATCAATCGTATTTATTGAGCGCTTACTATGTGCAGAGCACTGTACTAAGCTCTTGGGAAGTACAAAATAAGATGCAGCATGAAACCTCGGTGGTTCATATGTTTTATTTTCATTACAAACAAAAAACTTCGGCTTCTACAGCCTAGTTGGTTCCGACTGAGACAAGAGAGAGACTTGGAAGCTTGTCAGTATAAAACTTTGGAAGGCCTATTTTGTTTTCCTAGTGCTCGCTCAGTCGCATACTCTGGAAACCCAAAGTTGGGGCAGTTGAGGATTGGAAAGGTAGCCGCTTTGCTTGACACCTGTCTTGTTATTTCTGGAATTTGTGTTCCTTGTTGCTAGAGCTACATTAAACTTGGTCACCATGGAAAAAGGACTAAATTTACAAACATCATCTGCGACTGAACTTTGCACTCATGAACTCATGCAGTAAGGTCATTTGTTTTGAGTGTTTTAGCAGCACCGCGCAGTCTTATATCGCAGTACCACCTGCTGGCTATTTGGAAAACAGAACTTCAGGTTAACTGACCACATCAAATCAATCAATCAATCGTATTTATTGAGCGCTTACTGTGTGCAGAGCCCTGTACTAAGCGCCTGGGAAGTACTAGCTGGCAACATAAAACATCACTTTTTGAGGGATTCCACTGACCTTCTATCAGTGGTGTTTGTTGAGCACTTACTGTGCTAAGTGGTTGGGAGAGTACAGTGTAACAGAGATGACTTTCACATCAGGCAGCTTTGCATCTCTGAATTTTTTCTGTTACAAGCCGTGTTTCCCCACGTGATACATTGGAAACCAGTGAAACCTGGGGTAGAACCGACTGCTCTTCTCCTTGGACAGCATTTCTTTTTCTGATGTTTGGCTCCAGCAACGTCCTCCATCATCATCATCATCATCATCAATCGTATTTATTGAGTGCTTACTGTGTGCAGAGCACTGTACTAAGCGCTTGGGAAGTACAAATTGGCAACATATAGAGACAGTTCCTACCCAACAGTGGGCTTACAGTCTAAAAGGGGGAGACAGAGAACAAAAGTTAATTCCAGAAGGGGGCCTACGTCGAATATTAAATCCAAGCACCCCATTCTTCAAGAGCCCAGTAAAGTTCTCCACCCACAATAAGTTTTCCATACTAATAAAAATGGTGATGTTGATGATGAATTAACTTTCTTGTCACCCTTTCTTCCTCCCTGAAAATTACATGACCAAGTTATATGGTGTTGTGAATAGAGCACGTTCCTGGGAGTCAGAAGGTCGTGGGTTCTAATCCCGGCTCCACCACTTGTCTGCTTTATGACCTTGGGCAAGTCACTTCACTTTTCTGTTATTCAGTCACCTTGTCTGTAAAATGGGGATTGAGACTGTGAACCGCACATGGGAGAGTGACTGTGTCCAACCCGATTTGCTTATATCCACCCCAGCGCTTAGTGCAGTGCCTGGCACGTAGTAAGTGCTTAACAAAAACCATTATTATGTGGTTGTATATTTCCCTCTTGACTTTTAGATAGAGAGTTGATCCAGGTTTGATTTAAGTTGTACAATCAATCAGTCGTATTTACTGAGGGCTTACTGTGTCCTGAGCACTCTGCTAAGTTCTTGGGAGAGAACATTATAGCAGAGTTGGTAGGTATGTTCCCAGCCCACAAGGAGCTCACAGTCTAGAGGGTGCAGTGTGTGGTAACTGATTGGAGGCTAGAAGTTTGAGTTCCAGTCCTTCCATTTGCCTTTGACAGCATCATCAGCCATGCAGTGTACAGTCTACAGAAGGCACCATGCAAGAGACTGGACCAGCTTTGATTAAGAAGACCCAATTCCTGTCTACAAAGAATGTAAAGCCTAGCTAGACCCCACGTATAGAAGACAACAAATAAATCAGATTTATTAGAGTAGCAGTGTGGTCTAGTGGATAGAGCACAGAACTAGGAGTAAGAAAGACCTGGGTTCTAATCCCGGCACCTCCACTTAATAATAATAATAATAGAATTTATAAAGTGCTTACTATGTGCAAAGCACTGTTCTAAGCGCTGGGGAGTTTACAGTGTGATCAGGTTGTCCCACGGGGGGCTCACAGTCTTAATCCCCATTTTACAGATGAGGTAACTGAGGCCCAGAGAAGTTAAGTGACTTGCCCAGAGTCACACAGCTGACAAGTGGTGGAGCCGGGATTTGAACCCATGACCTCTGACTCCAAAGCCCGTGCTCTTCCCACTTGTCTGCTGTGTGACTGTAGGCAAGTCACTTGTCTGTGCCTTAGTTCCCTCATCTGTAAAATGGGGATTAAGACTGTGAGCCCTATGTGGGAGAGGAACTGTGTCCAACCTGGTTATCTTGGATCTACTCCAGTGCTTAGAACAGTGCCTGGCACACAGTAAGCACTTAATAAATACTACCCTATATACTGATGTGCTCTGTGGAGGCCAGGGATATAAGCTGTTGATGTGTGTTCTCAGCTCCTGTCCCGTACAACCATGTGAAGCAACCACCAAGGGCCTCTGCTCCCGGCATAAGAATGACAGCTACTGTAATAATAATAATAATAATAAGAATAAGAATAAGAATAAGAATAATAACAACAACAATAATTTTGGTATTTGTTAAGCGCTTACTATGTACCAAGCACTGTTCTAAGCTCTGGGGGCGATACCAGGTAATCAGGTTGTCCAGCATGGGGCTCACAGTCTTAATCCCCATTTTCCAGATGAGGTAACTGAGGCACAGAGAAGTTAAGTGACTTGCCCAAAGTCACACAGCTGATAAGTAGCGGAACCTGGATTAGAACCCATGACCTCTGACTCCCAAGCCCATGCTCTTTCCACTGAACCACGCTGCTTCTCTGAGTGCACTGCACACACTAAATGCTCAACAAATACCATTGATTGATTGGTCACTGTGGCTATGGGTGTGTCTTGAACGCTGAGCCCCAAGGAACATGAAATTCTTCCCCCCTAGCCATAGTACTCTTTCATATTTGTCTGCAGTTTGTGTACTTGTCCTTGACTTTTATGCCGTTTTAGTGTTTTATTGTTTCATCCTTCCGCTCCCTGCCTTATATTTGTAGACTGTAAAGCCCTTGAGGGCCTTGGATCTGTCCAGTTCCCACCTGTGTATTCTTTCCCAGCATTTAGTGTAGTGCACATTTTGTCTTGTCTTGTGCTGTCGAGTTATTTCCAGCCCACAGTGACACCATGGACACATCTCTCCCAGAATATTCTGCTCTCCACCTCCAATAGTTCTGGTAGCGTATCCATAGAGTTTTCTTAGTGAAGATATGGAAGTGTTTTACCATTGCCTCCTTCCGTGCAGTAAACTTGAGTCTGCGCCTTCGACTCTCTCCCCTGCCGCTGCTGCCCAGCCTGGGTGAGTTTTGACTTGTAGCAGGTTGCCTTCCACTCCCAAGCCACTGGCCAAGCTAGGAGTGGAATGGATCTGCCTCTACTTGACTCTCTCTCCCAAAGCCGAGACTGGTAGAGTACTGGAAACTCTCCAGGTGCGACCCTGAGAGGGAATCTGCACATGCTAAGCACTTAATGAATACTAGTACTACTGCACCACTTTTTATTGGGCTGAGAGGGGACTTACAAAAGAATCAATCAATCAATCAATCGTATTTATTGAGCGCTTACTGTGTGCAGAGCACTGCACTAAGCGCTTGGGAAGTACAAGTTGGCAACATGTAGAGACAGTCCCTACCCAACAGTGGGCTCACAGTCTAGAAGGGGGAGACAGAGAACAAAACCAAACATACTAACAAAATAAAATAAATAGAATAGGTATGTACAAGTAAAATAAATAAATAAATGGAGTAATAAATATGTACAAACATATATACATATATACAGGTGCTGTGGGGAACGGAAGGAGGTAAGACGGGGGGATGGAGAGGGGGAACGAAGGGGAGAGGAAGGAAGGGGCTCAGTCTGGGAAGGCCTCCTGGAGGAAGTGAGCTCTCAGTAGGGCCTTGAAGGGAGGAAGAGAGCTAGCTTGGCGGAGGGGCAGAGGGAGGGCATTCCAGGCCCGGGGGATGACGTGGGCCGGGGGTCGATGGCGGGACAGGCGAGAACGAGGTACGGTGAGGAGATTAGCGGCAGAGGAGCGGAGGGTGCGGGCTGAGGGGAGAGGAAGGAAGGGGCTCAGTCTGGGAAGGCCTCCTGGAGGAGGTGAGCTCTCAGTAGAGCCTTGAAGGCAAGGCCCCTAACGTCTCTCTCTTCCTCCTCAATTCCAACCAGTGGCCTCAGCAGCTATCCCAGTGGCCAGCAGGAGCCCTTTTATCTTGGCTAGGAGCTCCACAGGACAAGGAATGTCCTTCAGCTTAGGGCAGCATGCCTGTTGTAGCCTTCCTCAGGCAGCGGGAACATTGTCTCCCATTTTACAGCTTCCTGTTTCCACCTCTTCCTAATACTCCTTGGTAAGACTACTCAATCAGATTAATCAGTCAGTCTTACTGATTGAGTGTTTGGTGTAGTACAGTGCTCTGCACACAGTAAGCGCTCAATAAATACAATTGATTGATCGATTGGTGTGCGCAGGGCACTGTAATGAGCGCTTGGAAGAGCAAGTCACCTCACTTCTCCGTGCCTGTTACCTCATCTGTAAAATGGGGATGAATGCTGTGAGCTCTGCCCAGTTCCCACCTGTGTATTCTTTCCCAGCATTCAGTGTAGTCCTCTGCACATTTTGTCGTGTCTTATGCTGTCGAGATATTTCTGGGTTATCTCTGCATGGGATAACCTGATTACCTTGTATCTACCCAAGTGCTTAGAACAGTGCTTGGCACACAGTAAGCGCTTAACATATACCAACATTATCATTACAACACAACAATATTACAGACACATCCCTCCCCACAACGATCTTAGTCGGTCAGTCAGTTGTATTTGTTGAAGGCTTACTGTGTGCAGAGCATTGTGCTAAGCAAGTAGGAGAGCACAGTCTGACAATATAACAGACATATTCCCTGCGCACAATGAGTTTACATTCTAGAGGGACTGCCAGCTGGTTTGTTTTGGACTGACTCTGATATTAAATAGATGAGTGTCTGATCCTATCAGGTAGTTAAATTTTATGAACAGAAGGAGCTTTCCCATGGACTGTTTCTTCCTCCAGTGTACACAGAATAACCTGGACCTGGTAGAACTCCAAGTCAGAGAGAGAAAGGGAATGCAAAGGGATAATAATAATAATAATAATAATAATAATAATGGCATTTATTAAGCACTATGTGCAAAGCACTGTTCTATGCGCTGGGGGTTATACAAGGTAATCAGGTTGTCCCACAGGGGGCTCACAGTCTTAATCCCCATTTTACAGATGAGGGAACTGCGGCCCAGAGAAGTTAAGTGACTTGCCCGAGTCATACAGCTGACAAGTGGCTAAGACACTGTCAGAGCCTAAATATCGGGGAAATAAAAGCTATACTATCTGGCCCTTTTCCAGTGGAAAGTGAGCATTTACGGTATCTACCAAAACATAGTGGTCTTGACCTGCCGCTCTCCCCTCCGAGGAAGAGTCTTCTCCAGGGAGGGCATTGGTAAAGTCAAGCTTCCAGTGGGTCTCCTATAACTTTCTGCATAAATTTTCTCTGAGATCCACTAGTCAGTAAGTTCCTGTGGTCAGGGATCGTGCTTACCCATTCTGCTGTAATAATAATAATAATGTTGGTATTTGTTGAGTGCTTACTATGTGCAAAGCACTGTTCTAAGCGCTGGGGGGATACAAGGTGATCAGGTTGTCCCACGTGGGGCTCACAGTCTTAATCTCCGTTTTACAGATGAGGGAACTGAGGCACACAGAAGTTAAGCGACTTGCCCAAAGTCACACAGCTGACAATTGGCGGAGTCGGGATTTGAACCCATGAGCTCTGACTCCAAAGCCCATGCTCTTTCCACTGAGCCACTCTCCCAAGTACTTAGTACAGTGCTCTGCACAGAGTAAGTGCTCAGAGAAGACCATTGATTGATGATTTGATTGATGCTCGAGGAGCAGAACTGTCTTAGGTTAGGCACGGGTGAAGTGTAATACTTAGTTTATTGGCAAACAGTTGTACCTCTCACACCCTTTTCTAAGTTAGGGGATTTACAGGGACCCTACCAGCTACCAGGACATGTGATAATAATAATTATTATTAATTGTGGTATTTGTTAAGCACCTACTATATGTCAAGCACTATTCTAAGTGGTGGAGTAGATACAAGTAAATCAGTTTGGACACAGTCCCTTCCCACTTGGGGGTCACAGACTTAATCCCCGTTTTACAGATGAGGTAACGGAGGCACAGAGAAGTGAAGTGACTTGCCCAACGCAACACAGCAGACATGTGGCAGAGCCGGGAGTAGAACCCACGTCCTCTGACTCCAAAGCCTGTGCACTTTCCACTGGGCCACACTGTTCTTCCAAGGAGTCAGCTGGCAGGCTTCACCACAAGACTTAGGGGATCCAGCCAGACAGCCACCACGCTGTTCCAGGCACTTCTCCCCCTTTTAGACTGTGAGCCCACTGTTGGGTAGGGACTGTCTCGCTATGTTGCCAACTTGTACTTCCCAAGCACTTAGTACAGTGCTCTGCACACAGTAAGCGCTCAATAAATACGATTGATTGATTGATTCTCGTATCATGGCTTGACCACTGCATCAGCCTTCTCACAGATCTCCCCATCATCAGTCTCTCCCCTTTGCACTTCACACTCTGCTCTGCTGCCCAGATCATTTTTCTAAAATGACAGTCATTCCTGTCAACTGGTTTTCTATCACTCAACTAACTCTTTCCCCGCTTTTTCTTTTCTTTTCTTTTCTTTTCTTTTCTTTTCTTTTCTTATACAGCCCATCTCTTTGTTCCTCTCAAGCCAACCACTGTGCCTTCCTCTCCTCTCTTCCACCCCCAGCCTCTTGCTCACACTCTCCCCTGCCTGGAATTCCTTCCCCGCTTCATATCCTCCACAGCTCCTCTTCCACCTTCAAAGAATTACAGAAATCACATCTCTTCTAAGGGAACACCCTTGATTAAGATCTAATCTCTGCACATAATAAAAACAAAATAATAATAACAATAATAAACTCCTTGCTCCTTGTAGATTGCTTTTTTTTGAAGTCCTTTCTCATCAATTGCCTCTTTATCACAACGTCCTTGTGAAGCAGAAATTATTATCCCCATTTTACAGATGAGTTAACTGAAGCCCAGGAAGGTTAAAGGACTTGCCTGAGGTCACACAGCAGGCCGGGGCAGGGCATGGAGTAGAACCAGATCTCTAGATTCCCAGCTTTGTGCTCTTTCCATTGCACCATTTTGCCTTACCTCGTAGCAATAATAATAACAATAATAATAATAATAATAATGGCATTTATTAAGCTCTTTCTATGTGCAAAGCACTGTGCTAAGCACTGGGGATGTTACAAGATGATCAGGTTGTCCCATGGGGGGCTCACAGTCTTAATCCCCATTTTACAGATGAGGTAACTGAGGCACAGAGAAGTTAAGTGACTTGCCCAAAGTCACACAGCTGACAGTTGGCGGAGCCGAGATTTGAACCCTTGACCTCTGACTCCAAAGCCCGTTCTCTTTCCATTGAGCCACGCTGCTTTTCATGCTTCCTAAGAACTTAAGTACTCACAAACCCCCTTGGCACATATGTACACAATTTACATGCTCTATTTCTATCTCCTATCTGTAATTTACTTTAGTGTCCCTCTTCTCTGCTTTAATGTAAGCTTTTGGAGGGCAGGTATCTCCTGAGTGCTTAGTACAGTGCTCTGTACACAGTAGGAGCTCAATAAAAACCACTGATGCATTGTTGATTTGTTGTTTTCTAGGACAGCTGAGTCTTCTGTGCACTTGAATCTATGACCCTTGGGCATTTGATATTCACTCTACCTTAAGCCCCACAGCACTTCTGTACATATCCATAAATTAAAGAGCACAGGCTTTGGAGTCAGTGGTCATGGGTTCAAATCCCAGCTCTGCCAATTGTCAGCTATATGACTTTGGGCAAGTCACTTAACTTCACTGTGCCTCAGTTACCTCATCTGTAAAATGAGGATTGACTGTGAGCCCCCCGTGGGACAACCTGATCACCTTGTAACCTCCCCAGAGCTTAGAACAGTGCTTTGCACATAGTAAGCGCTTAACAAATGCCATCATCATTATTCTATATTGTAATTTTTTAAATGATATTAGCGTCTTCCCTTCTAGACTGTAAGCTTGCTGTGGGCAGGAAATGTGTCTACCAATTCTGCTGTACTGTACTCTCCGAAGCACTTAGTACACAGTAAGCGCTCCATAAATACCATTGATGATGGTGATGATGATGACAACTCTTCAGACACAGACTCGTGGCTAACCAAAAATTTTGATTATCCAGCACCTTCCATTCCTCCAGCATTCCTTCAACATTCTCCCAGCATTTCATTCATTCATTCAATCCTATTTATTGAGGGTTTCTTGTGTGCAGAGCACTGTACTAAGTGCTTGGGTGGGCACAATATAACAATAAACTGACACATTCCCTGCCTACAAACACCCTACCGTCTAGAGAGCGCTTAGACGGATCAGCGCTTAGAACAGTGCTTTGCACATAGTAAGCGCTTAATAAATGCCATTATTATTATTATTATTATTAGAGAGGGAGACAAACAGCCTCCAGTCTCACGGCCTAGGGAGGCAGGAAGAATCAGTGAACATACCTACATTCATACTCAGCGTCGATCATCTATATCCTCAATTCCACCACGGCCAGCCAGTGAAGCAGTACATGTTCCATTTACCACTAGGCTGTGCTGGAGAATAGTCTGTAATGAAAAGCAGCAGTTTCCTGATGCCAAAAGCACTCCTTACACCCTTTTTTTTTAAAAAAAAATGTTTTGAATTTTCCTCTTTCACTTCTTCCACATCCCTCTTGACACGCAGTACAGATAACATTTTCTTCAACTGTGTTATAAAGTTTCAAAGTTCAGATCCCCCTTCCATTTCAGATGGCTCCCCTGGTCTGTTTGTATGGGGGAATCACAATTGCCTGGTTTTATTTATTCAGGAAGAAAATGAACTTATTGATCAATAAAAACAATAATTGCGAACATCGAGTAGCCCAGTTGGTATGTTTTTAATTTAGCAAAAGAAAAGCTCTAAATGCCATTCTCTTTCTCCAGGTCAATAAAGTTCTCCGGAACCATAACATCAAGCCACACTGGATGTTTGCCTTGGACAGTATCATTCGAAAGGCTGTGCAGACAGCAATTACCATTCTGGTTCCAGGTTAGGCACATTTTATTACTCTGCAGATAGTAGCGTTGATGACTTTAGAGATTGTCGATTTGGGATTCCTAATGGCTCATTCGTACTTTTAACTCCAAACTGGCCTTCTTTTAGTTGATGACGACCTGTATTTGTTAGGCATCATTTGTGTTTGTGGGATCTTTTCTTTAAAGACGACGACTCACGTGATCCTAGGACCTGTCCGTCCTATCCCACTAAGGCTCTCTGATGGGAGGAGAAAGGACACCTGGCAGACTAGATAGAACTGAGGCAATATTTACAAGGACCCAGCCAGCTTAAAAGTAAATATTAAAAAGGTCCAAGCAAATGAGTAAGGAGAGTCCTCTCATGCTGCCTTAATAAAGTGGTTTACCAAAGGGGCTTGGTCAGAGTGCCACTGAGTGTTCTGTGAAGTAGCACTAATCTTAATCGTTCTGGTTGAAAATTGCTGCATTGCATCAGACAGTATAGGCTGTGAACTAAAAGGGAGGTATGTTCCCCAGACCCTATCTTCAAATTACTTTTAATCATAAGGGGCCTAGACAAGTCAGAAATTGTACATTGATGACAAAAAGACTAAAGTGCATTCATACACAAAAACATATATTCTAACTTAGATAAATATACTTGCCCTTTGTGTTGGAAGGAAAATCACTATTGATTATACATGCAGGAAACCTAAACATGGACACCTGTACTTTGGTTGTGCTCACCTAGTCTGTGTGATAAGGACTGTGATAATAATAATGGTATTTGTTAAGCCCTCACTATGTGCCAAGCACTGTACTAAGCGCCGTGGTAGGTACAAGGTGATCAAAGCCCTACTGAGAGCTCACCTCCTCCTGGAGGCTTTCCCAGACTGAGCCCCCTTTCTCCTCTCCTCCTCCCCATCCCCCCCGCCCTACCTCCTTCCCCTCCCCACAGCACTTGTAGGTATTTGTACAGATTTATCACTGTATTTATTTTACTTGTACATATTTACTATTCTATTTATTTTGTTAATGATGTACATTTAGCTTTAATTCTATTTGTTCTGACAATTTTGACACCTGTCTGCATGTTTTGTTTTGTTGTCTGTCTCCCAGTTCTAGACTGTGAGCCCGTTGTTGGATAGGGACCGTCTCTATATGTTGCCGACTTGTACTTCCCAAGCAGTTTGTATAGTGCTCTGCACACAGTAAGCCCTCAATAAATACAATTGAATGAATGAATGAATAACACATCATCATCATCATCATCAATCGTATTTATTGAGCGCTTACTATGTGCAGAGCACTGTACTAAGCGCTTGGGAAGTACAAATTGGCAACATATAGAGACAGTCCCTACCCAATAGTGGGCTCACAGTCTAAAAGGGGGAGACAGAGAACAAAACCAAACATACTAACAAAATAAAATAAATAGAATAGATATGTACAAATAAATTAAATAAATAAATAGAGTAAAAAAATATGTACAAACATATACATATATACAGGTGCTGTGGGGAAGGGGGGGAGGTAAGATGGGGGGATGGAGAGGGGGACGAGGGGGAGAGGAAGGAAGGGGCTCAGTCTGGGAAGGCCTCCTGGAGGAGGTGAGCTCTCAGCAGGGCCTTGAAGGGAGGAAGAGAGCTAGCTCGGCGGATGGGCAGAGGGAGGGCATTCCAGGCCCGGGGGATGACGTGGGCCGGGGGTGGATGGCAGGACAGGCGAGAGCGAGGTACGGTGAGGAGATTAGCGGCGGAGGAGCCGAGGGTGCGGACTGGGCTGTAGAAGGAGAGAAGGGAGGTGAGGTAGGAGGGGGCGAGGTGATGGACAGCCTTGAAGCCCAGGGTGAGGAGTGACACAGTGACACAGTGACACAGTCCCTGTCCTACATGGGGCTCACAGTCTAGGCTCAAAGGAGAGAGAATAGGTAGCTATCTCTTGGGCTTTTTTCCACCACACCCAATCCCATAAATGAAATTCACCAACAGTTGTGTGATGTTTGAACACGATGGGCACACACAAACTACCTTATCTAATGTGGACTGACCGAAGAAGGAAGTAATGAGTAGAGGTTAGTGATGAGTGAGGGCTAGGTAACCCTAGGGTCTGGGAAGGCTCTATAAAGATGGAGAGTTTTTTGACAATACTTTGAAAGATGGGAAGAGCAAGTTTTCATTGAGGGCAGGCCTGTGGGGCAGCTTAAGCAAAGGTTTATGGCAGAGGGATACCAGGGAGTCTGGGCTAGCTGAAGTGTAGGTTTTGGATGGTGAGGACAGGAGAAACTGGAGTTCATGAACAGACCTCTAAACTTGATCCTGAAAGTATCCGGGCCTTGGTGGTATTGGCCTTTTCTGTGTGGGCCTCAGTCATATCAACCCTGTCTGTTTGGGCCTTGGTGATATTGGCCCTGGCAGAATCCTGTATTTGACTGAAATTAACAATAACTGACATCAGCCAACCAATGACAGCTGGATTATTCTTTCTTGTGATAGTTCAGCCGGCCTGGACTAAAAAAACTTACAAACAAGTTCATTTTCTCATGAGATTATGGTCTCTTTGGCCTGGGAATCTGCTTGTTTGACAGAAGCTCTGTGGATATGTTGGTGACTGTTTTCTACCCTGTCCACCTTCATCCTGCCTGCACCCTGGGAACTGCCCTGAGCCCAGCTGGGACAGCAATCAATCAATCGTATTTATTGAGCACTTACTATGTGCAGAGCACTGTACTAAGCTCTTGGGAAACTACAGTATAACAGAGTTGGTAGACATGTTCCCTGCCCACTGGGAGAAGCAGTGTTGCCAAGTGGATAGAGCATGGGCCTGGGAATCAGCAGGTCATGGGTTCTAATCCCGGCTCTGTCATGTGTCTGCTGTGTGATCTTGGGCAAGTCACTTCACTTCTCTGGGCCTCATCTGGAAAATGGGGACTAAAGGTGTGAGCCCTTTGTGGGACAGGGACTATGTCCAACCTGATTACCTCGTATCTGCCCCAGTGCTTAGAACAGCACCTGCACATAGTAAGCGCTTAACAAGTGCCAAAATTATTATTATTATTATTACAGTCTAGAGGGAGAGATAGACATTAATGCAAATAAACAGATTACAGATATGTACATAAATTCTCTGGGACTGAGGGAGAGGTGGATATAGGGTGCAAATCCAAGTGGAAAGGTAACACAGAAGAGAATGGAAGAAGCAGGAAAGGCCTCTTGGAGGAATTGTGCTTTTAATAAGGCTTTGAAATGAGGAAAGTGATCGTCTCTGGTTATGAAGAGGGAGGCATTCCAGGCCAGAGGCAGGACATGAGTGAGAGATTGGCGGCAAGATAGACAAGATCGATGCACAATGAGTAGGTTAGCATTAGAGGACCAAAGTTTGTGGGCTGGGTTGTAGTAGGAAAGCAGTGAGGTAAGATAGGAGGGGGCAAGGTGATTGAGTGTGTCAAAGCCTATGGTAAAGAGTTTCTGTTTGACATGGAGGTGGATGGACAATCACTGAAGGTTCTTGAGTGGGGAAGCATGAACTGGATGGTGTCGTAAAAAAAAATTATCCAGGCAGCAGAATGAAGTAAGGACTGGAGTGGGGAGAGACGGGAGGCAGGGAGGTCTGGAAGGAGGTTGATACGATGATCAAGGCAGACTAGGATAACTGCTTGTATTATCGTGGTAGCAGTTTGGGTAGAGAGGAAAGGGAGGATTGTACTGATGTTATGAAGGTTGAACCGACAGGCTTTGGTGACAGATTGAATATCAGAGTTGAATGAGAGAGATAATAGTTGAGGATAATATCAAGGTCACGGGCTTGTGAGACAGGGAGAATGGTGGTGCTGTCTACGGTGATGGGAAAGTCAAGGGGAGGAGAGTTTGGTTGGGAAGATAAGGAGCTCTGTTTTGGGCATCGAAATAAAGACATTCTGAAGGCAGGAGGTAATGCAAGACTGCTGAGAAGGAGAGAAATCAGGGCTGCAGTTGTATAGATTTGGGAGTCATCCACATAGAGATGATAATTGATGCCATGGGAGCAAATGAGGTCTCCTAGGGAATGGGTGTAAATGGAGAATAGAAGGGGACCCAGAACTGAGCCTTGAGGGACTCCCTCTGTTAGAGGGTGGGAGACAGAGGAGGAGCCTGTGAAAGAGACTGCGAACGAGTGGCCAGGGAGATAGGAGGAGACAGGAGTGAAGCCAAGGTTGGATAATGTTTCCAGGAGAAGGGGATGGTCCACTCTGTTGAGGGCAGCTGAAAGGTCAAGGAGGTTTAGAATGGAGTAGAGGCTATTGGATTTGGGAACAAAGAGATCATTAGTGACCTTTGAGAGGGCAATTTCTGTCAAGTAAAGGGGGTGGAAGCCAGATTGGAGAGGAAGTGGAGATAGCGGGCATAGACAACTCGCTCAGGGAGTTTAGAAAGCAATGGTAGGAGGGAGATGGAATGATAACTGGAGGGAGCTGTGGAGTCAAGGGAAGGCGTTTTTTATAGGATAGGGAAGACATGAGCATGATTGTAACAATGGGGAAAAACCACTGGAGAGTGGACAGTTGAAGATGGCTTTCTGGGAGGGGAGGAGGGAGGGAGCAAGCGCTTGGATAAGGTGTGAAGGGTTGGGGTGGATTTTGAGAGGAGACAGGAGAACGCCTCTTAAGATACTCCTGGGAAAGATGGGAGAGTTAGAAAGTGTGGAAGGAGGGAACACAGCCATCACAAATACCACTATTATTGTTGTTACTATTATTATTAGGAGATTCGATCTTTCTTCTCTGCAAAATTCATTCTGGCCATCCGGCATGTGTTTACTCAGGGAGCCGTCTTCTTGAAGGCATGGAAGGGAGTGGAGGGAGGAGAATAGGTTTCATATTGGTGCTTGGGAAAGGAGACCTTTCTAATGTTAATAGAAGGCATTCACTCTGTTGTATGTAGTTTTATTATTGTCTAAGAAAAAACTGCAATTCCATGGGAAAATAAAAGACATTAATTGAGTGGATAGATTTTGTAAGAGTAGATAATGAAGCAGCATGGCCTAGTGGAAAGAGCACGGGCCTGGGTGTCAGAAGTACCTGAGATCTAATCCCAGGTCCACCATTTGTTTGCTGCATGACCTTGGGCAAGTCACTCAACTTCTCTGGGCCTCAGTTCCCTTATCTGTAAAATGGGGGTTAAGACTGTGAGCCCTATGCAGGACATGGACTTTGTCCAACCTGATTAGCTTGCATCTTCCCCAGCACTTAGTATAGTGCCTGGCACATAGTAAGCACGTAACACATACCATAAGAAGGTGGTTTTGGCCTTTTCTAGGTTTTTAACATTTCCTGCAGAATTTATTTTTAAATACTCCCAGAGTTAAGCCACAAATACTTTCTAAATATGGAGTGTTGCTTATGTTGCCAATTTTCCCCCTTGATCATTCTTTTTCCCCAAATGCCAGCTCTTCAGGAACCTCTTTCTCAAGTTTGGTTGGTGAGCTCAGAAACTGGAACCATCATTTGTCTAATATGCACATTTGTGTTAATACTTTGGTTACCACTCTCTTTATAGAACTGAGGCCACATTTTAGCCTGGCGTCTGAGAGTGATACAGCCGACCAGGAAGATCTAGAAGTTGACGATGACAATGAGGAGCAACCGCAGAATCAAACAAGCCAACGACCTCCTGCTCTAACAGAAGATGCTGTGGCCACCTCAGGGGTGAGCACACTCAGTTCAACTGTATCCCATGATTCCCAGAATGCGAACAGATCATTGAACGTGCAGTTGGGGAGGATGAAAATACAGACCAATAAGTGAGTATGAGCTTTATTTTTATTAAACCAGTGCCCCCACCATCATGCTGTTTTACTATGGTCATAGAAAATCCAAGGATTTCGGGACTGTGAGCTCTCTGTGGGCAGGGGATGTGTCTACTGATTCCATTACGTTGTACTCTCCCAAATGATAGTAATAATGATGGCATTTGTTAAGTGCTTGCTATGTGCAAAGCACTGTTCAAAGCGCCGGGGGGATACAAGGTGATCACGTTGTCCCATGTGGGGCTCACAGTCTTAATCCCCATTTTACAGACGAGGCTCAGAGAAGTTAAGTGACTTGCCCAAGCTCACACAGCAGATGTGGGGGAGCCGGGATTAGAACCCATGACCTATGACTCCCAAGCCCGTGCTCTTTCCACTGAGCCACGCTGAGTACTCTACACACAGCAAGTAATCAATAAATACCATTGATTGATTGATTGAAAATGTATTAGAGTATATTTTAATAATAATGGTTCTCATGAAATACTTACTGTGCGCCAAGAACTGAACTATGCGTTGGGGCCGATACAGGACAGTTTGGTTGGACACAGTCCCCGTAACACATGGAGCTCACGTCTAAGTAGGAGGGAGTACGATTTAGTCTTCGTTTTACAGGTGAAGAAACTGTGGCACAAAGAAGTTAGGTGACCTGCCCAAGGTCACTCAGTAGACAAGTGACAGAGTCGGTATTAGAACCCAGGTATTCTGACTGCTAGGCCTGTGCTCTTTCCACACAGTGCTTGTACACTCCCAAGAACTTAGTACACGATACCATGGATTACTCGATTGATTCATTCTTCTCATTTAAACGTGATTGACAGTCAGTCTGGCAATCGTATTTATTGAGCGCTTACTCTGTACAACATTCTTTTATTGCAAATAACTAATTTTAAATTTAAGTCTGATTTGCTTGGATGAAATTCTCCTTTCCACCCATCTTGCCCCAGCCTGTGGTCAGGAAGTTTCCTCCTAAACTTTATCCCTTGATGCATTATTTCCAGAAAAATTCCACTGTAACAAAGTAGAGAGCTGAGTAAAAAAAGAAACAGCAGCTTGTTCTATCCCACAGATAGTAAATTGAAAGAACAGAAGCTTCAAATTCTTGAAAATCATCGGTGTGAAGTAGAGATTCTTTTGAGAGAGGAAAATATCTACAGTGGTTTTGCTGTTTTTTCATCTCTCAAGGTTGGTGACTTGCTGTTATGAGAAGCAACATGATATAGTGGATAGAGCATAGGCCTAGGAATCAGAAGGTCATGAGTTCTAATCTCGGCTCTGCCATTTGTCTGCTGGGTGACTTTGGGCAAGTCATTTCCCCTCTCTGTGCCTCAGTTACCTGATCTGTAAAATGGGGACTGAGGCTGTGAGCCTCGCATGGGACAAGGGGCTGTGTCCAGCCCAATTTGCTTGTATCCACCCAAGTGCATAGTACAGTGCCTGGCACATAGTAAGCATTTCATTCATTTATTCATTAAATCGTATTTATTGAGTGCTTACTGTGTGCAGAACACTGTACTAAGCGCTTGGCAAGTACAAGTTAGCAACACATAGAGACGGTCCCTACCCAACAACGGGCTCACAGTCTTGAAGGGGGAGACAGACAACAAAACAAAACATGTGGACAGGTGTCACGTCATCAGAAAAACAGAATTAAAGCTAAATGCACATCATTAACAAAATAAATAGAATAGTAAATATGTACATGTAAAGTAAATAGAGTAATACATCTGTACAAACATATATACAGGTGCTGTGGGAAGGGTACACTATTGTTATTACTGCAGTTCAGATGATATGCCATTTATTGAGCATAGATTTGGCCCTGTAAGGGTTTTGACCCAATTCTGGATTCCTTGCACCAGGCTATTAGCATTTCTTGGTCCTTCCTGGTTTGTGACTGTCGGCATGGTCCAAGGGCCATGTTCCTTCACAATTTATAACTTCCTTTACTCAGTTCGCTGTATGGGCAGTTGATTTTATGATGGGCTGGGCAGTTAATTTTTTTTTCTTTTAGTGAAGTCATTTTAAAAACTACATTTTTAGAACAGAGGATCAGACTTTACCGTTCAATTTAATGCGGCAAGCCAAGTATGTCTGTCCTGCCTCAATTCTACTCAGAAATAATTTTCATTTTTACTTTCTTTCGGGATATGTGACAAGCCTGCTTCTTTCCAGTGATTGTTGAGTTTCTAAAACTAGTCTGAAGCAACATGAATCTCATGTTTTATTCAGAACTGGGTCATTTGCTGCCATAATTGAATGCAAATAGACCTAGCGCTCATACTAGAATGAAAAATTTACTATAATCAAGATGGGCAGTTAAAAGTTACTTTAAGCTTCCTTAGGATAAGCAGTGTGCAGCTTAACCTTTTGAAGGCAGGAAAAAACAGGTTCGTGTTCACTAGCCATGTGTCTTTGGTGTTTGTAATTTTAACTGAGATGTATATGTGATAACCTAGAGTTCAGATACAGTATTGTAAAGCATTAGGATGTTTTAAAGGACAAGGAAAGTAGAGAGTAATAACATTCCCATTTTTTATTTGGAAAAGAGAAGACTAGCCAAAAATACATCACCCATAAGTAAAATTTACAGTTAAAACCATGTGTATATTCCCTTAGCTTAAAAACCATTTCAGTCTAGAAAGGTAAAATATAAATTAGTAGAGCAATCCACTCAGGCTGCACCACCACAAATACAAAATAAATACTTGTTTGACTGTTATTATGCCAACCGTGATTTGTGGACCCAACCCTCTTAATAGACTGGGCTCTCATCTTTCATTTTTTAGTCTTTCAATCACTTGTTAATCCTTACTGGGGCATAGACGGAAATAAAATCGTTATTCCAGAATTTTCTCCACCCCCTACTTCATCCAGCTGGAAGGGACACAGTGTTTACTATGTTATTAGCTTTGTTGACTCTCGTCTCTGGCCTGCATTTTGCCATTTCATGCCGCTCCTCATTATGTTCTATTCTTGTCCTCTCTCCCCCACTAATAGTAGCATTCTCGCCCTCTCTTCCATTTTCTGTATTATTGCTGTTGCTATTCACTAGTTGGGTGAGCATTCCCCTGAAAACGGTGAGTTAGGTCTGAGCAGTACCTTTTTGTAATGAGAGAGCCAGAGCTGTTTCACAGTTTCTGGTTAATGATTTTATTCTTTTTCTCTCTGCTACAGGCAGACTACTCATTTTTCTGTGCAGGAGATGGGGAGCTGTTTTTGACCTTGCAATGATGTAAATGAAAAAACCTGTTTTGGGTTTTTGTTGTTGTTTTGGGTTTTTTTGAAGATTAGGGGGAGTGGAAAATTAGGTACTGGAAACTGGATATTATGTCAAGTTTATCTTATGCCATCCATTCAGACCCAACAGGAAAGTTTGGGAGGTGGGGAGAAAAGAGGGGCCAGAAAATATAGTCAGGGAATGCAAGAAAAATTTTCCTGAATCCAGCGAGCCAGCATGCCAGCTCCCACGGTGACAACAGGTTCCTCGGAGGAACTGTATGATATTTGGTTGCTGTCCTAGGGATTTTTAAGCCCAGCGTTATATGGAGGCAGGGGATGGATATGATGACCTTTTGAGATCACTTCAAACCCTGGGCTTCTGTAATTTAAAATGCTTTGCTTCCACAGGCTGTTGGAAGAATTAGTGCGGAAGGAGAGAGAATTCCAAGCTCTTTTGCATCAAGCTATTGAAGAAAAGGATCAAGAAATTAAACACCTGAAGCTTAAATCGCAGCCAATAGGTAAATGAAGGGAGCATTTAGGTATCAGGTCAGCAACAAAAGGCCAAGGAAACCACAAACGATTTTGCGTTTTTGTTTCCTCGAGTCACAGGATATAAGTCTTGCACCATTTCTCTAAGTAGCCAATACTTTGAAGAGGAAGCCTATTTCTATTGAAGAAAGCAAGGCCATTTAGCATAGGGGCAGTTAAACCAGGTATTTTGTAATCTTCCTATCCCAGATTATAAATTATTGAAATGAATAGGCCACTGGGTTTTTATATTATTTTTGTACTTTGTCTTTCATGAGATCATTCTAGCTAACTTCAATCAATCAATCAATCAGTCGTATTTATTGAGCGCTTACTGTGTGCAGAGCACTGTACTAAGCACTTGGGAAGTACAAGTTGGCAACATATAGAGACAGTCCCTACCCAACAGTGGGCTCACAGTCTAAAAGGCGGAGACAGAGAACAAAACCAAACATACTAGCAAAATAAAATAAATAGAATAGATATGTACAAGTAAAATGAATCAATAAATAAATAGAGTAATAAATATGTACAAACATATATACATATATACAAGTGCTGTGGGGAAGGGAAGGAGGTAAGATGGGGGGATGTATTTATGTCTGATATATCTAATATTTTTTCTGCTTTTCGTTGAAAAAGAAACAGCAGTTGTAGTCATTTATTTCAAACTACATTCACTCATTCATTCGATCAATCATATTTCTTGAGCGCTTACTGTGTAGAGCACTGTACTAAGCGCCTGGGAAGTACAAGTTGAAAGTACTACACTGCAGCCGAGGTATGAGAGACCTTTGGATGAGCCTTAGGGTTGCTTGGGAGGAGATCCTGGAATCCTTCTGCAGGTGACTTAGAGAGAAAAGAGGAAGAGGTTGATGTCCCATGGCCAGGAACAAGTTATTTCAAGAACTTCTGTGAGTGGGGGGGAAATAATAGGATTACTAGGTTCTGAGACAATCGAGACTATCCTCCATTTTTGAAGTGAAAAGATATATAGGATTAGCTCTATTAAGTCACCAGTAGAATTGGTACAACATGTACCATTGGTTTCTGCTGGTCACACTTCTTGATTATGTTGAAGGGAATACAGTAAAGTACCTTAGAACAGTGCTTTGCACATAGTAAGCGCTTAATAAATGCCATCATTATTATCATCATTACCTGGCACATAGCGCTTAACAAATACCACTGTTATTATTATCACTATTTTTTACAATACTCCCATTTGAGACCAGGGGCGGAGTTTCACCTCTAGAAAACCAGATTCCCCCAGAGCCCTGTTCTATCCTCCCAAATTCATCCCCGGGATCCAAACAAAAAATAGGCCCTTAATGGCCAGGTGCCAAATGGGCCATGGATTCAGTTGCCACGGTGTTCAGAACTTGGTTTCCAGGGCTCAATAAATGTAATCCAAATGCATAAAGGGAAACTAATATTCAAAATATATCTATCCTAGATATTCCTGGACTCTCAGTGTGCCACTTTAGTCCATCGGGCCTAAATGCCGAAGACCCGGAGCTGAGACCCTGGCTGAGAGAGAACGGGGCTGACGAAGACACCATAAACAGGGTAGGAAAAGCGCATGGGGAAGGGCTGTGGATTGTATTTTGTCGGACTGGGTGAGCTTGAGTGGAAAACCAAGTAAAGAGTAGAATGTCAGGATGAACAAAGAATATTTAATACTTCCGATACCAGTCCAGTCCCACGGAAAATTCAGGTACATTTGGATATCACTTGGTTCTTTGTTGCCTTCTTAATGCCTTTGTAACATTAGATCTTTTCCAGAAGTGCCTATTAATTGCACTAAGACCTCGAAATGACTGAAAAACATTATTTGAAAAAAGCAGCAGTTCAGAATTGGCTACTACTATTTAATTTTTTTTAAGATTTTAGTTTCCCCGTATTCATTCATTCAATCGTATTTATTGAGCGCTTACTGTGTGCAGAGCACTGTACTAAGCGCTTGGGAAGTACAAGCTGGCAACATATAGAGGCGGTCCCTACCCAACAGCGGGCTCACAGTCTAGGAGACTGAATTTGCATAGGTAACAGGAATAATAAACCCTCAATTATTAAGAAACCACATTTTCAGAGTAGTAGACATGTCGATGTTTTATGCAGCCTAATTCTCAATAGTGGAGAGATCTGATTACCACATCTCCTTCTGCATATAAACAATCACAATACTTAAGTACTATCAGATTTGACTAATTTTATGCTTTTAAAAAGTAGACTAACAAAATCCAACACTGGTTGGTAGAATTCAGTACCCGTTCTTCCACCTGCTTGAGCCCCATGGGGAACAGGGACTGTTTCTGACCTTATTAACTTAGACTGATGCTTGACACACATAGTAAACATGTAACAACATAGTGTTTTTGGACAGGCCACAGATGAGTTCCCTGTTTGCAGTGACGTATTGAGTATTAAATGACTCTTTTTTGATTCAGTGTATTTTAATGTATTTCTACTGTCCAAGACAGTTACTTTGCCCTACATAAAGGTCCTGTATGGTGTCTTTATTCTTGGGTGTCCTCTGTCTCCCTCCTTCCTCCCCCCACCCCTGCAGTTTTTGGCTGAAGATTACACACTGATGGATGTTCTCTACTCTGTGACAAGGGATGATCTGAAATGCCTGAGGCTAAGGTAACATTTTGTTTCTATGTAACCTAATTGCAGCTCGCTGCCAGAACTTCCTAGACTATATTGAACAGACCAGGAAATTTTGCTCCCTCGCTCTAAAGTCCAAGTTTGTTTGGCACACAACAGATGTTGTAAAATCCATGCCCGGGTGGCATCCCACCAAATGGCCGTCCTGTGGGCAGCCATCAGATTCTGTTTATGTTTTCAGTTGGTTTTGTCTCCTGTAAGGATCACTTTGTCTGTGTAAGGCAAAGCAAATAAAAATCCACCGAACATCCCCAGTGTCTGATTCATTGGGGGGAAACCAAATGGCGAAAGGAAATTTTAAAGTAATAAATGTTGTGAATGTGGGTGAGGCGGGCGGGGGGACAGGAAAGGAAGTGGAAAAGGGAGAATGAGAAGAGAGAAGGACACAGGACAGAATGCGTGATTTCATTGTGAACCAGGGATCAGCCTGTTCTGTTCGAAAAGCATCTGGCTGTTTCAGAAATTAAAATCTGTGGCTGCTCTTGTCCTTTTTAAACAGGGGAGGAATGCTGTGCACGCTTTGGAAGGCCATCACCGACTATCGGGAAAAACACCCTTGATTATGGCTAAATGCGTTTCTTTTCCGCCGTGGAAACTCTGAAAATGAACACAGCCCAGAATGATCATTTGTTTGAAATAAGCACAGAGCGAGGTGAAAAGACACTGCACTTTAATCCAGTATTTGTTTACCGATGTTAGAAACACTGCAGCTTCCTAACTGCTTTTATTTCTACAATTCGTATGAATTCTATAAGGAATGTTTAGAATTCTTTGAATCTGAACATTTTTACATTGGGGCATATTTTATCCTTGCAGCAACTAGAGCTAAAGAAGCCAAATGTAAATTTCACACAAAACTGATGTAACATTTCATGTGATTGTGCATCACTGGAACAGAACCATAATGTGACCATAACTTTTCAGGTTTATGTTTGTTTTTGTAATGTAGCCTAATCATCTGTAGTCAAAATGAATAATTTTCATTATTGTGTAAAGCTTACATGGTTTTATTTTTGTAAATGTGCAGAATCGGAGAATAATTGTTTTTACTTATTAGTCTTTAAAAGCTATCATATTGTATATTTTTTGTAACTTAAGTTTCTGGTCAAAAGTGCATTTGTTTTAGAGTTGCTCATGTACTACTGAACTGTACCAGTTATATATGCCTGAATCATAGTTTATGTTAGCTTGTTCTAAAGCTATCTATTGTGACACATACACTCTTAAAAATAAAAGGAATATAAAAAATACTTTTTTTGATAAATTCTGATATGAATTCTTCTTTGTTGTTGAGTTATACATTATAAAGGCATTTGACTTGTTGTCCAAGGTATCACTATGAAGTTTTACTTTATTTGGCTTTATAAAAATAACTCAATAAAGACGGCTCAAAAAAACAAAATATATTCAAAAGTCATAATGCACATTCATTTTTTTCTGATGGTCTGTCATTCATCCAATGTCCTTTTCATAAACCCATACCCATCGTCTGGCCTACTTTAAACAACTGCATTCCTGTTTTCCCCTAATGGACTTGAAGAGAGAGAAAAAGAAGTTGTCTGGGAACAGGAGACCTGCATTCTAATCCCAACCCTCCCACTGACATGCTACCTGAACCTGGGCAAATTACTTGCTCCTTTTTAGGCCTCAGTTTCTTCATCATTCATTCATTCATTCAATCGTATTTATTGAGCGCTTACTATGTGCAGAGCACTGTACTAAGCACTTGGGAAGTACAAGTTGGCAACATATAGAGACGGTTCCTACCCAACAGTGGGCTCACAGTCTAGAAGGGATTGTAAAATGGGGATAAGATACGTACTCTCGCTACCTCTTATATCATGAGCCCCACGTGGAACAGGCCCAGTGTCAGATAACTGTGGTATGGTTAAGCACTTATTATGTGCCAAGCACTCTACTAAGCACTGGGGCAAACAAGATAATCAGGCCCCTCCTGGGGCTCTGAATCTAAGAAGGAGGGAGAACAGATATCGAATCCCCATTTGGCAGATGAGGGAACTGAGGCACAGAGAAGTGAAGTGACTTGCCTAAGGTCACACAGCAGGTAAGTGGCGGAACTGGGATTAGAACTCAGGTCCTCTTTCTCCCAGGCCCGCTGCTCCTTGGTTCTGGTTACTTTGTAGAGAGCCCTGGCTTAGTACCTAATAAGCACTTAATAAATATCATGATCTAGCCGGAGTTTTTAATCGATGCTATTCCTGACCTTCATATTTACTTTGTCCCATAGTTCTTCAGTGAAGTCTACCCTACCATTGTTGTATTTAGGGGATGCATTCTGCAAGGAGACAATCCAAATCTGTGCAAAGTGACTGAGTTTTTCTTGCTCGGGCTCTATTTTCAAACTGTGTTTTCAGCTATTTGCATCTGCAGGCCCAGCAGTTTTTCTGAGCTCATCCAGTGAGCAAAACCTTCGCTGCTGGATGTCACTGGTCAACAATGGACCCCGTGGGCTGCCAGCCACTTAATAATAATAATAATGATGACATTTATTAAGCGCTTACTATGTGCAAAGCACTGTTCTAAGCGCTGGGGAGTTTACAAGGTGATCAGGTTGTCCCACAGGGGGCTCACAGTCTTAATCCCCATTTTACAGATGAGGCACAGGGAAGTTAAGTGACTTGCCCAAAGTCACACAGCTGACAAGTGGCGGAGCAGGGATTTGAACCCATGACCTCTGACTCCAAAGCCCAGGCTCTTTCCACTGAGCCACGCTGCTTCTTATGTCCTGCTGGGAAGCCTGGAAAAAACTAGAGAGAATACGGGGGAGGGGACTCTGCTCTCATCCACTGAAGGAAACGTACAGTTCCTCACACTTCATTGTCTAGTGGGTAGAGCCCAGGCCTGAGTCAGAAGGACCTAGGTTCTAACCCCGGCTACTCTGCTTGTCTGCTGTGTGACCTTGGGCAAGTCATTCCTCTGTACCTCAGTCATCTCATCTGTAAAATGGGGATTGAGACTCTGAGCCCCATGTGGGGACGTGGACTGTATCCAACCTGATTAGCTTGTATCCACCCCAGAGCTTTGTACAGTGCCTGGCATATAATGAGCATTAAAGAAATACCATAAAAAAAAATAAATAATTCCTGCCTTAATGTCAGGCAGATCATAGCATTGCCCACATTCCCACCTCCTCCAACAAGCCATCCTCGATTTATTTCCCAACTAGAATCTAGAGCTGTATCTTCCCTTCTGCCATCTCCAGTGCTCGTGGACTTTTCCTCTCCTTAGCATTCAGGCACATAAGCCTGCTCAGTGTATTTATTTTCACAGTGCTGTAGGAAAATGTCAGCCAGACAGTATGATTGGTGTGCTCAAAAATTATTCATCACAGGATGAAATCATACCATCTTCTCTGCCAGAAGCATTCACAACTACGGAATCATGTCTCTATAATGAAGTAGCTTTCAAAACACGGAACTGCAGACATCCACAAAAGGGTTAAACTCCTAAACGTCTTAACTCAAGTTGTGCTCTGCCAGCCAAAACTGTGGGTGTGTGCTCAACCAGGCAGAACTGGAACACTCCCCTGTTTTCTTCCGTATGCTGTTTCCACTTGTACGATGCATTATATCGTTCACGGAACAACATCCTGTTGGTTTCTACTGGCCTGCTGGAGGAGTTTATTTCATCATCAATCGTATTTATTGAGCGCTTACTATGTGCAGAGCACTGTACTAAGCGCTTGGGAAGTACAAATTGGCAACATATAGAGATAGTCCCTACCCAACAGTGGGCTCACAGTCTAAAAGGGGGAGACAGAGAACAAAACCAAACATACTAACAAAATAAAATAAATAGAATAGATATGTACAAGTAAAATAAATAAAATAAATAGAGTAATAAATATTTACAAACATATATACATATAGTTTGACACTTGTCTGACTCTTCCACCTCAGTGCTGGATGGAAGAAACCCTCGTTAAAAAAAAATCCAAAGTAGGTGAAAGTTTGCATTTACCATGTTAGTTATCAAGATAGGTCAGTTATAAGGCCATGGGTTTCTCGATTATTGTTGGTGAACAACAATTCCAGGTTTGCCCTATGCGCACCCCTCTTGATTCTGTTGACGTCCATCTTGTCCCCATCAGCCAGTCCTCATCAATCGTATTTATTGAGCACTTACTGTGTGCAGAGCACTGTACTAAGCGCTTGGGAAGTACAAGTTGGCAACATACAGAGACAGTCCCTACCCAACAGTGGGCTCATAGTCTAAAAGAGTGGGCTCACAGTCTAAAATCTTCATATGGAGGTCGGTCCATCCCTCTGATCATCTTGATTGCCATTTTTTATACCTTCCCTAGTTATATTACAGCTTCCTTTGTTTGTTTTCTAACTTTTCTATCTGAACAGTAAGGTCCTTGAGAGCAGGGATCATTATAATAATAATAATAATAATAATAATGGTTTTTAAGTGCTTACTATGTGCCAAGCACTGTTCTAAGCACTGGGGTAGATACAAGGTTATCAGGTTGTCCCACGTGGGGTTCAGTCTTAATCCCCATTTTACAGATGAGGGAACTGAGGCCCAGAGAAGTTAAGTGACTCGCCCAAGGTCACACAGCTGACAAGTGACGGAGCTGGGATTAGAACCCACGCCTCTGACTTTGGTCTGTTATATTGTCCTCTCTCAAGCGATAGTACAGTGTTCTGTGCACAGCACTCAATAAATACCACCGATTATCTCATCATTCATTCAATCGTATTTATTGAGCGCCTACTGTGTGCAGAGCATTGTACAAAGAGCTTGGGAAGTACAAGTTGGCAACATATAGAGACAGTTCCTACCCAACAACGGGCTCACAGTTTAGAAGGGGGAGACAGACAACAAAACAGAACACATGGACTGGTGTCAAGTCATCAGAATAAATAGAAGTAAAGCTAGATGAACATCATTCACAAAATAAATAGAATAGTAAATATGTACAAGTAAAATAGAGTAATAAATCTGTACAAACATATACAGGTGCTGTGGGGAGGGGAATGAGGTAGGGTGGGGGGGTGGGGGGGGAGAGGAAAGGGGGGGGCTCAGTCTGGGAAGGCCTCCTGGAGGAGGTGAGCTCTCAGAAGGGCTTTGAAGGGAGGAAGAGAGCTAGCTTGGCGGAGGGGCAGAGGGAGGGCATTCCAGGCCAGGGGGAGCCTACATCCGTCCTACTGACCATCCCAATAGGATCAGGGTGGCTTAGGGAAGGACTGTCGTAGAGGTCAGAGCTGGACTCCTCCTCCCTGACAGTCCTCCCCAAGCTCCGCTGGGCTAAGTTACCTCTGACTACCACCCTCACTGCCACTTCCATCGGGAGGTCCTCAAATCAGCAGCCTGGCTTAGTGGAAAGAGCCCGGGCTTGGGAGTCAGAGTTCATGGGTTTGAATCCTGGCTCTGCCACTTGTCAGCTGTGTGACTTTGGGCAAGTCACTTAACTTCTCTGGGCCTCAGTTCATTCATTCATTCAATCGTTTTTATTGAGCGCTTACTGTGTGCAGAGCACTGTACTAAACGTTTGGGAAGTACAAGTTGGCAACATATAGAGACGGTCCCTACCCAACAGCGGGCTCACAGTCTAGAAGGGGGAGACAGACAACAAAACAAAACATATTAACCAAATAAAATAAATAGAATAAATATGTACAAATAAAATGGAGTAATAAATATGTACAAACATATATACAGGTGCTGTGGGGAGGGGAAGGAGGTAAGGCGGGGTGGATGGGGAGGGGGAGAGGAAAGAGGGGGCTCAGTCTGGGAATAAAATGGGGACTAAGACTGTGAGCCCCACGTGGGACAACCTGATAACCTTGTATCTACCCCAGTGCTTTGAACACTGCTTGGCACATAGTAAGTGCTTAACAAATACCATTATCCAGCACTTGGAGCAGAGCTTAGCACATAGGAAGTGCTTAACAAATATTATAATTATTATTATTATTATTATAAGGAAAGGAAATCACAGAACTCAGTCCCTCCCGGGAGAGCGATGCTTTGTTTCACCAGTGAGTAGGAGATCATCAAATACTGGACAGGGCCTGGAGGCCCAGTTGGGCTCTGAAAACTGGAAGGGGTGGGGGAGGGTGGCACTCAGCCATCATCCTCTCGCCTCTCCACGTTGCATCAGACGCGTTCTCCAGTGTCAACAGGAACTCCAGCCTCGGTGGGATCGAATAATAATAATGATAGCATTTATTAAGGGCTTACTATGTGCAAAGCACTGTTCTAAGCGCTGAGGAGGTTGCAAGGTGATCAGTTTGTCCCACGGGGGGGGGGGGGGGGGGGGGGCTCACAGTCTTAATCCCCATTTTACAGATAAGGTAACTGAGGTGCAGAGAAGTTAAGTGACTTGCCCAAAGTCACACAGCTGACAAGTGGGGGAGCCAGGATTTGAACCCATGACCTCTGAATCCAAAGCCCGGGCTCTTTCCAATGAGCCACGCTGCTTCTCCAATTGACTCAGTGACTGGCTAATTCTGGAGGGGGCCTGAATTCAAGAGGTAAGCAATCCCAGGTTCCATTCTGAGCTTCGACCCAGATCCCTGCCTCCCCTCAGACACAGTGGCCTGTCTTCACCGTGCGGTCCGCAGAGTGAAGGCAGGGTGCCCTTGCTCACCTGAGTTCAATCCGTCACCAGCTCTCGTGCCCCAGGACACCAGCTGCGCTGCATTGAGAGCCGAATTACAGAAGAGAGACCCCAGAGACTTCCTATGTAGGGAGCCCAGGATCCAGAGCTCCCGTTGCACCTGCCCAGGAAGAATCCAGTGCTCCTGGCCGGAGAGATTGTGCCCCACACCTGCCCAGGAAGGATCCCGAGCTCCAGGCTGGAGAAATTGCACCCCACACCTGCCTAGAGGAGATCCAAAGCTCCTGGCTGGAGAGATTGCGCCCCACACCTGCTCAAGGAAGATCCAGAGCTCTTGGCCAGAGAGATTACCCTCCTCACCTGCCAGGGAAGATCCAGAGATCCTGGCCAGAGAGATTGCCCTCCTCACCTGCCCAGGAAGATTCCAGAGATTCTGGCCGGAGAGATTGCCCTCCTCACCTGCCCAGGAAGATTCCAGAGATCCTCACCGGAGAGATTGCCCTCCTCACCTGCCCAGGAAGACTCCAGAGCTCCTGGCTGGAGAGATTGCCCTCCTCACCTGCCCAGGAAGACTCCAGAGCTCCTGACTGGAGAGATTGCCCTCCTCACCTGCCCAGGAAGACTCCAGAGATCCTGGCTGGAGAGATTGCCCTCCTCACCTGCCCAGGAAGACTCCAGAGATCCTGGCTGGAGAGATTGCCCTTCTCACCTGTCCAGGGAGGATCCAGAGCTCCTGACTGGAGAGATTGCCCTTCTCACCTGTCCAGGGAGGATCCAGAGGTCCTGACTGGAGAGACTGCCCTCCTCACCTGCCCAGGAAGACTCCAGAGATCCTGGCCGGAGAGACTGCCCCCCTCACCTGCCCAGGAAGACTCCAGAGCTCCTGTCTGGAGACACTGCCCTCCTCACCTGCCCAGGAAGTCTACAGAGCCCCTGGCCAGAGAGATTGCCCTTCTCACCTGCCCAGGAAGACTACAGAGCTCTTGGCCAGAGAGACTGACCACCACACCTGTCCAGAGAGGATCCAGAGCTCCTGGCCAGAGAGACTGCCCTCCTCACCTGCCCAGGAAGTCTCCAGAGCTCCTGACCAGAGAGATTGCCCTCCTCACCTGCCCAGGAAGACTCCAGAGATCCTGGCGGGAGAGATTACCCACCACACCTGTCCAGGGAGGATCCAGAGCTCCTGGCCGGAGAGACTGCCCTCCTCACCTGCCCAGGAAGATTCCAGAGCTCCTGACTGGAAAGATTGCCCTCCTCACCTGCCCAGGATGTCTCCAGAGCTCTTGGCCGGAGAGATTGCCCTCCTCACCTGCCCAGGGAGGATCCAGAGCTCCTGGCTGGAGAGATTACCCACCACACCTGTCCAGGGAGGATCCAGAGCTCCTGACCAGAGAGATTGCCCTTCTCACCTGCCCAGGAAGACTCCAGAGCTCCTGGCTGGAGAGATTACCCGCCACACCTGTCCAGGGAGGATCCAGAGCTCCTGGCCGGAGAGACTGCCCTCCTCACCTGCCCAGGAAGATTCCGGAGATCCTGGCTGGAGAGATTACCTGCCACACCTGTCCAGGGAGGAACCAGAGCTCCTGGCCAGAGAGACTGCCCTCCTCATCTGCCCAGGAAGATTCCAGAGCTCCTGACTGGAAAGATTGCCCTCCTCACCTGCCCAGGAAGTCTCCAGAGCTCTTGGCCGGAGAGATTGCCCTCCTCACCTGCCCAGTGAGGATCCAGAGCTCCTGGCTGGAGAGATTACCTGCCACACCTGCCCAGGGATGATCCAGAGCTCCTGACCAGAGAGATTGCCCTTTCACCTGCCCAGGAAGACTCCAGAGCTCCTGGCTGGAGAGATTACCCGCCACACCTGTCCAGGGAGGATCCAGAGCTCCTGGCCAGAGAGACTGCCCTCCTCACCTGCCCAGGAAGATTCCGGAGATCCTGGCTGGAGAGATTACCTGCCACACCTGTCCAGGGAGGAACCAGAGCTCCTGGCTGGAGAGACCGCCCTCTTCACCTGCCCACGAAGACTCCAGAGCTCCTGGCCAGAGAGATTTCCCACCACACCTGCCCAGGGAGGATCCAGAGCTCCTGGCCGGAGAGATTTCCCACCACACCTGTCCAGGGAGGATCCAGAGCTCCGAGCCGGAGTGCTTAAGCCCCACACCCACCACACCAAGGCTCCGGGTGGGAGTGCTTGCGCTCCCTCACCTGCCCAAAGGGGAGCCAAGGCCCCTGGCCGGAGTAGTGTGGGCGCTCCCTCACCTGTCCGGCAGGGGTCGCCGTGGTGTCCCCGGCCTCGCACACCTGGGGCGGGGCGGGGCGCGAGGCGGGGCGGGTCCGGCCGGTGGAGAAGAGGCGGAGCCGCGCTGGGGGCCCGCACTGCACCACCATGGCCGAGCTGCGAGCTGACCCCGGACAAGGAGCTGCCCGGACACAGCCAGGTGAGGGATAACACGGCCAGAAGGGGCACAGGGGGCACAATTAGTCAATCACTCAATCAATCGTATTTATTGAGCGCTTACTGTGTGCCCAGCACTGGACTCAGCGCTTGGGAAGTCCAAGTTGGCAACATAGAGAGACAGTCCCTACCCAACAGCGGGCTCGCAGTCTAGAAGGGGGAGACAGACGACAATCAATCAATCAATCGTATTTATTGAGCGCTTACTTGGGAAGTCCAAGTTGGCAACATAGAGAGACAGTCCCTACCCAACAGCGGGCTCGCAGTCTAGAAGGGGGAGACAGACAACAATCAATCAATCGTATTTATTAAGCGCTTACTTGGGAAGTCCGAGTTGGCAACATAGACAGTCCCTACCCAACAGTGCGCTCACAGTCTAAAAGGGGGAGACAGAGAACAAAACCAAACGCACTAACAGAATAAAAGAAATAGAATCGATTATATAATGTGCTTTGTACTTTGAGCCCACTGTTGGGTAGGGACTGTCTCTCTATGTTGCCGATTTGTACTTCCCAAGCGCTTAGTACAGTGCTCTGCACATAGTAAGCGCTCAATAAATACGATTGATGATGATGTGCAAGTAGAGTAATAAATATGTACGAACAAAACATATTAACAAAATAAAATAAATAGAATAGATATGGACAAGTAAAATAGAGTAACAAATGCGTAGAGACATATATACAGGTGCTGTGGGGACGGAGGGGGAGAGGAAGGAGGGGGCTTGGTCTGGGAAGGCCTCCTGGAGGAGGTGAGCTCTCAGTAGGGCCTTGGAAGGAGGAAGAGAGCTAGCTTGGTGGATGTTGGGAGGGAGGGCATTCCAGGACAGGGGGAGGACGGGGGTCGACGGTGGGACAGGAGAGAACGAGGTACGGGGAGGAGATTAGGGACAGAGGAGCGGAGGGGCTGGAGAAGGAGAGAAGGGAGGAGAGGTAGGAGGGGGCGAGGGGATGGGGAGCCTTGAAGCCGAGGGGTCGGATCAGAGGCAGAGGCCTGCGGGCCGCCGGGCTCTCTAATCCTAATTATTCCCATTAACGCCTCTTTCCTCCTATCGATATCTGGCTGCCTGTTTCCTTCTGTTGACCGCCATTCATTCAGTCGTGTTTTATTGAGCGCTTCCTGCGCGCACGGCACTGCACTGACCGCTTGGGAAGTACAACTGGGCCACATCTAGAGGCGGTCCCTACCCAACAACGGGCTCACAGGCCAGAAGGGGGGGACAGACAAGACAAAACAAGTAGGCATCAATAGAAATAAATGGAATTATAGATTTATTCAATAGTATTTGAGTGCTAAGTGTGTGCAGAGCACTGTACTAAGCACTTGGGAAGTACAGGTCGGCAAGAGAGACGGTCCCTACCCAACGATGGGCTCACAGGCTAGAAGGGGGGACAGACAAGACAAAACAAGTAGGCATCAATAGAAATAAATGGAATTATAGATTCATTCAATAGTATTTATTGAGTGCTTACTGTGTGCAGAGCACTGTACTAAACGCTTGGGAAGTACAAGTCGGCAAGAGAGACGGTCCCTACCCAACGACGGGCTCACAGGCTAGAAGGGGGGACAGACAAGACAAAACAAGTAGGCATCAATAGAAATAAATGGAATTATAGATTCATTCATTCAGTAGTATTTATTGAGTGCTTACTGTGTGCAGAGCACTGTACTAAGCTCTTGGGAAGTACAAATCGGCAACATTCATTCAATATTTATTGAGCGCTTACTGTGTGCAGAGCACTGTACTAAGCGCTTGGGAAGTACAAGTTGGCAACATATAGAGACGGTCTTTTCCCAACAGCGGGCTCACAGGCTAGAAGCAGGGGGACACAGACAACAAAACAGAGCAAGTAGACTGGTGTCAATATAAATAGAATTATAGATTCATTCAATCGTATTTATTGAACGCTTATTATGTGCAGAGCACTGTACTAAGCGCTTGGAAAGTACAAGTCGGCAACAGAGACGGTCCCTACCCAACAGCGGGCCCACAGTCTAGAAGGGTCTCCCTCGCCCCCTCCCTCCCTTCCTCCCTCCATCTCCCCCCAGACAGTGAGAGCGTTGTGGGCAGGGAATGTCTCTCCCTATTGTTGTACTTTCCCCAGCGTTTAGTACAGTGTCCTGCACACAGTAAGCCCCGACAGAGGCCTTCCCAGGCTGAGCCCCCCCCCCGTTTCCTCTGCTCCTCCTCCCCTCCCCAACAACCCCTTCCCCTCCCCACAGCACTTGTATATATTTGTACAATATTTATTACTCTATTGTATTAATGATGTGTATATATCTATAATTCTATTTATCTATTCTGATGTACTGACACCCGTCTACTTGTTTTGTTGTCCGTCTCCCCCTTCTAGACTGTGAGCCCGTTGTTGGGTAGGGGCCGTCTCTATCTGTTGCCTACTTGTACTTCCCAAGCGCTTAGTACAGTGCTCTGCACACAGGAAGCGCTCAATAAATACGATTGAATGGATGAATACGATTAAAAGAATGAGGCGGCGAGGGAGCCCCCGCAGACGGGCTCCGGCCAAGTCGGATTTTCGCTTTCCCTTTCGCCACTGTTTCCCTTCACTTCTCTGTGTCTCAGTTTTCCCTCTTCTGTAAAATCATCATCATCATCAATCGTATTTGAGCGCTTACTATGTGCAGAGCACTGTACTAAGCGCTTGGGAAGTACAAATTGGCAACATACAGAGACAGTCCCTACCCAACAGTGGGCTCACAGTCTAAAAGTAAAATGAGGATTAAACCTGTGAGCCCCCCCGTGGGACAACCTGATTACCCTGTATCTCCTCCAGCGCTTAGAACAGGGCTTGGCACATAGCGCTTAACAGAGACCATCAGGATGATTATTCAGGCAGCATTTCATCCATTCATTCCATCGTATTTATTGAGCGCTTATTGTGTGCAGAGCACTGGACTAAGCGCTTGGGAAAGTACAATTAAGCAACATTTGACCATGCAACGACCCAGGGGGCGAGGAGCCGGGTGGAATGGGCTACCTTGGCCACAGGCGAGGCTCGCTTCAACCGGGAGCTTGGTAAAATGAGGCCTGTCTGTCTGTGCTTCATGCAGTTGTATTTATTGAGCACTTACTATGTGCAGAGCACTGGACTAAGCGCTTGGGAAGTACAAATCGG
Organism: Tachyglossus aculeatus; assembly: GCF_015852505.1. Lineage (NCBI taxonomy): Eukaryota > Metazoa > Chordata > Mammalia > Monotremata > Tachyglossidae > Tachyglossus > Tachyglossus aculeatus. Next base: position 80,808,336 of record NC_052067.1, read on the forward strand.
AAACAGAGACGGTCCCTACCCAACAATGGGCGCTCAGTCTAGAAGGGGGAGACAGGCAACAACACAAAACAAGTAGTCGGTGTCAATACCATCAGAATAAATATTATTAAGCGCTTACTATGTGCAGAGCACTGTACTAAGCGCTTGGACAGTACAATTCGGCAATATATAGAGACGGTCCCTCTCCAACAACTGGCTAACGATCTGTCCCTCTGAAGCTGCTCAACTTACCTATTCTGCTCAACTCACCTATTTATTCATTCATTCGATCGTATTTGAGCGCTTACTGTGTGCAGAGCGCTGTACTAAGCACATGGAACAGTGCAGCAATAAAGGCAGACAATCCCTGCCCACAACGAGCTCACAGTCTAGAGGGAGTTCTCAGCCTATTCATTCATTCAATCGTATTTATTGAGCGCTTATTGAGTGCAGAGCACTGGACTAAGCGATTGGAAAGTACAAATTGGCAACATAGACGGTCCCTTCCCAGCAACGGGCTCACAGTCTAGAAGGGGGAGACAGACAACAAAACAGAACAAGTAGACAGGTGTTAATACCATCAGAATAAATAGCATTATAGCTATATTCACATCATTAGTAAAATAGAGTAATATGTGCAAATATACACAAGTGCTTTGGGGAGGGGAAGGGGGTAGGGCAGTGGGAGGGAGTTGGGGCGATGGGGAGGGGAGGAGGAGCAGAGGAAAAGGGGGGCTCAGTCAGCCTAGCCCCTGACCAAAGCACTGTGCAGATCCCTGACCTTTGGACATCTGATATCTGCCCCACCCTCAACCCCACAGCACTTACATTCATATCTTTAAATATATTATAAACTATTCATTTGTATTAATTTCTGCCTCCCCCTCTAGACCGTAAATTCGTTGTGGGCTGGGGTGTCTACTGACTCTGTTGTACTAGATCAGCAGCGTGGCTCGGTGGAAAGAGCATGGGCTTGGGAGTCAGAGGTCATGGGTTCAAATCCCAACTCCACCACTTGTCAGCTGTGTGACCTTGGGCAAGTCACTTAACTTCTATGTGCCTCGGTTACCTCATCTGTAAAATGGGGATTAAGACTGTGAGCCCCACGTGGGACAACCTGATTACCTTGTATCCCCCCCAGCACTTAGAACGGTGCTTCACACATAGTATGTGCTTAACATACCATCATTATTATTATTACTGTGCTCTCCTAAGTGCTTAGGACTGTGCTGTGCACACAGTGAGCCCTCTATAAATACCAGTGATTGCTACTCTGCTCCTAGAAAGTGCTCAAATAAATACCAGATGTTGCTGATGATAACCCCTGGTAAAGACCCACACACGTGTAGCACAACTGACCATCTCTGGTTAAGCGGTCAAAGAGGGGTGTCCATCCGTCAGGGCAGTTGCTTTCTGGCCTAGATGAAACTCCAGAAGAGCACTGTTGGCAATCTTTCTACCTACAGAGAAGCTCTCAGTCTCTCCGAGGACAACTTAAACTTGAAATGAGAGTTGAAAGCATGGGTTTTGGAACACTGACAGCCAAGATAGTCAGTCAGTTGCATTTATTGAGCACTTAAAGGGTATAGAGCACTGTACTAAGCGCTTGGGAGAGTACAATACTTCAATAAACACATTCCCTGCTCCTAACGAGCTCACAATCTAGACTGGAAGGCAGACATTAATATAAATAAATTATGAATGTGTGCCTAAGTGCCGTGGGGAATGGAGTTTGAAGCCGATGCACTGCCTCGAACTCGGTCGATTTTGAAGTTATGTTGTCTCCTGTAAGGTATTTGGGTTGGCCTTTTATGTGTAAGAGCATTTGATAGGTAATTATTTTGGTTTTGGGTGGGGAAAGGTAAACTGACATCACTGGAGGTGCTGTTGTGACTGCGTCAGGAAACCTGGTGAGCTGGGTGCCTCAACAGGATTCCTCAACGCTGAAAGCTGCTTGGGCTAAGGACAGTTTCCTTAGTTGTTGACTTAGATTGTCCTTTCTCTCTTGTCCCTTCCCCTCATTCTGGCATGACAGCCTCTTTGGCCAAAAAACTTAACCATTCACGTATGAATATCTAGTTCAACAAGTGAAAAATGCAGTTCGAGGGACAGATTATGAAGGAGTAATTAGTAGTTTAAGCTAATGACTTAGTGACATAATAATGAGTAATGGAAACCAACACAAGCGGATGCCTCCAATAGAGTTTATAAAGGTCACAAGCTGTGGTGGTACGTTTTGGGGCTTCCTTAACAACATTCTCCAACCTCCAAAGGGCCAAAAATATTACAAAATATTTTATGAAAACAAAACAAAAACATTTCACTAGATACAGGGGTCAAGCTGATATTAGAACAAGTGTTTAAAGAAATACAATTTTTGACATTGATATAAGCAGTCCTTGATTCAAGACATTTTGAGTTCCAACAACAGCATTTACAATGTTTTTAAATTTATACCATATTTCAGCTTTACAACCCACTGGCTTTGACTTTAGAACACTAATCTCCTTTTGGGCGCTAACGCAGGAGGTGAGAAGCAGCATGGTCTAGTGGATAAAGAACAGACCTGGGAGTTAGAAGGTCCTGGGTTCTAATCCCAGCTCCTCCACTTTGTTGTGTGACCTTGGGCAAGTCATGTCACTTTTCTGTGTCGCAGTTACCTCATTTGTAAAATGGGGATTGAGACTGTGAGCCCCATGTGGGACAGGGATTTTGTCCAACCCAATTTGCTTGTATTCACCCTAGCACTTAATATTGTACCGTGCACAGAGAAGCAGCATGGCTCAGTGGAAAGAGCACGGGCTTTGGAGTCAGAGGTCATGGGTTCAAATGCCACTTCACCAATTGTCAGCTGTGTGACTTTGGGTAAGTCACTTAACTTCTCTGTGCCTCAGTTGCCTCATCTGTAAAATGAGGATTAAGACGGTGAGCCCCCTGTGGGACAACCTGATCACCTTGTAACCTCCCCAGTGCTTAGAACAGTGCTTTGCACATCTTAAGCGTTTAATAAATGCCGTCATTATTATTATTATTGCACATAGTAAGCACTTAACAAATACCATAAATATTCGTTGTTATAATTGGATAAGCATCACAGCCATAGGAAAAAGGAGAAACAATATTAAAAGCTGCAGTGGGGCTGGATGGGAAGCAGGGAGAGTGTAAGGAGTGAGAGGGAGGACAGAATGGGAGAGGACAGAGTTGGTAGACATGCTTCCTGCCCACAAGGAGCTTCCAGAGTAGAGGGGGAGAAAGACATTACTATAAATGAATAAATTACAGATATGTACATAGGTGCTGAGGGACTGAGGGTAGAGTGAATAAAGGATACAGACAGAAGATACAAGGGTGATTATAGAAAGAAGTGGGACTGGGAAATGAGAGCTTAGTTCATTCATTCATTCAATCATATTTATTGAGCGTTTACTGTGTGCAGAGCACTGTACTAAGCGCTTGGGAAGTACAAGTTGGCAACATATTGAGATGGTCCCTACCCAACAGTGGGCTCAGTTGGGGAAGGCCTCTTTAAGGTGATGTGATTTTTTTTTTTTTTTTTTAAATAAGGCTCTGAAGTTGAGAGGAGTGATCATCTATCAGGCAGTTTCCAAAAAGGGTCAATTCTTTCATTTTGCTTCCTTTGAAATGTCATCTACCTTTTCACAGACCCTGCATGATTTACTCATCTGTAATTTACTATCCAATTCTGGATCATTTTGGTAAAAATAGGCTTTCCAACCTTGTTTCAGGAACAGATCACCCATTTATAACATTGTTCCCGTGAGAGGATGGGTTTAGGCTGCAACATGTCCAGGCTGCAGGGTATCTCACTTTTCCTGTAGATGCAAAAAATGAAATCCATACTTGAAAAAAAGTAAATTATACATTAGTATTCACTAATGGATCTTAAACTCAGCTCAAGTGTTTCTTTGAGTTAAATAGTCTTAGGTATGACCTACTTATCTAAACTTTGACAGAGTTTCACTCGGTTTACTTCTTTAATCTCATGTCGAAAGTTTTTAAAGTTCAGAAAGTTCTGTTTGTGTGCCTGAAACATGGACTCAACAGAATTCAGTTTAGAATTTCCAGTTTGTAGGCCCAAGCACTTTATACACACAAACCTTACTACTTCGTTCTTCTTATGTGAACTGCCCTATTCTGTCTTGTATTTGTATTGAATTCAAGCTACAAACCCAGATGGAAAGATTCATGTTGAGACTTTAATTACCTGGTTATAGTTAGTAAGATGTTTAGTCTATGCTCAAATATTTCATCTTTTTTGATATCAATGCAAAAGGTGTGAGGTCTTATTTGAGGCAAATTAGATGTAATCTTCAGTCACTGCTTTGAAAAGTATACAGTATCTGACTATGATACTCATATTGTTCACCGTCCTAATTTATAGCTATCTTCAGTCGAATGGATGAAGAAGCTTTGTGATTTATGATTCAAATAGTGTGGGCTGAAAAGTTATGTCATAATAGTGGTAAAACAATACCAGCTCCACTTCATTGTGATGGTGTGAGGTACTGCTCGTGAAAACTCAGTGAAGAAAGACCCTGTAAAAAATTTCAGGTATTGCTGTGGTTCATTTCTATATTAGTATGATTATTTTTATCTGGCAGTTTGACAAATTCCATAAATTATTCTGAGATACTTTATAGAAGGAAAGACGTTTGGGAGCAAGGGATAGGTGTACCACTCTGGTATTTTGTGCTCTTCCAAGTGCTTAGTACAGTGGTAAGTGCTCAATAAATGCTATTGATTGAGTGATTGAGATAACATAGGGGATAGATACACAGTTCTATGATTTAATTTACCAATTTGGGAACATCGTTTGGATTTTACCACTAGAGGACCTCAGGCCCTTTTCTTGACTTGAGGAATTAGATGACAGGCATAATACAGTGTACATTTGCTTAGTTATGTACAGAAATACTTCAGTTGAAGCTCTGGGTGTTTGTAGGCTTGATGCACATCAGACTAAGGAAGGAGGTTCTGAAATTTTAACTTACTAGTCAATCAATCAATCATTTATTGAGCGCTTACTGTGTGCAGAGCACTGTACTAAACACTTGGGAAGTACAAGTTGGCAACATATAGAGACAGTCCCTACCCAACAGTGGGCTCACAGTCTAGAATGGGGACAGAGAACAAAACCAAACATATTAACAAAATAAAATAAATAGAATAGATATGTACAAGTAAAATAGAGTAATAAATATGTACAAACATATATACATATATACAGGTGCTGTGGGGAAGGGAAGGGAATCACTCCACTAAAATCATCAGTTATTTCAAATTTTCTACTGGATTGGAACGCATAGCATCAAAATATGTTTCTGCATGAAAGACAAATGTCATTACCTTTTATGATTAGGGTTACTATTCTTTGTAAAATACTTTTGGTTTTTGTTTTGTTTTGTTTTTTTTTGACAAAAGGCAGTCATTCTTTTTGGCTGGAGGACGAATGTATTTCAGATGTTTTGCATTTGCTCCTAATCTGGGCCTTTTTACCTTGGTGAAGGGTTGCCTAGAACACTGTGGGTTACTGATTGTCTAATTAGAAAAGTGCTTGTTGAGTGAACATCTTGTAAAATGTGTGGGCTCTGAGGAAGGAGGGGTTATGAAGGAAAACAAGATGTAACACAATCTGTCAGCTATTCGGGTGCTTTACCTTGAAACTTACTTAGTAAATTTACTCTTCTTGCCTCTCTCAGTAATGGAAGTCCCCATCAGAAGTTACTATGTAACTTCAAACAAAAATTATCTCAAATGAAAAGCCTGCATAGATCAGGCAGTCATAGTTTTCATGTCATGGCACGGCGGTTTGTATGAAGGAAATGTCAAAGCTCATCTGGCCCCTTCCACAGAATTCAGAGAGGAAGAGGGGATTGTGAAATGAATGAAAAAACTCAAATCAAGATCTTTGGAGAAAAAATGGTATACACAATTAAAAGGATTTAAGGAACTCTAGGTGGTTGGGGGTGCAGGGGCATAAATGCCATCCTGGCAGTGGCAAAGCTATTTCAGAAAATGGCCACCTCGTTGGTAAACTAAGGTTGTCCCCTGGTGACCTCATTTGTACTCTTCTCTGCTTGTTCCCTTGGAGTACTGCGTGTCCGGAGCCAGGCTGAACCCATAAGAAATAAGCGGACAGATTCCAGCCAGCCCGTTCCCCAGTCCAGAGCTGTTTGTAGATTTGCTTACAGAGAATCCTCTTGAGCACAGTCCCTGTCGAGAGCAAGTCTCATACAGCAAAGTTGATATTCTGCTGCCAGATGCACTTAGATATTCTTTGTGATTGATGCCCTAAGTGCCTAGAGTTAGGCTTGTGGACAGACTTTAATTTCCAAGAGCTATTGTGTGGAAATAGAACCCCCGCTCTCCCCTGCTCCCTGCTCTGATTTGTGGCATTAAAAGACATTTGGAGCATTTTGTCCACATCCCTCGTTGTGGTCAGGGAGTGTGTCTACCAACTCTGTTATATTGTACTCTCCCAAATGCTTAGTACAGTGTTTTGCACACAATAAATGTGCAATGAACTGCTTGGCTTAGTGGAAAGAGCATGGGCTTGGGACTCAGAGGTCGTGGGTTCTAATCCCCACTCCGCCGCTTGTTAGCTGTGTGACTTTGGGCAAGTCACTTAACTTCTCTGTGCCTCAGTTACCTCATCTATAAAATGGGGATGAAGATTGTGTGCCCCATGTGGGGCAACCTGATTACCTTGTATCTACCCCAATGCTTACAAAAGTGCTCGGCACATAGTAAGTGCTTAACAAATACCATAATAATAATTATTATTATTATCATACATGTAATACATATAATCAAGTGATTACATACTAATTGTAGAATCATAGTTACCTCTTAAGGTCATCTGACCCACCCCTCTTAGGCATCACCCATTTATTTAGGTAATGCCTAAGCCACCCAGGAAAGGTGACTGGTCTTCTGGGGTTTTTTTGCTTTTTTGTGAGGCAGATTCCACAATCTCCTTTGGTGTCTCTGTTTCCTTTCATTTGAGTTAAGGGCTGAGACCAACACCCTGACATAGACTTAAAAAAGAGAGGGCTGTAATAGTTACTAGGCCACTCATTCAGTCATATTTATTGAGCGCTTACTTTGTGCAAAGAACTATACTCAGCCCTTGGGAAAGTACAATATAACATTAAACAGGCACATCCCCTGGCCAGACTCTTTAAACCCATTGTTCTAAATCAGCCAGGAAATAACCAGTTCTATAGCACTAGCACAGAGGTGTGGAACCAAGGCAACTGAAAATGAAGCTGAATGTATTGAGGGGAGGGGGAGAGATGTTAATGCTATGTGGAAAAATCTCTCAGCAGCAGAATACATCTGCTTCAGTCAATTTCTAGTTAGTGTTTGAGTAGCCACTTTGTGCAGAGCACTGTACTAAGCACTTGGGAGAGTACAATAGATGTAGGAGACAGGATCCCTGCCTTCAAGGAGCTTACCAGGAATCAATCAGCCAATGTTATTCCTTAAGCATGTACTGTGTGCAGATCACTGTACTGAGGGCTTGAAAGAGTACATAAGACTGTAAGCTTACAGTCTAGCGAGGAAGGCAGACATTAAAATAAATGACAGGAAATCACATCCCTTCTGGCAGTTCCTATTAATTTCTAGCCTCATTAGGCAACATCTCAATCAGGGTGATTCTACTTTCTGGCTCCTTTAAATAATATTTACCCCTTCAACACAAAGTTGTGTACCACTAAATATTTACTGACTGTCAGATACTAGGCACAACATAGAAATAGACATATTGACCACTCAGTGGACTTGCACTGTATTCAAATGACATGATTTTTGAGGTGGTATCAATCAGTCTCACTGAGGGTGTTTCTGCTCCTCCTGCTTTCCCTGAGAGTTTTTGTCACCCCTGTTCTTTAGAAATTTCAGCTTTTTTTCCAGTTACTTTTTGTGCCCTTTTTTGCTTGCATGCCCCGTATCCAACAGGATAGGAATTTCCCATCTTCTAGTGAATTTATTCAGTCTGTTTAGTTGTGATATTACATAACTCTACAGGTGAAGTTGGAGGAAAAATCTGTGAATTGATCATTCAACGCTTTCTCCTCATAATTATAGTATTTGTAAAGCACTTACTATGTGCCAACTACTGTATTAAACACTGAGGTAGATAGAGCACAGGTTTAGAAGTCAGAGGATGGGGGCTCTAATCGTGGCTTTGCACTTGCCTGTTGTGTGACCTTGGGCAACTCACTTCTCTTCTCTGTACCTCAGTTACCTTATCTGTAAAATGAGGATTAAGACTGATAGCCCCATATGGAACAACCTGATTATCTTGTATCTACCCTAACACTTAGAACAGTGCTTGGCACGTAGTAAGTGCCTAACAAATGCCATTATTACTATTATTTATTATTATTACAAGATATTCAGGTCCCACATGGTGCTCACAGTTTAGGTAGGAGGGACAGCAGGTATTGAATCCCCATTTTGCAGATGAGGGAACTGAGGGCCAGAGAAGTTGTGACATGCCCAAGGTCACACAGCAGGTAAGTGGCAGCGTCAGGATTAGAATCCAGGTCTTCCAATTCCCAGGCCCTCATCCTTATTTCTCTTTTTCCCCATTTATCCCAAAGTATAAATAAAACCATCCCAGGTCAAGAAGACAATAATGGAAAATTTCTAAGCCAGAAGAGGGATAAAATGCTTAGGCACTGAAAATTTGTCTTGCATAACATTTTTAGAAATTGCATACTTAAAAATATTGTATTTATACCTGAATCCTCTACCTGTTCAAAGCTCCGTAATCACTATTATTACTAATCTATAAAAAACACTCAACGTGATAAAAGTAAGTATCATTTAGCCTCACTTTGCCAAGCTGTGCAGTGAAACAGGACAAGTGCTTGCTTTAAAATTTTGGAAATTTCTGGGAACAGAATTTGCATTTAGGTCTCTAGAACCAGTTTTCAGGTTAGGGTTAACCAAAAAGAAGTTAAAGGATTAAAATGCAAGAGAAGTCCTAGTTGAAATGTATTGCCTTTTACTGTTTTATACATTTACAATAGATATTTAGGAGCAATATCTATCTTTGCCTCTAATTCCAGATTGCTGTGGTACCAAGCTTATATGAGAACCATGATTCCCATTACAAAATTAGGAAAGCAAATTGTTTTCATCCCACAACATGTCTGGGCACTAGCAAATAGATTTTTCCAGTCTGTTTCCAGCAATAATACTGAAAAAATAAACATACTCTTGGATTCCAAGATCTGGCATGCCAAATTTCTCCCTGAAGCAAATTTTTTTTGGCAATCATAAACTCTGGATATGAGGGTAATGCTGTCCCAGACTGGATTATTGCAGTGAGATCATGTACTTGCCACCAACTGACTCCCTATCCTCTCAGGCTGACCTACTCACTGTGCCTCATCTTGTCTCTCCTACCAGCAATCTCTTGTCCATGTCCCTCCCCTCACCTGAAACTCCCTCGCTCCATTTTTCCAAAGGCACTGACCAGTTTCAGGATCTTCAAATTCTAATCCCACTACTCTCAACTACCACCCCATCCTTCCTTGCCCACAAGCGAGAAGGTGATGCAACCACTTCGGCAGCATGCAAACACTGCTGTTTTTATGTTTTCTTGGCTCCGACTCACACCTGTAATACCAGGAAATTGAAATGACCTACAGTGGTGAACTATGGGTATGTGTGGGGAAATTATTATTTCCCACGTCACAATCTCTATATCCATTAATGGTCCCAATATGAGCAGCTGGGAATCTCCTCCTGAACCTTTTAGGAGGTCCATCTATATCATCAATATGTGGTGGTGGTATTGTTTTATGCTCTCAAGTCATGTCTGACTCATAGCGACGTCATGGACACTCCTCTCCCAGAACACCCCACCTCCATCTGCAATCGTTCTGGTAGTGTATCCATAGAGTTTTCTTGGTAAAAATGTGGAAGTGGTTTACCATTGCCTCCTTCCGTGCAGTAAACTTGAGTCTCCACCCTCGACTCTCTCCCACACCGCTGTTGCCCCGTGGAGGTGAGTTTTGACTTGTAGCAGATTGCTTTCCACTTGCTAGACACTGCCCAAGCTAGGAATGGAATGGATATTCCTCTGCTTAACTCTCCCTCCCATAGTCGGGACTAGTAGAGTTCTAGAAACTCTCCAGGTGCGACCCTGAGAGGAAATCAACATGTGAGGAAGCATTAATGAGATCTTTTGAGGTGCTTGGAAGCAAGGAGGAGTGGTACAGTTAATGTAAGGAGCAACACTTTAATCTAAGGGAGTCATCTCCTTCCTGCTGCTAATCCCATCAGGATCCCATCAGTGGGATTCTGGGTCAGTGAACTTTGTGTCTTATTAAAGGATTTGTAGGCATATTAAATTTGCAGTAGAAATGAGTTTTCTTCCACTTCAAACTGCTCAGAGAGTATTTGAAGTAACTGTCAACCTTATTACCATACATTTCAAGGTTCACATACTGGAAAAAAAAATAAATCAGATGTTTTTGTTCTTGGATAAAATCTACAACCTCCACAGCTGTACCTGAGTGTTTAACATGGAAATCTTTTCAAGTCCTGAAAGCTTAATGCTGTCTTAGTTTTAGTACTAATACACCTTTTGACAGTGAGTTGTAGCCATGTTGCAAATAGTCTAACTTGGTTTTGTGGAGGTGTTCTCCAGGGGGTTTGATTTAAATGTTATAGGATTTCTAACACCTTGTATTATAGTGTAGAATAGCAAAGCTATTATTAATCTAAATTTCTCTCAATTTTAGTGTCAGTATTCAAACTCCTTAAAATTACCTATTTTGGACTTCTGGATTTTTTAAAATTCCAATCCTGGAAAAAGGCCTTTACGTTGGAGCTTTTCCAGTTTCCTTCTGGAAGGAAAAAGTTATATTGTCTTCTGATTTCCATGTCACTTGCAGTCTGGTGCAAATTAAAAATGTCAACTCTGTTTCCAGAGGACAGGATTTCTGCAACCATTAACATATTTTAGCATCTTACTTAACTCCCTTGGGTACTTCATTGGTGAAATGACTGCTCACCAACAGTGGTTATCATGCAATCTGTCATGAGGGTGACTGTGCTGATGGAATTTGGCCACATGATTAAGATGAGTAGACAAATGGGTATTTTATGTGATGGCTTTTTCTTTAAGAGCCTGTTTTCTTTATTCCAAACAAGGGCTTCATCCTGAAGGCTCAGTGCACCCAGGAAGGGCAAGACAAAGAGAGATGACAGGCTAGCCATCCTTATAAATTGTTTGCTGGGAATGTCACATGCTGGACCCCACAGATTTTTCCCTCCAAAGTCCTTCGCTCCCCACACTCATTCCTAGGAGTGGTAGTAGTGGTCCTGGGTTCTAATCCAGGATTCACCACTCGTCTGTTGTGTGACCTTGGGCAAGTCACTTCGCTTCTCTGTGCTTCAGTTACCACATCTGTAAAATAGGGATTGAGACTGTGAGCCCCACATGGGACAGGGACTGTGTCCAACTCTATTTGCTTGTACCCACCCCAGTGCTTAGTAGTACTTGGCACATAGTAAGTGCTTAACAAATACCATTACTATTATTAGTAGAGACAGCATTTATTGAGTGCCCACTTTGGAGCTCTGCAACAGGCACTTAGCAAGTATAGAAGAACAAAGTGACACATTCCCTGCCCACAAGGAATTAAACTCTAATGGGGAGACAGATTTAAAAATAATCCCAATACTGTCAAAATAAATACATTGAGCGGACATCAATCAATCAATCATATTGAGCGATTACTGTGTGCAGAGCACTGTACTAAGCACTTGGGAAGTACAAGTCGGCAACACATAGAGACAGTCGCTACCCAACAGCTGGCTTACAGAGCATAAGTGCAAAGGAGGGTGTAAACAAATCCAAAAATACTAATAGTTAAGATATTTGTTAAATGCTTACTATGTGCCAGGCATTGTACTAAGTGCTGGGGTGGATGCAAGTAAATCATGTTGGACACAGTCGCTGTCCCATGTGGGGTTCACAGCCTCAATCCCCATTTTACAGATAAGACAACTGAGGCCCAGAGAAGTGAAGTGACTTGCCCAAGGCCACACAGCAGACAGGTGGTGGAGCTGGGATTAGAACCCATGACCTCCTGACTTTCAGGCCTGTGCTTTATTCACTGCACTATGGCAGAAGGGATGATATGATATGGCAGAAGGGATGATATGGCCCAGGATGCTGGGAAATTAATTAGGGATGGCTCATTGGGTGAGGTGGGATTTTTGGATGGATTTGAAGTTGGGCAATGCTATGATCTGTCTGTGCAGGGGGGAGCTAGTTCCAGGCTGGGGAAATAGTGTAAACGAGGGATTGGAGGTGGGAGAGTCGATAGTGCATTACAGCTAGAAAGTTGGCAGGTGAAGAGAACAGATGAGCAATGTGGGCCAGATGTTGGGGAAACTTGAAGGCAAATGTGACAAATTTTTATTTGAGGCAAGGAAATTCAGGGCTTTGAAGAGGGAGGAAATGGGGCAAGTAGAAGCACGTAATGTAGAATGGAGAGGAGAGAGGCCGGAGCCTGGGAGACCAGCTTAAGAAGCTCATGTAATAGTCTGATTGAAGTAACACCAGAACCTTGTACCAGGGTTTAGGGAGAAAGGTGAGATGTTCAGTTCATCTTGACTTGTTGAGTTTAACGTGCTGGCAGGGTATCCAACTGGAGACGTCCTGGAAGTAAGAAGAAATGCGGGATCACAGGTCAGATGAGCAGTCAGACTAGAGGGATAGATTTGGGAATCCTCTCCGAAGATGTGATAGCTGAAGCCATGTGAGCGAACGAGCTGAGAGAGTCATCGTAAAGCAAAAACAGTAGAGGGCCAGGAACAGTGCCCTGGGGGGATGCCCACCCTTAGAGGATAAGAGGCCGAGGAGGAGCCAGAGAACAAAATTGACAAGTAATCGGCGAGGCAAGAAGACTGGAATAATACCATGTCATTAAAACCTGACAGTTTTTTCAAGAGAGTAGAGGAATGGCACATGGTGTCAAAAACAGCAGAGAGATCAAGGACGATCAGGACAGAATATGGCCCCTGGGGATTTGGCTACTAAGTGAAGCAGCGTGGTTTAGTGGATAGAGCACAGACCTGAAAGTCAGAAGGACCTGAGTTCTAAACCCAGGGAATGTGATACTGCTATATTGTACTCGCTTAAGCTCTTAGTACAGTGCTCTGCGTGCAGTAAGTGCTCAGTAAATACGATTGAAAACCCTGCTCCATCACTTGTCAGCTCTGTGACTTTAGGCAAGTCACTTATCTTCCGTGCCTGTTATCTGTAAAATGAGGATTAAGACTGTGAACCCCATGCGTTACAGGGACTCCGTCCTACCTGACAACCATGTTATCTACCCAAGTGCTTAGTACAGTGCCTGGCAGAGAGTAAGTACTTAACAAATACCATAAAAAAGTGGTGATTGTTGACCTTGGAGAGAGCAGTCTCAGAGGAGGGAAGAGGTTGAAAGCCAGATGGCAGAGGTTCGAGAAGAGTGTTGGTGGGGAGATAATGAAGGCAGCGGGTGTATCTTACCTGTTCTAGGAGTTTGGACAGGAATAAGGGCGATAGCTCTCAGCCTGTTCAAAGAGTGGGTACTATAAGTGTTGGGTGGTGGCCCAGGTGGGTAGTGTGGTGAGCAAGAGTGACTCCATCTTATCATGTAGGAGATTATTTGACCCTGGGAGCAACAAGGCTGAATTGTAGACTCCTGGGCGGTAGCCAATGGGCTGGTCATTTGGATACCCAAATTAAAAAGGGAGTCAAATCCTTGGTGAAGGGCTCATAGGTATAGCACCTGATATTAACAAGGAGAAATCCCTGGGGTGGGGCTCCTGACAGATAGGACAAATCCTTTTTATGGTATTTGTTAAATCCTCACTATGTGTCAAGTGCTGGGGTTAATCAGGTGGGCTATAGTTGCTGTCCCACATGGGGATTATAGTCTAAGTAATAATAATAGTAGTAATTATGGTATTTGTTAAGCACTTACTCTGTACCAGAGACTATACTAAGCCCTGGGGCGGTTACATGCTAATTGGGTTGGATGAGGTCCCTCCTTCCAAATAGGGCTCAGTCTCAATCCTCATTTTAGGGATGAGATAACTGATACACATAGAAGTTAAGTGATTTGCCCAAGGTCACACGGCAATCAAGTGGCAGAGACAGCATTAGAACACAGGTATTCTAGCTCCCAGGCCCATGCTTTATTAACAAGGCCACACTGCTACAATCTCTCACCACCTTTCCTCCCAGCCACCCAGAAAAATCTCCCTGCCCTCTGTCCAGGGAGTATTTGCTCCAATATAGGAAGCATCTTATCCTAAATATATAAAAAAAGTTGTTTCTAATGTTTGAGGGTTAACAACGCCATAGACTTTGCACTCTCAAGTGCTGAACCTAAAACTATTTTTACATTGATCAATGAATGCATTTGGAGCTATAATTAATAATAATAATAGCATTTGTTAAGCACTTACTATGTGCAAAGCGCTGTTCTAAGCTCTGGGGAAGATATAAGGTTATCAGGTTGTCCCACATTCTCCACATTTTACAGATGAGGGAACTGAAGCCCAGAGAAGTTTAGTGACTTGCCCAAAGTCACACAGCTGACAAGCGGCAGAGCCAGGATTAGAACCCATGACCTCTGACTCCCAAGCCCGGGCTCTTTCCACTGAGCTACACTGCTTCCCTAATGATCCAGTGATCATTCCAAGTGATCTTGCAGTGAGGAGGAAATAGAAATAGGATATTGGAGAAGCAGGTAATCCATATTTTCATTCATTCATTTAATCATATTTATTGAGCGCTTACTGTGTGCAGAGCACTGTACTAATCGCTTGGGAAGTACAAGTTGACAACATATAGAGACGGTCCCTACCCAACAGTGGGCTCACAGTCTAGAAGGGGGAGACAGACAACAAAACAAAACATATTAACAAAATAAAGTAAATAGAATAGTAAATATGTACAAGTAAAATAAGTAGAAATATGTACAAACATATATACAGGTGCTGTGGGGAGGGGAAGGAGGAGGGGGGGGAGGAAGAAGGGGGCTCAGTCTGGGAAGGCCTCCTGGAGGAGGTGAGCTCTCAGTAGGGCTTTGAAGGGAGGAAGAGAGCTAGCTTGGCGGATGTGCGGAGGGAGGGCATTCCAGGCCAGGGGGAGGACATGGGCCAGGGGTCGATGGCGGGACAGGCGAGAACGAGGCACGGTGAGGAGGTTAGCGGCAGAGGAGCGGAGGGTGCGGGCTGGGCTGTAGAAGGAAAGAAGGGAGGTGAGGTAGGAGGGGGCGAGGTGATGGACAGCCTTGAAGCCGAGAGTGAGGAATTTTTGAGCATCCCACATGAGAAGGTAGAGTCTTTACCTGTTTCTAGATCTGTGCATTAGCGATTCATATTAAAACACAATTATGGTCAGGAAAAGAGGCAGAGACTTAGGTCCTCTCCCAGTTTATTGTGCTTATTTTTAATATGATTTTTAAGTATTTAAAATGTGCCAGGCATTGTACTAAGCACTGGAGTAGATAGAAGCTCATCAGGTTGAACACAGTCCCTGTTCCACATGGGGCTCACAGTCTTAATCCCCATTTTTCTGATTGAGGGATCTGAGGCATAGAGAAGTAAGATGACTTGTCCAAGGTCACACAGCAGACAAGTGGTGGTGCTGGGTTTCAAACCCATGTCCTTCTGGTTCCCGGACTCATGCTCCATCCTCTAGGCCACACTGCTTTCCTTTGTGTTTCATGAACTGAAATTTTATCTTTCTAAAAGAAAGTGTTCAAGATTTTACCTTCAAATTCCACTTTTAAGGCCATATGAGTACCAATATTAGTTCTACAGTCTCTTTTGAAAGTGGGGAGCGTAATTTTCTGTCGAATGTGGAAAGGGCAGGCATTCCAGGCCAGATGCTGGACGTGGACGAGAGGTTGGTGGCGAAATAGATGAGATCGAGGTCAAGTGATTAGGTTGGCATTAGATGAGTTGAAGCATGCAGGCTGCGTTTTAGTAGGAGAGTGATGAGGTGAGATAGATTGTTCCTCAATTTCTTCATCCATAAGAGGTTAGCCCAAAGAAGCCGACTGGATTCTTAGCTCATAGTAGCCTAGAAACCAAATGCTAATTTTGTCCTTTAGGAAAATAGAGATGAAAGCCACATTTACGAGATCTTCTTGTACCTCTGTAATATTCTTTAGGCCTCAATTTCTTAATCTGAAGAAAGGGAATGATTCCACCTGGTCCTTACCAAAACAGTCTATAGAGGACATTAGGTATTTAAAGAGAGTAGTACCTTGGTCTGAGAAATTTGAAAGTGAAATGGGTGCAGCAGTGTATCTCATTTTAACATTTTCCTGGGGAAGAATAAAAGAAGGGAAGGAAGATTCTGCAGTGTGCTGTGAGATTCATAATGCCAGCAGCAAAGTATTCCATCTCTGATATGGAACTCCTTATCTTCCCACCCTGTCCTCCCTCTGACTTTCCCATCACTGTAGACAGCACCACCGTCCTTCCTGTCTCACCTTTGGTGTTATCCTGGACTCATCTGTCTCATTCAATCTGTCACCTAATCCTGTTTTAACCTTCACAACATTGCTCAAATCTGCCCTTTCCTCTCCATCCGCACTGTTACTATGATGATCCAAGCACTTATCCTATCCTGCCTTGACTACTGTATCAGCCTCCTTGCTGACCTCCCTGTTTTCTATCTCTCCCTACGCCAGTCCTTTCTTCACTCTGTTGACTGGATCGTTTTTCTACAGAACTGTTCAGTCCATGCTTTTCCACTCCTCAAGAACCTCCAAGGGTTACCCATCCACCTCCTCATCAAACGGAAACTCCTTGCCATCCCCTTTAAAGCATTCAATCACCTTACCTCTCCTAACTTGCCTCCCTAATTTACTACTATGACCCAGTCCTCACACTTTGCTCTTATAATGTCAACCTACTTACTGTACCTCGATTTCATCTACTCACCACAGACCTCTCACCCACGTCCTGCCTCTGGCCTGGAACATCCTCCCTCTTCACATCCGACAGACTATCACTCTCCCACCTTCAAAATCTTATTAAAAGCACATCTCCTCCTAGAGACCTTCCCTGACGGAGTCCTCATTTCCTCTTCTCCCACTCCCTTCTGTGTCACCCTTGCACTTAGATTTGCACTCTTTATTCACCCCTCCCATCACCACAGCACTTATGTCTTGTCTTGTCTTGTCTTATACGAACCTCTCCATAGTTTGTTTATATTATTGTCTGTGTCCCCTTCTAAACTGTAAGCTTGTTGTGGGCAGGGAACATTTCTACCAACTCTGTTATATTGTACTCTTCCAAGTGCTTAGTACAGTGCTCTGCATACAGTAAGCCCTCAATAAAGATGATTGGTTATATGCAACTTGTTTCACGAGGCTTAAGTTTTAGGGTCTCTAAGGAAAAAATTAGGAGACGACTCCTACTTTCAAATGGATTCACCAAAGTCTTTTTGAAATTTGTGTCACGTAGCAGACAAGGAGGGTTTTGCCCCCTTGACTCCACAAAGTGCTCAGTGTGGGATGTAGATTTATAAAAACAGTATAAAAGGCCCCAAGGGGTCTCAGCACTTCTTGGCTGATGGCACTGAAACTACCAAGATGGCATTTACTGTTTTTTTGAGTACACAATTGGAACAAAAGTCACACATACAAAGAATATCAAAGCAAGCGAGCCTTTTATGTTTTAAACACACAGAGTCAGGATTTCCTTCATTGCTATAGTGTATGGAGGCTTTGAATCATACTGCAAAAATAGGAGGCCTGCTGTTCACTGGTTTTCCCGTTTCATGACAGAAGCCTTCAGCAAGCAGTGAGATGTCTCAGTGAAAGCAAAGGAGACCTCTTAGTAGCTCAGTGGAAAGAGCACGGGCTTGGGAATCAGAGGTCATGGGTTCTAATCCCACCTCCACCACTTGTCAGCTGTGTGACTTTGGGCAAGTCACTTAACTTCTCTGTGCCTGTTACCTCATCTGGAAAATGGGGATTGACTGTGAGCCCCATATGGGACAACCTGATTACCTTGTATCTCCCCCAGTGCTTAGAACAGTGCTTTGCTATG
This sequence comes from Tachyglossus aculeatus, assembly GCF_015852505.1. Classification (NCBI taxonomy): domain Eukaryota; kingdom Metazoa; phylum Chordata; class Mammalia; order Monotremata; family Tachyglossidae; genus Tachyglossus; species Tachyglossus aculeatus. The sequence goes on from NC_052067.1 coordinate 80,826,432, forward strand.
AAGGATGTCCTATCTTGGTGCTCATTCTTGTTCTCATTCGTTCATTCAATCATATTTATTAAGCACTTACTGTGTGCAGATCACTGTACTAAGTGCTTGGAAAGTACAATTCAGCAACGAAGAGAGATGATCCCTGTCCACACCGGGCTTTCTTTCACAGGCTTTTCCTGTGTCTCCCATCCTTGTGGCTTCACAGCACTTCACTCACTTCGCCTGGATCATTTTTCTACAAAACTCTTTCAATCCATCTTTTCCCACTCTCAAGAACCTCCAATGGTTGCCCATCCACCTCTGCATCAAACAGAAACTCCTTGTCATAGGTTTTTAGGGTCTTTTCCTCATGCTTGGAGGTAAATGCTTAATAAATGCCAAAAAATAAAATAATTCAGAGGTCCATCTGTCCGAGAGTGGCCAATAATCTGGCTTTATACCAAACAGTCTGGGTTATAGCTAGTCTGCCCATTGCCAGATCCAAATATGGTACCAAATTATTTCCTTCACCACCCCTTCAATTTGGCTCTCCCCCTCCCTTTCACTCCATGGAAATTGCCCTCTCAAAGGTCACCAATGATCTCCTTCTTGCCAGATTCAAAGGCCTGTACCTCTTACTATAATCCTTCTTGACCTCTCAGATGCCTTCAACACTGTGGACCATCCCCTTCTCCTGGAAACATTGTCCAACCTTGGCTTCACTGACACTGTGCTATCTTGGTGCTCATTCTTGTTCTCATTCATTCATTCAACCATATTTATTGAGCACTTATTGTGTGCAGATCACTGTACTAAGTGCTTGGAAAGTACAATTCAGCAACCAAGAGAGATGATCCCTGTCCACACTGGGCTTTCTTTCACAGGCTTTTCCTGTGTCTCCCATCCTCGTGGCTCAATTCTAAGTCCCCTTCAGGTCTCCATCTACACCCACTTCCTTAGCGAATTCATTCATTCCCATGATTTCAACTACCATCTCTCTTCAGATGATTCCCAAATCTACTTCTCCTGCCCTGATCTCTCTCCTTCACTAAAATCCACCCTTTCCTCTCCATCCAAAGTGTTACTGTGTTGATCCAGCCTCCTTGTTGACCTCCCTGCCTCATGTCTCTCCCCACTTCAGCCCGTACTTCACTGACTTCGCCTGGATCATTTTTCTACAAAACTCTTTCAATCCATGTTTTCCCACTCTCAAGAACTTCCAATGGTTGCCCATCCACCTCTGCATCAAACAGAAACTCCTTGTCATAGGTTTTTAGGGTCTTTTCCTCATGCTTGCAGGTGACACTATGAGGACTAATATCTTTTCCAAGTTTGTGCGGATGTGGTTGGAGAGGAAGTTGGCTATTTGCATACTGATATAGTAGAAGCAGCATGCTGCCATGGATAGAGCACAGGCCTGGGATTCAGAAGGCCATAGGTTCTAATCCCTGCTCCACCACTTGTCTGTTGTGTGACCTCAGGCAGGTCACTTCACTTCTCTGGGCCTCAGTTACCTCATCTGTAAAATGGGGAATAAGACTGCGAGCCCTACATGGGACAGGGACTGTGTCCAACCTGATTTGCTTGTATCCACCCCAGCGCTTAGTACAGTGCCCGGCACATAGTAAGCACTTAACAAATGCCATCATTATTATTAGAATGAAATAAGGGCAGAGGAGTTGATTTGCTAGTTAGAGCCCCAGGTTCAAAGCAACATAAGCTTCCTTGGACTCCCACATCAATTTTGAAGGGCTTTTTAATAATCAATATTTATTTTGCAGTTTACTTTTATGATCTAGTAAGGCTCTCTGTGCACTTCCCAGACTTCAAACGCCCCTCCCAAAGCTTTTCAGAGAAGAGTCAGATAGGATTGCATGCTTGAGATCTGAATAGAAACCTAAAGTAAATTAGAGCCCACTAAACCTCATGTGAAATAAATAAAATAGAATTTTATTCTATTTAGTCCCTTCTAGACTGTGAGCCCTCTGTTGGGTAGGGACCATCTCTGTATGTTGCAAACTTGTACTTCAAGTGCTTAGTACAGTGCTCTGCACACAGTAAGCGCTCAATAAATACGATTGAATGAATGTGAAACAGAACCCAGTTTATTCCTTTACTTAGTTTGTCTAGCTGCATGGTCTTGTAAAAAGGACACAGGACTAGTAGTCAGAAAGCCTGCTTTCTAGACCCAGCAAGCCCTGCTGAGTGACTTTGGGCAAGTGACTTCTCTGTGCCAGTTTCTTTGTCTGAAAAATGGGGATAAAATAATTGTTTTCCTCTTCCTCTTATTTTATGAGTCCAGTGAGACAGGGCAGTGCTCATTGTGAGTCCTAGTAATAAATGAGTAGCTGTTTAAGCCTTACCCTCACGTGTCTGTGTGTGGGCTGCTTTATTAAAAAAAAAGCTTGGAATTATAACAGAAGGGAGAGTAATTTGAAGAAAAAGGATATAGATGTTCTGTGAATTTACTTACTTGCCTTTGATTATAAAGGGGAAAGTAAGTCTGAAATCTTTTACTTGAGAAAGTTTTTCTCTGCCGTTAAGCCACGTTGGGGGGGGAAAAAAAGTCCATGGATTATCATTGGTAGTTGGTAGTAGTGTGGAGTTGGGGCCTGTGAAAGAGGGAAGAACCTCTCTGTGTAGGAAGTTAATGACTCAAGTGAAAATTGCATATGCTAAGCCAGGGCAGAATCCCAGTACTGAGTGACTATAAAACTGAGAATTAGGTCAAGTTATGCAAATTGTTGAGAGCACCCAGAAGTGGCTGTGGTAACTTTGACATTGGGAAAACTTTGTGAGATGCAGTTGTGGTGGTAATTTCCCTTTCTGCACAGTTGATTTATTCCTAATGAATGGCCTCCCTCCCATGAACTAGAAATTATAGGTAGGAGTGCTCCCACATGTTTCAAGGAGAAAGGGGTCATCAATGTGCTGGTTTCCCCTGCTGTGCTAGGAACAGAGATGAGCCTGAACAAACCACTTTATATTTCTTCTGGTGGCGCGTGTGTGTGTGAGTGTTGCGATTCTAGGATGTGACACTTCACGTGAGCTGATGTGTAAGGATGCTGATCTTTGATGTTTGATTCATCTGGAGATTGCAGCTCTTGGCAAAAACACTGGCTTCCCGCCTGGAGTCCCTTTAGCTTTCCTTCACTGAATCCTCCTCTGCTTGTGTAAGCAGCCCTCTCCTCCCTCCTCCCTCCTCCCCACCAATCCTGCTGCTGCGAGGAGGAAAGTTGCTGCCCGGTTCAGCTTTGATTCCAGCTTTTCCCGCTGCAGCCCTCGCTCCGCAAGTTCCCCCGGATCCAGAGAGCATTCCGGCCGACTTCTGCTCCGCTGCTGGGGGGAGAGCCGGGGGACACCCTCCCATCCTCCTGTGATTAGGATATGTCAGGGTTGTCAGGGCAACTGTTCATGGCAACGTATCATATTTTCCCCTCTTGTGGGGCGTGCTGAATATTTTAGTGTGCTGGAGCCGGAGGAAGATTGGAAAAAGGGGTGCTGTGGTAGGGAGGCGAAACTGAACTGTGGGATCTGATAGAACAGGTCAGGTAGTTGGGGAGGAAGGGAAAGGGAGAGCGAGAAGCATCCAAACCAGTGTGTGGCTATTTAGGACTTTCCTTGGAAGGGTGCGTGCCCGTGAGTTTATGTGTGCATGTGTGTGTGTGCCTTTGAGAATGGGGAGGGGGTTGTGAGGAATGGGGGTGGGGGCGATTCAGGCCTTCAGCTGCCAAGTGGATGGGAGGACTGTATTTGTCAGCTGTTTGCACACTGTCTACTCAGAGGGGATCTATTACAAGTGCTCGAATGAACTGGCAGCTTAGAAACTAGCAGCTTCCCAGGAGCTGCAATTCCATAAACGTATTCTGAGTATTTGAACAACACGCCCTACTGAGTCGCGGCAACATGCAAGGATCAGCTATTGCTGTGCGTCAGGAGAGACTGAAGAAGACCAGTCCACGGCTAACTCCCCCGGGTTTGTTCACCATTAACGAGGAAGATGAGCAGCAAAAGAATGGAAATTCCAGAAGCCCGAAAGGTAGTGTTTTAGTTCTGTACCGTCTCACTGGGACTATGGGTAGCAGAGTCTAGCCCCGCATGTTGTGCAAATGGTATTTGAATGATAAGCTGCACAGTGTACTGATGCCCTAGCAGAGCGGTTTTGCCAGTGGATATTTTGTGCTCACAGAGGGAGGGGCGTTCACCCTGGATCTGGCACATTTCCAAAGGGCCAGCTCTGCTGAACAAATAGCCTCACTAACTGCTTTGAAATCTTGATTTTTTTTTTTTTCCCACGTGCATCTTCCCTTGATGGTTACTGATGCCACAGTCATCAGAGAGACAGTTTGTAGGGTTGAGGCTTCAAATGGATAGTTGTGAGGGTGTAGCTTCTTGAGAAGATCTATAATTCTGCTTATTTACAGTGATGTCTGTTTACTTGTTTTGATGTCTGTCTCCCCCCTTCTAGACTGTAAGCCCGGTGTGGGCAGGGATTGCCTCTCTTTATTGCTGAATTGTACTTTCCAAGCGCTTAGTACAGTGCTCTGCACACAGTAAGCTCTCAATAAATACGACTGAATGAATGAGAGGATCAGGTGGTATCTCTGTGTCCTAATGAGGCGAATGTGCTAGGGAAGGATTGTCATTTTGAGCTTCCGGAGAGTGAAGGCAGATGGAGCAGTTTGGGGGTAAGTTAAACTGGATGGGGTCACATGAAGGTATGTTACTATTGTTTCTATACTGAAGAGGAATAGGCATTGAGAGAAACATGCTGTCAGGGGGGATAATATGTTGCCAATTTGTACTTCCCAAGCGCTTAGTACAGTGCTCTGCACATAGTAAGTGCTCAATAAATACGATTGATTGATTGATTGATAATAACCCTGCAACTAGGCATCTTTCTGAAAGCTTGTAAAAGAGATGTCTGATTTTACTTGTACATATCTATTCTATTTTATTTTGTTAGTATGTTTGGTTTTGTTCTCTGTCTCCCCCTTTTAGACTGTGAGCCCACTGTTGGGTAGGGACTGTCTCTATATGTTGCCAACTTGTACTTCCCAAGCACTTAATACAGTGCTCTGCACACAGTAAGTGCTCAATAAATATGATTGATTGATTGATCCTTAGGATACTCTGCCTAGTGGTTGAATGTGGCAGAACATATTGGCAAGCCAGTTCAACAGCTGGGGAATGCCTCAGGTACAGCACTGCCTTATAGCCAGAACTTGCCACGTTTAAATTAATCTGTGGGAGAGAGCAAGCAACATTCTGCACTTTTGGATTATGACTTGGTTCCTGAATTTGAAGTGTTCATTACCGTGACTCAGGTTCCCCCTCCCTCCCTTCACTCGCCAACACCTTTAGTTGATCGGTGATTCATTCCCGAAGTGCAGACATGATGAGCTTGGAGTTTCTAGATATTTGTGCATTACTGATGAGATAATGCACTGTATGTATTCCAGTTGCTTTGTCACTGGGTTATCGGCTGTTTCTCCTACCAGGAGGGCGAGTGGAGAGTTAGAACAGGCAAGTTTAAGTAACAGAGTGAATTGCAGTTCTGAGTCAGCCTGGGAGAGATTTTATTGATAATTGAATGAAGTCTGTCTTATGAAAAAGGATGTGGCTATTGTTTTTATTATGAAATTTTACTCTCCTTATTTGACTTTAAATGAAGTCATTCCCAGGCAGACTGTCTTCAATGTAAAATTAGTTAGTACTTATTTAATGTGTGGACAGCTGTCTGTGAAGGCTCAATTATATATTCCCAGGAACCTGGTACAGTACTTCTGCATGAGGGCAGTCAAGTGCTGACTGAGGAGGATGAGCTAACACTATTAGGCGCCAAAGTTAATTTCTCTATTTGCCATGGGGCTAGATATCTGAACTAGATATGTCTGTTAGCCATTAACTAGGATGGTGTCTAACTGGTTGGCCACCAAGTGGTTGGTAGGTTTTGAAACTGGTGCTCCCCTTGAACTAGTTGCCTGGTTATTTCTTGGGTGTATTTTTGGTGGTCCTCTGCAGATTTGTATGTGAATCTTTGGGACAACAGTTACTGGCAGTCACCCCTTTCCAAAGTATGGGTGTCTTGTGCCTTTTAGACCTCTTCTCCCCTGCACCCAGACCTTGGTCTTTTTAATCTATTTTGGAGGAGAGGAAGTGGTTTTCTTAATAAATCTCTTGCTATTTGTATCATCCTCCACAGGAACCAGAGGTGTTTTAAAACTTGAAATCAGTCAGTGGTATTTATGAAGCACTTATGTGTGCAGGGCACTGTACTAAGTATTGGGAGAGTACAATACAATAGAATTGGTCAACATGATCCCTTGCCCACAAGGAGCTTATAGTCTAAAACGAGTAAGCCCTTTGCCCCTCTGTATGAAAAAACCAGTTCCCAAGTGTTTTGTCAGGGACTTGAGCATATTGCTCTCAAGGTTTCTTTTAGTGATTTCCCCAAATATACTTTTGGCTAAGTATGGAGAGAAACCAAAGACTCATGCTTGGTGAATGAAACTTTATGGTTGTCGGTTAACTGTTTCTGATCACTCCTGGATAAGAAATGTCACCTTTTTTTTTTGGTAATCCTTAGAACTGTGATACTTAAATGTCAATATTCATGCAGGATCTGTTACAAATCAGTCAATCAATGCTATTTACTGAGCACTTACTGTGTGCCTAGTACTGTCTGGTAGAGTGCACTTGGGAGAGTACACTACAGTAGAGTTGTTAGATACATTTCCTGCCCAAAAGAAGTCATTCATTCATTAAATCACATTTGAGTGATTACTGTGTGCAGAGCACTGTACTAAGCACTTGGAAAGTACAGTTCAGCAATAAAGACAATTCCTGCCCAAACCGGGTTTACAGGCTGCGGGGATTGTATTTGTCCTCTAGACTTTAAACTCATTGTGGGCAGTGACAGTGCCTGCTAATTCAGTTTTATTGTACTCTAAAAAGTGTTTTCAACAGTGCTCTGCACCTAGTAAGCGCTCAATAAATACTTTTGATTTAATCCTGGTGGTCATCCTTGCTCTCCACATCATCATCATTCTCAGTAATTCTCAGTCTCTTTTGCAGGCTCCTCCTCCCCATCCCATCCTCTTACTGTGGGGTTTCCCCAAGGTTCAGTGCTTGGTCCCCTTCTGTTCTCGATCTACACTCACTCCCTTGGTGACCTCATTCGCTCCCACGGCTTCAACTATCATCTCTACGCTGATGACACCCAAATCTACATCTCTGCCCCTGCTCTCTCCCCCTCTCTCCAGGCTCGTATCTCCTCCTGCCTTCAGGACATCTCCATCTGGATGTCTGCCCGCCACCTAAAGCTCAACATGTCGAAGACTGAACTCCTTGTCTTCCCTCCCAAACCTTGCTCTCTCCCTGACTTTCCCTTCTCTGTTGACGGCACTACCATCCTTCCCGTCTCACAAGCCCACAACCTTGGTGTCATCCTCGACTCCGCTCTCTTTCACCCCTCACATCCAAGCCGTCACCAAAACCTGCCAGTCTCAGCTCCGCAACATTGCCAAGATCCGCCCTTTCCTCTCCGTCCATACCACTACCCTGCTCATTCAAGCTCTCATCCTATCCTGTCTGGACTACTGCACCAGCCTTCTCTCTGATCTCCCATCCTCGTGTCTCTCTCCACTTCAATCCATACTTCATGCTGCTGCCCGGATTATCTTTGTCCAGAAACGCTCTGGGCATGTTACTCCCCTCCTCAAAAATCTCCAGTGGCTACCAATCAATCTGCACATCAGGCAGAAACTCCTCACCCTGGGCTTCAAGGCTCTCCATCACCTCGCCCCCCCCACCTCACCTCCCTTCTCTCCTTCTACAGCCCACCCCGCACCCTCCGCCGCTAACCTCCTCACCGGGCCTCGTTCTCGCCTGTCCCGCCATCGACCCCTGGCCCATGTTATCCCCCGGGCCTGGAATGCCCTCCCTCTGCCCATCCGCCAAGCTAGCTCTCTTCCTCCCTTCAAGGCCCTACTGAGAGCTCACCTCCTCCAGGAGGCCTTCCCAGACTGAGCCCCTTCCTTCCTCTCCCCCTCGTCCCCCTCTCCATCGCCCCCATCTTACCTCCTTCCCTTCCCCACAGCACCTGTATATATGTATATATGTTTGTACATATTTATTACTCTATTTATTTTACTTGTACATATCTATTCTATTTATTTTATTTTGTTAGTATGTTTGGTTTTGTTCTCTGTCTCCCCCTTTTAGACTGTGTGCCCACTGTTGGGTAGGGACTGTCTCTATATGTTGCCAATTTGTACTTCCCAAGCGCTTAGTACAGTGCTCTGCACATAGTAAGCGCTTAATAAATACGATTGATGATGATGATCATCATCCTCACTCATTCTGTGTGTGTGTGTGTGTGTGTGTGTGTGTTTCATCACTAGGAATAGAGAGGGAGGAAAAACTGTGTATGTGTATGTATGTATATTTATATATATATATATATATATATTTGTGTGCGGGTACATATATATCCCCACACATTTTTTTTTAGCTGGTTGCTTAAGTGTATTAGATCCTAGTGAAACATTGCCCTCTGACAACTCCAGAAGAAGAAATTTGAATCGACAGATTTCTCCATCACATAAAGGGGCCACTTAGCTTCTCAAAGAGTAGAATCACTCAATGTAGCCTGGATATAAGGGTTGTCTTGTGTCCATCTGTCAATATTTTATCTCTCTCGTGCTCCATGCCCTTTTGGTGAAATACTACTATGACAAATGATTAATCTCATATCTACATGTTTCAGCCACACTCATTTTGTATTTTATATTGACAATATAATTCCTTTATTTTGCCAGCTCTTTGTTCCTGGTACCTACCTTTGCAACTCCTACAGGGCACTCATCCATCAATCCATGGTATTTATTGAGCACTTTCTATGTGCAGAGCACTGAACTGAGTGCTTGGGAGAGTACAGTACAATGGAATTAGCAGGCAACTTCCCTGCCCATATTGAGTTTACAGTCTAGACATGAGAAGCAGCAAGGGCCCGTGAGTCAGAAGGATATGGGTTCTAATCCTGGCTCTGTCACACGTCTGCTGTGTGACCTGGGGCAAGTCACTTAACTTCTCTATGCCTTAGTTACCTCATCTGTAAAATGGTGGTTAAGAATGTGAGCCCCATGTGGGACAGGGATTAATTTATATCTACCCCAGTGCTTCAAACGGTGCTTGGCACATATTAAGTGCTTAACAGGTACCATAATTATTATTGCAGTCCAGAGGCACTTATGAGTTCTAAAGACTAGTAGCAAAATAGCCTAGCAAGATAATCTAACCGGGAGTTTCCAATGTGATATAGAAGACTGAACAAAAGCATTTATTCCTACTCCAAAGTCTATTAACAGTTAGGGTATAAAAAGGATTTGTTAACTCAATTGAAAATTATTAAAGATTTCTTTTGGGACAAACTTCCCCATACCTTGCATTTTAATCATAAGCAGTAGCTATGCATGAGCTGCTGGAATAAAAAGCAATATACTTAAGAAGAAATGGTGGTCTCTGGTAAACGTGTGGCATGGGCCCCAACTGTCTGGTCTTAAAGGCTCCAGTTTTCTTCTAATGGCATCTTTTTCTAATGGGCTTTACCGGAATTGCTAAGTGCTTTGGCGGCCTGATTCTGCAATCAATAGGAGTGTAAATGTTTTTCATGTTTTGCTTTTTCATAGCAGAAGAATCTTAAAGGAAGGATGTTCTACCAGCCTTACATTTCTGCTTTTTTATTGTTTTATCCTGATTCGCTTTGGTCTTTCAGGTCTCTCCTCTTCCTGAAACAAATGTGGGTGTTTTCCTAAGAGGTGGAGAGGTTTGACTTGATTACTGGGTTGCTGACAGAGCTAATATCTTCTTTTGTTCCTTTGGTCCTGCTGGATGCCAGCTATTGGCTGATTCGGCCAGGGAGGGGGATGGAATCATTCAGGATCCTTGCAGAGGGCTTCCTGTGAAATTGTTCTTCCGTGTAGTCAAATTGCTGTTTGCCGATACTTCTCATGACTCCCCTCCTGGAAAGGTAGAATTTCTAACTAGTTAAGGTTTCCTAATGAAATGCAATCTGCCCTTTCCCATTTGTATTCCCATTGGACAGGTGACATCCAACTACTGTAATGCTCTCTTTGTAAGTCAGGAGGCTTTTTTGTATGCAGAGAGGAGTCTTATGTCAAGAAGTGTGAATACCACTCCAGACTCATTCACACACAGAATTTCCCTGTACCGTTTCCCTTTGTTCCACTGGCCTTTGGCTTTTGTCTGGTCCCGGTGTCTTTAATTTTTGCCATTTCAGGAACTTGGAAAAACTTTTCAGTAGTAAATTTAACAGCCAGCTGAGTGAAAGTACATTGTGTGAAGATAAAAAATCTCCTGCATCTCTAGAGCCTAAGGGAAATTGGAACCAAAATACAATATGTTCCAACTGTTATAGCTAAGCTTAAAGGCCCTCTTTAGGATCGTGATGAATGCATCATCAGGTACAATTGTTTGCAAGCAGAAGAGCTGGGAATACCTCAGCCCTAGGAGACTAACGCAATCGCATTAACTAAAAATCCCTCGGGACCATTCCTAGGTCCTCATTATTGGAAAGTTACATTCTGAACTTGAATTGAGTATCCATTTTCCACTATGTCTCTAGAAAAGGACTTAATGATAATAATAAAATTGTAGTTTTAAGCACTTACTCTGCGCCAGCACTACACTAAACCCTGGGGTGGATACAAGCAAATCAGGTTGGACACAGTCCCTGTCCATGTGGGGCTCCACGGTCTCCATCCCCATTTTACAGATGAGGTAACTGAGATACAGAGAAGTGAAGGGATTTGCCCAAGAACACAAAGCACACAACTGTGGGAAGTCAGGATTAGGACCCATGACTCTAAACTCCTAGGCTCTTGGTCTATCCACTCCGCCATGCTTAGCCCCATTGCTATCTCTCCTGTCAGGTGGCCTGGTGGTGTTCCTCTACTGTGTTTTATTGTGAGCCCGTTGTTGGGTAGGGACCGTCTCTATATGTTGCTGACTTGTACTTCCCAAGTGCTTAGTACAGTGCTCTGCACACAGCAAGTGCTCAATAAATATGATTGAATGAATGAATGTGAGCAGAAAATAATACCCAATTGGAACTTGACAGGAAAGGTGATTCTAAAATTCCCCATACCTCAAGAAGTAGTCTCCTGAATCTTGGTGGTGTTCCCACATTTATGCTTCCCTGGGCTGGGCGATGTGGAAATTCCACTTCTAGTGGCCAACTCTGGAGAAGTCTGGGAAACAAAAAGGGGAGTGTACTATTTTTATCCCTTATATCTGGGTGTACCCTACCGGGAGCATAACTGACAGGGATGAGCGAGTGTGTGGGACTTTGCCGAACTCTAAACCTATAATTAATTCTGTCATTCAGGCTTTTGATTCCAAGGGCTTTGTGACTAGGATGACTCTTGCTCCTCATAGAGAAGCAGCGTGGCTTAGTGGAAAGAGCATGAGCTTGGGAGTCAGAGGTCGTGGGTTCTAATCTCGACTCTGCCACATCGAAAATGTGTGACCTTGGGCAAGTCACTTAACTTCTCTGTGCCTCAGTTACCTCATTTGTAAAATGGGGATGAGCCCCATGTGGGATAACCTGATTACCTTGTGAACAGTGTTTGGCACGTAGTAAGTGCTTAACAAATGCCAACATTATTGTTATTATTTATGTTGGGAGACTCCACTGTTATCGACATCATCATCATCATGCTGATAGTATATCCTGGTTCAGCTGGGACAGTCCCAGATTTTGGTAGGTTGTCCTAGGCAAATAAGTGGCCCCAAATTGCATCAGCGCCTACTTCGAACTTGGAAACTGCCCCACCCAGGCTGCAAATGCTCAGTGGATGCTCACTTTGTTCCATGAAACAGTACATGACAGAAGCAGCGATGCTCAGTGGTAAGAGCATGGGCTTTAGAGTCAGAGATCATGGGTTCAAATCCCGGCTCCAGCACTTGTCAGCTGTTTGACTTTGGACAAATCACTTAACTTTTCTGTGCCTTGGTTCCCTCATCTGTAAAACGGGGATGAAGACTGAGCCCCACATGGGACAACCTGATCACCTTGTACTTCCCAAGCGCTTAGTACAGTGCTCTGCACACAGTAAGCGCTCAATAAATACGATTGATTGATTGTAACGTCCAGCACTTAGAACAGTGCTTTGCACATAGTAAGCGCTTAATAAATGCCATTATTATTATTATTATTATCATTATTACTCCAACACTTAGAACAGTGCTTGGCATGTAGTAAGCACTTAACAAGTACCATAATTATTTTTATTATGAAATCCTGGGACTGTGCAGTAAGGATTTCTCTGGGAGGCTAAGGGGGCTTTAACATTAGGTTTCTCTTGCAAGGTTTTTGCACTCATCCTCATGGTCTCTGACAGGGAAGGGAAAGGTGTGCAAGCTTGGCATAGTGTTCTAATGCCATAATTCTCAACAAAAATATTATGATTAGCCTACCTTTCTCTAAATATTTGGGGCACTAGGGGGATATGGCCTTAGATTATGAGCCCCAAGAGGGACAGAGAGCATGTTTAATTCCCACCTGTGAATTTTCTTCCAACGCTTAGTACAATGCTCTGCACACAGAAAGCACTTAATAAATACTATTACTGATACCAAAGGATTCTACAGGAATGCTGACTGTAGAATAACCCCAAAGCACCATAATCCCCCTCAAGATTGCGGAGAGGAGTACTCCTTTGCTCCTGCCTTTCTCCTGCTCTCTTGCCATCACCACTCTCTCTGATCCCCACTTCTTTCTATCAGAGTACCAGTCTCCCTATCCTAATAATAATAGCAATAATAATAATAATAATAGTACTTGTTAGGCACTTACTATGTGCTAAGTACTGTTCTAACTGCTGGGGTAGGTACAAGCTAATCAGGTTGTACACAGTCCCCATCCCAGATGAGGCTCACACTCTTAATTGCCGTTTTACAGAAGAGGTAACAGGCACAGAGAAGTGAAGGGACTTGCCCAAGGTCACACAACAGACAGGTGGTGGAGCTGGGATTAGAACCCAGGTCCTTCTGACTCCCGGGTCCATGCTTTATCCACTAAACCACAAAGCAGCGTGGCTCAGTGGAAAGAGCATGGGCTTTGGAGTCAGAGGTCATGGGTTCAAATCCTGGCTCTGCCAACTGTCAGCTGTGTGACTTTGGGTAAGTCACTGAACTTGTCTGTGCCTGTTACCTCATCTGTCAAATGGGGATGAAGACTGTGAGCCCCCCGTGGGACAACCTGATCACCTTGTAACCTCCCCAGCTCTTAGAACAGTGCTTTGCACATAGTAAGCACTTAATAAATGCCATCATTATTATTATTATCTTTGAAGCCCTAGTAAAATCACACTTCTGGCAAGAAGCTTCCCTGACTAACCTCTCATTTCTCCCCCCTGTTTTGCCTTTTCTTCTGCATTGTCTGTGCATTGTGTCTGTACCACTTGAGCCCTTTGATACTCACCCTACTCTAATCCACAGCACTTATGAACATAGTCTTATACTCTGCTGCTTCCTCTGTTTGTAATGTCTTTTAATGTATGTTTTCCCCATTTGATTGAAAACTCGTGGAGGGCAAGGATCATGCCTACCAACTCTATTGCACTGTACACTTAGTGCAGTGCTTGGTACATAGTAAGCGCTTTACAAATACCATTATTGTTATTATGCTCCCAAGCACGGAATACAGAGTACTGCTCAAAGTACTCAATAAATACCATTGACTGATTGAGTAGTATAAATGACAAGGTTAAAATAGCTGAAAAAATCATTGAATGCACAATTGAACATACAGCACATATGTGCTGCAAGGGAAATTAAAGTGCTTCAATCCAGCACTGGTCAAGAACGCTAAAAATGTAGAGCATCAATGAAAATATTTTCAAAAATGAGTATCCTCAAGCCAAGTTCTTTCCTTTAAAGAATGGTTGGTTCAAAAACACATGATAAGCTCTGGGTAGTGCAAAATTGAAATTAAAGGAAAATTATTTTTCAAAATCATTACTAGTAGATTTATTAGCAAAATTAGGGAAGCAGCATGACCTAGTGGAAAGAACGTGGTCCTGGGAGTTAGAGGATCTGGGTACCGATTCTGGATCCAACACTTGTCTGTTGTGTTAGCTTGGACAAGTCACATAACTTCTTTGTGCCTCAGCTACTTCATCTGTAAAGTGGGGTTTAAGACTATTTGCCCCATGTTGTAGGACATGGACCGTGTCCAACCTGATTAGCTTGTATCTACCCCAGAGCTTAGTACAATGGCTGGCACCTAGTAAGTGCTTAACAAATATCATAAAACAGAAACTCCTTACCATCGGTTTTAAAGCACTCAGTCACCTTGCCCCCTCCTACTGTACCTGGCTTCTACCTACTCACTGAACCTTGATCTTGCCTATCTCACTGTCAACCTCTCACCCACATCCTGCCTCTGACCTCGAATGTCCTTCCTCTTTATATCTGGTATTCAATTGCTCTCTACCCTTCAAACCTTAATAGAGGCACATCTCCTCCAAGAGGCCTTCCCAGACTAAGTCTGGGAAGCAGCGTGGCTCAGTGGAAAGAGCCCGGGTTTTGGAGTCAGAGATCGTGGGTTCAAATCCTGGCTCCACCAACTGTCAGCTGTGTGACTTTGGGCAAGTCACTTAACTTCTCTGGGCCTCAGTTCCCTCATCTGTAAAATGGGGATGAAGACTGTGAGCCCCCCATGGGACAACCTGATCACCTTGTAACCCCCCAGCGCTTAGAACAGTGCTTTGCACATAGTAAGCGCTTAATAAATGCTATCATTATTATTATTATTAAGTCCTCTTTTCCATTTCTTCCACTCCCTTCTGTGTTGCCCTGACTTGCTCCCTTTACTGTTGGATAGGGACTGTCTCTATATGTTGCCAACTTGTACTTCCCAAGCGCTTAGTACAGTGCTCTGCACACAGTAAGCGCTCAATAAATACGATTGATTGATTGATTGATCACCCCCCTCCTAGCCCCAGAGCACTTATGTACTTATTCAAAATTTATTTATATTAAAGTCTGCCTCTAGACTCTAGACTGTAAGCTCATTGAGGACAGGGAATAATAATAATAATAATAATGATGGCATTTAAGTGCTTACTATGTGCAAAGGAATGTGTCTTATTGTACTTTTCAAGTGCTTAGTACATTGCTTTGCACACAAGCATTCAATAAATATGATTGATTTATTGATTATAAAAAGAGCAGAATAATTTTCCAGTTTGTTGTGGAAACAAATGAAGATTCAAGTTCATGCATGGAGAAACAGGGTAGACTCAAGGCTGTCTTAGAGTAGTATTCATTCATTCATTCAATTGTATTGAGCACTTACTGTGTGCAGAGCACTGTACTAAGCGCTTGGAAAGTACAAGTTGGCAACATATAGAGACAGTCCCTACCCAACAGTGGGCTCACAGTCTAGAAGGGGGAGACAGAGAACAAAACAAAACATATTAACAAAATAAAATAAATAGAATAAATATGTACAAATAAAATAAATAGAGTAATAAATACATACAAAAATATATACAGGTGCTGTGGGGAGGGGAAGGAGGTAAGGCGGGAGGAGGGGGAGAGGAAGGAAGGGCTCAGTGTGGGAAGGCCTCCTGGAGAAGGTGAGCTTTCAGTAGGACTTTGAAGGGAGGAAGAGAGCTAGCTTGGCGGATGTGTGGAGGGAGGGTATTCCAGGCCAGGGGGATGACATGGGCCAAGGGTCGACGGTGGGACAGGCGAGAATGAGGCACGGTGAGGAGATTAGCGGCAGAGGAGTGGAGGGTGAGGGCTGGGCTGTAGAAGGCAAGAAGGGAGGTGAGATAGGAGGGGGTGAGGTGATGGACAGCCACTGGAGATTTTTGAGGAGGGGAGTAACATGATCAGAATGTTTCTGCACAAAGACGATCCGGGCAGTGGTGTGAAGTATGGATTGAAGTGGGAAGAGACAGGAGGATGGGAGATCGGAGAGGAGGCTGATGCAGTAATCCAGACGGGATAGGATGAGAGCTTGAACGAGCAGGGTAGCCATTTGGATGGAGAGGAAAGGGCGGATATTGGCAATGTTGCGGAGGTGAGACCGGCAGGTTTTGGTGACGGATTGGATGTGAGGGGTGAACGAGAGAGCGGAGTCGAGGATGACATCAAGGTTGCGGGCTTGTGAGACGGGAAGGATGATAGTGCCGTCAACAGTGAACAGAGTCAACAGAGTAGTAGTATTTTTAACACAGAAAAATACTGGAAGCCATAGTGCCTTAATCTCAGGACCTCACTGTTAAGTATCAATCAGTGGTATTTACTGAACACCTATTCTAAGGAAAGCACTGTAATAAATATTTGGGAAAGTACAACAGAGTTGGTAGACATGGGCCCTGCCCTCAAGGAATTTACAATCCAGAGGGGCAGGAACTAACTAAAATAGAGAAAGCAATAGAATATAGAGATTCGTTCATAAAGTGCAACTGGTAGTGGTGAGTATCCAGATATTTAGGTGGTATGGAAGTATTGAATTGGCGGTAGGTGGAGAGTTTAGATGTTCACTGGGGAAGACATCCAAGGGGAGATGTGCCTGCACAAGGGCCATGAAGACCACTACTCTGCTGGTTGTGAGGTGGGAGGGAATTCCAGCCTGAAGGGTGGATATGAGCAAGAGGTTGGCAGCAGGAGAGATGACAGCAAGACACAGTGAGTTGATCAGTTTGAGGGGAACGAATTGTGGGAAGGGATGTTGTGGTAGAAGAGAGTGGCTAAATAGGAGGGAGAGAGCTGGCTGAGTGCCTTGAAATCAGTGGCCAGGAGTACCTGCATGATGAGCTTCTCGAGGGCAGGGAATGTGCCCACCATCTCTCTTGTACTCTCCCAAGCATTCGGCATAGTGGCCTGCACACAGTAAGCCCTCAAGCACCATTGATTGAGTCATTGTATAGATGAATGGGCAATGATTATAGTTTTTTGAGGAGTGGGAAGACATATCTAGAACAATGTTTTAAAAAGATGGCTGGGCATCAGGAGTACAGTATGAACCAGAAAGGGGAGAGATTGGAGATAAGGAGGTCTGCAAGGAGGCTGATGACTCTTGCAATGATCCTGGCTTCTGCCGAAGGAGTGTTTCCCGCCACAGCCACATAATTGACATTCTGTATCCCACGCTGAGGAGTATAGACTATATGTACTGGATGTCAGAACAATGACTCATCATACCAACCTGTAATTTTGAAGGGGTAAATGAAAGAAGAGACATTTCCCTGATGTCAGAGGACAGCATTCCCACCTTTCCACCTGTTGTTTTAGAAGTGCTTAAGGGTGTAAGGATCCTTTTAATATCTAGAGTTGTTAGAGCCCCTGAAAGCCAGACCTCTCTGGTGTGCTTTGGTCTCAGGGCAAAGACTGATTTTCTGTGCTATTGAAAATGAAACAAGAAAGGTATATATATATATATATATATATATATATATATATATATGTATATATATATATATATATATATATTTCCACTTTTGATCACTCAGCCTCAGCTTTTTTCCCCCGCCAGTGAATTGGATGCACACCAGAAATGTCCATAGCACAAAGTCCAAGGCAGGAGAGAAAGCAGCTGAGACTGTGAATGTTCATGTTGTCAACCACAGGCTTTCCCGCCCTGGTTTTGAATGATAACAAGGATTTTTCTCTAGTTCGAATTCCACCACTACTGAGCCTTGTTCTCCTAGTTCTGGTGAGAGAGAAGTCTTTGTTCTTTGCTGTAACATCACCTTTTCAAGAGGCTTACCTTTTACCCTTGAGTTTCACTGGGACACAATAAATGCTCAACAAATGCCAATAATTGATAGATGACAGCAGTGCTTTGCTTTCTTTTGGGAGCCATTAGAATTTTGGGAATGCGTGTAGTTGACGTACCTGGAGCACACAGTCCTTACTGTTTCAGACAGGTTACCTACTTCCCTTCCAGATAATCTCAAATGGAAAACTGGAGGGAGCTTAGAATAGTGCTCTGCATACAGTAAGTGCCCAGTAAATACCACTATTGTTTGATTCCACTGGTAATAATGGTGGTATTTGTTAATCGCTTACTATGTGCCAAGCACTGTTCTAAGTGCTGGGGAGGATACAAGGTGATCAGGTTGCCCCACGTGGGTCTCACAGTCTTAATCCCCATTTTACAGGTGAAGGAAGTGAGACACAGAGAAGTTAAGTGACTTGCCCAAAGTCACACAGCAGACAAGTGGCGGAGGTGGGATTAGAACCCATGACCTCTGACTCCCAAACCAGTGCTCTTTCCTCTGAGCCACGCTGTTTCTCTAGGATCCATATGCTGATTTGGGGCCAAGTCCATTGTGCTGCTGAATAAACCTCCTGGGTCAGCAATCTTTAACTTCCAATGGATTACTGATAAGATGATACATGGAGCCAGATGCCTGGTCCCATGATTGAAAGCAAAAGGCATGCAGTGGGTGGAGCTGGCATACTCTATCTGGGACATTCCTTGGGGCAGGACTTTGCCCTGAAGTTGGTACAGTCCTGGCAAAGGCTTGGCTATGTAAATTACCACATGATGACCATTTTTGCAATGGAGATAGCTCTCAGAGTCTGATAACTGAGGAATTCGGTAAATGTGGATCAAATTCCGACATGAGAACTAGAGATGAAGGGCTTCCATTTCCCACAACCTCCTCTCTAATTCATCCCGGCTCCCCTTGCCGCATTTTGATTTTAATTCAGGATGTGCCACTCCAAGCTTGTTAATCCTGGTGCATGAAGAAAAACTATGGAGAGTGCTGGTTCTGCTGAAGAAACCAATCCCACATGGTGTTAAACCAGTTTCCCACCACTTTATTTTTAGTGTTGCTCCTCTGAATCAATCAATCAATTGTATTGAGTGCTTACTGTGTGCAGAGCACTGTACTAAGCGCTTGGGAAGTACAAGTTGGCAACATATAGAGACGGTCCCTACCCAACAGTGGGCTCACAGTCTAGAAGGGGGAGACAGAGAACAAAACATATTAATAAAATAAATAGAATAGATATGTACAAGTAAAATAAATAGAGTAATAAATACATACAAACATATATGCAGGTGCTATGGGGAAGGGAAGGAGGTAACCTCTGAAGCAAGTTTCTGTGGGGTCTAAGAGGAGTTATCCAGCTAGAGATCCAGTGGTGCTTGTTTTTGCAAACTGTGGGAAGCACCTGCCCTTCTGGAACTCCAACTCTCACCCATACACCTCCCCAGCCACCCACAAAACGTACCTTTTATGTACTTCTCTCTTTAGCTAATCCTGCTCCACCTTGGAGCCCGGACTCTTTGTTTGCAGGTCCCAGAAGAACAGGTTTTCCCGAGTGATGAGTTTTGGAGCTGACTTTCATGAGCTTTATGAATTTGTAAGGGAGGGCCCGAGTGTTGGAATAATAACCACTTAGTGCTTCCCAGCTTGGAGGAAATGAAAGTGGGCAAGTTTTTACAGTAAACAAGTGAGGCTTCACATTCCTCAGTTAGTAATGATCGTGTCAACTCCTGCCCCACTGCTCACCCTTTTTTCACCAACCTCAACTAGGCTTTGGCTCCTAAAGAAGGTCCTTGGGGCTGAAATGCTGGGGCCTTGGTTTCCCACCTAAGCCTAATAAGTGCTCTTCTGGGACCAGATCAACCCCCTGAACCGGGTCTGACCAGATTTCCAAAGAGCAATCTGGGAGACAGATAGGATTCCTTGTGAGTGAATAGAGACATAACACGTTCCCCATGCACTGTATATGCAGTGCTACACCATAGCAGGCCACCCAGATCCAATTTACCCCTCCAGTAGTAGGGGCTTTCAGATGGTTTTAGAGAAGCAGTGTGGCTCAGTGGAAAGAGCCTGGGCTTTGGAGTCAGAGGTCATGCATTCAAATCCCGCCTCTGCCACTTGTCAGCTGTGTGACTTTGGGCAAGTCAGTTAACTTCTCTGGGCCTCAGTTCCCTCATTTGTAAAATGGGGATTTAGACTGTGAGCCCCACATGGGACAACCTGATCGCCTTGTAACCTCCCCAGTGCTTTGAACAGTGCTTTGCACATAGAGCTTAGTAAATGCCATTATTATTATTATTATTATTATTATTATTATTATTATCATTATCATGCCAAAAGATCTGTGAGGGTGGAGGAGGAGAGGGACGGGTGTAAGCCCCTTCATTCAGCTTGCCTTTCTAGGGACCAGGCTCTTGCAGGTCTTCCTCCTTTCATCATCATCTTTTTCTTGTCCCCTTCCATTCCAGCCTGATCCAGATTACCATGCCATTTGCTCTAGTCTCGATAGGTCTGAGAGATAGGTATTAATAATGCACGGAATAACATGGTGGCTGCCGTTGTCAGCCTCAGCTATCTGCTGGAAGGAAGCCTGGTGGTTGGAATGTCCAAGTTTATGTCTTTAAGGACCAGAATAAAGATAACAATAATGATAATAATAATGGCATTTGTTAAGCTCTTACTATGTGCAAAGCACTGTTCTAAGCACTGGGGAAGATGCAAGGTAATCAGGTTGTCGCACATAGGGCTCACAGTCTTAATCCTCATTTTCCAGATGAGGTAATTGAGGCTCAGAGAAGTGAAGTGACTTGCCCAAAGTCACACAGCTGACAAATGGTGGAGGCAGGATTAGAACCCATGACAAGCAGGCTTCAGTGCTTGGTACACAGTAAGCGCTTAACAAATACCATCACTATTATAAGGGCCCACTGTTGAAAGTCTGGGCCATGAGTGAGAAGGTTCAATGAGCAAACTACTTGCCCTTTAAAAGTTCTAGACTGTAAGTTTGTTGTGAACAGGGAACATGTCTATCAATCTGTTGTACTCTCCTAAGTGCTTAATACAGTGCTCTGTATACAGTAAGTTCTCTATAAATACCATTGATTGATTTAAAATTGCTCCCCATTGGAAGAAATCACTGGTTCACATTTGTCCAAAAGAGTGATCTGGTAAGAAGATAAAAAGGCTTGCAGTCCTCTGGGAGCAGTTTTGGCATTTTTGGGAGGCCAGGTTGAATCAGGTTACAGTCTGTAGTTTGGGACACCCTTGTGTGACATTTGGCTTTACCTTGATGTTAATTGGGGGGCGGAGTTCAGCGCTGACTTGGATTTTTTCCGGCTTTAGGACCCAAATGAGGCTCTTGTGATTGCCTCTCCCAGACACAGAGAGCCCCAGACATTTGACCAGATCACCTGACTAATTGGAGGATGGGATCCAAATCCCAGAAAGGAAAGGAATTGGAGAGAGCAGGTCACTAGGCCACATCAGCAGCATGAGAAACTTTCATTACCTGGGGTTCAGAGCCTCTGGTGCTTCTCATGGCTCTTGACAATAGCTGGATCAGTGACTAGGAAACTTCAGGCCAGAGTAATGCCGACTGCTATGGCCGTGGCACAGAAGCGGAAATGGAAGTAAAATTATAAAAGATGCTCAATTTGGGAAGTGCTTTAGAAAGCAAAGTTTTAACATGCTACTTTATGTCCTTCATGGACACTGGTTCCAGCAATATCTGCATTAATAAAACATCACCGTACATGGAAGGCAGTAGAAAGGAAGCTGATCTCATCAATAATGATTAATATTTAATTCTAATGCATGCTTAAAAGCTTCTCAGGGTAAACAGACAAGATCTGCTGTCTTCATTTAAGTTGCCAACTGGTCCCATCCCATATCCATAGGTTAAGAATTCAGTCACTGAAATCTCGGGTTCAGATTCCTGCCAAATAAGTTCTCTCCCTTTCATTTTGAAAGATGCTGTCTTTCCCCTTCCTGTCTCCTCCCAGCAAAATTGTAGGTTCAGGTTTCAATAATCTTAGTAGTTTAGAAATAGGCCATTGTATTTGCTAATGGTACCATAGGGTGAAAACTGGTGAATACATTATCAATTTCAGCTGGGAGAGTTAATGCTCGGACAATGGGCTATTTTAACCTGAAAGGGAGGAAATTCCCACTCCACTGGCAAAGCCGAAAGCATGATTTTTGACCTAATGTTTGAACTTTCCTGTATTTCCAGGATTTATTCAAGAACTGTCATCTTGCCCTCTCCTAACTTACCTTGCTGCTTTAATAATAATAATAATAATGGCATTTATTAAGTGCTTACTATGTGCAAAGCATGGTTCTATGCACTGGGGAGGTTACAAGGTGATCAGGTTGTCCCACGGGGGGCTCATAGTCCTAATCCCCATTTTATAGATGAGGTCATTGAGGCCCAGAGAAGTTAAGGGACTTGCCCAAAATTACACAGCTGACAAATAGTGGAGCTGGGATTTGAACCCATGACCTCTGACTCCAAAGCCCAGGTTTTTTCCACTGAGCCACGCTGCTTTCCTACTACAGCCCAGCTTGCACACTTCACTTTAATGCTAGGCTACTCACTGAACCTCAGGCTTCTCTATCTTTCCAGCCAACCTCTCGCCCACATCTTGCCGCTGGCCTGGAATGCCCTCCCTCTTCATATCCAACAGATGATCCCTCCCCACCTTCAAAGCCATCTTAAAAACACATCACCTCCAAGAAGACTTCCCTGATTAAGCCCTCATTTCCTCTTCTCCCACTCCCTTCAGCATCACTCTTGCACTTGGATTTGCACCCTTTATTTACCTCCCTCACCCCCATGGCACTTATGTAAATATCCATCATTAATTTACTTCTATTAATGGCCATATCCCTCTCTAGACAGTAATTTGGGAATGGGTCTATAAGCTCGGTTATATTGTATTCTCCCAAGTGCGCACAGTGCTCTGCACACAGTAAGTACTCAATAAAATCGATTGATTCATATTCTTAAGGAAGGCTTCCCTGTAGTTTTTCTCCTAGGGAGAGTTGCTAAATGGACATTGATGTATCCTAAGCAAAGCAATCCTTAAGACCTCAGCTCTGAGTCATGGAATTTCTATCTGCCATTGGCTAGGAAAGAAAGCTATTTTGCCATGTACTTAGTCCCCAAGAGCGATTTCAAAAGGAACTGCCTGTCATCATTGTGTTTAGAGAGGCAGCCTGGCTCAGTGGAAAGAGCACGGGCTTGGGAGTGTCAGAGGTCTTGGGTTCCAATCCCGGCTCTGCCACATGTCTGCTGTGTGACCTTGGGCAAATCACTTAACTTCGCTGAGCCTGTTACCTCATCTGTAAAATGGGGATTAAGACTATGAGCCCCATGTGGGACAACCTGATCACCTTGTCTCCCCCGCAGTGCTTAGAACAGTGCTTGACATATAGTAAACACTTAACAAATACCATCATCATCATTATTATTATTATTATTATTATTATTGTATAAGCAGTTGCTGTAGCTCCTCATCTTGTGAAGGGGCAGCAATGCAGTGTGGGGCAAACTAGCTTGTGCTGGACTCAAGTGACCAGGTGAAAGCTGCAATTGGAGTGATCCCAGCTCCGTCACTTGTCTGCTGTGTGACCTTGGGCAAACCACTTCACTTCTCTGTGCCTCAGTTACCTCATCTGTAAAATGGGGATTAAGACTGTGAGCCCCATATGGGACAACCTGATTACTTTGTATGTACCCCAGCACTTGGCACATAATAAGCACTTAAATACCATCATTATTCTTCTTATTATTATTATTGTATAAGCAGTTGCTGTAGCTCCTCATCATGTGGAGGGGCAGCAATGCAGTGTAGACAGATATCAAAACCATCAGAATAAATAGAATTATAGCTATATGCACATCATTAATAAAATAGAGTAGTAAATACGTACAAGTTAGAGTAACAAATATGTACAAATATATACAAGTGCTGTGCGCAGGGGAAGGAGGTATGGTGAGGGGGTTCGAAGGGAAGGGGAGGAGGAGGGGTAAAAGGGGGCTCAGTCTGGGAAGGCCTCCTGGAGGAGGTGAGCTCTGAGTAGGACTTTGAAGGGAGGAAGAGACCTAGCTTGGTGGATGTGTGGAAGGAGGACATTCCAGGCCAGGGGAAGGACATGGGTCAGACAGGCAAAAATGAGGCACAGTGAGGAGGTTAACGGCATAGGAGTGGAGAGTGCGGACTGGGCTGTAGAAGGAGAGAAGGGAGGTGAGGTAGGAGTGGGTGAGGTGCTGGAGAGCCTTGAAGCCGAGAGTGAGCTTGATTCGTAGGTTAACAGGCAACCACTGGAGAGTCGAGTTGTGTACACGCGCTGCCTCGAATTCCTCAACACCAACTCTCTCCTCGACCCCCTCTGGTCTGGCTTCCGTCCCCTACGCTCCATGGAAACTGCCCTCTCAAAGGTCACGAATGACCTCCTGCTTGCCAAATCCAATGGCTCATACTCTGTCCTAATCCTCCTTGACCTCTCAGCTGCCTTCGACACTGTGGACCACCCCCTTCTCCCACAACACGCTATCCAACCTTGGCTTCACAGACTCTGTCCTCTCCTGGTTCTCCTCTTATCTCCTCGGTCATTCATTCTCAGTCTCTTTTGCAGGCTCCTCCTCCCCCTCCCATCCCCTTACTGTGGGGGTTCCCCAAGGGTCAGTGCTTGGTTCCCTTCTGTTCTTGATCTACACTCTCTCCCTTGGTGACCTCATTTGCTCCCACGGCTCCAACTACCATCTCTATGCTGATGACACCCAGATCTACATCTCTGCCCCTGCTCTCTCCCCCTCCCTCCAGGCTCGCATCTCCTCCTGCCTTCAGGACATCTCCATCTGGATGTCTGCCTGCCACCTAAAACTCAACATGTCGAAGACTGAACTCCTTGTCTTCTCTCCCAAACCCTGCCCTCTCCCTGACTTTCCCATCACTGTTGACGGCACTTCCATCCTTCCCGTCTCACAAGCCCGCAATCTTGGTGTCATCCTCGACTCCGCTCTCTCATTCACCCCTCACATCCAAGCCGTCACCAAAACCTGCCGGTCTCAGCTCTGCAACATTGCCAAGATCTGCCCTTTCCTCTCCATCCAAACCACTACCCTGCTCATTCAAGCTCTCATCCTATCCCGTCTGGACTACTGCATCAGCCTTCTCTCTGATCTCCCATCCTCGTGTCTCTCCCCACTTCAATCCATACTTCACGCCGCTGCCCGGATTGTCTTTGTCCAGAAACGCTCTGGGCATGTTACTCCCCTCCTCAAAAATCTCCAGTGGCTACCAATCAATCTGCACATCAGGCAGAAACTCCTCACTCTGGGCTTCAAGGCTGTCCATCACCTCACCCCCTTCTACCTCACCTCCTTTCTCTCCTTCTACAGCCCAGTTCGCACCCTCCGCTCCTCTGCCGCTAATCTCCTCACCATACCTCGTTCTCGCCTGTCCCGCCATCGACCCCCTGGCCTGGAATGCCCTCCCTCTGCCCATCCGCCAAGCTAGCTCTCTTCCTCCCTTCAAGGCCCTACTGAGAGCTCACTTCCTCCAGGAGGCCTTCCCAGACTGAGCCCCTTCCTTCCTCTCTGCTTCGTTCCCCCTCTCCATCCCCCCATCTTACCTCCTTCCCTTCCCCACAGCACATGTATATATGTATATATGTTTGTACATATTTATTACTCTATTTATTTTACTTGTACATATCTATTCTATTTATTTTGTTAGTATGTTTGGTTTTGTTCTCTGTCTCCCTGTTTTAGACTGTGAGCCCACTGTTGGGTAGGGACTGTCTCTATATGTTGCCAACTTGTACTTCCTCAAGCTCTTAGTACAGTGCTCTGCACACAGTAAGCGCTCAATAAATACGATTGATTGATTGATTCTCTGTGCCTCAGTTCTCTAATCTGTGAAATGGGGATGAAGACTGTGAGCCCCCTGGGGGACAACCTGATCACCTTGTAATCTCTCCAGTGCTTACAGCAGTTGCTTTGTACATTGTAAGCACTTAACAAATGCCATTATTATTATTATTATTATCATTATTATTATTATTATTATTATTATTATTATTATCTCTCTTTCCCAGGGCTAACGCTGCCACTGGGTCACTGCCACAGGAACAGCTGCAGGGCTTTTGCAACTGTCAACATGGTTTTTGTTGCAAGCTGGAAGGGCTGGTCCGAACTGGAACGGGAAAAATTGAAAAGCGTGGAGCTGAGCCACCTTTTATTTTCAATTTTATTTAAAAATGAGGCCATTCCTTCTTGGCCGAATCATCTGGGTTGTTATGTCCACCAACTGGCTATGAAAAGAGTGTGGTCACTTCATTTCTTTAGGTGGTTGTGACCTCATCCCCATCAAACTTGGGGAACTCCAAGGCAAAAAGATGAAAATGTGCGGTAACTTTAAGACACTAAAATATTATCCCTTAACCCAAGTGTCAACCTCCTGCTTATGGCTGCAGAGGGAGGTGACATAATTTCAGATTTATTCACCCCTATTTTAAATTTTAAGCACCACATTCTGTTGCGCTAAGAAAGTTAAGCAGACAAGGTCCTTGCTCTATAGTTGTTAATTTTTCTCGTTTTCAATCAGTGATATTTATTGAAAGCTTACTGTGTGCAGAGCACTCTAATGAACAGTTGAGAGTACAATGCAATTGAGTTTGTAGTCACGTTCCCTGCCCACAGGGACCTTGCAGTCTAGAGGAGGAGACAGACATTTATATCAAGAAGTAATTTATAGGTATTTACATAACTGCTGTGGGGCTGGGAGTGGGGTGAATACTAAATACTCAAAGGGTTCAAATCCGAGTACATAGATGAATTAGAAGAGAGAGGGAGTAGGGAAAAGAAGATTTAATTGCAGAAGGCCTTCTGCTCTTCTGGAGACAAGCTCCTTGTGGGCAGAGAACTTGTCTACCAACTCTGTTGTATTGGACTCTCCCAAGTGTTTAGTACAGCGCTCTGCACATATGTGCATAATACATACTATTGACTAATTTGACTGGAGGTGGTTCAGCAACAAGGCACGGTTCCTATCAGTGTAAATGAGCACATTGAGTGTGAAGGGGGTTTGAAGATGTTTTGTTTTTCCTCAGGCTTTTTTCATTGTCTTCCAGTTCCTCTAAAGAGAGGGGAAAAAGTGAGGGGGAAGAGGAGACAAAGAGGACAAGGACTCCAAAGTCGCAGACTCAAAGATAAACAGTAATTTGGGAGGTTTATGATAGCTTATAGAAGTAACTTGTCCTTGGCTGTAACCTTTGTGGTTCTTTGTTGATATGAAATTAAATTCCAGGAAAATGCTTTAACTGCAGGATAGAAAGTATAATGAGTTCTACCTCAGACCAAATCCAAATAGTTGGGAAAATGTATTTATTAGGGGGACTATTACCAGCCCAAGACAGCTTGATAAATTGGGTTATCAATAGCAAGTAAGTAGGGAAAAGAACTGCGTTACTAACAGAAGGTTTCTTGGTGCTTGTTTGCTGCTGGAAGTTTGGAGATTGGAACTGGAAACTGGAGTGACAAATTTCCAGGGAGATAGGGGGTGTCATTTAATGGTGACTGATGTGGGTCTCTGTTATCTAATTGTGAATCAGATGGCTGAGTTGGTGTATCTAATTAGCAAACATCCAATTAATGATTCATTTTCCACTAATTTTTGGCTTTTTGAAACTTGAAAACAGCCTGAAATGTTCCCTTAAATGTGCTTTAAGCCTAGGGCAGGGGTGCCAACATTTATTCTACAGCAAATGTTTTCAGTGGAATTATAAACCTTAGAAAAAATAAGATTTATAATGGAAATGCTGACGGAACAGTATTTTCCTTTCAGTGGCATTGTGCTGGCTGGCTTTTCAGTGTTGTTTCAGAAAATCAACTTTGGAAACACACATTTACATAGTGATCTGCCCTGGAAAGAATATTATGGAATATGTTCCCTTTTCGGTACTGCAGTGTCATTTCCCCAATGCCTTCAATGAGTTATTACCTCAAGGCAATATCCTTCTTCATAGAATATTTTATTAGCAAAGTATTATTTGCTCTGTTTCAGTTTTAATCCATCAGTCATATTCATTGTGCACTTTCTGTATGCAGAGCACTATTCTAAGTACTTGGGAGAGTACAATATAACAGACCATTTCCTGACCACGATGAGCTTGCAGTCTATATATTATGTATATTTGTACCTATCTATTAATCTATTTAGTTTATTAATCATGTATATATGTATATATAATCCTATTTATTTTGATGCTACTGTTGCATGTCTACTTGTTCTGTTTTGTTGTCTGTCTCCCCCTTCTAGACTCTGAGCCTGTTGTTGGGTAGGGATTGTCCCCATCTGTCGCCGAATTGTACTTTCCAAGCACTTAGTAAAGTGTTCTGCACACAGTAAGCCCTCAATAAATATGATTAAATGAATGAATAGAAGCAGAAGAGTTTCCGAACAAAAATTTTAGATATAGAAAAATATATAAACTTCCTCTTTGGTACGTTCAAAATGGTAGAATGCATATTGGGTTAAAACACTAGTTTTGATTTTAGATTTATGTTTTTAAAGGCAAGCAGTACCTTGATTCCTCAACAAGCTTTTTGTGCTTCTTTTCCTTCTGGTGAAGGAGGGTAGGAAACTGCCACCTCATTCAGGTTGTTTAGCAGATGAGTAGAACTGCCCCAAAGCAGCAGATTCATAGGGAAATTGTTATTCACCTGCACAGATGGGATTGAAGCAGTAGGGGAACCATGGTTCATATATGTTTTGCTTTGTTATATTGTACTCTACCAAGCACGTAATACAGTGCTCTGCATACAGTAAACGCTCAATAAATACAATTGACTAACTAAACCAGTAGAGAGTAGAGAAGTAGCTTGGCCTAATAGATAGAGCATGGGCCTCGGAGTCCGGAAGGACCTGGGCTCTAATCCCAGCTCTGCCAGTTGTCTGCTGTGTGACCTTGGATGAGTCACTTAACTTCTCTGTGTCTCAGTTACCTCATCTGTATAATGGGATAAAGACTGTGAGCTCCATGTGGGACAGGGACTGTGTCCCACCTGATTAGCTTGTATTTATCTTGGTACTCAGTACAGTGCCTGGCACATAGTAAGCACTTAACAAATACCGTAAAATAATAAATAAAATAAATACAGGCCTCTGGCTGCAACCCAGTAATTCCAGCTCAGGCGTTAATGATTCATTCTGTGGATTATCGAGGACTACTTCCTTCTGCCTGCTACTTTCATTTTGATCATTTCTTTGCTCATTAGTCAATAAATATTTATTGAGCACTTACTCTATGCAGAGCACTGTACTAAGCACTTGGGAAAGTACAGTAAAATTAGTAGACATGATCCCTGCCCTCAAGAATTTAGACTCCAGAGGAGTAGTCAGAGATTTAAGTGAATTACAGCTACAGGGAAGCCAGGGAATTTAACAATGTGTAAACAAGGTGTAGGAGGGGTGGGAGGGAGCAGACTACCAAGTGTTTAGGTGACATGGAAGAGCTATAGTGTCGGGCAGGGCAACAGGTACGTGGGGTGAGGAGATAGCTTAATCAGGAGGGGACTCAATCATTAGCACTCCAGTCAGTGATTAGTATTTATAGAGTACAAATAATTGTGGTAATTGTTAAGCACTTACTATGTGCCAACTACTGTTCTAAGTACTGGAGGTAGATACAAGTTTATCAGGGTGGTCATAGTCCCTATCCCACATAGGGTTCACAGTCTTAATCCCCATTTTACTGATGAGGCACAGAGAAGTGAAGTGACTTGTCACACATCAGACATGTGCCGGAATCAGGATTATAACCCAGGTTTTTCTGATCTACCGACCGTGCTCTAGCCACTAAGCCGTACTGCTTCTGCCTATGTTTAGAGCACTGTATTCTGTGTGTGTGGGGGACGGTTGGGGGGAGTGGCGGTGGGAGGGATAGGTAATTAATAGAGGTAGTAATTATGATTCCTGCTTTCAAGGATCCTCCTTCAAGGAGGTGGGAAGACACAGGGAGGATCTGCTTTAAAGTTCTGGTGGACCCTGAACAGTTGGAGCCTGGCCAAAAGTTGCCCCCTTCATAGCGGTAGGTTTAAGCCCCTTATGGGCAGGAATTGTGGTCTAACAACTCTGTTGTATTGTACTTTCTGAAGTGCTTAGTGCAGTACTCAGCACAGAGAAGCCCTCAATAAATGCCATTGATTGATTGATTGCTATCACCCCTGCAGAGTGCCATGGTACCCATGGCTTCACTCACACCCTTTCTTCTGGAAAATTTTTGGTTGGGGCCTGTGACAGAGGGAGGAGTAGTGCTCCCTGCTGATCAACGGGGAAGAGTTGAGATGATCCTTTCCTTCCTCTCCCCCTCGCCCCCCCTCCATCCCCCATCTTCTCTTCTTCCCTTCCCCACAGCACCTGTATATATGTATATATGTTTGTACATATTTATTACTGTATTTATTTTACTTGTACATATCTATTCTATTTATTTTATTTTGTTAGTATGTTTGGTTTTGTTCTCTGTCTCCCCCTTTTAGACTGTGAGCCCACTGTTGGGTAGGGACTGTCTCTATATGTTGCCAACTTGTACTTCCCAAGCGCTTAGTACAGTGCTCTGCATACAGAAAGCACTCAATAAATACGATTGATGATGATGATGATGATGATCCTTCCGAGGAGCTGTGAAGTAGCGGCGATAAGTTAGGGGTCATAGTAGTAGTTTATTGAGCATCTATCATCATCATCATCAATCGTATTTATTGAGCACTTACTGTGTGCAGAGCACTGTACTAAGCGCTTGGGAAGTACAAGTTGGCAACATATAGAGACAGTCCCTACCCAATAGTGGGCTCACCGTCTAAAAGGGGGAGACAGAGAACAAAACCAAACATACTAACAAAATAAAATAAATAGAATAGATGTGTACAAGTAAAATAAATAGAGTAACAAATATGTACAAACATATATACATATATACAGGTGCTGTGGGGAAGGGAAGGAGGTAAGATGGGGGGATGGAGAGGGGGACGAGGGGGAGAGGACACATGAATATCTACTATATTCAAAGCACTGTTTTCAGTGCTGGGAAAGAAGTAGACATTAGATGATGTAGACATCATCATCAGTGAGATGTAGACATTGTCCTTGATGCCCAGGATGGAAGTAGTTGGTAACATTCACATGAGGACAGATGAAACAAAAATCTCAAAGGGAAGATGCAGATAAATGTAACAGCTAGAAAATTCAGGCCCTGTAAAGCTGGTCAAATGCCCAATAGTTAAGGCAAATCTTTTTCCCCAAGAGGATGGGCAGGGAAACGAAAGTCCAATTTCTCCCTCATTAAATAAATCCATGAAAATTCTTAGGAGGCTGGTTATGTCTCAGAGGGCTACACATTTCGTAGCAAATCAGTTTACAAATGAGACAACAGTAATGAGTAACATGAGTATGTAAAATTCTTCAAAATATGAGTTTAATGAAGGCAACAGATACAGCATCTCAGATTTAATTGAGTATGCTTCTAAGGAAAATAGAATAATGCTGTCACCACAGCTCAACAGAAGCTTCATGTGTCAGATCCCCATTTAATAATAATCATAATAATGGTATTTAAGCGCTTACTATGTGCCAAGCACTGTACTGAGCGCTGCGGTAGATACAAGGCAATTAGGTGGTCCCACGTGGGGATCACAGGCTTCATCCCCATTTGACAGATGAGGGAACTGAGGCCCAGAGAAGTGAAGTGACTTGCTCAAAGTCACATAGCAGACTAGTGGCGGAGCGGGATTAGAACCCACAACCTCTGACTCCCAAGCTGGCTTTTTGAAGTGGTGATGAACAATGAGTAGAAGACCTGCAAATCCAATACCGCTGAATGTGATGATTGCCTGGAGAGTGGATTGGGGATTTGGAAGTTGGCATTCCTCCATATTTGCATGAGACTCTCCTTCGGGAAAGTTTGGGCCTTGGAGAGATTCTGGGAGCAACTCTAGTCATTGACCTGGCTACAGAATGTCAAGGAGCGAGGAGGAAAATTGAAGAGGGCAAAGCGATAGGACGCATTGGGCTACTTGTACCTCTACATACTTAATAATAAGATCTAGTTCATTTAGAAGGCCGAATGCTTTGCAAAATGTTACCAGGCCAGCAAAGGAATATGTTTTGCATCTAACTGGATGGTCCTCTAAATCAACCTCTAGAGGGATCCATGTGAAAATGAGTATTTTATGATCAATAGTGGATCAGCTTGAAGAAGGAACATTTGAAGTTTAACAGTAAGCATCTCTGAGGAATCTCCTTTAAATAAATATGTAGCCCGAACTCTGTAACATGGCTTCGTCCATCACCCAGAGTGGTGGTGGTAGGCTCTAATGGTTAGATTATTGAAAATGTGGCCTCACCAGGCCCTCTAAAGCTTTTTAGAACATGGCAATCATTAATTGAAAATATTACTTTGATATTTGGCTGCCCCGTCCTATTTTCCAGATGTCATTTACTCCCTTTCAGAGGGACACAATTCAAGTTCTGTGGATGGGTTACCCCTCTTAAACTGTTAGAGGTACTGGCAGAAACAGTTCTCCTCCGGGCTTAAGTCTCTTCATGAGAGAGAACAGCCAGGCCGAATCTCTAACAATTTTCTGGGCTTAGTTGAAACCCATTTTAACAATAACAATAGTGTTATTTGTTATGCACTGTGGTGCCAGGTGCTATACTAAGCAGTGGGGTGGATACACGCAAATCGGGTTGGACACGGTCCCCGTCCCACACTGGGCTCACAGTTTTAATCCCCATTTTACAGATGAGGTAACTAAGGCACAGAGAAGTAAAGTGACTTGCCCAAGGCCACTCAGCAGTCAAGTTCTGTCCCCCTTCAAGACTGTGAGCCCATTGTTGGGTAGGGACCATCTCTATATGTAGCCGACTTGTACTTCTCAAGTGCTTGGAACAGTGCTCTGCACACAGTAAGTGCTCAATAAATAAATAAATTGAGTGAAGTGGCAGAGCTGGGATTAGAACCCTTGACCTTGTGACTCTCGGGCCTCTGCTTGATCCACTATGCCATGCTGCTTCCCACTGCAGCTAACTCGTGCAGCTAACTCACTGCACTGTGAGTTAGAGAAGCAGTGTGGCTCAGTGGAAAGAGCATGGACTTTGGAGTCAGAGGTCATGGGTTCAAATCCAGACTCCGCATTTGTCAGCTGTGTGACTTTGGGCAAACCACTTAACTTCTCTGTGCCTCAGTGACCTCATTTGTAAAATGGGGATGAAGACTCTGAGCCCCCTGTGGGACAACCTGATCACCTTGTAACCTCCCCAGCGCTTAGAACAGTGCTTTGCACATAGTAAGTGCTTAATAAATGCCATCATTATTAAGGAGAAGCGGTGTGGTTCAGTGGAAAGAGCCCGGGCTTTGGAGTCAGAGATCATGGGTTCAAATCCCGGCTGCCAAGATCTGGCCAGAATTGATCTGAATAAATTACGAAGTACAGTCCACCACATGCTTCCAGAATTACAATGTAGTTTTAGGTCACACTGTGGGAGAATGGGTATGATCTTTGCAGCATGACAACTGTAGAAGTTCGGGCTTTGGAGTCAGAGGTCGTGGGTTCGACTCCCGGCTCCACCACTTGTCTGCTGTGTGACCTTGGGCAAGTCACTTCACTTCTCAGCGCCTCAGTTCCCTCATCTGTAAAATGGGAATTAAGACTGTGAGCCCCACATGGGACAACTTGATCAGCTTGGATCCCCCCCAGCGCTTAGAACAGTGCTCTGTACATAGTAAGTGCTTAGCAAATGCCAACATTATGATTATTATTATTATTATCAAGTGCTTCGCACATGATTCATTAACCACACAGAGGTGTTGGACATCATCAGTTGAGGATTCGGGTCATTATCGAGCCAATTTGGCTGCCCAGAGAAATTCATGTCAAGCCTGTGCTCACTCTGTGATTGTATGGGCTTTGGGCTAGAGTGGACAACACCCCGCCCAACCCATTTTCCATCACCAGTGGAATAAAACAAGATTGTGAAGCAAGACTTTTTATTCACCCTGTTGTTTCACTTTTGGCAGTCGTCATTGTTATTTTTCTTTTACAAACTATGGCCTCTGAATAGTTTACTCATTAGAGGAAAGATTCTTTAATAAACAATATAATGCAGTGTTTCATTGAGTAATATTCAGTGAGCCGTTACAAGGTGCTAGTATTGCTAAAGCAACCTTTGAACCAGAAAATCCATTCTGAGCAGCTGCAAGTATCAGGAGTAGTACAGAGAGCCTTCAGATTTGTACAGTGAAATTTTCAAAAATTACAAATGTTAATTTAGAGAGGAAAAAAGTGGGAGGGATTAAAGAAGGGAAAATGAAAGAAAAGTAAAGGGAAAACAAAAATGTGAAACAAACTGTAAGTTTGTAGGCAGAAAATGTCTGTTTATTGTTATATTATACTCTCCCAAGCACTTAGGACAGTGCTTGCACACAGTAAGTGCTCAATAAATATGATTGGATGATTGAATGAAAGCGAGGAACATCAACACAGAGTCTGCAGTGTGCCATAATAATGAAGGTATTTAGTTGGAGTTGTTGGGGAGGGAATTAAGCCCTTCACATTCCCCCTTCCTGTATCTCTAATGGATGATTTTCCCCTCTATCCCCACTCTGTTCTACTCTGCATTCTGTTCCACTCCGTTTTACAGTATTCTGGTCATATTCCAGACTGTTCAAAAAGTTTGCTGGTATTGTTGGCCAAACTGAGAGAACTTGGCCCATCCAGAACTACATAATAAAGGATTGTTAGTAATGTAGCCACCACGGTGAGTTTGGACCTGTATTGAGAGATTAAATCTCCTTTTGAGTTGACATTTTCGCACTGTGAAATGCTCCAAGCTGTTTCAGTCAATTAAGCGCTATTTACTGAGCACTTAACTGTGTGCAGAGCACTGTAGGAAACTGTCGCCTCTAGCCAGTTTGCTCATTGTGGGAGGGGAAGGAAGCGTGGCTACCTACTCTATGTGCTACTCTCCCAAGCACTTAGTCCCGTTCTCTGCACACAGTAAGCACTCAATAAATACAATTGATGAATTTCCTCTTGACTTTGCATTTTCTCCACCATCCTAATAATAAGGGCTAGTTTTTATAGTGATTCATAAGGTTCATCATAGTGTTGGAGGGGGCTTCAAGAGGTCATCTGGCATATCCTCAGGCAGGTCTACCCATAAACCATTCAAGACAGACAGTTTCCAGATCTGCAGGCCTCTCCCTTGGTATAGTGGGTGGCAAGTTCTTCCTAAAGCAGCCCAGTCACTTAGCCTAAACCAATCCCTGAAGTTAGGATTGATACGGAGGTTTCTGAAAACTTGATAATTGGTCCACTGGCCTGGTTTGTAATATGTTTTGTGTCATGCCGTGGAAATGTGAAAGTGGTTTAAGAAAACATTTTTCAATGCACTGTAAAAACAGAGAATCTTAAAGAGTTATTATAAGCTATTGAAGGGGAGAAGTAGAATCGTTAAGACTTGGCAACTCAACAGAGTTCAGGCAGAATTCAGTATTTTCCACTGGCTGAGTCTGTTTTAAGTGGTGATGATTTCTGCCCATTATATTATTGCTTAAAGTGGGTGTCAGCATGCCATTCAACATTACAAGTTACATGCCATGAAGTTGGGTATTGTACTCCAGGTAATGCAAATGGCAGTGATGAGAGGTTTCTATAGTGCCAAGAAATACAAAATCAAGTGTTGCCTAAAAAGGATGAACTATTAAGGATTTGGGTGTGTCTGCAATTAGCAGGATGGCACATAGCATCTTTCTTTACATGTATGGGTTGGTGTAATTGTTAACGATAAAGAAGAAAGCCTCAAGGTCACTAGATCGCTCTGAAAGAATAATGAGCAAGTTACTTTTAGGCACATATTTGCCACTGGAAATATTTCAGACTGAAAGGACAATGGGAAAAAGGACATCGTGGCTTTGTCCCTCATTCTTGAATTGCTTGCGATCTGGCAACTCCTACCCAGCCCTGATCTTTTCTCCATATGGGTAATGAACTTGTTTAGGTCAGCAGAAAACAAGGAGTTGGGTTATTGGCACCTCCTGTTTGGCTCCTGGGCACACAAAGAATGAAGCCACTGTCATAAAATGGAGTGGTCCTTGCCAAGGCAGAATTCTGAATCTTGGTTTTGCCCACTTCTAAGACACAGGTTAATAAATAAGACTCTTGACCAGAGGGAAAGTTGCCTTTTTCCCAAGAGCAAGTAATTTCTCTGGGAGGGGAAAAAATGAATCCCATTGATTTGTATAGCAAATGCAATAAAACGATCAATAATTCATAGACTAGGGGTGAACAGCAGCTGCTGGAGAGATTAAAGGTTTAAAAAAGGAGATTCTATTCCACAGTCATTCCAGAGACCTCTGAATCACTCTTCAGCCTGAAGTGTATAATTCCTCCACACTTCTGCATTGCTAGCATAGGTTACAGGTCTTCATTTGAAAATGCTATTGGCTAGCTGGTAGTTAATTTCTATAAATTGGTCACAACTAGAAACATAACCTGATGGTGCTTTTGGCAAAAAAATTAGTCATCCATTAACTCACTTACTATGTAGGAGGTTAGTTCTTATTATTAAGTGGTTGCCCATCCACTACCACATCAGACACTCCTTACCATTAGCTTTAAAGCACTCAATCAACTTGCCCTCATCCTGCCTTGTCTCACTGATTTGCTACTACAATCCAGCCCACACACTTGGCTCCTCTAGTTCCAGCTTGATCCTTGTGCCTCGATCTTGTCTTTCTCACTGTCGACCCCTTTCCCATGTCCTGTCTCTGGCCTGGAACTCCCTCCCCTTCCATTTATGCCAGAGCACCACTCTCTCCACCTTCGAAGCCTTAATATCACATCTCCTCCAAGAGGCTTTCCCTAATTAAGCCCTCTTTTCCTTAACTTCCTCTCCCTTCTGCATCCCCTACGCACTTGATCTTTATCCTTTGAGAACGTGGATATTCCCCCCACCCTCATAGCGCTTATGTACATATACATAATTTACTTATGTATATTAATATCTGTCTCCCTCTAGACTATAGAGTTCTTGAGGGCAGGAAACATGTCTACTAACTTGTACTCTCCCAAGTGCTTAGTATAGTGCTCTGCACATTGTAAGCACTCAAAAAAATATCATTGATTGATTGATTGAAGTGCATTGAGAAACAGCATGGCACAGTGGAAAGAGCACAGGCTTTAGATTCAGAGGTCTTGGGTTCAAATCCCTTCTCCGCCAATTGTTAGCTGTGTGACTTTGGGCAAGTCACTTCACTTCTCTGTGCCTCAGTTCCCTCATCTGTAAAATGGGGATTAAGACTGTGAGCCCCCAGTGGGACAACATGATCACCTTCTAACCTCCCCAGCACTTAGAACAGGGTTTTGCACATAAGCACTTAATGATGGCATTTATTATTATTCATTCATTCAATTGTATTTATTGAGCACTTACTGTGTGCAGAGCACTGTACTAAGCGCTTGGGAAGTACAAGTTGGCAGCATATAGAGATGGTCCCTACCCAACAGTGTGTTCACAGTCTAGAAGGGGGAGACAGAGAACAAAACATATTAACAAAATAAAATAAGTAGAATAAATATATACAAGAAAAATAAATAGAGTAATAAATACGTACAAACATATATACAGGTGCTGTGGGGAAGGGAAGGAGGTAAGGCGGGAAGGATGGAGAGGGGGAGGAGGGGGAGGGGGAGAGGAAGAAGGGGGCTCATTCTTGGAAGGCCTCCTGGAGGAGGTGAGCTCTCAGTAGGGCCTTGAAGGGAGAAAGAGAGCTTATTGTCTGGGCTGGAGAGACAGCAGTTGCATCCCCTTTATTTCTGTGAATAGACGTTAATCCTCATGGTTTGGAGCTAAAACAAGGATTTGTGTGACAGAACTGAAGCTTAAATGTATGGTTTAAGTGTGCATTTTAATGTGTGCAGACTCCAAAATTTCCATTTTTTTCAGTTTCTGCTTTCTCCATTTTCACTTTCCAATTTGCCTGCTAACCTTATTCCACCATCTATGTCTGCCTATGAATCTCTGTTGCAACAACTCCGGGAAAGTAGCTAAATGTATTTGACATTATTTTAGAATAACTATACAGACGCCAAATTCACACAGCAGATGTGAGGTCCACCCTCAACAATGTGTAAAAAGCAGACAAGCACTGAGCAGTATCTACTGCTGCAAAGGATGCACAGCAGTATCTTGCCCCACTGCCATAGGCTGCACCCCTAATCACGATCAACTAAATCTCAATGCCTACTGTTAATCTCCTGGGGTTTGGACAAGAGAGTGTAGATGGCTCCGCACAGACCATCACCACTACTGAAAAAAATATGAAGTGTGAGTCCAGACATACCAGACATACCTTTAAACAAGAGTGTTTTGCAGGTGGGTAACTCAAAATTTGGATCATCCGATCGCTGGAGACAACAGCAACACTGAACAACATTCAAATAGGGATTTACCACTAACTTCATGGGGTAGGGCTAGTAAAAGTTCCCTCAACTTTGCCTGTCTTACCAAGCTTAAACCTGAGTTACGACAGGACCATGCCTAAGGTGAATCTTAACTTTGTAATATGGATAAGTTATTTCCGCCTGTTGTGTCTTTCAAATATGGGAAGGAGAGAGAGACTGAAAGGATCACTTCACTCACTGATGTAGATTGATGTACGTTGTCCTCCAATAAATAACACGATCGACATTCAGCTGTTGGCTGGATAGTTCTAACAACTTTACCTCTTTCCTTCTTTATAAATGTAAGCTAATCAAGAATGAGTTTTGTATTTCTAACATAATGGTGATGCTTTATAAATGTTTAATCCCTTCATCATCCCGGTTATGCCTTCCCCTCAGCCACTTTAGCACTTTCATGTACTTAGCTATCTGTTATTGATTTATGTTTCCACTTCTCTTTATGCATTTTTCATTTTCCCCTAACTTCAGGATATTTGGTCAATTCTGTTTTTGTGTCTTCCCTTTTATAGTGTAAATTCCTCATGTCTCTCGCATCTCTTGGTTCCTCAAGGAATTAATACCCACTCTGCATATAGTAGATGCTCAATAATTCCCTTAATTCTTCCATAATTGCATTTTCACTATATATTTTGTGTAGAATGCTGTCGGGGAATAGGCCATGTTCTTCTGACAGCACGGATTTGGATAGAACTCAGTGTAATGTTAGAATAACTGGTCATGGTAGTAATAGTGGTATTTGAGTGCCTATTACATGCAGTACTTTGAACTAAGTGCTTGTGAAGAACAACCAAACACATTTCTTGCCCACAAGTAGCTTGCACACTAATTGGGAAGACCACCAAAAAAAGTCTACAATACACCTACACACAAATGTTGAGAATTGTACTTATAAATGCGTGAGTACAAGAGATGACTGAAGAGTTAATAAGAATTGGGATAATGCCAATTAGTTGAGGAAGAATTGTTGGAGGGGATGGAGTCTTACAACTGTAAAAGAGGGGAGGTTGAGGTCTGGATGATCATTGGTATTAAATGCCTACTGAGAGCAGGGCACCCTACTAAATCTTCAAGAGAATATAATAGAGTTGGTAGATATGGTCCCTGGCCACGGGGCACTTACAATTTTAGAGGGAAGATCTGAGAACTAGGGGTCTGGGGGAGAAAGGAGTTCCAGGTCCTGGGGACAGTGGAATAAGGGGTTGGGGGTGGACAAGACAAGAGCAGGACACAGCCAGGAGGTGGGCTTGGGCGGAGTGAAATTTGTAAGCAGGGGAGAAGTGGGTGAGGAGAGTCAATAAGTAAGGCAGAAGGAGCAGGTAAGCAGTCCCAAAGACTTGAAGCTGAGGGAAATTAGCAACCATAGTAAAGGGCATACATATGGTGCCGGGCATGGCATGGCATGTATACTTTTTTCTGTGTTCTCCTTAACTTAGGGTTTGACAGGAATGTAACCCTTATGTTGTCTGAGGACTGTGTATACTACTGCTATGAGCTTGGTGGATTGCAAGCATACAAGAAAGCTGCAATAATTGTAATAGATTTTATTCCTGTAACTGAATGACCCAAAATCTGAGTGGTGTTCTGAATTACGGAAACTTTTTCAAGCCAAAAAGTCCCATTTCACTTAGAAATGATAAACTATGTTGGACAGAGTCCTTGCCCCACATGGGACTCACAGTCAATCCCCATTTTACAGATGAGGTAACTGAGGCAATGAGAAGTGACTTGCCCAAGGTCACACAGCAAAGGGCAGAGTCAGAATTGCCGCCCACGCTGTATCCACTAGACCGTGCTGCTTCCCCTTACAGCTACTTTTCTGCCTCTGTCCATGGCAACATAATCCTTGGAGACACAAGGTGATGATGACTGTCTTCTCAGGTTCTCATCTTCAGATTAAGGGACGTGTCTTCCAACAGGCTTAAATTTACCCACTAATAACCAACCATAGGCCTCCTGAATTTCTCCAAACCCCTTTGTGAACATGTCAATATTTTCTGCTGGGGAACTGCAGTGATCTCATGGAATAATGGTATTTTGGCCAAATAAATCCAGATCACTTAAGCACTGGCTCTTAAAAAGTGCATATATACCAACTCTATTATATTTACCAACTTTAATCACCTGAGTGCAGCAATTAGGCTCTGTACGTTTTTGTGAACATCTATTGCCTCTTTTCAGTTTTCATTTTTTCCTGGTGAGTTGACATGTAATCAATTGTATGTATTGAGCGCTTTCTATGTGCAGATATGGTGTATGTAAAATGGTGGACCATGCATGGGATAGGGTCTCTGTCTTATTTGATTATCTTTTATCTAACCCCAGTACTTCGCACATAGTATGTGCTTAAGGAATAGTATTATTATTGTTGTTGTATGTGGGGACATTTTAACCCCACATATAATCGATCAGTTATGTCTGATTTGAGTGAGATTTCCCGTTCATTTTCAAAAAAATTTTGAGTCAGTAGAGAGTGATATTGCTGACTTTTGTTTATGCACTGAGACTAAATTTGCTGGTTTTCAATCTCCTTAGCTGTGGATATTTCCTTTTCTTTCAAACCTCCTGATTTTAGTGATTTATTTGACAGTTCTCCTCTTTCTAGCAGCAGTGTGCATCAATATTTTGTTCCGCCTGCAGAGCTCATCTGAAAGTATCATTCACCACAGTTAGACAATTTCTTGAATGCCCAGAGCAAAAGATTAAATATTTTCCTCTTTATCCCACAAAGTATTCGACCAAGTGCTTAGACGTGTGTTTGAGAATAATCACAAATTAACAATCCATCATTAGTGACTCTTCTGTGATGCAGATGGCGGCACAAATTATTCCCCAGTTTATAAACATAGTCATTTTGGCTGAGAGAAGAAGGTTTTCTGACACTCCTCGTGTAAGTGATGGGTATTGAGAGGATTAGCATTTGCATTCCACGATCTATGCTGGGTGTTTTCCGCACTTTGCCACTTCTGCTCCTGCTTTGGGATGCAGGATGTTTCCTTCTTTCTTAGGCTGTCATTGTTTTGCCAGGGAAGCCTAAAAGGACAGTGTGATCCAGGGGCTTGACAATGAGTTGGCTGAGTCCTTCATTTTCAGACCTTGAATTGAACTCATGCTAAGAAGGCTGTGCTGTCTGACAGCTATTTAGAGGCCTTTTTGAAAAGTGCCAGGGTTTGCGCTGCCGTGTTAAATGGAAACATACGATGTCAGGCCACAGGACATAATGAGAGGTCTTCGGTGACAGCCTCTTCAGAGAAGTCATTGATTGTGAGGATCTTTCCATTTAGGCTCTCCTTTGATGCCATGACTCCAGGTTAAGATCTGAGACAAGGTGGAAAGGTAGAAGGAAGCTTACAAGGGAGCCATTTATGTGGATAACTCAATCCCTCAGTTGAAATTATTTCTAATCTCACTGTATGCCAACTTGGGGAAAAAGGAGGGGTGATAGAAAGCCAATTTCATTATAGGGAAGAAACGTGGGAATGTATGAGGGAAGCAGCATGGCTTAGTGGAAAGAGCACGGGCTTGGGAGTCAGAGGTTGTGGGTTCTAATCCCGGCTCCACCACTTGTCAGCCGTGTGACTTTGGTCAAGTCACTTCACTTCATTGGGCCTCAGTTACCTTATTTGTAAAATGGGGATTAAGACTGTGAGCCCCATGTGAAACAACCTGATTACCTTGTATCT
Source organism: Tachyglossus aculeatus (assembly GCF_015852505.1). Lineage (NCBI taxonomy): Eukaryota > Metazoa > Chordata > Mammalia > Monotremata > Tachyglossidae > Tachyglossus > Tachyglossus aculeatus. Next base: position 80,868,434 of record NC_052067.1, read on the forward strand.
ATCCCAGTGCTTAGAACAGTGCTTGGCACATAAGAAGTGCTTAACAAATGTCATCATCGTTATTATTATTATTATTACAGGACAAGTCTGACGTTCTTCTAAAAAAAAATCTTTACTACTCTCCTGTTCACTTTTCATTTGGCTTTTTTTTAACATTCTGGGCTGATTTCAAGTATGTATTTGTATAGCAACCGGGTTGCTTACAATCAGGGAAACACATGAGACTGCACGTCAAGGCAATTGTCTTCAGCCGTGTTACTCTCTCCTGTGTTACACGAGGCCCAGTGGCCCACAGACTGAAGCAGCAGATATGACCAACCTAATGATCTCACGTTCATAAATCAAGTCCAGATTCCTCAGGGTGAGTAATTCATGCCGTTAATCATCAATGGAACTCTTAAGTCAACAAACAGCTTGTTGTTGACCATCCTGGGACTGCATAATCAGAGCATCGTAGCAATCAAAATAACTATAGCTTCCTTTTTTAAGGTATTAGTTAAGCATTTATTAACAATAATAATAATAATTATGGTATTTAAGTGCTTACTATGTACCAGGCACTGTTCTAAGCACTGGGGTTGGATACAAGCAAATCGGGTTGGACACAGTCCCTGTCCCTTGTGGGGCTCACAGTTTCAGTCCCCATTTTACAGATGAAGTCACTGAAGCCCAGAGAAGTGAAGTGACTTGCCCAGGGTCACACAGCAGACAAGGGGTGGAGACAGGATTAGAACCCATGACCAGCTGATCCCAGGCCTGTGCCCTATCCATTATGTAAGCACTGAGGAAGATGCAAGAAGATCAGTTTGAACACAGTCCAGGCCACACATTGGGCTCACAGTCTAAATCCCCATTTTACAGATGAGGTAACTAAGGTACCGAGAAGTTAAGTGACTTGTCCAAGGTCACACAGTATCTTCTGTTACGCCGGTGCTCTTTCCCCTTGGCCATGCTGCTTCCCGTTAGTTAACTTCTTTATCCAATTTTGTTTATGGCTGGATTAAATGTGGCTTTTGCTGCATTTGGAGGCTGTCACTATGCTCTGTATTCTGACTTTTCTCCCTGACTGTGTTCTCAACTATTGCCTGTTAGTAGCCGTAATCCTTGCCTTCAAGGAGAATTCAATATATTTCATGTTTACGCCTTCCATGTTTCCTGAGTGTCTCATTCAGGCTTCTGGATATTGCAAGGCTTAGTGAGTACTGTTGATGTTGATTTTGTGCTCTGCTGTCCTGGCCATTGGTGAAGTTCTTTTGTATGTTTTCACTAGGCATTTTAGAAAGAACACTTTTGGAAAATTAGGAAAATATTCTAAACATGTATGTTTGGTTAGAATACAGTGTGGTTTTGGAAGAAGTGGTTGTGTGCCTAAATGTGGTGTTAATCATGGTGTGCATATGATACCGCTAATTTGTCTAGAACAAAATCCCTGTGTGATCAGAGAATTGACTTACTTCACATCGATGCCTCCATTAAAAGTTTGCTGTATCAAGCAGATAATTCAAAGCAAAAAGGCACTGCAATAAAATATTAGATGCGTCCTTATTCAAGAGAAGTGATGGCACTAATTGATTTTTATTGCCTGCTTTGCTCAGGTTCAAGCTGTTCATTAATATGGGGATTGTGGCATTTGAGTTTGAGACAAGCAGAGATGAAAGGCATTAAAATGTAGAGGAGTATCTGTAGCCCAGTTTCTGAAGGTTGGCTCTAAAGTGATGGGCAGCTCTGAGTTGAATTGCCACTCCAGGACGGTGTGAAATGATGAAAGTCACAAGAAGAGGAATTTTTTTTCCTCTTACATGGTCTCGGTCAAAAAGAATCTAAAAGAAATGCAAAATTGCTGCACTTTTTCTAGAGCTTCTGCGTAGTCTGCCTTTCCCTCTGGTGTGAGGAGACAAACTTTCATTCATCTATCAGTAGAATTTATTGCATGTACTGTATGTAGAGCATTGTACTAAAAGTTTGGAAGACTGAGTAAGTTGATATGGTCCCTGGCAAAAATCTATTAAGGAAAATGACAGAAACAAGCATTGTAAACTCATCCTCGAGATTGCAAACCCATTATAGGCAGGGATCATGACCACTGTTTCCGTTGTATTGTACTCTCCCAAGCAGTTAGTGCAGTGCTGTGCACATAGCAAGTGCTCAATAAATACTAGTGATTGATGGATTAAGTAACAAATAGCTGGCGGTAACCAAAGAAACAGTGTAACACTTTTTGAGGGCAGAAGTATGAGAAGCAGCGTGGCTCAGTGGAAAGAGCATGGGTTTGGGAGTCAGAGGTCATGGGTTCTAATCCTGGCCCCACCACTTGTCAGCTGTGTGACTTTGGGCAAGTCACTGAACTTCTCTGGGCCTCAGTTACCTCATCTGTCAAATGGGGATTAATACTGTGAGCTCCACATGGGACAACCTGATCGCCATGTATCAGTGCTTAGAACAGTGCTTGGTACATAGTAAGTGCTTAACAAATGCCATCATTATTATTATTATTATTATCTAGAAAGCAGTAAAAATTTGGGACCAGGTGGAATGAATGATTGAATAAATGAATGAATGAAATCCCAGGCCCTGCTCTTTTTTAGATTCTTTTTTCTTAAGGTATTTAAGTGCTTATTTTGGGCCAGGCACTGTACTAAACACTGGGGTAGATACAAACTAATCAGGTTGGACACAGTCCATGTCCCTCATGGAGCTCACAGTATAATAATAATATTAATAATTGTGGTATTTGTTAAGCACTTATGGTGTGCCAGGCACTGTACTAAGCACTGGGGGTAGATACAAGCTAATCAGGTTCATTCATTCATTCATTCAATCATATTTATTGAGTGCTTACTGTGTGCAGAGCACTGTACTGAGCGCTTAGTTGCACACAGTCCATGTCCCAAATGGAGCTCACAGTCTTAATCCCCATTTTACAGATGAGGTAACTGAGGCACAGAGAATTTAAGTGACTTGCCCAAGGCCACACAGCAGACAAGTGGTAGAGCTGGAATTAGAACCCAGGTCTTTCCGACTCCCAGGCCTGTGCGGTAGCCACTAGGCCATGCTGTTTTTGGACATTATGGATTACTTTCCCCTCCTTGACACACTATTTGGCCTTGATTACAATAATAATAATAATAATAATGGTGGTATTTGTTAAGTTCTTCCTATGTGCCAAGCACTTGTTCTAAATCCTGGGGTAGATACAGGGTAATCAGGTTGTCCCGCATGGGGCTCACAGTCTTAATCCCCATTTTACAGATGAGGTAAATGAGGCCCAGAGAAATTAAGTGACTTGCCCAAAGTCACCCAGCAGATAAGTGGCGGAGGCGGGATTAGAACCCACGACCCCCGACTCCCAAGCCCGTGCTCAGTGGGAAGAGCTGCTTCTCTGAGCCACACTACTTCAGTTGATTATGCTGACATCAGACTAACCTGGTTCTCCTGCTATTACTCTGTTTCATTCACTATCTGTTCCTCTGCCTCTCATCATCTTACCGTGGGCAGCCCCCAGGGCTCTATTTCAGTTCATACGCCAGGGAGGTGGTGGAGCGAAGATTAGAACCCAGATCTCCTGGCTCCCATCCTGATTTCTTTCCACCAGACCACACTGCTTCTCATGTTTGGGGAAAGGAATTACATGTTGGGGGAAGCACTGGAATATATAGCTATGGACATAAATTGTAAATACTTATGGGAGATGAGGTTAGTACTTACGAACATAAGAAGGTATAAATGTTGGGTAAATGCTGAAGTGGCACAGACTGTTCCCACCAGTCTGGAATCCAAACCCTCCCTCCCAAAGTTTAACGGACCACTGCTCTCCTAAAATTCCACCTCAACCTTCAAGCCTTCTGTGATTAATTTCCAGTATTCTAAATCATATAAAACCTTTAAACTTCTCTAGCACTTACAAACTGATACCTCTCCTCAGCACTTTGGTATCTATGTGCACCCACTCATTTATCCTGACTACTGTATTATGTATTTTTGGGTCGGTGTACTCTCTGAGTGAAGCTCCTTGTGGGCAGGGAACATGTCACTTATTTGTTTTGTACTTCCCAAGAGCTTGTTATATAGTGCATTATTCATTCAGTAGTATTTATTAAGTGCTTATTGTGTGCAGAGCACTGTACTAAGCCCTTGGGAGAGTACACTACAATAATAAGCAGGCACAGACTCTTCCCACAACAAGCTTACAGTCTAATGGGAGCTCAATAAATACTAGTACTCAAGCCCCCACTCTTGATGTAACACATTATTCTGTGACAGATCTGTATGTGAGTTTTTCTTTCACTTTTCCATCAACTCTATACTCTTGCATGTTCCACTGAGGTCCCTTTAAACTTAATGAATGAGCAGGCCAGGGCCATCACATTGTATTGTTCAGGAATCCCTTTCGGCTGACATCTGCAGTGCTCCCCGTGTCTGCCCTTTTCCTTCCTTTTCTCCTTTTATTCCTCCCCTCCTCCCCTCCCACTCTTGGCAGGGACATTGGAGGGCAGTGGCCATGGAAAGTAAGGGAGATGCCCTGTCTCAACCCACTATGCTGTACTAAGCGCTTGGGAGAGTACAGTGTAATAGAGTTGGTAGACTTATTCCCTGCCCACAGGGAGCTCACAGTTTCCCTTTATTTCAGCCATCCAACACCCCACTTCTCCTCCCCCTTGAGCCAAGAGCGAATCAAACTTGAGTCTCAAAGGAGTTTTTCTTCTTTCAGTCTCTGTAATGTCTTGACATGTAGGGAACAAATGGAGGTAGAGAGTAGCTGGACTCTTTCACCCACTGTTGGGTAGGGACTCTCTCTATATGTTGCCAACTTGTACTTCCCAAGCACTTAATGCAGTGCTCTGCACACAGTAAGCGCTCAATAAATATGATTGATTGATTTCACACTCTGCAGGCAGGATAAGGTAGGGAAGGAAAGTGTTTCCGGACCTTTGTAAGGTAATGGAGTGCTACAGTTTGGGGGGCTAGTTGTGGGGGATGGGGGAGTGCTCAATGAGTGGTGTCCATTGCCCCTTATAGCCATCTCCCAGGCATGTGACCCAGGTCAAGAAAAGCACTCAGGCTTGGGAGTCAAGGATCTGGGTTCTAATCCCGGCTCTCATACTTGTCTGCTGTGTGACTTTGGGCAGTTTACTTCTCTGGACCTCAGTTCCCTCATCTCAAAAATGGAGATGAAGATTGTGGGACAGGGACTGTGTCCAACCCAATTACCTTGTATCTACCCCAGCGCTTAGTACAGTGTCTGGCACATAGTAAGTGCTTAACAAATGCTACAGTTATTATTATTGAGCTGCCCTGCTGAAAATCCTGAAGCAGGCACTTCCCCAAGATGTCGCTGGGAGTGGCTTTCAATGCTCTGTGGTTTTGTGAGATCACATTGTCTCGCTGTGAACTTCAAATGGGCCATCACCCTTCCTGCGGTTTGTTGAAGCCCAACCATGAGTAGACATTAAGCTAAGTGGTGGCAGGTATTCCCGTACTAGGATAGGTCCTCTAGGAACACAATAGAGGCCGGGAAAAGCGTTCTTCAGATCCACAGAGCCCACTAATGGAATCGACTATCTGTTTTTGACATCCATGGAGGTTTTCAGGATTTGATACTTAAAAGCACTTTAAAAACCTGTTCACTGAGATAAATTATTTAGTCATCTGACTGCAGAGAGCCAATCCAGTTTAGACTCTAAATTTTATTGCCTAAATTCTAATGAAGTGCTTATCCAGTAGATTACAGTAAAATACCTCTGCTTTTATGAGAAATGTAGGGCTGGGGTGATCTGTGATGTGTTTAGAAGTATCTAGTGCAAGTATATCAATTTATAAATGGAATACAATAGAGTGTAAGCTTGAAAAGAATTGGTTAAAAGCATGATGTTATTGTCTTATTTTGAAAAATCAATCTGAATCGAGTGAGAAGCAGCATGGCCCCCAGCCCCCCATCTTACCTCCTTCCCTTCCCCACAGCACCTGTATATATGTTTGTACATATTTATTACTCTATTTATTTATTTATTTTTTTTGTACATATCTATTCTATTTATTTTATTTTGTTAGTATGTTTGGTTTTGTTCTCTGTCTCCCCATTTTAGACTGTGAGCCCACTGTTGGGTAGGGACTGTCTCTATATGTTGCCAATTTGTACTTCCCAAGCGCTTAGTACAGTGCTCTGCACATAGTAAGCGCTCAATAAATACGATTGATGATGATGATGATGATGATGATGATGAGAGAGCACAGGCCTGAAAGTCAGAAAAACCTGGGATCTAATCCCGGCTCTGCCACTTGTCTGTTGTGTAACCTTGAGCTAGTCACTTAACTTCTATGTGCCTCAGTTACCTCATCTGTAAAATGGGGGTTATGACTGCGAGCCCTATGTGGAATATGGACTGTGTCCAATCTGATTAGCTTGTATCTGACCCATTCATTCATTCAACTTATTGTTTACAGAGCACTGTACTAAGTGCTTGGAAAGTACAATTCAGCAACAGAGACAATTCTTGCCCACAATGGGCTCACAGTTTAGATGGGGGGAGACAGGCATCAACAGTGCCTGGCACATAGTAGGCGCTTAACAATTAATATGTATATTAATGCACACCTATATGTGAGGTAATAATAATAATAATGATAGCATTTATTAAGTGCTTACTAGGTGCAAAGCACTGTTCTAAGCGCTGGGGAGATTACAAGGTGATCAGGTTGTCCCAGGGAGGGCTCACAGTCTTCACCCCCATTTTACAGATGAGGTAACTGAGGCCCAGAGAAGTGAAGTGACTTGCCCAAAGTCACACAGCTGACGAGTGGTGGAGCCGGGATTTGAACCCATGACCTCTGACTCCAAAGCCTGGGCTCTTTCCACTGAGCCACGCTGCTTTTCGCCAAACATTTAATTCCTTGTTGATTAAAAAAATAATTAAAATTGGACAGAGAATACAACTTTTAAAAAGGTGAATTTGGGGTGCACAACATTGGATGAAGAGAGCTCAGGAAGCACTCATTTAAATATGAATAAAAACATAAGATACCTACCTCAAGTATTACACACTAAGGTACTATTGAAGCCCATTTTGGTAAATAGGTTGCAGGACTATCCAGTCAAATTCACTTTTATTCTACACTTCAAAATTTCAATTTTCTCTCTTTCAACAAATAGTTTTTTGCATTTCCCTGGAGAAGAAGAAAGAAGGTGGGTTTTTTTTCTTTCAATTCAATGGCAACATTTATTTGTCATTTCTGCCCCCTATAAGTGTTTTGAGGCAGGTTGTTGATAACCTTTCTCTTAATAGAAAAATCAAAGGTGTAGGGTAAGTGCGAAATGGGAAAACTGGGTCATCTGATAGGCATCTGCTACAAGCACTAGGAGCCACTTGCTTTGGATTTAGCTTGTTAAGAAGCTCAGATGGATTGACGCACTGTCAGGGAAGAGTCAGCAAAGTTTCCCTCTGATCTGCTGCACTCGAGGATGTGACGATCACCATTTCAGTCCAAAACTGGGCCAGAAATTGAGGCGATGTCGATGAGGCCAGAACTGTATTTGTTTATTATTTTTACCGGTGTGAAGTTACATATGTAGTGAATTTTATGTAGAGCTACTTAGTTCCATGGGGGAATTTTCCAAATCAGGTTTCCCCACCCCCATCTCTAAGGAATAGGAGAAACCTGAAAAAATGTGACACTCTTTAAGTGGCAAACAATATAAGGAGATTGATTCTTGGTAGTTCAACAATGTACAAGAGTACAATTACCATTGTGATGGAACAAAGAGGTAAGAAGATTATTATTATGACTCACAGAAGAATTGTTTTGTAGAAAATACAATTTTTTTTGTTCCAACGTTCTTTTTCTCTTGTGTTTCATTTAAGGTTTTAAATGCATTGCTGATTCTCAGAGAATAATATGTATTTGTGCTTTTTTTCATTTGGGAGCAATAGCCACATTTGCACACTTTTATTATTTCCAGTTAGTACTTATTAGTTATTAGTAATTATTAAGTTCACTTGTACCTACCCCAGAGTGCTTAGAATAGTGCTTAACAAGTAATAAATGCTTAACAAATACAATAATAAGTGCATCTTTTTTGTTTTTTCTGAACTCTCCTATCCTAATAGGATCTTAATAGAAATATGTGGTCTTTGGCTAGGATTCGTCTCTCCCTTTCAGGATTTCCTTTCGCTCCAGTCATCTCTACTTCTCACCTATCCAGAATCTGACTTCTCTGTCTTCATGCCCATGGATTTAAGATGGGAAGAAAGGGAGTCTCTGGTGGGGGAGACAGGCTGTGAAGAAAAAGGAAACCTTGAAGGAGAAGGGCTCAGTGGACGAGGAAGAACAAGGAGAGAACATCAAGAAAGGGAGAACAGGGCATATGCCGATAGGTCGCTTGCTCATTTTCTTTACATGTTAGTTCCATGGGGCATCCTGGGAATTCTTGTCCTAAAAGCTAGCATGACATCCCTACCAAGCTGTGAAGTGAATGAGCATCCGTTCTGAAATCAGGTCAAGTTTTTATTTTCATTTCTAACCCAACCCAGGGCTCCATCTGTAAACACCTCTTACAATAATCCTCTGTTCCAGTGAAATCCGTTCCAAAATAAATTGCGATGAATTTGTTTGCATTATTAACAAGTGAGAGCTACCCAATACTGTGTGTCTATAAAATTTGCAGGAAATAAATATTTGAACAATGGAAATTTTGAAAGAGGGAGGAAGTAGCATTAGTAGACTTCTATACCTTGTATGAAGATGGTTATCTAATCATAGCAAATTAGGTGAGTGAGGTTCCAAAGAAGCTTGAATGAGAGATTTATATCTTACTCAAATAACCAGGAAAAACATTTATTTCATAATTACCTCAGAATAAACACTAAACAACTAAAATGTGTCAGACTTGCAAATAAATTCAGATCTATCTGGTAAAATGTGGCCAGAGAAAAGTGTTTCCTTTGATAGGAGAATTGATGAGTTTGAGAAATCTGATGATCATATTGGTATAAAATAGAGATGAGTTATAGTGCTCAGACTGTTGTACACACTGTGAATTAGGCCGTGAATTTGCTGTTTTATGCCTGTTGGGTAGATTTGAGATAAATGTGTCAGTTTATGAGTAAACAGCAGAATGGAGGAGTGAATGTAATTTCTGCAAATCAGATCTGTGTGTGTGTGTGTGTTCTTTATCCTCCAAGCTTTGACTATAGATGTAAGGAGTATACTTTTCATTGAATTGGGTTTTACCGGAATGAAAATCTGGGTAGACAATCATTGACCTCTTTGTCACTGTCCAAGATTATCTTGAAAAGGAACCCAAAGAATCAGCTTGCAGTCTAGGGTTTTCCAAACATATATTCTGTAAATCCCGGCCCTGAAAGAGATTTTAAGGAGAAAAGAAGTAAGGATGGGAATTATGAATTGGCGATTTTCCATAAATCCTGGCTCTGAAAGAGATTTTAAAGAGAAAAGTATGGATGGGGATTATGAATTGGGGATGAGAGTAAGGGTGGGTGCTTGGGATGGTTAAAAAATACTGCCTATGGAGGGTTTTTTGGCTGGGTATTCCTTAAAGCACGTTGATATTCACCCCACCCCCAATATTTCCCCTATCTGTAATTTATTTTGATGTCTATATTCTGTAGACTGTAGCTCCCTGTGGGTAGAGATTGTGTCTACCAACTCTATAATATTGTACTTTCCCAAGAGCTTAGTACAATGCTCTGCACATATTAAGCACACAGTAAATACTACTGATTGAAATAAGGTCCAGAAAATTGTGGTATTGCTAGAGCTCTTGGACAGAAAATTTCTAAAAGTAGGTTCAACCATTAAGCAAAGTAAAACCAAAGGGTAAACTAAACAGAATCAATTAATGTTAATTGAAGGGTTTCAGCGTTCATTTGCCAAATCCCCAGCCTTCACAACATGCCTCCATAAGAAGCATAATTACCTGTACAAGGGAAATCATCTCTCCAAAAGAAACAGAGCGAAACACAAATACAAAGAAAGCTTATCAGTGACTTCTATTTTTGGATAATAATAATAATTGAATTGGGTGGAAGGTCTCAATTATTTTATTCAGATATTATAGTGGATTAAACAATTTTGAAAACAACCAAAAATGACATCTCCCTTATTCCTTAATGGCATGAAATTTTCAGAACCTTGCCATTATATCTTAGGGAAAAGACTAGTGAGTTACTTCTATTTGAATCTATCCTTGTGTCTGATGCCAACGTAATCAGAAATTTATGTACTCCATCCATTAAGTTTGGGATGATGTCCATGGCTCCAGCATATATATTTTGGTGTGTGTGTGTCTGTGTGTGTTTGAATATTTTTAGAAGCCTTTTTTTCTGCTTTAATCTTAATTGGCTATCAGTTGTGGCATTGAATGAATGCATCTCCAGTCAGCAGTTTCCATGCAATGCTTGTACTTTTGAGAGAAGACTGGAGACACTGTAACTAGACAATATCATCTTCTATTCATCCCAGACTTTCATCTCCCTTGATGGTACCAGTCATTTCCTATCCGTAGCTGACATCAGTCCGATGTTCCCTGAGTGTCTAGAGATGAACACGTGCTGGTACTTTTTAGAGTAAACACTGTTCATTATTGGACCGGACTAAGAATAAAGGGAGAATGGAGCCTTATAGGCTTTAATGCCTTTCTGTCTGAATCCACAGTATAATACGTAATCTATTTGTTACAGAATTATGAAGGGAAAGTCTACATTTGAGGCTTCAATTATCTCTAGAGAAGCAGCGTGGCTCAGGGGAAAGAGCACGGGCTTGGGAGTCAGAGGTCATGTGTTCTAATTCTGGTTCCGGTACTTGTCAGCTGTGTGACCTTGGGCAAGTCACTTAACTTCTCTGTGCCTCAGTTACCTCATCTGTAAAATGGGGATTAAGAATGTGAGCCTCACATGGGACAACCTGATCACCTTGTAACCTCCCCAGCATTTAGAACAGTGCTTTGCAAATAGTAAGCGCTTAACAAATGCCATCATCATTCTCTGGGCCTCAGTTGCCTCATCCATAAAACAGGGATTAAGACTGCGAGTCCCACATGGGACAATCTGATTACTTTATACCTACCCCAGTGCTTAGAACAGAGCGTGGCACACAGTAAGCACTTAACAAATACCGTCATTTTTTATTATTATTATTCTTATTTATTAAGGGAGATTATAACCATTGAAACAGGAGTTATAATGTGTAGTAAAACCTTGACTGTTGGGTCAGGTTCCTTCAGGTGGATGTCGCTGGAGGGTTAGAATTAGATGTCTGTCCTATCTAGCATAATGGGTACTTTATGGGTTTATCTTTGTTTCTCCTGTGACAAATGATTCTAGTGCTGCTTTAATAATGATTGCATTTATTAAGTGCTTACTATGTGCAAAGCACTGTTCTAAGTGTTTTGAGATCATAAGTATGTGCTTGAAAATCAAACTCAAAAATACTGGAGAATAACTTGGGAGTTTAAAAAGATTTCACTTCGTCCTCAGGATTGGTAATAATAACAATGATATTTCCTAAGCATTTACTACATTCCAAGCACCATATTAAGCTCTGGGATAGATACAGTATTAATGATCAGACACAGTACCTGTCCCACATTAAGACTACAGTCTAAGGTGGAGGGAGAACAGATACCTTATTCCTGTTTCTACATGGAGGCACAGAGAATTTGTGACCTTCCCAAGGTCTCATAACAATAAATATAATAATAATTGTGGTGTTTAAGCGCTTACTATGTGTCAGGCACTGTAATAAGCACTCAGGTTGGACACAGTCTCTGCCTTGCATAGGGCTCCGTCTTAATCCCCATTTTACAGATGCAGTAACTGAGACACAGATAAGTGAAGTGACTTGCCCAAGGCCACACAGCAGACATGTGGCAGAGCTGTAAGCCCGGTTTGGGCAGGGATTGCCTTTCTCTCTTTATTGCTGAATTGTACTTTCCAAGCACTTAGTGCAGTGCTCTGCACACAGCAAGTGCTCAATAAATACGATTGAATGAATGAGTGAATGAATGAGCAACAGGCAAGTGGCAAAGCCAGAATTAGAACCCAGGTCTTCTGACTTCCAGACTCATGCTTTTCCCACTAGGTTCTTTAGCTGCTTCTCCCATTATTCACGAAAGCCTGAAAATTATTTCAGATTTAGTTCATCTTTGCCCACTACACTTCCAGTTTGGAGTTGTGTAAGGGCAGAGCAAAAAATTCAACTTGATCACTTCTTTGTCCTTTGTATGAAATCACAAAAAATTAGAGACTGTTCCCCTGGTAAGAACTGCCTCAAAACAGAGCTCTAAAGGGAATTGGAATTTTGGTTTAAAGGTTTAATCCAATTGTCCCTGTGAAGAATAAAGTAACTCTTAGAACAGATACATGTCCCTCCTTTAAGTGAATCTCCCAGTCCAGCTAACCATCCTGAGATCTTGAGCAGCTTTTATTAAATCCTTTAAACTGAAGTGCTTATTGCACCACTGCATTTTTTCCAGCAGAATCCGTTAAGATCTGACATAATAATAATAATAATAACGTTGGCATTTATTAAGTACTTACTATGTGCAAAGCACTGTTCTAAGCACTGGGGTGGTTACAAGGTGCTCAGGTTGTCCCACGTGGGGCTCAGTCTTCATCCCTGTTTTACAGATGAGGTAACTGAGGCCCAGAGAAGTGAAGTGAATTGCCCAAAGTCACACAGCTGACAATTGGCAGAGCCAGGATTTGAACCCATGACCTCTGACTCTAAAGCCCGTGCTCTTTCCACTGAGCCATGCTGCTTCTCTGTATAGTATAGTCTCCTGAAAACCCTCTCCCAATACCAGTCTTTCTTTTGATTTTATGAACAGTGTGGCTGAACTTCATTCTATCACGCTCCTAGCCCTCTCAGCCCTGTCTATTTCAACTGAAGGGAAAAGAGTTTGGCAGTTGCCTCTGCCTGACTGATTTTCAGTGAATGTCATGATTTAATTCCTCTTGATGTAAAAATATCAATAACCAAGAAAAGATATCAAACCTTGCTTTGTACCCAGAGATGAGATAGCAGAGGATTTTAGGAACCTGGATGAGGTACTTGGAAGAAATTTTAGGCAGACAAGTTTTTCCGATATTCTTAAAAACACACACACACACACACACACACACACACACACACACACACACACACACACGCTGTTTGAAGCCACATTAAGGTCTAGTTGATGTTTAGCAACCTTCTCTTAACCAGGAATTAGATATATTTTTTTTTATCCATTTGAGCCTGACTGCTGGGTTCTGAAAAGAATTCCCTCAGTTTGTGTATGGTTCAGTGAACAAGATTGTTGTTTGGAAACAGTGAGGTGTAGAGTTGTGTGCCTCATCAACTCTGCTTTTACCCTGAGTGACCTTCAAGCTGTGTAGGAGACACTTCTTCTGGTGATTAATCAGCCCTTCACTTGTTACTCTGGGTGGTTTCACTGAAGAAAGGAGGCATGCAGACAGGCAGGAGCACTTACCGTAAAGGGAGACAAAAGGATGGAAAATACTGACCTGAACCAGCTGTCAGAAGACTGTAAGTTCCTGGGACTAGTTCTATCTTATGGAATAACTAGTGAATAAATGTGTTTGCGGGATTGACTTTTAATCAACATTAGGCTTCACCTCTTTGCCTTGATAGTGGAGCCTGTTGGAGCAGTGGGTAGTCTCTCCCTCCACTGGGCCCCCTTGAAAAACAACAAAAGACAGAGAAAATGGTGGAAATTTTTATTTGCTTTTTGAGAGCACAGTCAAAACTTCTGCTTCAGTAAAGGGCTCTTGAAGTTCTTTTATCGGTCTTTGTGCTCCAGACTCGGTTCATTTAAATTGGTTCGTCTGTACTGGTGACTGCATCAGACAGTTTGGAGCAGAACAAGGCAGGGCTGCATTTCCATAATTTTCCTCCCCACTGCAGCCCCCACTTTATGCTAACAGGTCATAAAGTCATTTTTGCCAAAAGGAGATTTGACTGCTTCATACTAGGTAAATGGAAAAGATCTGATAATTTGGTGATTTTTTTCCTTCATTATGATACTTTAAGAAAGTTGAGTTAATGCATTTTTTGAGAGATTTGTGAATTTTAAAATTGCTACTTCAGAGAAGGAGGACTCTGGGAAATTGTTTGAACAGAAGCATATGAGAGATTGAGTGTTTCTTATTTTAGTCTTGCTTGTGGGCCAGTTTTCTGATTTAAATTTTGTCCATGGTTTGACTGTTCCTTTTCCCTTTTTCCCCCACCTCCTCCCCCCTGTCCTAAATCCCTTGTTTCTTTTTCATGATGGTGGTCAGTGTATCAACTCAAGATTTTATAAAGGAAATTAATTTACACTGTTCATTAGTATTTTATGTACTGAATTCCATTTCTGAATGGATTTTGTATACTTTTCTTTCTCCTATTCCTCTTTCCTTAATTGTGTTCCAGTTTGAGCAACACACACTATTCACTTAAGTAATGTTAATGAGCTGTTCTTTCTATTCTTACCATCAGAACATTTACTTCTTCATTCATGCCCTTGATTTTCCACTTGGTTTTCAAATGACTTTGAATCTATAGCATTTAATGTATAAAATGCCTGTGATACAGAATGGTAAAATGTTATATATACAGTATCAGTACCTGGTTACAACAGTTGATAGTTATAAGAGACTGATGATATAAATAAAGGGGATGGAGGGTAGTCTTTACATTGGGATTCATGAGTAAAATTTATTTTTTATTAACTTTGTGATTAATTTTTTAAGCTACCATTTGATATTTCAAAGAAAATGCTTTGAGAGGATTAAGTTCAGGAATCCAGGTGCAGGGTTAAAAATAAGTTGAATCAAAACTTGGAAGCCTACTGTTAAAAAATAAGCAAATGAAAAAATGAGTTTCTTCAATAAAAATTTAATTTATTACAATTTTTCTAACAGAAATGAAACAAAGTCCACTGAAACTATATCTTTGAGGTAGGATAAATATTTGATGTTGATTTAAAAAAAGGCAATCTCGCCAACCTGCATAAGTACTATTACCATTTTTACCTACAATGTGCAGAAAACTGGATAATGGCTTTTAGACACTCTTTGGTCACTTTTGTTCTGCAGCATTGATGATAATAAACTATTTGTGCATATCCTCTACTTAAGAAAGCATAATGGTGGACAAAATAAAAAATTCAAAATTCTGTGTATGTTCCATGTACATAACAGCCAGTAAACAGAGAATACAGGTCCAAAGTAGATTAAATTGATGTTTACACACAGCAGTTTTGTAGGTAATTGCTGTGATAAAATGGATATAAACTTTGTACTGTAGACACTAGATCTAGAAAATACATATCACATGAATCATTAGTAGCCATAATTTACATCCACTTGTTCTCTTGAATCATCTGCTGCTGTATTGATAACTATCCTTTTATCTGCCTCTGGCCTGGAACTCCCTTCATTTTCATATCTGACAGGTCATCCCACTCCTCAGCTTCAAAGCCCTATTAAAATCATATCTTCTTCAAAAGGCCTTCCCCAACTAAGCCCTCATTTCCCTACTGAATCTCTCTTTTGTGTCATCCCTGCTCTGGGGTTTTTGTTATTGTACTTGTGAAGTGCGTACTATGTCTCTTAATAATGCTTGTATTTGTTAAGCGCTTACTATATGACAAGCACTGTTCTAAGTGCTGGGGTGGATTCAATCAATCAATCATATTTATTGAGCGCTTACTGTGTGCAGAGCACTGTACTAAGCGCTTGGGAAGTACAAGGCGGCAACACATAGAGACAGTCCCTACCCAACAGTGGGCTCACAGTCTAGAAGGGGGAGACAAAGAACAAAACCAAACATACTAACAAACTAAGATAAATAGAATAGATATGTACAAGATAAATAAATAAATAAATAAATAAATAGAGTAATAAATATGTACAAACATATATACATATATACAGGTGCTGTGGGGAAGGGAAGAAGGAAAGATGGGGGAGATGGAGAGGGGGACGAGGGGGAGAGGAAGGAAGGGGTTCAGTCTGGAAAGGCCTCCTGGAGGAGGTGGTATCAGATTGTCCCACGTGGGGCTCACAGTCTTAATCCCCATTTTACAGATGAGGTAACTGAGGCCCAGAGAAGTTAAGTGGAGCAAGGCCCAAAGTCACACAGCTGACAAGTGGCAGAGCAGGATTAGAACCCATGACCTCTGACTCCCAA
Source organism: Tachyglossus aculeatus (assembly GCF_015852505.1). NCBI lineage: Eukaryota > Metazoa > Chordata > Mammalia > Monotremata > Tachyglossidae > Tachyglossus > Tachyglossus aculeatus. Next base: position 80,884,622 of record NC_052067.1, read on the forward strand.
GCCCATGTTCTTTCCACTAAGCCACGCTGCTTCTCTTCCCACTCCAGTCCATACTCCTCCCTGCTGCCCGAATCATTTTCCTTCAAAAATATTCAAACCGTGTTTTCCCACTCCTCAAGAAACTCCAGGGGTTTCCCATTCACCTTTGCATCAAACAAAAACTCCTCACCATTGATTTAAAGCGCTCAATCACCTTGCCCCCTCCTACCTCACTTGGCTACTCTCCTACTACAACCCAGCCTGCACACTTCATTCCTCTAATGCTAAACTTCTCACTGTACCTCAGTCTCGTCCATCTCATTGCCGACTCTTGCCCATGTCCTGCCTTTGGCCTGGAATGCCCTCCTTCCTAATATCAGACAGATAATTGCTGTTCCCCACTTCAAAGCCTTATTGAAGGCACATCTCCTCCAAGAAGCCTTCTGTAAGCCCTCCTCTCCTCTTCTCCCACTTCCTTCTGCTCCACTCTTACTTGCTCCTTCTTTCGTCCTCACTTCCATTTTCACAACAGATAAGTATATATCTATAATTTATTTATCTCTTTATTTATACTAATGTCTGTCTCCCCTTCTAGACTGTAAGCTCGCTGTGGGCAGGAATGAGTCTGTTGTTATATTGTACTCTCCCAAGCGTTTAGTACAGTGCTTTGCACACAGTACGTGCTCAACAAGTATGATTTGAATGAATGAATGTTTTTACTAAGTAAGGTAATCAGGTCGGACACAGTCCATGTCCCACAAGGGGCTCAGAGTCTTCATTCTCATTTCACAGATGAGGTAAAGGAGGCACAGGACTTGATAGTCACCCTTTCCAATCAATCAATCATATTTATTGAGCGCTTACTGTGTGCAGAGCACTGTACTAAGCACTTGGGAAGTACAAGTTGGCAACATATAGAGACAGTCCCTACCCAACAGTGGGCTCACAGCCCCACAGCACTTCTGTACATATCCATAATTTGTGTTATTGTCTGACTCTAGACTATAACCTCCTTGTGGGCAGAGAACATGTCTGTCCACCCTGTTGTACTCTCCCAAGTGCTTAGTACTGTGCTCTATACATACAATTGATTGATTTGCCCGGATTAATATGATTTGTTTTCAAGATAATAATAATAATAATGATATTTGTTAAGTGGTTACTATGTCCCAAGCACTGTTCTAAGTGCTGGGGTAGATACAAGGTGTAATTAGGCTGTCCCACGCGAGGCTCACAGTCTTAATCCCCATTTTACAGACAAGGGAACAGGCCCAGTGAAGTGACTTGCCCAAGGTTACACAGTATATAAGTGGCAGAGCTGGGATTAGAACCTATGACCTATGTCTCCCAAGCCCATGCTCTTTCCACTAAGCCAAGCTGCATTGTCCTATTTCACCTACTTTTTTCGCTCTTTAAGTTCTCCTATCTCTCTGATTGTTCCTTTTCAATCACTTTTGCTGGTTCCTCCTCTACCTCTCACCCTCTGACAGTGGGGTTCCTTCAAGGCTCAGATAATGATAATAGTAATAATAATAGTATTTGTTAAGCACTTACTACGTGTCAAGCACTGTTCTGTCTGCTGGGGTAGATACAAGCTAATCGGGTTGGACACAGTTCCTGTCCCACCTGGGGCTCACAATCTTAATCCCCATTTTAACATGAGGTAACTGAGGCACAGAGAAGTGAAGTGATTTGCACAAGGTCACACAGCAGACAAGTGGTAGAGCCGGGATTAGGACCCAGGTCGTCCTGTCTCCCAGGCCTGTGCTCTATCCACTAGCCCGTGCTGCTTCTCAGTTCTAGTTTATAGTTTTTCTTCTACACCCACTCTTTTAGAGAATGGTTTTAGAGAATTCTCTTTTAGAGAATGCCATGGTTTAAATTACCATCTCTATGTAGATGATTCCCTAATCTATCTCTCCAGCCCTGGCCCCTCTTCTTCCCTGCGGTCTTGCATTTCCTTCTTCCTTCAAGGCATATCTACTTGGATGTCCTGTCAACACCTCAAATTATGCCTGCCAAAACTGAACTCCTTATCTTCCTACCCAAACCCTGTCTGCCTCCTGTCTTTCCCATCACTGTAGACAATACCACTATCCTCCCTACTTCACAAACCTGTAACCTTGGCGTTGTCCTCTACTCATTTCTCTCATTTCACCCCAATATTCATTCTATCACCAAATCCTGTCCAGTTCTACCATCACAACATTGCTAACATTGCTTTCCTCTCCATCCAAACTGTTACCATGCTGATCCAAGTACTTATTCATTCATTCATACAAACATATTTATTGCGCGCTTACTGTGTGCAGAGCACTGTACTAAGCACTTGGGAAGTACAAGTCGGCGACATATAGAGATGGTCCCTACCCGACAATGGACATACAGTCTACTTATCCTATCCTGCCTTGACTACTGCATCTGCTTCCTTGCTGACCTCCTGGTTTCCTGTCTCTCCCATCTCCAATCCATAATAAACTCTGCTGCATTAATCATTTATCAGTAAAAACATTGTCTCCACACTCCTCAAGAACTTCCAATGGCTGGCTGCCCATCCACCTCTGCAACAAACAGAAACTCCTTACCATTGGCTATAAAGCACTCAATCAGCTCACCCAATCCTACCTCTCCTCCCCATAATTTTCCCATCATTGTAGATAGCACCATCCTCCTTCCTGTCTCACAAGCCAGTAACCTTGGTGTTATCCTTGACTACTCTTTCATTCAACTCACATATTCAACTATCACTAAATCCTGCCGTTCAACTTTAACAACACTGCTAAAAATCCACCCTTTCATCTCCATCTAAACCACTACCTCATTAATCCAAGCACTTATCCTATCCCACTTTGATTATGATATCAGCCTCCTTGCTGACCTCCCTGCCACCTGTCTCTCCCCACTCCAGTCCATACTTCACTCTGTTGCCCAGGTCATTTTTCTAAAAGTTCAGTTCAGGTTTCCCCACTCCTCAAGAACCTCCAGTGGTTGTCCATCCACCTCCACATCTAACAGAAACTCCTTATCTTCAGCTTTAAAGTACTCAATCACCTTGCCACCTTCTTACCTCACCTTGCTGCTCTCCCACTACAACCTAACCTACACACTTTGCTCCTCTAATCCCATCCTATTCAACTCTACGTCAATGTCATCTATCTCACCTCTCACCCACATCCTCTGGCCTGGAACACCTTCCCTCTTCATATTCAACAGACAGTTACTCTCCCCAACTTCAAGACCATATTGAAGGTGCATCTCCTCCAAGAGGCCTTCCCTGACTAAACCCTCATTTCCTCTTCTCCCACTCCCTTCTGCATCACCCTGATTTGCTCTCTCTATTCACCCCCCTGAATTCCCCAACACTTATGTATACAGACATAATTTATATATTTATACTAATATCTGTCTCATCCTCTAGTCTGTAACCTCATGAGAAGGGAATGTGCCTACCAACTCTGTTATATTAAACTCTCCCAAGCAATTAGTACACAATAAGTGCTTAATAAATACGTTGGAGTGATCGACATCTTTTGACTCATTCACCTCATTATTATGGAATTTCACCTTTAGATGCATTTGGGTGAGAGAATGGTTGTGGGTGAGCAGGTTTTTCTAGGCATACCATCGGTGCTTATGCTTGGGTTATCATGAAGAATGTTATCCAGCCAAGGAGCTCTGAAAGTCTATCAGAATCTTGCCCCGTCCCAGAGAGAGTTTGCTTGTGTAATTTAATTGCTCCAATCCATGTCACTTTGAAGTTCTGCAAGGAGTAGAAGTAATAAAGACTACAGGTCTGAAAAGAGCTTTGAGTAATACAGGACTTGCCCGTTAAACTTAACAGTCTTCCTCATTCAGATCCTTCCTCAATGAAGCAGTGTGGCCTCATAATCAGGAAACACAGGTTCTAATCCTGGCTTCACTACTTGCCTCCCTTTGTGGCCTCTGGTTCATTATTCTCTGTTTGGGAAAGACCATTACATTCTGGAGTAATCTGTGGAGGTTATGCTACCAGTTAAAGGAATTATTAAATGTTGTTTAGAAAACTGTTTAGGTTTCTAACCTGCCATTTATTTTACTTGCACATATTTACAATTCTACTTGATGTGCATCTAGCTTTATTTCTATTTGTTCTGACTTGACACCATCCACATGTTTTGTTTTGTTGTCTGACTCCTCCTTCTAGACTGTGAGCCCGCTGTTGGGTAGGGACCGTCTCTATATGTTGCCAGCTTGTACTTCCCAAGTGCTTAGTACAGTGCTCTGCACATAGTAAGTGCTCAATATATATGATTGAATGAATGAATTTATCATAGAAGGAAGTACCCAAATAATGTAATCCAAACACTTGCATAGAAGAGCACTTTCTGCTTTCCATTCAGAGTAGTACCAGGCAAATGATCGGAATTATCTACATGTAGAAACATTACCATTTTCCTCAGTGTATGTTTTGAGCAACCTAAGGTCAAAACAGTTCTAATGGTCTTAAACCAGTCATCTTAGGCCTACTGTGCTCAGCCTGCTCAAGAAAACCTAAAGTCAGAGTATGATTTTTGGTGCTCTGGGAAATTGTCAACTCCTCCGAGGAGTGAGCATAATCAAGCGGCCTTCAGTCACTCTTATGATGATCCTATATGAGGAGGATTCATTCATTCAATCATATTTATTGAGCGCTTACTGTGTGCAGAGCACTGTACTAAGTGCTTGGGAAGTACAAATCAGCAACACATGGAGACAGTCCCTACCCAACAGCAGGCTCACAGTCTAGAAGGGGGAGACAGACAACAAAACAAGCAGGCAGGTGTCAATACCATCAGAATAAATAGAATTATAGCTATATACACATCATTAATAAAATGAATAAGGTAATAAATATGCACAAATATACACAAGTGCTGTGGGAGGGGAAGGAGGAAGGGCGGGGGGGCGATGGGGAGGAGGAGGAGAGGAAAAGGGGGGCTCAGTCTGGGAAGGCCTCCTGGAAGAGGTGAACTCTCAGTCGGGCTTTGAAGGGAGGAAGAGAGCTAGTTTGGTGGATGTGTGGAGGGAGGGCATTCCAGGCCAGAGGGATGATGTGGGCCGGGGGGCGATGGCGGGACAGATGAGAATGAGGCACAATGAGGAGGTTAGCAGCAGAGGAGCGGAGTGTGCAGGCTGGGCTGTAGAAGGAGAGAAGGGAGGTGAGGTAGGAGAGGGCAAGGTGACGGAGAGCTTTGAAGCCAATAGTGAGGAGTTTTTGCTTGATTCGAAGGTTGATAGACAGCCACTGGAGATTTTTGAGGAGGGGAATGACATGCCCAGAGCGTTGACTCTGCTAGAGCAAACATATGAGAATATATGCCGATGATGTTGTTGATGATTGTCAATCACTTCATTGAATTGGAGTAATAATAGTAATAATAATGATGGCATTTATTAAGCGCTTACTATGTGCAAAGCACTGTTCTAAGCGCTGGGGAGGTTACAAGGTGATCAGGTGATCAGGTTGTCCCTCGTGGGGCTCACAGATTTAATCCCCATTTCCCAGATGAGGGAACTGAGGCCCGGAGAAGTTAAGTGACTTGCCCAAAGTCACACAGCTGACAATTGGTGGAGCCGGGATTTGAACCCATGACCTCTGACTCCAAAGCCCGTGCTCTTTCCTACTGAGCCACACTGCTTCTCAGTACTGTGGGCTAACAGTCTGAAGAAGAGCAAGTTTATCAAAGGTGCCCCTGGCAAACTCTACAGATAACAAAGAATTCTTACTATGAAATGGAGCTTAATACTCTGTTTTTTTGTTACCTAGGTAGCGTATATTCTAGGAGCTGAGAGAATAGGTGCCACTGTGGCATTAAAATTGTGACTTGATTGATGGTCAATTGAATAACTGTTGTATCCTCTTACTCTGGGAAAACTTTTAGTTTAGTTTTTTCAATTTTTAGTTAGGTGTAGGTTGCATTCAATTGTAAAGTCAAAGTATCTTTTGTGTGTGTACATATATTGCTTCAGTGTAGACAGTCAAATACTGGGGATACTGAATAAAATTTTTTTTTGACTATGAAACTGGACCCTGCATAGACCCTTAGCATCACCTACTGTTTTTTAATGGTAGTTAAGTGCCTACTGTGTACCAGGCAAATTGGACAGAGTCCCTGTCCCACATGGGGCTCATAGTCTTAATCCCCATTTTACAGATGAGGTAAGTGAGGCACAGAGAAGTTAAGCTCCTTGAACAAGAACACCAAGCAGACAAGTAGAGGACCCAGGTTCTCTGATTCTCAGACCCCTTCTCTTTCTATTAAGCCATACTGCTTCTCAGCCTGTTATACTGTACTACTACTACTACTACCAATAATAATAATGATGGTATTTGTTAAGCGCTTACTTTGTGCAAAGCACTGTTCTAAGCGCTGGGGAGGTTACAAGGTGATCAGGTTGTCCCACGAGGGGCTCACAGTTTTAATCCCCATTTTACAGATGAGGTAACTGAGGCACAGAGAAGTGAAGTGACATGCCTAAAGTCACACAGCTGACAGTTGGCGGAGCTGGGATTTGAACCCATGACCTCTGACTCCAAAGCCCGGACTCTTTCTACTGAGCCACGCTGCTTCTACACACACACACACATATATATATATATATATATATATATATATATATATATATATATATATATATGTGTGTGTGTGTGTGTGTGTATATATGTATATATACTATGTATATAGTATAACATATACTTAATATATGAAAAGACAGGAATCTCAGACAGTGAGTTCTCAGAGTTTCCAAGCATGAGGAGTAGTGTTGCTCAGTGGATAGAGCCCAGCCTGGGAAACAGAAAGAACTGGGTTCTAGTACCTCTCTTCCACGTGCCTGCTGTGTCGCCTTGGGCAAGTCACTTATTTATTATTCTTAGCACACCAGCCAGAATATAGCTGAAGCCAGGCCTTGAATTTCCCAGTAATAATAATAAAATAATAATAATAATAATAATGGCATTTATTAAGCACTTACTATGTGCAAAGCACTGTTCTAAGCACTGGGGAGGTTACAAGGAGATCAGCTTGTCCTACAGGGGGCTCACAGTCTTCTTCCCCATTTTACAGATGAGGGAACTGAGGCCCAGAGAAGTTAAGTGACTTGCCCAAAGTCACCCAGCTGACAATTGGCGGAGCTGGAATTTGAACCCATGACCCCCAACTCCAAAGCCTGGGCTCTTTCCACTGAGCCACGCTGCTTCTCTTGACAAATGAATGCAATAGAATCATTGGAGTAACAAGCATGACAGTAGCATAGTCATTTAACTTCTTCAAACAAATGAGGTTGCATTTCTAAAACTCAGTACGGTGTCATCTTCTGAGAAGCAGCATGGCTCAGTGGAAAGAGCACGGGCTTTGGAGTCAGAGGTCATGGGTTCAAATTCCGGCTCCACCAACTGTCAGCTATGTGACTTTGGGCAAGTCACTTAACTTCTCTGGGCCTCAGTTATCTCATCTGGAAAATGGGGATTAAAACTGTGAGACCCCTGTGGGACAATCCGATCACTTTGTAACCTCCCCAGAGTTTAGAACAGTGCTTTGCACATAGTAAACGCTTAACAAATACCATCATTATTATTATTATTATCACTCCTGTAGCTGTGATAAGTATGATCTTGTTAAACAGGCTGGAAAACCTCAATTTCCCTTTTGTAAATCTGTTTTAAATAGTGGTCTTCATTGCTGTACTTTTTAGTGGGAATCTTTCAGATCACTGTCTTTGCACATAGTAAGCGCTTAACAAATACCATCATTATTATTATTATCATCACTCCTGTAGCTGTGATAAGTATGATCTTTTTAAGCAGGCTGGAAAACCTCCATTTCCCTTTTGTAAATCTGCTTTAAATAGTGGTCTTCATTGCTGCACTTTTTAGTGGGAATCTTTCAGATCGCTGTCAAAATATACAGCAGATTGCTTTTCATGAACTAATTGGAAATATGTTACGAAGGCCTTCGTGGTATTTACTTTGTCACAGATGGGGGTGTTTGATCACAGTTCCAGAGGGAAGGAAGGAGCAATCTTTGAATAGGGCAGGCTACATAGCAGGCAGAGTGTTAAATGTGGCTAAAGGAATCCACTGACAGAGAGATTTCCCCGTGGGCCTGAGAGGTGGTTAAATTGGGTTGTAAGCTCAAATAATAAGAATAAGAACAAGAAACTTCAGTGGAATAAATCTGGGGCTGTTCCAGGGAGAAGAAAATAATTCCTCACCAAGTCATGAATAGAAAGTTGGTCTTATTGAAGAAGGCAGAGCAAGTCTCATAATTGTTACTCTGACATTCATTATTATGCTACAAAATTTAGAAATTTGACACATCATTTTAACATCCTGGCAGTTTCCTGATGTATGCTATATATGTATGTATATGTATGTACATATACATTCACACATACATATATATTCATTAGAGAAGCAGCACGGATCAGTGGAAAGAGCACGGGCTTGGGAGTCAGAGGTTATGGGTTCTAATCCCGTCTCCACCAATTGTCAGCTGTGTGACTTTGGGCAAGTCACTTCACTTCTCTGTGCCTCAGTTACCTCATCTGTAAAATGGGGAGTAAGACTGTAAGCCCACGTGGGACAACCTGATCACCTTGTATCCTCCCTAGCGCTTAGAACAGTGCTTTGCACAAAGTAAGCACTTAAATGTCATCATTATTATTATTATTAAAGTTGTCCAAAATGGTGTCAGGTGGGATTTTTTCATCTGAAAATGTATATCCGCCCAATGCAAATCTATTATTATTTCTAACTAGGATTCTAGAAGAAATGTAAGAAGTGTGTTAAAGCAGTGTTTCACAATTAGAAAGGTATCATTGCAGTTTCATAACAAATGAATAGCATGTGATTTTTAAAATCATTAAGCTTTGTTGAAATGTACTGATCGTTTTTTGGTTACAGGCCAGTTAACTACAGGTTTACTATCGGTTACAGCAACCTGGGCCTATGACCTACACTCATTCAGTCGGTAGCATTTATTGAGCACTCACTGTGTGCAGAGCACTGTGCAAAGTGCTTGGCAGAGTACAGTATAAAAATAAACTGGCACCTTCTCTGCCCACAACAAGCTCACAGTCTAGAGGGACAAACATTCATATAAATACACTATATATGTAAACACTTTATACGTTTACTGTATACTTAAACCCTTTGCCTGATGTTACATCTAATCATTGTCATGAAACTACCTTCCTATCTGCTCCCTTACTCGTGGTTTTTCTGCCCCCAAAACTTGATTCTCTGCTCCTCGCCAATATTTATTTTTTATGTTAACCCTAGGGAGGCTGAAATTTTTGGGACTTTTTTAGTGGTATTTAAGTGATTGCTATGTGCCAGGCACTGTACTAAGCACTGGGGTAGATATAAGCTAAGCAGGTTGGACAAGGTCCATGTCCCACATGGGGCTCGCAGTCTAAATTTCCATTTTACAGATGAGGTAATTGAAGCACAGAGAACTGTAGTGACCTGCCCAGGGGCACACAGCCGACAGGTGACAGAGCTGGGATTAGAACACAGGTCCTTCTGATGCCCAGGCCCTATCCAATAGGCCACACTAACTTTAGCCATATGTGGTGTGAAGGTTTCTTGACGTAATTTTTCAGATGAGTCCTTATGGGAACAAAAGTGTTGAGGTCTTGTGCCAGATTTGAACTGTGCAAAGTGTTACACTGATTCGTTCAATTTTATTTATTGAGTGCTTACTGTGTGCAGAGCACAGTAGTAAGCACTTGGGAGAGTATAATACAACAGTGAACAGACACATTCCCTGCCCATAAAGAGCTCAGAGTCTAGAGCGAGGGAGACAAACATTAATATAAAAAAATGTTACAGATTTGTACATATTTGCTGTGGGGCAGGATGAAAGGAAGATCAGAGGGAGCAAGTCAGGGTGATTTAGAAGGAGTGGGAGAGGAGGAAAGGGGGGCTTAGTCAGGGAAGGCCTCCTGGAGGAGATGTGCCTTCAATAAGGCTTTGAAGGTGGGGAAAGTAACTGTCTGTCGCATAAAGTCAATTTAAAAAAATCACAATGATGGCCCCTTCACTGGAATTATGAGTTCAACAGAATGGTTTATGAAATACGAAGGTTATCATGCTGTCTTAGCTTTGTGAGATTTTTTAAGCTATATTTTCACTGCACTTTTTAAACATCTCCCTCCATTAACAATTCGGCTAAATTGATTGTTACCCTGAACTTGAGTAGGTTCAATTTTCAAATTCCTAATTCTCACCTGTGTAACTCCTTCCCAGCACTTAGTACAGTGAGCTGCATACAGCCAGTGCTTAATAAATACTAGTACTACTACAAGTATGATGATGTATGTATGATTTTAGACTGTGAGCCCACTGTTGGGTAGGGACTGTCTCTATATGTTGCCAATTTGTACTTCCAAGTGCTTAGTACAGTGCTCTGCACATAGTAAGCGCTCAATAAATACGATTGATGATGATGATGTGGTGATTAGTACACTCAGTTCTGCCATAATGGATGTTTTCAAGAGGCATTTCTGCCAGAGCTCAACTAAGGTACTTTCTTTCAACAACACAAGCCGATCTAGGTTTGTCTTCAAAGAAACAGATTGTGTGCATGTGGGTGGATTTGGAAAGCACAAGTATGAAAGCACAAATATTCCTTAAGAGGTTTTGGCAAAAAAAAAAACAAACCCCAAAAAAGCAAACTTAACTCTCCCTCATTAAAGGCGAGCTGCTGGCACTGAAGATTGATTTTGCTAATAATGAATGTGAAAGATGTCTTCTGGCCTCACTCAGTCCAAGATTTGGTTACCATAGGCATTGTGATTCCTAAAGTATTTTTAACTGTCTCGGAACACTACATGCTGCTAAGTCCCTGAAAAAGCTGCCGTTGTAGTCTTCACTGAGTTTGATGGGTAGTAAAGTAATGAGGTTACCTGGGAGCCTGGAAAAAAGAAAAGGATGCCTTCTGAGGTCTAGTGCCACAAATTTCAGCGGTTGAGAAAACGTGGCTGGCTAACCAATGTATAACCACCCTTTGTTTTCAAAGAAGATTAATAAGTACTTGGATGAGTGTTTATGTGGAGACACATAAACACAAACTACTGAAAAGAGACATGTATTACTATTATTGTTATTCGTGACATTTGTTAAGCACCTACTGTAGGGCAAATCCCTATATTCATTCAACTGAATTTTTTGAGTGCTTGCTGAATGCAGAGCACTGTACTAAGCGCTTGGGAGAGTACAATACAACAATGAGCAGACACATTCCCGGCCCACAGTGAGCTATACTAAGCACTGGGGAAAGGTACAAGCGTGGTCTTACAGATCTAGTCCCTAACACATAGTGGTTTCCCACTTGAAATGGAGAGATGTGATAGGAAGCAGTGTGGCTCAGTAGAAAAAGCACGGGCTTGGGAGTCAGAGGTCATGGGTTCTAGTCCCAGCTCCACCACTTGTCAGCTGTGTGACTTTGGGCAGGTCATTTAACTTCTCTGGGCCTCAGTTACCTCATCTGTAAAATGGGGATTAAGACTGTGAGCCCCAAGTGGGACAACCTGATAACCTTGTATCCCCCCCCTCATAGTAAGTGCTTAACAAATACCATTATTATTAGTAGTAATAATAATAATGGAGAACCTGTAGTTAGACATACAAAGAAAGAAATGATGGAATTACTATTATGCATGAAAGAACATCTCCTAAGTGGGCTTATTTTTACTAATCTGTATACTGTAAATACACTTGAAGTATGATTAATTCAGGCAAATAGAGAAGTGTGAACATGCTGGGAAATTCTGGAAAGAAGCGATGACAAACATTGCACAAATAACCTTCTCTCTGTACTTTAACAGCTGCAAAAAGGTACAGCTTTTTCCTTTCTCATTCCCAAATCAACTACTTTGTCATATTTATGAAGTGCCTCACTCTGGCCAGAGCACTCTTACTAAGTGCTTTAGGTAAAGTATTTTCCCCAAGGCCTACTCTGTATGCTTATCCATGTAGGGAAGCAGCATGGCCTAGTGGAAAGAGCACAGGCCTGGGACTCAGAATGACCTAGGTTCTGAACGTAACTCCATCTCTTGTCGTGTGGCTTTGGGCAAATAACAATAATAATAATAATAATAATAATAATAATAATGGCATTTATTAAGCACTTACTATGTGCAAAGCATTGTTCTAAGTGCTGGGGAGGTTACAAGGTGATCAGGTTGTCCCACGGGGGGCTCACAGTCTTAATCCCCATTTTACAGATGAGATAACTGAGGCCCAGAGAAGTTAAATGACTTGCCCAAAGTCACACAGCTGACAATTGGCAGAGATGGGATTTGAACCCATGACCTCTGACTCCAAAGCCCGTGCTCTTGCCACTGAGCCACGCTGCTTCTCTACTTCACTTCTCTCTGAAATCACTTCACTTCTCTGTGCCTCAGTTCCCTCATCTGAAAAATGGGGGTTTAGTCTGTTAGCCCCCTATGGGACAGAGACTATGTCCAACCTGATTAGCTTGTATCTACCCGGTGCTTAGTACAGTGCTGGGCACATAGTAAGCACTTATATCATCATCATCAATCATATTTATTGAGCGCTTACTATGTGCAGAGCACTGTACTAAGCGCTTGGGAAGTACAAATTGGCAACATATAGAGACAGTCCCTACCCAACAGTGGGCTGCCAGTCTTAAATGCCATAAGAAAAAGAGATTGAGGTCACAGGATGATCCAAAGGGCCCAGAAATGAGGTAGCATGGCTGTTTGCTGGTCAGGAGGTTGTTAAAGTAGTTGCTGCTTCTCCTTCTGACCTTTCTGCATTGGATTCCCAGTGGGCACTAAAATTCCATCTCTATGGCTACTACATCCAACACAGTGCTTCTTTGATAACATGGGTTCCACTTGAGTGTACACTTTTAGTAAGTGCTCAATAAATTCCACTGATGATTTAAATAACACATAGCATTATTGTTCTGAGCATTTTGGGTGAAATCTAGAAGCAGCATGGCTCAGTGGAAAGAACCCGGGAGTCAGAGGTCATGGGTTCTAATCCCTACTCCACTACATGTCTGCTGTGTGACCTTGGGCACATCACTTAACTTCTCTGAGCCTCAGTTCCCTCATCTGTAAAATGGGGATTGACTGTGAGCCCCACGTGGGACAACCTGATCACCTTGTATCCCCCCCAGTGCTTAGAATAGTGCTTTGCACATAGTAAGTGCTTAACAAATGCCTTTATTATTACCATATATAACCATATTTAACGTGGGCACTGAAATATACTCCCTGACTAAATGCAATCCCCAAACTTGAGAAGGCAGTTGTTGTGGATGGATTCAGTAACATTTATTTGCCACCTATTTGGGACCTGTGTTTAATGAATTTGCAGTCTTGCTCAACTGTCTGGCCCTCAAAAATCACAACAATCTCTCCAGCAATAGCCAGCTCAACTCCCAGTTAAAACCACCAGTATTTCTCCCCCCACTGCCCTTCCTCATGTTCCTTGACCCTCGGGAAGCAGCTGTGTAAATAGAGGAGGTCTCTGTATGCAAAGATGACATTTTTGAACATGAAACTCCTGTCTGTGAATGGGAGGGTGGATAGAAAAACCCATGAGCAGCCCAAACTCCATTCCATACTGTGCATGTAAAATTGCTCACTGTATTGATGCTGTTGCCATTTTCTGTATCCATCCGTACTCTCAAATCTGGCTCTTGTTATCTTTTTTTTGTTTTTTCTTTTCTTTAATGGTATTTGTTAAGCACTTACTATGTGCCCGACACTGTACTAAGTGCTGTGGTAGATACGAGTTATTCAGGTTGGTTACAGTTCACGTCCCACATGAGACTCACAGTCTTAGTCCTCATTTTACTGATGAAGTGAAGCACAGAGAAGTTAAGTGACTTGTCCAAGGTCACACAGCAGAGACGTGGCAGAGCTAGGATTAGAACCCAGGTCCTTCTGACTTTCAGGGCTGTGCTCTATCCATTTGGTCATGCTGCTCCTTTTGGTCTCCATAAAGCTTCTATTTATGGAAAACATAATAACAACACTGATTGTGGTTTTTGTTTACTCTGTGCCACGCACTGTATTAAACACAGGGATAGATATATCTTTCCAGGCTTGCTGTTGGGTGATGATATAATCCCTAAGAAGCTATTGTTTAGAATTTCAATGGAAGATAATTCAACAGAAGCAGATAGTCAGCTCCTCTGTTAGATGGCCCTGTCCTTGAAGAACTGGCAATATCTTTTTCTTCTGTTGTAAATTCCCAAGCAATTAATGTAGTGGTTTCCACACTGTAAGCACTTAAGTGTAACTGTGGCTGCTATTGCTGACAGGACCCTCAATACAATAATAATAATAATAATAGTAATGATGGTGGCATTTATTAAGTGCTTATTATGTGCAAAGCACTGTTCTAAGCACTGGGGATGTTACAAGGTGATCAGGTTGTCCCACGGGGGGCTCACAGTCTTAATCCCCATTTTACAGATGAGGTAACTGAGGCACAGAGAAGTTAAGTGTCTTGCCCAGAGTCACACAGCTAATTGGTGGAGCCGGGATTTGAACCCATGACCTCTGACTTCAAAGCCCGTGGTCTTTCCACTGAGCCACGCTGCAGTATGTGGAGATTAGAGATGCAGTGGCTCTGTTTGAGCGAAGAATTCATGGGGCACAGGGTCAGTGTGAGAGCTTTTTTTCTACAGGATCACACATGAATAGAGTCTGGTGATTCTAGGTGCTTAGTAAAGAATCAGCACTGAGGAGAGTGGTGGTCTGTCAGATCTGAAGTGGGAGGTAGATTAAGGGCAAAAAGGAGCTTGTTGGCAAGGGTTCGGTGGTGAAATAGATGAGAATGTGGTAAAGAGAGTAAGATGGTTCTGAGGAGCAGAGTGTATGGACTGGCTTGTAGTAGGAAGTCAGCAAGGTAAGTTAAGACTGGGCAAGCTGATTGAATGCTTTAAAGCTTATAGGAGAGAGTTTCTGAATGTGTGGAGTTGTATGGGCACTCAGTGAAGGCTCCTGAGGAGTGGGGAAACATGGACTGAACAGTTTTTTTTAGAAAAATGATCCGGGCAGCAGAGTGACGTATGGACTGGAGTGGGGAGAGACAGGAGGCAGGGAGCTCAGCAAGGAGGCCCATGCAGTAATCAAGGTGGGGTATGATAAGTGCTTGGATCTAGCAGAGCAGCAGTTTGGATGGAGAGGAAAAGGTGGATTTTAGCGGTGTTGTGAAAGTAGATTTGACAGGATTTGGTGACAGATTGAATATGTTTGTTCAGTGAGAGAGATTCATTCAATTGTATTGAGCGCTTACTGTGTGCAGAGAACTGTACTAAGCATTTGGGAAGTACAAGTTGGCAACATATAGAGACGGTCCCTACCCAACAACGGGATCACAGTCTTGAAGGGGGAGAGAGGCAACAAAACAAAACATGTGGACAGGTGTCAAGTCATCAGAATAAATAGAAGTAAAGCTAGATGCACATCATTAACAAAATAAATAGAATAGTAAATATGTACAAGTAAAATAAAGAGTAAGAAATCTGTGCAAACATATATGCAGGTGCTGTGGGGAGGGGAAGGATGTGGGTCGATGGCGGGACAGGTGAGAACGAGGTACAGTGAGGAGGTTAGCGGCAGAGGAGCGGAGGGTGTGGGCTGGGCTGTAGAAGGAGAGGAGATGAGTCGAGGATAGTGCCAAAGTAATGGGCTTGTGCGATGGGGAAGATGGTGCTACTGTCTATGGTGTTGGGAAAGACAGGAGGAGGACAAGGTTTGGGTGGTAAGATGAGGAGGAATTCTGTTTTGGTTATGTTAAATTTGAGGTGTTTGCAGTACAGTGAAGTAGAGATGTCCTGAGGGCAGGAGGCAAAGCAAGGCTGCAGAGAAGGAAAGAAAATCTGGGTTGGACATGTAGATTTGGAAATCATTCAAGGAAAGATGGTAGTTGAAGCCATTGGGGTGAATGCATTCTCTGAGGGAGTGAGTATAGATGGGGAATAGAAGGGGACCCAGAAAAGAGCACTGAGGGACTCCCACAGTTAGAGGGTAAGAGGCATAGAAGGAGATCATGAAAGAGATTGAGAGTGAGCAACCAGAGAGATATGAAGAGAACCAGGAGAGGATATGGTCACTGAAGCCAAGGTTAGGTAGTGTTTCCAGAAGGAGGTGGTCCACAGTGTCTAAGGCAACTGAAAGGTTGAGGAGGATTCGGATGGAGTAGAGACCGTTAGATTTGGCAAGGAGGAGATCATTGGTGACCTTTGAGGGAGCAGTTTCGTTGACCAGAGATCCTTTCTGATCTCCCAAACTCCTGTCTCTCCACGCTTCAGTCTATACTTCATTCTGCTGCCCGGATTATCTTTCTACAGAAACGCTCTGGGCATGTCACCCACCTCCTCAAAAATCTCCAGTAGTTGCCTATCAACCTTCACATGAAGCAAAAACTCAACACTATTGGCTTCAAAGCTCTCCATCACCTCTCCCCCTCCTACCTCACCTCACTTCTCTCCTTCTCCAGCCCAGTCGGCACACTCCACTCCTCTGCTGCTAACCTCCTCACTGTGACTCGTTCTCACCTGTACCGCTGTCAGCCCCTGACCCACATCCTACCTCTGGCCTGGAATGCTCTTCCTCCTCACATCCGCCAAACTAACTCTCTTCCCCCCTTCAAAGCCCTACTGAGAGCTCACCTCCTCCAGGAGCCTTCCCAGACTGAGCCCCCTTTTCCTCTGCTCCTCCTTATCTCCCCATTGCTCCTACTCCCTCCCTCTGCTCTACCTCGTGGCTCAGTGGAAAAGAGCACGGACTTTGGAGTCAGAGGTGATGGGTTCAAATCCCGGCTCCGCCAATTTTCAGCTGTGTGACTTTGGGCAAGTCACTTCACTTCTCTGGGCCTCAGTTCCCTCATCTATAAAATGGGGATTAAGACAGTAAGCCCCCTGTGGAACAACCTGATCACCTTGTAACCTTCCCAGTGCTTAGAACAGTGCTTCACACATAATAAGTGCTTAATAAGTGCTATCATTATTATTATTACCTCCTTCCCTGCCCCACAGCACTTCTGTATATATGTACATATTCTATTTATTTTATTAATGATATGTATTATCCTATCTATTTTGGTGCTATTGATGCCTGTCTACTTGTTTTGTTTTGTTGTTTGTCTCCCCCTTCTAGACTGTGAGCCCGTTGTTGGGTAGGGATTGTCTCTGCTGCCGAATTGTACTTTCTAAGAGCTTAGTACAGTGCTCTGCACACAGTAAGCGCTCAACAAATATGAATGAATGAATGAATTGAAGTGAAGAGGGCAGAAGCCAGAATGGAGGCTGTCAAAGAGAGAATTGGTGAAGAGGAAGTGGAGTCAGCACTTGTAAGACAATTCCCTTGTAAGAGACAGATGTGGAGATAACTGGAGGGAGCTGTGGGGTCAAGGGATGGTTTTTTTCTAGGATGGGGATACATAATAATGATGGCATTTATTAAGCGCTTACTATGTGCAAAGCACTGTTCTAAGCACTGGGGAGGTTACAAGGTGATCAGGTTGTCCCATGGGGGGCTCACAGTCTTAATCCTCATTTTACAGATGAGGGAACTGAGGCACAGAGGAGTTGTGACTTGCCCAAAGTCACCCAGCTTTAAAACATGTTCAAAAGCAGTGAGGAAGATGACACTGGAAAGTGAACGGTTAGAATGAGTTTCAAACTTTTTTTGTTCTGGTATTAATGATATTAGCTCTTGAATGGTGATATGAAACAAAATCATCTACACATAGTAGATACCTAATAAATAACACTGATCCAGGCATTAATGGCATCACTTCCATTCTTACATTTTTGAAAACAAGAAAAAATTTGCAAATTAGTATTTGTAGTGTATACATACCCAGACTGTGTCAAACCAATTTATCCAGAAAATAATGACACAATCTAAAATTAATGTCTCACAGATTAATATGTTTTGAGGGCTTAAGAATAGAGTTCTGTATTGATTTCATTTTCGTACAAGCACGTTCAGCAAAAACTGGTGTTTGAGAAAGGAGAGAGCAGCAGTGTTTTTCTTATACGTAATGTCTTTGCTAAGAGAATTCCTTGAGTGGTGTTGTTTCACCAGGAACGTACTGTTCTTTGTTCAGCTTGGTACAGGGCATGTGTTTTTATATATATGAAGAGAAAATTCTATGTGTATCCTTCATGAATTTTTTTTTTTCAACGATCTGTGTGCCACTTTTTTTCTTGTTGTCTTAGAGACCCTATTACTATTGTTCAGGATAAGCCTTTATTTCCTGGCATTCTTTCTGTATGAATATGCATCATTGTCCTTATATAGTAAGGGATGTTGCTACCATATCAGTATATCTCCTTAAAATCCAGATTTAAAATAATTTTGTCTGTTTTCAGAAATTGTGTTGAAATTTGACATGCAGTTAGTGATTTTCTTAGAACTACAAAGCATAAGAGGACTTGGAAAGGTCATCTGATCTATTAACCTGCCTTTACACAGTGAATGACTAAATAATCTAGGTCATGTGGCTGTCTATTAGTAGGATCTCTAGGATTAGAAGTTTCCCATTTTTCCCTAGTAGCCCTCCCCATCTTTGATTGCCTTACGGATTGGTCATAAATGTGCACCTCATGAATCACTTCATTTTCTTACTGTAAATCTGGCTTTGGCCTTTGGTAGTCCAGACTAATTGTATTTATCTTATAAAATCCTTTCATGTATTTTGAAGATAACCAACATCTTAAAACCTATCTTTTCTTCCTGCTGAACAACTGCAATTCCTATAACCTATGTTCCTCGACCTATTTTCTACCCCTTTAATCATTTATGTACCCCTTCTCAGAATGTCCTCCAATCTCTCTGAATCCCGTCTGATATACTGGGAGGAGACTGAGCTCAGTGCTCCGACAGCCATCTGACAAATGCCCAGAGTAGTAGAAGGATTATTTTTCAGTTGCTGGATGTCATGTTTCTGCTAATACGTACCAGTCTCTCATTGACTTCTCGTAATAAGGACTCCACATTACTGAATCATTCAGCTTGTGATTCTCCATGAGCCACAGACTTTTTCTTTTGTGAGATCTATCCAGCCTTTCTATATCCTGTAACCGAGTATGTGAATGTGTCTACCAACTGTTATATTGTATTCTCCCAAACTCTTAGCCCACTGCTCTGTACCCAGTAAGTGCTCAGTGATTTTGACACTTTGATAGTTATTGAGCATTTACTGGGTACATTTGCGCCAAGTAAAGGGGAGCCTTTAAGCATTGGCCCCCTTAAAGCATTTGTTACTCCCTCTAGACTGTAAGCTTCCCCCCTAGACAGTAAGTTCCTGGTGGAGCTGAGGTTGGGGTGAATATCAAGTATTTAGAAGATACAGATGCAGGTGATAGGTGATGCAAAATGGAGGACAAGTAGGGGGAATGAGGACTTAATCAGGGAATGCCTCTGGAAGAAGTGATTTTAGGAGGGCTTTGAAGGTGGGGAGAGTAATGGTCTGTCCAATATGAAGGGGGAGGGAGTGCCACACCAGAGGGAGGATGTGGGCAAGGGGTCAGTGGCAAGATAGATGAGATCAAGGTATAGGAAGTAGGTTGGTGTTAGAGGACTGAAGTGTGCAGATTATGTTGTAGTAGGAGATCAGTAAGGAGAGATGATTGATTGAGTACTCTATATTCTGCCATTTTCCCTAGCTGTAATTGATTTTAGTGTCTGTCTCCTCCAGCACACTGTGCTTACTTTGTGCCAGGCACTGTACTTAATGTTGGGGTAGATACGTGGCATAGTGGATAGAGCCTGGGCTGGATGGAGCATGGGCCTGGGAATCAGAAAGTCTAATTCTTGCTGTTCCTCTTGTTGGCTTTGTGACCTTGGACAAGTCACTTCACTTCTCTGGGTCTCAGTTACCTCATCTGTAAAATGGGGAGTGAGGCTGTGAGTCCCACATGGGATAGGGACTATGTCCAACCCGATTTGCTTGTATCCCCCTAGCACTTAATACAGTGCCTGGCACATAGTAAAGCACTTAAAAAAATACCATAATTGTTATTGTTATCATTATTATTATTATTATTATTAAGAGGTCAGCAAAAGGCTGATGCAGTAGTCAAGGTGGGAAATAAGTAGTTGGATTAGCATGGTAGTAGTTTAGATGGAAAGGGGTGAATTCTAGAGATACAGGATTTGGTGACGGACTGAATGTGCAGGTTGAATGAGAGAGATGAGTTGAGGTTGGGTAGGGATCATCTCTATTTGTTGCCAAATTGTACTTTCCAAGCGCTTAGTACAGTGCTCTGCACACAGTCAGCTCTCAATAAATATGACTGAATAAATGAATGAAGGATAATGCCATGGCTAGAGGATTCTGAGGTAGGATGGTTGGTGGTGGTGTCTACAGTAATGGGGAAGTCAGAGTTTGAGTGGGAAGATGAGTTCTGCCTTGGACATGTTAAGTTTGAGCCGTCAGTGGGACATCCAAGTAGAGATGTCCTGAACCCAGGAGAAAATACCAGACTGCAGAGAAGAGGAGAATTTGGAGCTGAAGAGGTAGATTTGGGATTCATCCATATAGAAATGATAGTTGAAGCTGTGGGAGCAAATGAGTTCTCCTAGGGAATAGGTGTAGATGGAGAATAAACGGGGACCCAGAACTGAGCCTTGAAGGACTTCCGCTGTTAAGGGGTGAGAGACAAAGGAGGAGCCTGTGAAAGAGACCAAATGACCAGAGAGATCAGAGAAGTACCAGGAAAGGATAGTGTAAGTGAAGCCAAGAGGAGGAAGGTGGTAGATGAGAAGCAGCATGGCCTAGTGGATGGAGAACAGTTTGGGAAGTCAGAAGGTCCTGGGTTCTAATTTCACCTTCGCCGCTTGTCTGCTGTGTGAACTTGGACAAGTCAACTCATACCTCCGTGCCTGTTACCTCATCTATAAAATGGGGATTAAGACTGTAAACCTCATGCAGAACAGGGATTGAGTCCAACCCAATTTGCTTGTACTCACCCCAGCACTTGGGATAGTTATTTATAGTGTCTGGCACTTAGTAAGTGCTTAACAAATGCCATAATAATAACAGTAATTATTATTAAGTAGTGTTTCCAGGAGAAAGTGATGATCTACAGTATCTAAGGCAACTGAGAGACCCAGGGGGATTAGGATGGAGTAGAGGCCATTGGATTTGGCAGGAAGGAGGTCACTGGCAATCTTAGAGTGGGCACTTTCTTGGAGTGAAGAGAATTCAGATTGCAAGGGGTCAAGGATTGAACTGGAGGAGAGGAAGTGCAAGCAACAGATGTACTCAACTTTAGGAGTTTGGAGATGAATGGTAGGAGGATGATGGGGTGGATATTGGAGGGTGCCGTTCATCCTGCATTTGGCTGTTCATATCTCTAAGGTAAACATTTATTAAGGCACAGTGAATTTCACTGAAGATGTTATAGCAACCACTTCACCCCAATTTAGCATCTGTAGCTTGAATATGCTTATTCACTATTATTTTGTCCAGATTGTGTACGATTGAAATATCAACTTAATACTCTAGATTGAAAACTCGTCTCTAGGCTGTAAACTCGCTGTGGGCAGGGACTGTTTATTGTAATATTGTACTCTCCCAAGTGCTTAGTCCAATGTTCTGCACACAGTAACACTCAATAAATACAATTGAATGAATAAATGAACTTGAAAATGTCCCCCAAGTTTGTACTGAGCCAATGACAATTAATGCTTTAATCAGTTTCTTGTGGTCCGGGCCATACCACCTAATCTGTTGGTGGGAGGTACTAAAAGCTTTATTGAACTCTTGATGGATTATATCTACAGCAGTGCTCTGGTTACCTGGGCTGTCACTTAATCTTTGAAGGAATTGAGTATACCTCATGAGTCATTTCGGTTGCTTCCTGGAATTTTTATGCTCTGTTAGGTGGCTGCAAATTGATATTGATGATTCATTTTCATTTCTTTCCAGGTAATAATGTGAGACAAATCATTCTGAAGTTATGCTGCTTTTCTTTTTTTTCCTTTAAACAAACTCAGCATTTGCTCTTCTCCACCTGCACAGCTTTTTTTTTTTCTGTGGTTTTCAGAACAATGGGTCTTGATTGTAGTAATAGCTGTAGATTCCTCGAATCAGGATGTTGGAAGGACAATCCTACCAGTTGGTGTCAAACCAGGCCAATTGCCAATCTCCTCCCACAACATTCAGCAAGAGGCTGGGTGTGAAGCCTCAGTGTCCTTTGTTATCAGAGTAGTGGAGTGGGCTAGTCCAGGGCTCCCAGGAGCAATGGTGGCAGTGGCTGTATGTAGGACTGGAAACTAACAGGGATTGGGCCTATATTAGGGAAGCAGCGTGGCTCAGTGGAAAGAGCCCGGGCTTTGAAGTCAGTGGTTATGGGTTTGAATCCCGGCTCTGCCAATTGTCAAGCTGTGTGACTTTGGGCAAGTCACTTAACTTCTCTGCGCCTCAGTTACCTCATCTGTAAAATGGGGATTGACTGTGAGTCCCCTGTGGGACAACCCGATCACCTTGTAACCTCCACAGCACTTAGAACAGTGCTTTGCACATAGTAAGCGCTTAATAAATGCCATCATTATTATTATTATTAGGGCCACGGGGCAGCAGAAGACGGGATAGACAAGGGTGGGCCAGGGAACCATTTCTTTCTTGACAGGGGCCAGTGGCAGGCTCTGCACTAGTCCAGAATATGAGGAAGTTGTCGACCTGGAAAATACTCAGTTTTTCACACTCTCAGGACATATGGACTTTGGAGTCAGGGGTCATGGGTTCAAATCCCGTTTCCACCACTTGCCAGCTGTGTGACTTTGGGCAAGTCACTTAACTTCTCTATGCCTCAGTTACCTCATCTGTAAAATGGGGATTAAGACTGTGAGCCCCCCCGCCGTGGGACAACCTGATCACCTTATAACCTCCCCGGCGCTTAGAACAGTGCTTTGCACATAGTAAGCGCTTAATAAATGCCATTATTATTATTATCTCCCTCCTACCATTCATCTCCAAACTCCTAGAGCGAGATGTTTACATCCACTGCTTACACTTCCTCTCCTCCAATTCGGTCCTTGACCCCTTGCAGTCTGAATTCCCTTCACACCCCCTCTAAACTGTGAGCTCTTTGTGAGCAGGAATGTGTCTGTTGTCGCATTGAACCCTCCCAAGTGTTTAGTACAGTGCTTTGCATGCAGTAAGCATTCAGTAAATGTGATTGAATGAATGAGCAGGACTCCAGCACTGATTCCTGGAAGCAGGAGCAGTGATTATTCAAGAGTTTGTGGAAATGCTCTATACAATGCTCTGCACACAGTAAATGCTCAATAAATATGATTGATTAAAAAGAAAGATGCGGGTGGAGATTGGCTGTTTAGGGAAACTTCATGCTGCCCAGGTGCTAATGCTCCTGAGATGGGAGGAAGTGTGCGTAGCTAGGAATGCACCTGAAATCTCACATGTCGACCTGGATTACGGATCCCCTGGGGCTGGAACGTGTATGCATAATGTATATAACATGTACCACAGGAATGAACAGAAATAGATGGTTAATAAATGGTTTTTGATAGGCCAGTGTAATGATGAGTTCATTTTGCCTTAATCCAGCAATATAAATTCATAACTAAACCTAGGTTACACACGTGCTTATAATGTGCCTTCTTTAAGTTCCTCATGATGGGTGTTGTTAGCCAGTTTCTTAAGCTCATTGTGGGCAGCAAATGTGTCTACCATTGCTACTATATTCGACTCTCCCAAGCACTTAGTATAGTGCTCAGCACTCTGTAACTACACTTGATTGATTTATCCATTTTAGTGTGGATTTTCAGCCTCCCAGCATAAATGTCATTGGCTCAAAACTTTAAAGTCCCCCTTTTTCATAGCTATCAGCATTCCTGTCCTCTTCCGTGATCCCCATTTAGCTCATGTAACTGAATTCATTCAATCGTATTTATTGAGCACTTACTGTGTGCAGAACGCTGTACTAAGTGCTTGGGAAGTACAAGCTGGCAACATTTAGAGATGGTCCCTACCCAACAATGGGCTCACAGTCTAGAAGGGGGAGACAGAGAACAAAACTAAACATGTGGACAGGTGTCAAGTCATCAGAATAAATAAAGCTAGATGCACATCGTTAACAAAACAGAATAACTTTGTATTCCATTTATCTTTATTCAAGGGGCCTGTAACTTCTACCTGTCCTCCCCAAAAGGATATGAGAAGCCATGGGGTGGGAACTATAACGGTGTCCATGAATAGTTAGGAAGAATATTGAAATCAGTCTTCTTTGCTCTGAAATGTCAATATGATTTTTAGAACATCCTGAATGTTTTCGGTGTATTGCTTCAGAATCCTCAGGCGCATATATTTCTCATATTAATTTGATGCTTTGAGAGTAAGGCAAGTTTCGAATAGACTTCCATTTGCCACAGCTGTGGTTTTAGGTTTGATTTTTTTTTTTCTCAGAACTGACCTTCGTCTTGATGTGACATGAGCATTTCCCCTGAAATGCTGCCTCCTTGGACTGTCCTGTTCCATCTAAAAGGTCATTTAAATCTTAATTCTGAAGTCAATAGTCCCCATACTGGATGAAATTCCTATCTGATGTGTCTAAGGAGCCTTCTCGGAAATGAATTTGCACTTTTCATTCCTATCCCTAAAGATATAAGTGGCATTCTTATCTGTAGTCTCAGCAGTGTGGTTCAAGATTGACTGTAATCTAATCAATACTTGTATTTTCATGCTCCCAGAACACAAGACTCCATCACTGATTTCTGGAAACAAGAGCAGTGATTTTTCAGGAGTTTCCAGAAGTGCTCTATACAGTGCAGACACTAAGTGTTCGATAAATATGATTGATTGACGAGGAAGGTGTGGGTGGAGATTGGCTGTTTAGGGATCTTTAGTGTTGCCCAGGGGTTAACACTCCTGAGATGGGAGGAAGCATGCATAGCTAGGATTACATATGAAATCTCACATGACAATCTTGATTATGGATTCCAAGAAGGCTGGAACATGTATGTATAATGTATATAACATATACCACAGCAGCGAGCACCAGTAGATGCTTAATAAATGCTTTTGATAGGCCAGTGTAATGAGTTCACTTTGGCTTCATCCAGCAATATTCTTTTTTCCCATAGTATTTGAATCACTGAATATATAGGATTTCAATCATCTAGGGTCTATGTCTTTTACTCGTTTTACAAATCAAGAGGTTTACTCTCCCACACCCTGCCTCTGGCTTGGAACTTGCCTCCCCCTTCACGTCTGACAAACGATCACTCTCCCCACCTTCAAAACCTTATTAAAATCACATCTCCTCCAAGAGGCCTTCCCCAACTCAGCCCTCATTTCGTCTTCGCCCACTCCCTTCTGTGTCACCCTTGCACTTGGATTTGCACCCTCATTCATTAATTCATTCAATCATATTTATTGAGTGCTTACTTTGTGCGGAGCAGTGTACTAAGTGCTTGGGAAGTACCCTCCATTCATTCCACCCTCAGCCCCACAGCACTTATTTCCGTGTCCATAATTTATTTTAAAGTCCGTCTCTTCTACCAGAATGTAAGCTCCTTGTTGGAAGGGAACGTGCCTACAAACTGTTTCACTGTACTCTCCCAAGTGCTTAGTACAGTGCTCTACATACAGTAAGTATGATTGATTTGACTTAAGTGGGAAAGTCAAATGACTGGTGCTTTCCGACATCTAACATGCCCGCCCACCCATCCTGATGTGACACCAGCCTCTGGCAATCCTTTTCCAGCCATTTCCACACCTTTGACTCCCACTTCCCACATTTATCCTTCTATATCTGCCTCTATGGAGTCTTATCCATCCATTCTAGACCCTCAGTGCTCTCCTCTGCCCATCCAGCCTCCACTGGGGTGATAACCAGCTTCCAACAGGGCTAGGACTCAAGAATGGCATTTGCAGAGATTCAGACCTTGTAGTAGTTGTGACATCTGCCTTGTAGCCACGACTCCCTTAGCCCTTGCCTGGCAGATGAGCACAGAAGGGCCCTGCCACAAAATTCGGGATGCTGATGCCCTTTCTAGGTCATGGAGTTCACCAGTGCTGGGGTGGAAATTTTGGTTTTAATCCAGAAACAAATTTCCATGAATAATTTTCAGTAAAGCTCACAGTTTCCAAACCTATACAATGAGGATAAAATCCCTGCTCTTCTTACAATTTAGATTACTTAAACTGTGAACCCCGTGTGGGACAGGGATTGTGTCCAACCTGATTAATTTATTTCTCTTCCAGTGCTTAAAATGGTGCTTGACATAAAATAAGCACTTGACAAGGAGCAGTGTGACCTAGGAATAGATCCTGGGCTTGGGAGTCAGACCTGAGTTCTAATCCTGTATCCGTCATTTGTCTACTGTGTGATCTTGGGGAAGTCATTTCACTTCTCTGGGCTTCAGTTACCTCATCTGTGAAATGGGGATTAAGACTGTGAGCCCCTTGTGAGACGTGGAATGGGTCCAAACTGATTAGTTTTCATTTACCCCAGCATAGTAACCATTTAATAAATACCATAAAGATATACCGTGATTATGGGTTCCAGAGAACAGAGACCATAGCAGAGTGGCTTAGTGGAAAGAGCCCGGGCTTGGGAGTCAGAGGTCATGGGTTCTAATCCCGGTTCCACCTTATCAGCTTTGTGACTTTAGGCAAGTCACTTCACTTCTCTGTGCCTGTTACCTCATCTGGAAAATGGGGATTAGAACTGTAAGGCCCAGTTGGGACAACCTGATTACCTTTTATCAACCCCAGCACTTAAAACAGTGCTTTGCACATAGTAAGTGCTTAACAAATGCCATTATTATTATTATTATTATTATATCTGATATGTTTCTCTTTTATTTATCGCAAAACTTAACAAGTACTTTGGCTAACTTACCAGATGTTCATTAAATATGCTACTCATCATTATTTTATTCATGCTTTTTTAAAACAAAACAAATAGTGGGGAGCCTTAAAGGGAAGGCTTGAAGACTTAGGACAGTTTGACCTCAATTGTGAAATCCATAATTTCCATTTCCACCAATAAGCAGCTTGTCTCATGATAAAAAGGTCACCAAACTCAACTCTCTGGGACATTCTGAAGGTTGCTTTTTTTACCCAAATTTTGTAAATGCTGAGGTAAAACGCAATGTTATCTTTTATTAAGCCATCAATCTGGCTGTTTTTGAAAAATAATTGCATTAGGAATTTTTACAGTTATTATAACATTCAAATTGCTATTTTTTTTAATGAAGAGCTTTTAATGAAGCTTTTTAATGAAGAGCTGGGTTTATAGGGGGATGGACTAAGGCTCATAGAAGCGAAGTTCTTTGTCTGTGGTCCATCCACAGAATGTACTGCATGGACTTCAGATTAGAATTCAGACCTCTAGACTAATTAGATTGTGAACCACACATGGGACAGGGACAGCGTGACACCTTCTTGTCTTGTTTCTACCAATCATTTGTATTTGTTGAATGCTGTGTGCAGAGCACTCTACAAAGCACTTGAGAGAGTACAATACATCAGAGTTGGTAGATAAGTTCCCACAATTTTACAGTCTAGAGGGGGAGACAACCAGACTTTAATATAAATAAATTATGGATGTGTACATAAGTGCTCTGGGGTGAATACAGGGTACAAATCCAAGTACACGGGCAAAGCAGAAGGGAGTGGGAGAAGAGGAAATGGGGTTTAGTTGGGGAAGATGTCTTAAGGGAGATGTGATTTTTCATAAGCCTTTGAAGATGGGGAGAGTGATCATGGAGGGGAAGAGAGTCCTAGGTCAGAGGCAGGAGGTGGGTGAGGTATCTGCTGCGAGTTAGACGAGATCAAGGTAATAGATGAGATCAGGCACTTAATACAGTGTTTGGGACATAATAAGCACTTAAATAATTATTATTGCTGTTATTATTATTATTGTTGCTATTATGGGTTGAGAGCTCCTCTGCTTCCTCCTACCCATTCATCACTGAAAGATTAAAATGAAGAGGGATGGGCATGGGGAGTGAACCCTAAAGGTCTCGACACATCTTCTGAACTTATTTTCCTCTGCTTTGGAATGGCTATTGAATCTGTTGTCTGGCTTTTCTTGGCCTTAGGAAAACCTCCAATTAAATTGGAAGAGTCAGGAGCTTTGAGGGGATTTGGGAGTTGTTAGACATTTTATTGAGGGCTTTCATTTCAATTAGAGATCTGGGGATTGATAAGGAAGAATGTTGGGTTATTTGTTTATGAAACTGTGTGTTGACAAATAGTTGTCATCAATCCAGAGTAAAAAGCCATTAGGGATCTTAGTGTGCCATCTGGTCCAAAGCCATTTTCCAGAGCGGAAGCACCTGCCGCACAACTATCATTCTTGCCTTGATAATGGGCAAAACTGGGGACAAGTTTTCCATTTGAAGGGGTGTTTTCCAACTGGGCTATTCTCCGGCCCTTCGGGGTTTTTATTTACCCCTTGCCATTTGATCTTTGCAAGTTTTCAGAGTTGGAGACCACACATCCAGTATGGCAGAAATGAGACCACACAGTTAGCTTCTCTAATGCTAACCTTAACACCTAACCTCAAGCTCATCTATCTCCCCACCAACTGCTTATCCATGTCCTGCCTCTGTCTGGGAACATTCTCCCTCCTCATATCCAACTCTCCTCACCTTCAAAGCCTTATTGAAGGCACGTCTCCTCCAAGAGGCCTTCCCTAAGTCCTTTCCTCTTCCTCTACCCACTTCTGCATTGCCCCGACTTGCTCCCCGTATTCATCCCCTCTCCCAGTCCCACAGCACTTATGTAGGGCTGTCTCCTCCTCTAGACTGTAAACTCGTTGTGTGCAGGAAATGTCCATTTATTGTTATACTGTACTCTCTCAAGTGCTTAATACAGTGCTCTGCACACAGTAAGCACTGTGATTGACTGGCAAGAGGCCAGGACAGTGAAAACAAAGTTTGAGTAAAACTGTAAATGAATAATCTTCCCACTACATACTGTGCCATAAACTGGTTTTTCCTCCCTCACCCTTGTGTTTTTCTGAATGTTCTCATGCTTCTTGATGTAGCTCTATTTGTGCTTATGTATTATTGTTGGTTTCGTCCCCCGTGAAAACTCCTTTTATGATCTTTTGCAACTTTCCAATCAGTCATATTTATCAAATACCTGCTCTGTACAATACACTGTAATAGGAATATATTTTTCCAGTTGTATTTACACACTAATGTTCTGCATGCTGCCCATTCTCATTAAGTAGAGTGCCTGATGGATCATTTTACAATCCTTTGGTACCTTTTTTGGTCTAGAGCTTGTTTTTTCATAGTAGCTCCCCTCTCAGGAGGAAAAAACTCAGATATATTCTAAGGGTGTTCTGAGAAAAGGTGTGAAAGGAAATCAGTGATATTATTAACTCAGTTCCCAGGGGAAAAAGACTTTTTAGGTTGTAGACTCTTTAGGGAAAAGTCCCCTAATTGCTACATGGCAGGATAGTCTGTTGCCTCTTAAGA
The DNA here is from genome assembly GCF_015852505.1 of Tachyglossus aculeatus. Classification (NCBI taxonomy): domain Eukaryota; kingdom Metazoa; phylum Chordata; class Mammalia; order Monotremata; family Tachyglossidae; genus Tachyglossus; species Tachyglossus aculeatus. The sequence continues at coordinate 80,914,088 of NC_052067.1, forward strand.
GTCTACTGTTTGAAATTGTGCTTCACTGTTAGAGAAGCAGCAAGTTCTAGTTGAAGGAGGACAGATCTCTATATGTTGCCAACTTGTACTTCCCAAGCGCTTAGTACAGTGCTCTGCACACAGTAAGCACTCAATAAATACGATTGATTGATTGATCTGGGATTCAGAAGACCTGGATTCTAATCCCGGCTCTGCCACTTGCCTGCTATGTGTCCTTGGACGGATCAGTTAACTTGAATATACCTCAGTTTCTTCAGCTGTAAAATAGGGATTCAGTACATGTTCTCCCTCCTCTTTAGGCATTGAGCTCCAGTGGGACAGAAACTGTGTCCGACCTGATTATCTTATATTGACCCCAGTGCTTAGTTTGGTGCTTGGCACACAGTAAGCACTTGACAAATACCACAGTTATTATTATTACTGTTTCTTTGGAGTGTTTGTTCAGTTCTCCCTTCTATGGTTGGCTCTCTTATCAGGCATTCTCCCCTGGTGCTCCCTCCCCTGTGGCTCTGTGCAGTGAGTATTGACTAGGGGCTGGTGAATTAATTATTACAGGGCCTCACTGTACTCCTGGCCTTGCTTTCTGATGTTAACTATGTTGTAGTGGAGAGTACTGAAATTGCTCTCAAAGCTGGAGGTTCCTTCTGAGGAGGGAAAAATCCACATAACCAACACAGCTTTGCAGGCCTTCAGTTTGGCATGAAGTTTATGGCCTTACAATTGCCTTGTAGAGGATACTGATTATATTTTGATTAAATTTTCCACTTGTTTCATCCATATGGGCATCAATGAATAATCCACTTGCCTCAGCATCTGCTTCCTTCTGTAATTCACTAGTTCTCTTTCTTCATTCCTCCCAGAGTATCCTATCTGTATCCCGCTCCTGAAGATTCTACTTCCACCCTTTTACTCGCACTATTCCCCCAGACTGGAAATCCCTCCCCAAATTTGGAAGAACACAGCTCTCCTTATATGTAGAAGGAGAATCAGTGCAATAAGATTGTGCCTCAGTTTCCTCAGTTGTAAAATTAGGGTACCTGTTCTCCCTCTTACTTAGATTGTGAGCCCCATGAGGGAGTTTAACAATGTCTGACCTATTGAGTTTGTACCTACCCCAGCGCTTAGAACAGTCTTTGACACATAGTACATGCTTAACAAATACCACTGGAAAAAACCCTCCTAAAACCCTCCCTTCCTCAACAAGTCATTTAGGACCTGGGTTCAAATCTTGGCTCCACTGCTTGTCAGCTCTTTGACTTCGGTCTAGTCATTTCACTTCTCTGTGCCTCAGTTACCTCATCTGTAAAATGGTGATTAAGACTATGAGCCCTATATGGGACATGGGCTGTGTCCAACCTGATTAGCTTGTATCTACTCCAGTGCTTAGTACAGTGCCTGGCACATGTAAGTGCTTAACAAATACCATTAAAAAACACGAACAAACTACTTCTAACTCAAGTAGGTGATAGAAGAAAGGGAGGAAAATAAAGGGCTGAAAAAAATTATCCTTTTCTTTCCCCCATGGTTAAAAGAATACCTATCCTCGGCTCTGTCAGCGCCTCTCCAAAGATTGTGCTGTTCTCCATTGACACATTAAATTATCTGTAATTTATATTAATGTCTGTCTCCCTCTCTGGACTGTAAGCTCTTTGTGGGCAGGGAATGCATCTGTTATATTGTCAGGTTGTACGCTCTCAAGTGCTTAATACACTGCTCTGCACACAGTAATCACTCGATAAATTTCATTGATTAATTAGTGAGGATGGCCAGAAGGCTCAATTCTATTCCTGCTCATATGATTCTTTGTCAGAATTGGAAAAATCAACTGTTTACAATTAATGCCAATTGGTTGGTACTTTAGAGGATGTTGGGGTAGTTAAGCTATTACATTAAGGGAAAGAAGAAAACAACTCTTCCTCAAGAGGTACACTGTATTTCAACATCTAATTTAGTTCCAACCCTCTGCAGTTCTTCTGAGTCATTATCCCGCAACCTAGAAACCAGAGCCAGATATGGCAATCTTTTTCAAGGGAAGAGGAAACTTATTTCCTATGAAAGTAAGTTGCAAACAATTCTCAAAGCAGAGACCTGCATCACCAGATGGAAAACAATTTTCAAATCATGGCTCTTATTTTTATAGAGACTCTGTAAGAAATTGAAGGTGAAAGTGCTGAAAAGACTAAGACTAAAAGTCACAAAGAAGAAGAAAAACAAAACCTTGGTGTGTCCCATTACTGCAGCCATGTCAATAGGAAAGGAAATGTCAAAGACAGACGCACATGCTCAGGGTACATATTGTCCGGCTTCTAATTTGGTCCGTTTGCCAAACTGGGGAAATTGTCATTCTGCACTTCTTCATTCTCATCCTTCCATAACCTATGGCTGCACTTTGATAGCGGATGAAGAGAGGAAGGACTGTGGCATAAATAGGGCCAGAAGATATTCCCCTGAGTAGAATTGCCATGGAGCATGGAGATCAATACTAAGCATTTTAAATTTTAAAAATTCTAGAACTGATCTCTAGAGCAGGACTCATTCAGAAATGTGACCACTTGTAATCCTTGATTCCTGATGTGATCCATTTTTAATCACAACAGAATATTTTTTCCTGTGGTAATTCTTATCTATTTTTTTTAAAAGCCCCTGTGTTGGGGCTTTAAAAATACATGTATGTAAAGTCCATTGGTTCTTGTCCCTTTGATTGTGAGCCGCCTAAGGGACAGAGCAGGTCTAATTCCTACTTGTGTTTTCTCTCCCAGCACTTAGTACAGCTCTCTGTACACAGTAAGTGCTTAATAAATACAATTACTACTACTAAGATCAATTAACAGTCTTTCCTACCCACCTGATTTCACCTTGCCTTACAAATCAGTTCACCTTTGACACAGGTCTTTCCAGCTTGAGTGTTTAGGGGAGCCCCATTTATTAAAGGAAACAGGAAACTCAGCTGGCAAAGGTGAGTGTTCTTAAGGTGTTTGCCAAGGGTAGACATTTTTCACTCATATGCCCTCCAAGGGATAGGGACTATGTTTAATTCCCACCTGTGTATTCTCTCCCAGCACTTAGTACAGTGCCTTCCACACAGTAAGTGCTAAGTAAATACAATAACTACTACTATTGTGGTGTGAAAGTTACATTTAACTTCCCCATCCCTCATATCAGTCAATCAGTGGTATTTAGTGAAAACTGTCTTTGCACAGAGCACTGTTCTAAGCGCTTGGGATAGTACAATACAACAGAGATGGTGGACACGATTCCTGCCCAAAACAAGCTTTCAGTGCCATTCCTCCTGACATACATAGAACACATAGACATCCTTCCTGTCTTATGAGCCCAAAACCTTGGCATTATCTTCGACTCCTCTCTCTCATTCAATCCACATATTCAATCTATCACTAAGTCCTGTTGGTTTATACTTTGCAACATCGCCAAAATCCACCCTTTCCTCTCCATCCAAACTGCTCCCACATTAATCCATGCACTTATCCTATCCCACCTTGATTACTATATCAGCCTTCTTGCTGATCTCCTGGCCTCTTGACTGTCCCCACTCCAGTCCATACTTCACTCTGTGTGTCTCCCCACTCCTCAAGAACCTCCATTGGTTAGCATCTGCCTCCGCATCAAACAAAAACACCTCACCATCAGCTTTAAAGCACTTATTCACCTCGTCCCCTCCTACCTCACCTACTGTAACCCAAACCCTCATACTTGGTTCCTCTAATGCCATCTTACTCACTGTACTTCGATCTCTTTTATCTCACTGACCTTTCGCCCACTACCTGCCTCTAGCCTCTTAGCCCTCCCTCTTTATATCCTACAAACAATTATTCTCTCCACCTTCAAAACCTTCCTGAAGTCACATTTCCTCCAAGAGGCCTTCCCTGACTAAGTCTACATTTCCTTTTCTCCCATTCCCTTCTGTGTCACCTTGATTTGCTCCCTTTATTCACCAACCGCCTCAGCCCAACAGCATCTATGTACACAACCATAATTTATTTGTATTAATGTCTGTCTCCCCATAAAGACTGTAAGCTCACTGTGGTCAGGAAATGTGTCTTTTATTGTGATATTGCACTCTCCCAAGTGCTTAATATAATGCTCTGCACACAGTAAGTGCTTGATAAATATGATTGATTGCTAGGAGGAGCTGAAGCTGGGATGAAGAGAAACTGCTCCTGTTGCAATTGCTATTTATGATTTTTTTGAGTTCTGTGCTAGACTATAAGCTCATTGTGGGCAGGGACTGTGTCTGCCAATTTATATTGTACTCTCCCGAGTGCTTAGTATAGTGCTCTGCATAGAGTAAGTGGTTAATAAATTTGATAGTGTTAATAATAATTGTGGTATTAGGTAATTACTCTGTGCCTTACACTGTACTAAGCACTGGGAGAGATACAAGATAATCAGTTCAGACACAATCCCTGTCCCACATGAAATCACAATCTAAGTGGGAGGGAGAACAGGTATTTAATACTGAATTTACAGTTGAGGAAACTGAGGCACAAAGAAGTTAAGTGACTTGCCCAAGGTACCAAAACAGGCAAGGCGCAGAGCTAGGTTTAGATCCCAGGTCCTCTGACTTTAGATGTGTTCTTTCCACTGTTTTGGGCAGTTCTTTCTCAGCTCTTGGCAGAGCATGAATTTGAGGGAGTCAGTGGTGGTAGACACAGCAGGAGTGAAGTAGGCCTTTCTGTCTTCTACTCCTCCACCTGTGGAATTTTCTCAGTCCTTTCTGAGTTCAGCAAGAAGCGGCTACATCTGCTATCACTCCTCTGGACTACAAAATCTTTTGTGTGTCAGGCTTCAAGGTTGAAAAATTCATGTGGTTCTTTAAGATGCTAGGTTTTTTTTCCCCCTCTATGATCATTTTTTATTATGCAGTAAGTTTCTTTCTTTCTCATTCTAAGTATTATATGGTGTTTTAAAGATCAGGCTTTCACAGAGTGGCAAAATATTTTGATTCAGCCTTACATGTAGGTAGTAATTGATCTCTAAGTTTGGGGGATGTATAGTGAATTGAATCTCTTTGGTTTGTACTCTGAACTTTTTTTCAATAAAGTCTCACTGTCAGCGCACCAACACCTTTGTAGAGAAGTAGCACGGCCTAGTGGAAAGAGCACAGGCCAGGGAGTTGGAGGATTTGGCTCTGTCGTTCGTCTGCTGTGTGATCTTTAGTAAATCCTTTAACTTCTCTGTGCTTGGTTCCTCATCTCTCCCCCTCGTCCCCCTCTCCATCCCCCCATCTTGCCTCCTTCCCTTCCCCACAGCACCTGTATATATGTATATATGTTTGTACATATTTATTACTCTATTTATTTTACTTGTACATATCTATTCTATTTTATTCTGTTGGTATGTTTGGTTTTGTTCTCTGTCTTCCCCTTTTAGACTGTGAGCCCACTGTTGAGTAGGGACTGTCTCTATATGTTGCCAACTTGTACTTCCCAAGCGCTTAGTACAGTGCTCTGCACACAGTAAGCGCTCAATAAATGTGATTGATGATGATGATGATGAAATGGGAATTCAATACCTGTCCTCTCTTCAGTTTAGACTGTGAGCCCCATGTGGGAAAGGAACTGTGCCCACCCTGACCACCTTGTATATATGCCAGTGCTTAGAACAGTGGTCAACACATAGTAAGTGCTTAATAAACAACATCGTTATTATTATGTGCAGTATCAACTGTAAAGCATGGTTAAAACTGCCCCAGGGTAAATCTTGTGCCCTCCAAGAATACCAATTGAATTTAAAAACGTCCATATTGATTTCATGTATATATGCACTACCCACCCAACTTAACATACTGAAAATCTAATCTATAAATAGTAGTAATAATAGTATTTATTAAAACCTACTGTGTGCAAAACATTGTACTAAGTGCTGGGGAAAATTAGACACGGTCCCTGGTCCCCAGGGGCATGACAGTCTAAGATTAGGCTTGGGGGGAAATAGATATCAATAAATGATTTTATTGCCCTGTCAAGTAATATACCATAATTTAGCTGCCTGGGCCACCCTGTTTCCATCCTCGGACTTGATACGTTAGTGAACTGAGTTATGCATGTCATGCAGTGAATCATTTCTTGTCATATATTAATATGTGTGAACCAGTAGTTGGGTGGTGTTTTGAATTTTACTACAAATATGTAAATGATAGAGTCTGGGATAGTTCAAGTGTGATTCTGTCTGGAGACAGGGGGATGAACTGGATGACCTCTTAAGGTCTCTTCTAGCCATATAATTCACTCTTAATTGGAGTGTAATTTAAGGACTTATCCAGTAGCCATGATTAACTGAAGAAGAGGAAGTAAAATAAGCAGGCTTTACAGACGGAAAACAGTTGCAGCAGGAGAGAATACGAGAACCTGAAACCATTAAATCATAGTGACCTCACTTTACCTTGGCTTAACATGGAGTTCCAGAACTGTTCCCTGCCTCTAGTAATGGAGGAGGTATGAAGTACATGGTTGGTATTCAGAAATGTGCACAGCAGGGGCAGGTAAGAGAGCTAGACCAGAGGAAAAAAATGCAAGGAAGAAAATGTCTTCCTTCTCCTACCATCATCTCACAGGCAGCATCAGTACCAGTCAGTGTCAGTGGTTCATTTTGTAGGAAGAACAAGCACTGACCAGTGGAACTTGGGTCTGTGTTGTTGTTTCCTAAGTATGTATTATCTTTAATAATTGTAAAAATAATTGTGGTATTTCTTAAGCGCCTACTGTGTGCCAATCACTCTACTGAATGCTGGGGTAGATACAAGATAAGGAAGGGAATGTGCCTGTTTATCGTTGTACTCTTCCAAGTTCTTAATACAGTGCTCTTCTCACAGTAAATACTCAATAAATGCGATTGAATGAATAAATGAATGAATGAAAGGTCCCGCCCGGTACCTTTCATGATCTGTCAGAGGGAGCACAGCTATTGATTCCCCATTTTGCAAATGAGGGAACTGGGGCACAGAGAAGTTAAGTGAATTGCTTAAGGTCACACAGCAGACAAGTGGTTGTCAGAATTTGAACTCAGGTCCTCTGACTCCTCGGCCCAAGCTCTTTCCACTAGGGCATGTTTCTTCTTCTTGATGATCTATTACTGTGGCCATAAGTGTTTATCCATATGCAGGTATGGAATTTTTGTTTGTTAAAATGCAGGGGTGAAGGTGACAGGGATGGTAAAAATATGTTTAGAGAAGCAGTGTGGCTCAGTGGAAAGAGCATGGGCTTTGGAGTCAGAGGTCATGGGTTCAAATCTCAGCTCCACCAATTGTCAGCTGTGGGACTTTGGGCAAGTCACTTCACTTCTCTGTGCCTCAGTTCCCTCATCTGTAAAATGGGGATTAAGACTGTGAGCCCCCCATGGGACAACCTGATCACCTTGTAACCTCCCTAGCGCTTAGAACAGTGCTTTGCACATAGTAAGCACTTAATAAATGCCATTATTATTATTATTTTTATTGTTTCACTAACCCCTTAGACAGCAGTGGTATCAGGACTCCAACCAGTGGAAGCACGGGAGAAGTCACTGCTATTGGAATCGTATTTAGAGAAGCAGCATGGCTCAGTCGAAAGAGCATGGGCTTGGAGTCGGATGTCATGAGTTCTAATCCTGGTTCTGCCACTTTCCACTTGTGTGACTTTGGGCTCCATGCCTCAGTGACCTCATCTGTAAAATGGGGATTAAGACTATGAGCCCCACGTGGATCAACCTGATTACCCTGTATCTCCCCCATTGCTTAGAACAGAGTTTGGCACATAGTAAGTGCTTAATACCATTATCATTTCAGTGCTTAGAACAGTGCTTTGCACATGTAAAAGCTTAACAAATGCCATTATTATTATTATTATTATTTGTCTTTGAGCATGACCCTTTCCAGATGCATATAGTAGTTCATTCATTCATTCATTCAATTGTATTTATTGAGTGCTTACTGTGTGCAGAGCACTGTACTAAGCACTTAGTACAAGTTGGCAACATATAGAGACGGTCCCTACCCGACAGCGGGGTCACAGTCTAGAAAGGGGAAACAGACAACAAAATAAAACATGTGAACAGGTGTCAAGTCATCAGAATAAATAGAATTAAAGCTAGATGCACATCATTAACAAAATAAAATAAATAGAATAGTAAATATGTACAACTAAAATAGAGTAATAAATCTGTACAAACATATATACAGGTGCTGTGGGGAGGGGAAGGAGGTAGGGTTGGGGAGATGGGGAGGAGGAGAGGAAGGAGGGGGCTCAGTCTGGGAAGACCTTCTGGAGGGGGTGTGCTCTCAGTAGGGCTTTGAAGGGAGGAAGAGAGCTAGCTTGGTGGATGTGTAGAGGGAGGGAATTCCAGGCCAGGGGAAGGACGTGGGCCAGGGGTCGACGGCGGGACAGGCGAGAACGAGGTACAATGAGGAGGCTAGCGGCAGAGGAGCAGAGGGTGTGGGCTGGGCCGTAGAAGGAAAGAAGGTAGGTGAGGTAGGAGGGGGCAAGGTGATGGACAGCCTTGAAGCCGAAAGTGAGGAGTTTTTGCCTGATGCGTAGGTTGACTGGTAGCCAATGGAGATTTTTGAGGAGGGGAGTAACATGCCCAGAGCGTTTCTACACAAAGATGATCTGGGCAGCAGCGTGAAGTATAGACTGAAGTGGGGAGAGACAGGAGGATGGGAGATCAGAGAGGAGGCTGATGCAGTAATCCAGTCAGGATAGGATGAGAGATTGAACCAGCAGGATAGCACTTTGGATGGAGAGGAAAGGGAGGATCTTGGCGATGTTATGGAGGTGAGACTGGCAGGTTTTGGTGATGGATTGGATGTGAGGAGTGAACGAGAGAGCAGAGTCGAGGATGACACCAAGGTTGCGGGCTTGTGAGACGAAAAGGATGGTAGTGCCGTCTACAGTGATGGGAAAGTCAGGGAGAGGGCAGGGTTTGGGAGGGAAGATAAGGAGTTCAGTCTTGGACATATTGAGTTTTAGATGGCGGGCAGACATCCAGATGGAGATGTCCTGAAGACAGGAGGAGACACGAGCCTGAAGGGAGGGAGAGAGAGCAGGGGCAGAGATGTAGAGTTGGGTGTAATCAGCGTAGAGATGATAGTTGAAGCCATGGGAGCGAATGAGTTCACCAAGGGAGTGCGTGTAGATAGAGAACAGAAGGGGACCAAGCACTGAATCTTGGGGAACCCCCACAGTAAGGGGATGGGAGGGGGAGGAGGAGCCCGCAAAGGAGACTTAGAATGAACAGCCGGAGAGATAAGAGGAGAACCAGGAGAGGATGGAGTCGGTGAAGCCAAGTTTGGATAGCGAGTTGAGGAGAAGGAGGTGGTCCACAGTGTCGAAGGCAGCTGAGAGGTCGAGGAGGATTAGGATAGAGTAGGAGCCATTGGGTAGTGTTCAGATTGTACAGAATAGGGAGTGTAGCCACAAAGCTAAATCTTGATCTTGCTGTAGAAGCATCCTACTGAAGTTCAGAAGTCATATGGTTCAATCTCCAGAGAAGCAGCATGGTGTAGTGTATAGAACACGGGACTGGGAGTCAGAAGGTCATACGTTCTAATCCCAGCTCCACCACTTGTCTGCTGTGTGACCTTGGACAAGTCACTTCACTTCTCTTTCCTTCAGTTACCTCATCTGTAAAAGGGGAATTAAGACTGTGAGCCTTGTAATAATGATGGCATTTGTTAAGCACTGTTCTAAGCACTTATGTGAGTCAGGGACTGTGTCCCCACCTGTTTTGTTTGTATCCACTCCGGTGCAGTGCCTGGCACATAGTAAATGCTTAAAAAAAATTATTATTTTCTCCTTTTTGACTTGCTTCTGTTAAAGGTAGGGTGATTTAAGAGAAGGGATTTTTTCCAAACCAAATGCTTCGTGTTTCTTTGGCTTTCTCCCCATTTCAAGGAAGGCCAGGCAACCAACACTGAGTGGTTTGGTCAGAGAGGCTCAGTGTTTATAAATAATGAAGGAAAGAAAAGTTGGGACACAGACGCCTATCTGTCCCAAATGCCCAAAAAGTGATTATCACAAGTGATCGGAAATGTTTTTGTAATGGCCATTGGTGGGAATGAAATTATTTGTTCTAGGAACTTTGCATACTCTCTTGGGAAATCATCTGGAGATGGAGTTTCCTGCCTTGATAATGGATTTGAAAAAACCTGCTCTTGTGCCCTCTTGTATGCTCTTTCTCTACTTTCTTTTCCTATTCAGTTTTCCTAAAAAGTTGATTTTCTTGGAATTGTCCTTTCCGTTTCTGAAAGAGGTGGTAAATAATACCTCATACTCATGTTATAAAGAAACTATGAACAACATTTTAAAAACTCGATTGTTTAGGAATCCTTTACATAGAGATATTATAAAAAATGTATGGGCAGTCCTTGAATTAAGATGTTTTGAGTTACGAAGAGCAATGGTTAGTGTTTCTAAGTTTACCCCGCTTCAGTTCATAGCACACAGGCTTTGTTATTCTGGTACCTACCTTTTTTATGGCATTAGTTTTGAAAGGTGGGGTCCCTACACAGGAGCCATGAGGAGACTACTTAAAAGCAACAAAGGGGAGGGGGGAGAAGAGGAGAAATTTTAAAGTGAGAAGGAGGATGGAGCTGGATGGCCTGGTTACCTGATCAATCAATCATTTGTATTGTTTGAGTACTTGGGGTGTGCAGAGCCCTGTACTAAGCGCTTGAGAGAGAGCAATACGGCAGTATAACAGAAAAGTTCCTTGCCCACAAAGGGATAGCCGGGTGAGTCACCAGGTGGGGTTAAAATATTTGATTTACTTCCAATAAAGTAAAAATCAATATTGTATCATGGAACTTCTATGATCCAATACAAATTAATAATTTTAGCTCTGTTACTCAACTATAATTGAATTCACAGTTCTGAATAATTGTGCTAAAAATCGGGCTTCCGGCCTGCGTCGTAGAACCAATCTCGCATTTATAACATTGTTCACTCATTCATTCGATTGTATTTATTGAGCACTTACTGTGTGCAGAGCACTGTACTAAGCTCTTGGAAAGTACACCTCAGCAAGAAATAGGGACAAATCCCTGCCCATCAATGGGCACGTTGTTCTTATCAGATAATTGGTTCCACCTTATAGTTTTTCAACTTGATGTAATTTTCAGGAACCACTTATGTCTTGTACCTTCCCAAGATTTAGTACACTGCTCTGCACGTGGTAAGCGTTCAATACATTCTACTGGCTGATGGAGAATTGCCTACAGTGACATGCCCAGTGGATGACTTGGTCATGTTGAAGCAGCATGGTGAATAGAGCACTGGCCTGAGAGTCAGAAGGACCTGAGTTCTAGTCCCAGCTCTACCGTGTGATGTTGGGCAAGTCACTTCATTTCTCTGTGCCTCAGTTACCTCATCTGTAAAGTGGGGATTAAGACTGTGAGCCCCAAGTGGGACAGGGACTGTGTCCAACCTCATTACCTCATATCTACCCCAGCACTTAGAATGGTCCCTGGCATGCAGTAAGCACTATACAACAGAACTAGCAGACACATTCCCTGCCCGTAATCTAGAGGATTAGACTGTAGATAACCAAGTAAAACTCATGCTCTCCAGATTTAGTCGGGATAAATTCCAATTAAGCACATGTTGTATCACTGCCACGTCAGTGTGGCGGGGGTGATGAGGACAGTAGGTGGGACAGGTGATATCTGAAATGTGTCTGAGTCACCCCCCAGTATTACTACTTTGGGGTCCCACATCATAATCAGCTCCATCCCTACTCCCCCTTCTTGGTGCATGAGTGATGATGGGAGTGGTCAGCTTCAGGAGGAAAGATAACGAGAGCCCGGTAGAAACCTGTGGCAGTGGACTGACCGTGGCTGAACTTTGCCCAGTAATTGACTTCCCGGGCTGGGTAATCTGAGTGCCATCACCTGCCTGCATCATAACCGTTTATCTTGGTTCATCCTGCTGACTAAAATAACTTGGTGTAGTCCTAGCATTGTGAAGCTTAGCTTGCTTTTTTTCTGCTCCTTAAGAGTCCTTTTGGGTTCAACTTGTAGTGGCATTTATTCGAGCTAGTGCAACCAGTCTTCTGATATCGGTACGGTTACGTCCTTGCCACATCCCAAGGAACATTCATAATAACAATAATAATAATAACATTTATTAAGTGCTTACTATGTGAAAAGCATTGTTCTAAGCACTGGGAAGATTACGAGGTGATCAGGTTGTCTCACGAGGGGCTCACAGTTTTAATCCCCATTTTACAGTTGAGGTAACTGAGGCCCAGAGAAGTTGTGATTTGCCCAAAGTCACACAGCTGACAAGTGGCAGAGTCAGGATTTGAACCCATGACCTCTGACTCCATCTATGTTCTTTCTACTGAGCCATGCTGCTTCTTGTCATGAGGAAGTATGTGCACTTAAATGGGCACTATATAATGTTCACACTGCATCTTCCAACATCTTACCGCATTCTAGCCAAAACACGTATTGAAAGTGTGCGTTGTGGGGAAAATAACTATAACACCCTCTTTTCTGTTGATCATTGTACTCGGCACTCACCCGACTTTAAAGTTTTGTCATCACGTGCTAGGAGGTTTGAAGTATTCTGCTATTTGGTTTTTTTCTTAAGCTAAAGGCTAATGGCACTAGACTTCTTATTTTTACGGTCGGTGACTTGAAAATAATTCAACCAAGTATCCAAATAGTTAAATAGTTAAGTGTCATTTCAATCTTTTGAATGTTCACTCTTTGAACTTAATTTAATTCCCTCCATAACCAGTTGCGGAGTTAAATAAGTTAGCTATCAACTGTCACTAGGAAACATTAACATGGTTCAATATGTTCTTTTCCATGTACTTTGTGCCATACTTTGCTTAGTTGGAAACATTATTCAGATAGCATGTCTGAAGATGGGATAATTTGTAAAGGAGGAATGTATTATTAGTTATTTGAATCATTCAGAATGAAGTCATTGCTGGTTTGGTTACAGTGGGAGGCTTTGCCTTTCTAATACATTTCATATCAGCTTGTGGAAAAGACAAGCATTCTCTATGCCATTTATAACATTACCATCTGGGGCTGATGGAGACATTTTTCAACTGGCAGAGCTTCTGTTGTTGTTGTTAAAATTGTTTGTGTCTGGGAAAGAATTTGTAATTTAGATTATTGCAGCTTCTTCTGGGACTAGAAAAATCAGAGAAATGATTGATGTTTGGGGTCATTCCAAATGTTTGTTGCTGAACATGTGAACCGTGTAGTTTTATGAAGCCTTCTGGAAGTTGCCTTTTCTGGATTGGGGTTTGTTACAACATATTTTGATATCAACATTAAGCCGCTAAAACAGTTTAATAAAAAAGTAAATAGTGCTTGCTCTGAGTCATTTGTGCCTGCATGGCTTATTTTATACCCAATAAGCTTTCTCCCCATCTTGTAGAACTTTTTGGTTTCAGATTCTTTTTCCCAAGCACTATGGGTGCTAGTGTTAAGTTTGGTGACTAACTCTGGATCGGTACGAAAGTAATAATAATAATGATGGCATTTGTTAAGTGTAAGCGTATGTGCCAAGCACTGTTCTAAGCACTGGCGTAGATACAGGGTAATCCGATTGTCCCATGTGGGGCTCACACTTTTAATCCTCATTTTCCAGTTGAGGTCACTGAGGCACAGAGAAGTGAAGTGACTTCCCCAAGGTCACACAGCAGACAAATGGCGGAGCCAGAATTAGAACCCACGTCCTCTGATTCCCAAGCCCAGGCTTTTGCCAGTAACCCATGCTACTTCTCAAATACCCATGAGACAATATTGCAGGCAGTAAACAACAGCGATTCATGGTGGTAGTGACAGTGGTGACTGGGATTTATTTTAATGTCTCTCTCCCCCTCTAGACTGTGAGCTCACGTGGCTCAGTGGAAAGAGCACCGGCTTTGGAGTCAGAGGTCATGGGTTCGAATCCCAGCTCCGCCACATGTCTGCTGTGTGACCTTGGGCAAGTCACTTAACTTCTCTGAGCCTCAGCTACCTCGTCTGTAAAATGGGGATTAAAACTGTGAGCCCCACGTGGGACAACCTGATCATCTTGTTTCCCCCCAGTGCTTAGAACAGTGCTTTGCACATAGTAAATGCTTAACAAATGCCATCATTATTATTATGATGATCAGAGAGTGTGTTTATTGTTATATCGTACTCTCCCAAGCACTTAGTACAGTGCTCTGCACATAGTAAGCACTTAATAAATCCTATTGAATGAATGAAGGAAGTGATGATGGAGATGGTGATGTTGGAATATTTTGGGGAGAATGACAGAAAAGCTTCAGTCCTGGGATTTCAGGCCTCAAAGCCTCTGCTAAAGAATTGATTTACTGATAGGGGTATAGACTGTAATCTCATTGTAGGCAAGGAATGTATCTATTGTTGTATTGTACTCTTGCAAGTTCTTAGTACAGTACTCTGCATCATCATCATCAATCGTATTTATTGAGTGCTTACTGTGTGCAGAGCACTGTACTAAGCGCTTGGGAAGTACAAGTTGGCAACAAATAGAGACGGTCCCTACCCAAAAGTGGGCTCACAGTCTAAAAGGGGGAGACAGAGAACAAAACCAAACATACTAACAAAATAAATAGAATAGATATGTACAAGTTAAATAAATAGAGTAATAAATATGCGTGCAGTAGGCCCCCAGTAAATACGATCGACTGATTGATATACATAGTGACATTCACATTCTCTTGCCCCTACCAGTCACACTCTCACTGGGTAACAGAGGGTCACCAGTGAATAGGCAGGTCGAGGTGCAGGTGGTTAGGTTTCTTTCAGTATTCATGCAAGGTTATGCACAAACTGTACTTGATGATAGCAGTGCCTCCATGTTGTTGCTGTGCTACAGAAACACTTCTAACAATTTAGGGGGAAATTGTTTAATTATGGGTATGTTGGGAAGGACATACCCAGGTTTTTTAGGGGGCAGGACCCACTGACAGCTGAAGTGGCCACAGCAGAGTGCCAGCAGTTGCTTTGGTAACAGCTGCAGTCTATGTTTTTTTAATGACGTTTAGTGCTTACTATGTGCCAAGCACTGAAGTACATACAAGGTAATCAGGTTGAACAAAGTCCGTGTCCCACATGGGGCTCACAGTAACAGACCCCATTTTGCAGATAAGGTAACCGAGGCACAGAGAAGTGAACTGATTTGCTCAGGGTCACCCAGCAGACAAGTGGTGGAGTCGGAATTAGAACCCAGGCCCTTCTGATTCCAAGGTCCGTGATCTGTCCATTAGGCCACGTTCCTCGCTACGCATGTAAGGCAGCTGTTTTGGGGAATTCCTGCTCGTCCTTTTGATTGCATGGAGTGCTCTACATTTTCTCCAGGCACGAAGCTTCACCACTGATGATTTATCCCCAGCCTGGATTCCCCTTCTTGAAGAGCTGGATCTAGAACCATAATGCTGTACCAGTGAGAAATTGGATTTTGCCACATCATTCATTTAAATGTAAAGATTTCCAGAATAGCAGCCAGGATTCCCTTCTGCCCTGCCGCCTTGACATGGGTTTCTGGTTGTGGGTATGTTACACAGCGGCCACTGACCGAAATCTGGCTTTCTTTTTTCGGAGAGTGGAAAGGAAAGATAGATTTAGCTCCATGTGGAAATGCCAGTCAAATCCCAACAGCTGTCGAGAAATAAGAGGATTTTCTTTTATCCCCTCATCTTTCCCCTCTCTAGTCACCCTCTTATGCTATTCTAGCAGCTTGGTCAAGAAAAAGAGTAAGGACCCAGATTGCCAGGTGATATTTTTGCAAGTATTTACCTGGTTAGGTTTCTTTCAATATTCATGCAAGGTTATGCACAAACTGCACTTGATGATAGCAGTGCCTCCATGTTGTTGCTGTGCTACAGAAACACTTCTAACAATTTAGAGGGAAATTGTTTATTTAGAGCAATCACATTCGAGGAAAAATCCTCTTCACTGATACTGAGAGATTAGGATCCAATCTGATTTTAGCAATCCTTTAGAGTTCATTTTGTGCCCTCTGACAATCGGTGTTTTTTTCCCAAGGCCAATACATTAATCAGTGGTATTAAGTGATTACTATGCAGAGCACTATACTAAATGCTTGAAGGAGGACAATGCAACAGAAGTAGCAGACATGTTCCCTGCCATTAAAGAGCTTACAGTCTAAAGATAATATGATTCTGATGAAAGTGAATCTTTTTTTTAAAATGGTATTTAAGTGCTTACTATGTGCTAGGCCCTGTACTAAGTGCTGGGGTAGAAACAAGCTAATCAAGTTGGACACAGTCTTTGCCCAGATGGGGATCACAGTCCTAATCCCCATTTTACAGATATGGTAACTGAAGCATATAGAATTTTAATGACTTGCCCAAGATCACACAGCAGACAAATGGAAGAGCTGGGATTTTTTACCCCCATGTCTGTGTTCTATCCACTATCTATTGTCTTGGCAATAGATGACAATAGAAGACTTCCTTTGGAGTTCTCTGGTTACCTGGTTGTCTCTGGGGACAGCAATAATGAGCTTCCTAAATTTGTCTGTCTTCCCCTCTAGACTGTGAGCTCATTGTGGGAAGGAATGTGCCTGTTGTTATATTGTACTCTCCCAAGAGGTTAGTACAGTGCTTTGCACACAGTAAGTGCTCAATAATAGAATGGAATGAATGAATGATCGATGGTTTGATTGGAGAGAAAGTTGTGCTAATCTTTGCGCTTGTTCAGAGGAATAACAAAAATAATTATGATTGTGGTATTTAAGCACTTGCTACATGCCAAGCACTGTGGCATATACAAGATAAACAGAGCAGGCACAGTTCCTGTCCCACATGGGGCTTGCCGTCTAAGAAAGTGGGTCAATGGGTATTTTATTTTTTCTCCCATTTTACAGATGGGGCAACTGAGACGCAGAGAGGGATTTTTTTGTCATTGGGTTTTCTTATGACAGTTGTTAAGTGCTTACTATGTGTCCGGCACCACTAAGCACTGGGGTAGATACAAGTTAATCAGGTTGAACACAGTCTTTGTCCCATATGGGGCGCACAGTCTTAATCCCCATTTTTCAAATGAGGTAACTGAGGCACAGAGAAGTTAAGTGACTTGTCTAAGGTCACACAGCAAACAAGTAGTGGAGCTGGGATTGGAACCCAGGTCCTTCTGACTTCCAGGCTCCTGCTTTATCCCCTAAGCCACCTTGCTTCTCAAGGTTGCCAGATGACCAAGTTCACAAAACAGGTAAGAAGTGGATCCAGAATTAGTTAATAGGGTCTCCTTTCTCTTAGTCCTTTGCTGCTTCTCAAACTCATGTGTTCCCCTTTGGCCCTTCCTTTCGTTTTTTATCAAGTTAGATTTCTCTTTCCTTCTGTGTGCTTTTCTCCTAAGGCAGAGTGCTACCTAAGGCTTCAGCAGATATCTCATCTTTTGAAGAGTGCAGTGTACCACTAACTCAGACAGTAGCTCAGAGCTATATGCCTGTTGAGTATCTTGTAATGAAAATCCATGTGGCATTTAGAATGTCATTTAAATGCACCCAAATGATGAAATTTAGAGAAATTGCTTCCTTAACTTGTTCATTTCAGCTGAACAAAATAATGCCTTGATCCAAGTAATAAATATGTTTTGAATTTGTAATAGGAAAGTCATTTAACTTCTCTGTACCTCAGTTTCATTCATTCATTCATTCAAACCTATTTATTGAATACTTACTGTGTGCAGAGCATTGTACTAAGTGCTTGGGAGAGAACAGTATAACAAAAGACATATTCCCCTCCCACAATGAGATTCATCTACCAAATGGGGATTAAATACCTGTTCTCACTCCTACATAGACTGTAAGCCTCATTTGAGTTCTGATTACCTTATATCTACCCCAGTACTTACTAAGGAGCTTGGCACATAGGAAGCACTTAACAATCAATCAGTCATATTTATTGAGTGCTTACTTTGTGCAGAGCACTATACTAAGCACTTGGGGGAGTACAGTATAACAACATAACAGACACATTCCCCTCCCGCAATGAACAAACGCCACAATTGCTATTGTTGCTATTCATAATAAGATGAACTTGTAAAAATGGAAACCTTTCCACGTAAAATAACAAAGGAGTCATTAGGACAAGCTTTAGCTTTAACTGGGGGTCTGTTTAAAGAGCACGCTGTACTAAGAATTTAAAGAATATATGGGGTAAGTACATTCCCCAGTAAACCATTAAATTTGAGAGTTTGAAGTGTTCATAAGCATGGGTATATCTTTTACTGTGTAATAAATTCTCAAATCTAACCATTGAAGCAGTGTTTGCAAAAGTCATAATTCTATTAGGAGCCTGCTTGGATTGTGGGATGTTGGGTGAAGGAAGTCAGGACTAAGGCACCCAACTTTTCTACCTCCCAAGCTGGCCCTCCAAAGCATCCTAGACCAGGCTTTCAAAGGACTAGGACTGGCTGTTTCAAACTGGCTACATCCCAGAGCAGCTAATACCCTAGAGAAGCCAAGGCCATAGATCCTGATTTAACTTTCCAGAGTCCTATCAGTAAGAATCGTTCTTCCCCTCGCTAATGGATAAATTAAGGCAGAAGGAACCTTGCTCAGAGCAATGGAAGTTAGGCACTCCACACCCCCCTATACCCTCCCACAACATCCAATATAGGGCTCATCACTTCTCCCAGGTTGATTTATTTTGAAACAATTAGTAAGCCAAGTTGGCAGTGAAACCACTGCCTGAACCATTCCCAGAACAGTGTCTGTAGCATGGAAGATACATAGCAGCAATGCTCTCTAGGATACTGACTGTTTCTGTGCTGGTCTCTGTTCCTCAAAACTTAAGTATCGGTCCTAAAATACAAAACTTGTGTTGAATTGCTGGTTCTGTTTTCGATGATGCATGTAACATGTGGAACCTACGTTTGTGTCATAAGTTTGAATTCAATCGATCAGTGACATTTGAGTGCACAGCACAATACTAATCGCTTGGGAAAGTACAATATACTATACAATTGGTAGACGTAATTCCTGCCCACAAGGAGCTTACAGATATTAAAATAAAAACGTAATGGGGAGGTGGATATTAAACTAGAGTTGTTGTGTCCCATTTAAAAAGAGGACTTTTTAAAGGAATGAAGTTGAGCTATTTCTCAGTTTAAAAAAAAAAAAAAAGGGGGAGTGGGAGCAGGAGTGCCACACTTCCCCACTACAACTTTGGCAAAAACATCCCTCCTATCCCACAGTCCTTCTCAAAACCCACCTCCACCTCCTCCTGGCAGCCTTCCCTTACTAATCCTCCATCTTCCTGGTCATGCCATCCTCTCAGCATTCATTCATTCAATTGTATTTATTTAGCATTTACTGTGTGCAGAAAACTGTACTAAGCACTTGGGAGAGTAGAGTACAAGAATAAATGGATACATTCCCTGCCCACAATAAGGTTACAGTCTTGGTGGGGGGAGGGGAGATACAGACATCAAAATAAATCAGCCACCTCGATAGAAACACCCTTATTTAGTGGCAGCATTAATACCCTTTATTGAGCACCCATTGAGCGCTGTCCCTGTCACTGCAATGTCCTGCACTGCACTGTCCAACACTGCACTGTCCTGTCTTACACATTGGAGAAGTATAAAATAATAAAAGTGACATATTCCCTGCCTATAAGAAGATTACCTTTCAATGGTAGGGGCATACAAGACAGACACAAATATATTTACAAACAGTGTATTCAGAAAAAAAAAAATTTTTATATATATGAAAAAGTATATATAATGAGAATGCACTGTAGAAATAAACATTTGTACACACAAGTGCTAAGGATAACTATAAGTTCAAACTGCTAGAGAGGGCTGATGGATTTATATGATTTTGAGTGGCTGGGAGTTCTTCAGAGATGGTGTGTAGGAGGAGGTGGGCTTTCAGGGGGGCTTTGAATATGGGAAGGACTGGTGCTTTTAGGATTTGGGAAGGGAATTCCAAGCTGGGAATTGTAATCAAGGGGATGGAGTCAGAGGGTAGTGCGGAAGGTACAATTGGAAGGTTAGACTGGAAGAAGCAAAGGCAGTGAGCTGGGGAGAATTGGGAAGAGAGTAAAGTGATTTATTTGGTGGAGCACTTTAAAGCCGGCTGTGAGGAGTTTTTGTGCAATGCAGAGGGGCACTGGAAGCAAGTGGAGGATTCTGAGGTGGGGAGAGATGTGTAGAGAGCAGGGGTCACATCTTTTATTTCTCCTGATTAGCATTTATCAATCAATTAAGCAATCACTGTGTACTTATTGAGGACTTAATGTGTGAAGAGCACTACACTAGCACTTGAGAGAGTACAATACAAAAGATTAGGTAGACACATTCCCTGCCCACAAGAAGTTTACAATCTAGAGGGGAAGACAGATTTTAATAATAAGTTAATTATTGAAGTTATTTATAAATACTGTGTACCAAGTGCTCAGGTGGCTTAGCAGATAGATCACAGGCCCGGGAGTCGTCAGGACCTACGTTCTAATCCCAGATTTACCACATGTTTGCTGTGTGACATTGGGTAAGTCACTTCACTTCTCTGGGCCTCAGTTACCTCATCTGTAGAATGGGGATAAAGAGTGTGAGCTCCATGCGGGACCAGGAATTGTGTCCAACCTGATTAACTACCCCCAGCAGTTAGAACAGTGCACATGGTAAGCACTTAATAAGTACCATTATTATTATCATTAAATGTTATGAGACGGAACAACTCTTATCTCTATTTTCAGATGTGGAAACTGAGATCTAGAGAAGGCCAGAAACTTGCCCAATGTCAGACAGAAGGCCGGTGGCATAGCTGGGACTTGAACTAGGGACTAGGTCTCCCAGTGCCCAAACCAGGCTCTGCCCTAGACCCTCCATCCACCTTTCTAGACCTTGTGGCATCCTTTCAGATTGTGAAGGATAGTTTTCATCAGTACCCAACTGGTACCCAGTTACTACGGATGAGGATGTTGAGGTTGTTGATGATGATGATGACAGGAGAAGGTCAGAGGTCAACATCTTAAAGAATCATAATACATCAGTCTCTCCCAGCTCCAGAAATAAGAAGCAGTATGGCCTAGTGGATAGAGCAAAGACCAGGGAATTAGAAGGACCTGAGTTCCAGTCCCAGCTCTGCCACTTGTCTGCTGTGTGACTTTGGCCAAGTCACTTCACTCTGCCTCAGTTAGCCCATCTATAAAATGGGGATTAAGAATGGGAGCCCCATGAGGGGCAGGGACTATGTCCAACCCGATTTGCTTGTATCCAACCCAGTACATAGTGCAGGGCCTGGCACTTAGCAAGTGCTTGACAAGTACCACAATTATTATTATTATTATCATCATCATTATTATTATTTAAGGACCAGCTTTATTGAGGAGTCTCATCCCTCCCCCAAATCCGACAAGGTGGAGAATTAAAAGCAGATCACTACTGAAACCAGTTTTCACAAATGAAGTAGAACAAACTTGGGAGTTGGGGTGAGCAATAGCGCTAAAGATAAGATTAGAGATATGTATGTGGTACCCTTAACTTTTGAGAGTTGTGAAGCCCTTTGTTTTCAGCCTGAAATGATCCAATCTGCAAATTTCAGATAAGGCCATGGTACTTATAAATCAAAAGATAGTTC
Source organism: Tachyglossus aculeatus (assembly GCF_015852505.1). Classification (NCBI taxonomy): domain Eukaryota; kingdom Metazoa; phylum Chordata; class Mammalia; order Monotremata; family Tachyglossidae; genus Tachyglossus; species Tachyglossus aculeatus. Next base: position 80,935,663 of record NC_052067.1, read on the forward strand.
CCTTTAAAAATCTGTTATTTGAGACATTCTGTGTAAGGCCGCAATACTGATACTCAGTAGTCACTTTTAAGTAGTTATAAAACAGTAAGCGCCTTAGACTGAAAGGAGTCCTGCCTTTCCTTTCAGTAGCCTGTGTGGGAAAAATAATGAGCAGTGATAGGGGTGGTGGGGAGGGTAAGGAAGCTGCCTGTCCTCAAATCCTGATTTTTTCCAGCCCTCAGATGACACTGACGACAAGCAGCAAGCCTGAGAGCTCTGCCTGCTTTTCCCCATCCTTCCCAGGCCCAGATCCTGATTTAATTTAGAATAATGACTGAACTTTAATCCGATCAGGGCTGTCAAATCCATCCACTGAATGGGTATGATGTAAATCCATGGAGATAATTCAAAGTAGAAGGGACTGGGGGAAATGGAAATCCACAGTAAACACTGCCAGTTCTCTAATGGGCTGGGATATGCTGGGGACCTTGAATAAGTGGGTTCTTTTTGCAGGACGCTGACTTTCACTGCTGTGTACGCAAGTGTTTGAACAGTGAAATTTTATTTTTATGGTATCTGTTGAGAGCTTACAATCTACCAAGCATTGTACTAAATGCTGGGGTAGATACAAGCTAATCAGGTTGGACCCAGTCCATGTCCCACATAAGGCTCGCAGTCTTAATCCCCATTTTAAGATGAGGTAGCTGAGGCACAGAGAATTTGAATGATTTGGCCAAGGTCATGCAGCAGACAAGTGGAGGAGCCAGGATTAGAATCCAGGAGCTTCTGACTACTAGGCTGTATCTCACCAGGCCGTGCTGCTTCGTTTTGATCAAACACCCAGCCTGGCTGCTGCTGCTTCAGACCAACTTCCACTCTGACTAGGGCTTTTAAGAAGTGGTAGAGAGACAGGTTGATGAAACAGCACCAAGTTTGGTATCTTAGAGAAACAGCGTGGCTCAGTGGAAAGAACACGGGCTTGAGAGTCAGAGGTCATGTGTTCTAATCCCGGCTCCTAAGTGGAAAGAGCTCGGGCTTTGGAGTCAGAGGTCATGGGTTCAAATCCCGGCTCTGCCAATTGTCAGCTGTGTGACTTTGGGCAAGTCACTTAACTTCTCTGTGCCTCAGTTACCTTATCTGTAAAATTGGGATTAAGACTGTGAGCCCCCCCCCCCCCCGCCCCCCATGGGACAACCTGATCACCTTGTAACCTCCCCAGGGCTTAGAACAGTGCTTTGCACATAGTAAGTGCTTAATAAATGCCACCATTATTATTATTATTATTATTATTCTCTGGAGCCAAATATCTTTGGGCCAGAGATTCTGTGAACCTGGAGAAACCTGCCTATGGGGACCCAGGAGGAAACATTGAAAAAGCTCAAGAGGGATATTTGGACCCTTAAGTTTGAGAACACTGATTCCCAATTAATTTATGTGATTAAAGCAGCAAGTGTTTTGTTTTTCCTTTCTGGATTACCTTGATTGAATCTCATATCTAGGTGAAGGTGATGGTGATGGTAAAAGCCACATTAGCACTCAAGGATTTCTTCTTAGGAATAGCTTCAGCACTCAAGGATTTCTTCTTAGGAATAGCTTCTTGTGAACATTTAGGAGGGCATTACTTCTCCAAGAGGCCCTCCCCAGCTAAGCCCTCATTTCCCCTATTCCCTCCCACTTCTGCATCACCTATACCCTTGGGTCTATATGTTTTAAACACTTCATATTCACCCTGAGCTCAGCCCCAAGGCATTTGTATGCATTTCTTTAATTTATTTTAATGTCTGTTAACCCTGCTAGTCTGTAAGATCCTTATGGACAGGGAATGTGTTTCTACCAACTGTGCTGTAATTTACACTCCCAAGCACCTAGTACAGTGCTCTGCACCCAGTTAGGGTTTAATAAATATCATTGATAGCTTGATTAACATTCCCATGGTCCCTGTAGGCACCAGCCTCCTAGCTTATTCACTTTGTCAAACATGAATAAATGTCTTGTAGCATGACCGTAAATGTTGCGTGCTAGGTCTCAGAGCAATACTGCCGAATGTATCCATTTACATCAACCTTTAGCTAGGCTATAAAATGTTAGATGATATGAATTCCCTATAGGTCGCTGCTATTTTCACTTTGATGTCATTTATATCTGTGTGAAGTAGGAAGCAGTGGAAAAGAATTTCAGAGATTGCCTTTCTGAGAAAAGCTGTTCCCCTGTGGGAAGTAGTGATTCCCCTGTCCAGTCTATGGTGGATTATTCAGAGACTGATTGTCCCTTTTCTGGGTATTTCCAATCCTTTGTTTCTTCTCTTCTTGCCATTCCCCTTCCCAGGTGCTCCTTTGCCCTTGGGCTATGACACTACTCATTAGCAATGCCTCCTTCAAGAAGCTGATGGGAAATGAAAGGAGGCAAAACTCAAACAAGTCATTTTGTTGCTGGTTATTAGAGCTAGTGAAAGGTTTGAAATGGTTCAAGTTTGAAAGTAGGGCTGGCCTTACCTTTTGTATATTCTCAGAGGTACCGAAAGCATCATGGATGCTCAGTGAATAGGAATTGCTGAGGAAGGGGAAAGGGCAGGGTTTGATGATATGGATTCAAGTTTCACCCCTCATAATCTGTTCCAAAATGTGCCTGCACTGCAAATGCCTTTTTGGAGCCACATGGGCAGATTCCTAAGTGGATCCTAAAGGGAAAGAGAAAAAGAGACACTTTCTTGTGATCATCACTTTTCAGAAATATTTGCTATCCATGCCCCGAGCCAGAGTATTTGTTTCAAGATTTTATACGGCAGGTCAATGACTTTAGAACCAAGTTTTCAAGTGCCTTTGTACAGATAGTATGTCAAATACCTGACTTCTTCCTCCTTTGTGTCTCCCTGTGTTTATAGCCTCCGAAGGCTCCAAAGGGCAAGACCAGAAAACCGCAGCATCCAGCCACCTCAGCTCTGCTACTTCAGGACAGAGTGGCAACCATTCAGGAAATAAACCAGGTATAGTGATTGGTGCTTCACAGAAATATAAGTGACTCCCAGGGATGTAGTCCTTTACAATCATTTAAACTAGAGGCGTAGCAGATTTACTAGTGGCATAGCAGAGCTTTTTATGGTATTTGTTAAGCACATATTCTGTGTCAAGCAGTGGAGAAATCCACGACTGCAGTGGAGAAATCCATGACTATTTGTCTGCTCCTGTCTCCCCCTTCTAGACTGTGAGCCCACTGTTGGGTAGGGACCGTCCCTATATGTTGCCAACTTGTACTTCCCAAGCACTTAGTACAGTGCTCTGCACACAGTAAGCGCTCAATAAATATGATTGATTGATTCTCAGTGCTGGGTAGATACAAATTAATCAGGCAGGACATGGTCGCCGTAACACATGGAGCTTGCAGTCTAAGTAGGAGGGAAAACAGGTTTTGAATTCTCATTATGTAGTTGAGGAAACTGAGGCCCAGAGAAGTTAGGTGACTTGCCCAAAGTCACACAGCAGGCAAGTGGAGGAGCTAGGATTAGAACCCAGGCACTCTGGCTCCCAGGCCAGTGCTTTATCCATTAGGCCACGTTGCTTCATAGTTACTTTAATAGATCACTTGCAAAGCCTGCTGAAATTGACAATTCTTAACCTTGGATTCAAAACGTGAAGCTTCTAGACCCTAAATTCTCCAAAGGAGAGGAAAGGACAGAAAAGTGATAATCACTGCAGATATTAACTCCCAGATCCCCTTTTACAAGTCTTTCCAATAGCTCAAAGTGATGCTTGACAGAAAACCTGGCTCTGGTGGAATTCAGGATGCCCTCTATCTAGGGACCCCATTCAAGAGCGTTCCCTTTGCTTTCCAATATTTTCTTGTGCCCAGAGGGATGAGGCCTTACAGGTTATAAGGGCCTACATCAAGGAAGGGGTGAGGCTAAATGTTTTCAGAGTATGCCAAGCTAATCCTGGCTGGCTGTGGTTTTCCAGAAGCAAAAGCCTCAAAAATGTTTTTAATTGCTTTTGTTAATAATAATAATTTTGGTATTTGTTAGGTGCTTACAAGCACTGTTCTAAGCACTGGGGGAGATACATGGTAATAAGGTTGTCCCACGTGGAGCTCACAGTTTTAATCCCCATTTTCCAGATGAGGTAACTGAGGCCCAGAGAAGTTAAGTGATTTGCCCAAAGTCACGCAGCTGATAAGTGGCGGGGCCGGGATTAGAACCCTTGACCTCTCACTCCCAAGCCCACACTCTTTCCACTGAGCCACATGTGCCAGACACTGTATTAAGTACTGGGGTAGATACAAAGTTAAGGCACAGTCCATGTCCTACATGAAACTCAGAGTCTAAATCCCCGTTTTAATAATAATAACTATTATGGCATTTGTTAAGCACTTCCTATGTGCCAGGCACTGTACTAATTGCTGGGGTAGATGTAAGCAAATCGGGTTGGACACAGTCCCTGTCCCGAGTGGGGCTCACAATCTCAATCCTCATTTTGCAGATGAGGGAACTGAGGCACAGGGAAGTGAAGTGACTTGCCCAGGGTCACCCAACAGACAGGTGGCTCACGGGGGATTAGAACCCATGTCCTTTGACTCTCAGGCCCACGCTCTTTCCACTAGGTCCACACTGCTTCTTGTTAGGTACATGTTTTCCCTCAGGCTTCAAGCAGGCAACAGTCAAACTGGTTGACCCTGAACTTAACGTGGCGGTCACTTTTTTAGGTCCAGTGAACAACCCATCCTGCTTCTGGAGGAGCTACAGCACCACACAATGACAAAGCACAGTTAAAAAAGTGTAATCAGAACCTAATTGATTAATGGCATTTACTGATTGCCTACTGTGTGCATTAAGCGCTTGGGAGAGTGCAATAGAGAAGCAGCGTGGCTCAGTGGAACGAGCACAGGCTTGAGAGTCAGAGGTCATGGGTTCTAATTCCAGCTTCACAGCTTATCAGCTGTGTGATTTTGGGCAAGTCACTTAACTTCTCTGTGCCTCAGTTACCTCATCTGTAAAATGGGGATTAAGACTGTGAGCCTCACGTGGAACAACCTGATTACCGTGTATTTACCCCAGCGCATAGAACAGTGCTTCGCACATAATAAGCACTTAACAAATACCATCATTATTATTACAGTATAACAAAGTTGATAAACAATGTTCCCGGCCCTCAAGGAGATTACAGACTTGAGCGGGAGATAGAGAAGCAGCGTGGCTTAGTGGAAAGAGCATGGATTTGGGAGTCGGAGGACCTGGATTCTAATCCCAGCTCTGCCACTTGTCTGCTGTGTGACCTTGGGAAAACCACTTAACTTCTCTGTGCCTCAGTTACCTCATCTGTAAAATGGGGCTTAAGACTGTGAGCCCCACGTGGAACAACCTGATTACCTTGTATTTACCCCAGCAATTAGAACCGTGTTTGGCACATAGTAAGTGCTCAACAAATACCATAATTATTATTATTAAACATCACGTGTACCTCAAAATAAAGGCATTGCCCTGAAATACCCCTTCCTCCTAGGACCTGGGCAGTGAATCAGTGCAAGCAGAGATGAAAGCAGCACAGGTGACACCCAGCCTATGATGATGATGGTATTTGTTAAGCACTTACTATGTGCCAGGAACTGTACTAAGTACTGGGGTGGATACAAGCAAGCTGTGTCATGTGGGGCTCACAGTCTCAATCCCCATTCTGCAGATGAAATAAATGAGGCCCAGAAAAGTGAAGTGACTTGCCCAAGGTCACACAGCAGACAAGTGGCAGATCAAGAAATATAAAGCTTTTTTAAATTCACATTTCCTCCCAGAGGCCTTTCTCAATTAAGCCCTTATTTCCCCTAATCCCTCACTTCTGTGTTGTCCTTGCATTTGTGTCTGTACCCTTTCCTCACTTGATATTCACCCCACTCTCAGCCCCACAACATTTCCGTACATATTCTTACTACTTCGTCCTAATCCTCCTTGAATCCTCAGCTGCCTTTGACACTGGGGACCACCCCCTTCTCTTGGGAACTTTATCTAACCTTGCTTGGCTTCACTGACCTTGTCCTCTCCTGGTTCTCCTATCTATCTAACCACTCCTCAGTCTCTTGCACAATCCTCTTCTGCCTTCCACCCTCTAACTGTTGGAAGGCCCTCAAGGCTCAGTTCTGGGTCCTCTTCTATTCTCCACTTACACCCACTGCCCCGGGGAACTCATTGGCTCACACAGCTTCAACTACCTTCTTTACCCAGGTGATTCCCAAATCTACCCCTCCAGAGCTGATCTCTGTCCCTCTGTAGTCTCACATTTCCTCCTGCCTTCAGGGCAACTCTAAGTGGATGTCCCACCAACACTTCAGATGTAACACATCCAAAACAGGACTCCTCATATTCCCACCCAAACCCTGCCCTCCCCTTGTCTTTCCCATCACTGTAGGCAATGCCCCTATCTTCCCTGTCTCACAAGTCTGTAACCTTGGTATTATCCTCGACTCATCTCTCACATTTGACCCTTATGTTCAATCTGTCACTAAATCCTGACGATCCACCTTCACAACATCATTAATATCTGTCCTTTCCACTCCATTCAAACTGCTACTATGCTTTTCCAGGCACTTTTCATTCATTCATTCATTTGATCGTATTTATTGAGTGCTTACTGTGGGCAGAACACTGTACTAAGCACTTGGGAAGTACAAGTTGGCAACATATAGAGGTGGTCCCTACCCAACAGCAGGCTCACAGTCTAGAAGGGGGAGACAGACAACAAAACAAAACATGTGGACAGGTGTCAAGTCATCAGAATAAATAGAAGTAAAGCTAGATGCACATCATTAACAAAATAAGTAAAATAGTAAATACGTACAAGTAAAATAAGTACAGTAATAAATCTGTACAAACATATATACAGGTTCTGTGGGGAGGGGAAGGAGGTAGGGCTGGGGAGATGGGGAGGAGGAGAGGAAAATGGGGCTCAGTCTGGGGAGACCTCCTGGAGGAGGTGAGCTCTCACCTTGACTACTACATCAGCCTCCTTGCTGACCTCCCTACCTGTGGTCTCTTCCCACACCAGTCCATAATTTAACTCTGCTGCCCAGATCATTTTTCTAAAAAAAAAAAAAAATCAGTCCATATCTCCCCACTCATCAAGAACCTCCCGTGGTTGCCCATCCGCCTCATCAAACAGGAAATCTTTACCATTGGCTTTAAAGCACTTAATCAGCTGTCCCCTTCTGTTTTCACTGATTTCCTTCTACAACTCAGCCTGCTCGCTTCATTCCTCTTATTCCACTGTATCTCAGTGTCGTCTATACTGCCACCGACCCCTTGCCCATATCCTCTCTCTGGTCTGACACTCCTTCCCCTTTCATATTCAACGGACCACCACTCTCCCCACCTTCAAACCCTTATTAAAATCGCATCTCCTCCAAGAGCCTTCCCTAAATAATAATGATGGCATTTATTAAGTGCTTACTATGTGCCAAGCACTGTTCTAAGCTCTGGGGAGGTTACAAGGCAATCAGGTTGTCCCACAGGGGGCTCACAGTCTTAATCCCCATTTTACAGATGAGGTAACAGGCACAGGGAAGTTAAGTGACTTGCCCAAAGTCACACAGCTGGCAATTGGCAGAGTAGAGATTTGAATCCACGATCTCTAACTCCAAAGCCCGTGCTCTTTCCACTGAGCCACACTGCTAAATCCTCATTTCCCCTACTTCTTCTCCCTTCTGTATCACCTTTGCACTTGTATCTGTACCCTTTAAGCACTCTATGTTCACCCACCAGACTTATGTTCCTATCTGTAATTCATTTTTATGTCGGTCCCCACCTCTAGTCTGTGAGCTTCTTGTGAGCCAGGAATATGTCTACCAGTTCTAGTATTAATGATGGTTTTTGTTAAGCGCTTACTAAGTGCAAAGCACTGTTCTAAGTGCCGGTTGGGATACAAGGTGATCAGGTTGTCCCACGTGGGGCTCAAAGTCTTAATCCCCGTTTTACAGATGAGGGAACTGAGGTTTGGAGAAGTTAAGTGACTTACCCAAGGTCACACAGCAGACATGTGGTGGAGCCAGGATTAGAATCCATGACCTCTGACTCCCAAGCCCGGGCTCTTTCCACTGAGCCATGTTTATAATGGCTTAGTACGCTGTTATACACAGAGTAAGCAATTAAGTACCACTTATTAATGGATATCCATAATTTATTTTAATATTGGTCCTCCCCCCCAGGCTATAAGCTCTTGATGGGTAAAGATTGTGTCTACCAACTCAGTACTGAACTCCCCCAAGCGCTTAGTACAGTCCTCTACACACAGAGCTCAATAAATGCCATTGATTAATTCAATAGGAAGCAATTTTTTACTGTTGTGAGGACCTGGAAGATGAGCTACTGCCTAATTTTAAAAGCTAGAATTGACAGAATGGCTCATAACAGAAGGATGAGAGATGGTAAAGGAATGTACCTTTGAGGGTACTTTATCAAAGAATAGACAAGATGAAATTGCCTTGTTTTGAGAGTCAATTTTATGCCTCCTCGAAGTGAAGAGCCTCTGTATATTATAAGAGTTCAGGAAGGGGGGGGGGATGCGATATATCTAAGTGTTCCCAAGCTTGTCTTAAAATTAACTTTTCTATTTAAAAGATGAAGAGGGTAACAGACTCAAGGGAATCTGATTGTATCAGATACAATTAATGTATAATTTATATCATTTATCAACCCTTCTAAGTCCTGTTTTACAACCGAGAAAACTGATGCTACTAGTGTACAGAGATTGTGGCATTTAAAGTCAAACTATATTAGCACCATCACTATCATTGTGTGCCTCATATATGCCAAGTACTGCATTAGGTGATGTATAAATGGAGACACTGCCCTCAAGGAGCTCCCAATCCAGCTGGCCTAAATTGGAGACTATACCATAGTTCCTCATATATCCATTTTAAGTTTGTTCTCTAGAATGTAAACTCGATGTGGGCAGGGAATGTGTCTGTTATATTGTTGATGATGGTGGTATTTATTAAGCGCTTCCTATGTGCTAACCACTGTTCTAATATTGTTATGTTGTACTTTCCCAAGAGCTTAGTACAGTACTCTGCACACAGTAAGCGCTCAATATATTTAGAGAAGGAGCATGGCTCAGTGGAAAAGAGCACGGGCTTGGGAGTCAGAGGTCATGGGTTCTAATCCTGGCTCCACCACATGTCTGCTGTGTGATCGTGGGCAAGTCACAACTTCTCTGAGCCTGTTACCTCATCTGTAAAATGGGGATTAAGACTGTGAGCCCCACGTGGGACAACCTGATCACCTTGTATCCCCGCCCAGTGCTTAGAACAGTGCTTCACACATAGTAAACACTTAACAAATGCCATTATTATTATTATTATTATTATTATTATTATTATTAACTGTTATTTTTCATCACTACTCTCATTGGAAATTCTATGAAGTTAACAGAAGGTGCCAGTTTATCCAAGATGGCCCCCAAAATATGTGCATAATCTCTCAATTCTAATTTCTAAGACCTTTCTTTATTCCCTTGACCCCAATTAATACCAGCCACCTACAGGGCTAGATTGGATCCCTGGGACTATAGGGTTTTCTGTGACTCATGTCACTATCACTGTGACCTACTGTGAAATAATGCTCAACTTCTGGTGCCTTGCCATACTTGTCTTTAAAATCTCCTCCCCATCATCCTTCCCACTGCATATACAGATGTGCCTTCTGTGGATGCCTCAGAAGTTTTAAAGTATGTAAAGGGCAATGAAAACCTCAGAGAAAGAGACAAAAAAACTCCCTTATTAAAACTGAGGAACATGGAACGTGCCTAATTCCCGCTTGTATATTCCTGCCCAGCACTTAGTACAGTGCTTTGCACAGAGTAAGTGCTTATTATTCCTACAAAGTAATACAGTAACAGTGAAGGGGTTTCAGGTTTTTTTTCCACTAGGCCTGTTTTCGAGGAAATTCTTCAATACAAATAAATCAGTTCTAGAAACAAAGAGGTTGCTTTCTGTCAAAACCTCACATTAAGAATACAGTCCCTCTAGTCTGTAAGCTTGCTGTTGGAAGGGAACATATCTCCTAATTCTGCTGTGTCATACTCTCCCAGGAGCTCAGTACAGTGCTCTGCTTACAATAAATGCTCAATAAATACCTTCAATTGTATAAGGAAAGCTCACACTGGCTGCAGTACTCCTTCTTTCTGACTCTACACCCATGGGTGCAAACCATTTCTTCCAACACCATTTTTTATTCTGTCCAAATGTTATATAGAGAACACTTCTTCTGACAGAACTATTTTTGAAAAACATAGCTTATCTGGTTTTGGGGATTGTAAATGTCTATCATCTTTTATGTTCCAGACCCTCAGCCTGTTTTAAGGGTTGATGACCGCCAGCGTCTGGCTCGAGAGCGGAGAGAGGAGCGAGAAAAACAGCTCGGTAATGTAGACCCAAAGTTCATTTATTGCATTTCGGGGAGGTGGGGTTTGAATCTTTGGGTGGAAATGCTTTGGGCTTTTTGCCTTTTGCTTCAACTGCTCACTTTCCGATGGCTCACTCACCACTACTTTCAAACATACTCATGTATCCCCTATCCTAAAATACCCTTCCCTTGACCCCCATAGTTCCCTATAATTATCACTCCTTCCCACTCCTACCATTCTTCTCCAAGCTCCATGAGCAAGTTGTCTACAACCAGTGTCTCGACTTCCTCTTCTCCAATTGTCTCCTTGACCTCCTCCCATTTGGCTTCTGCCCTCTTCAGCCCATGGAACTTGCCCTCTCCAAAGTCACCAATGATCTCCTTCTCACCAAATCCAACTGCCTCTACTCCATTCTAATCCTCCTCTACCTCTTAGCTGCCTTCAACATGTGGACCATCCCATTCTCCTGGAAATATTATTTAACCTTAGGATAATAATAATAATAATGTTGTTAGTTGTTAAACGCTTACTATGTGCCAAGCACTGTTCTAAGGGCTGGGGTAGATACAAGGTAATCAGGTTATCCCATGTAAGGCTCACAGTCTTCATCCCCATTTTACAGATGAGGGAACTGAGGCCCAGAGAAGTTAAGTGACTTGCCCAAGGTCACACAGCTGAGAAGTGGTGGAGTCGGAATTAGAACCCACAACCTCTGGCTCCCCAGCCTGTGCTCTTTCCACTGAGCCACGCACTGTCCTCTCCTGGTTCTCCTCCTAACTCTCTGGCTGCTCCTTTTTGGTCTATTTATTCAGCTCCTCCTCTGCCTCCCACCTCCTAACTGTGGGAGTCCTTCAAAGTTCAAATCTCAGTCCCCTTCTTTTTTCCATCTATACCCACTCCCTTGGAGAGCTCATTCTCTCCTACTGATTAAACTACCATCTCTATGCGATTGATTCCCAAACCTACATGCCCATCCCTGACCTTTCTCCTTCTCTGCACTCTTGCATTTCCTCCTGTCTTCAGAACGTCTCTACTTGGCTGCCCTGCCAACACTTCCAACTTAACATGTCCAAAAGAGAACTGCTAATCTCCTTACCCAAACCATGCTCTTGGCCTAATTTTCCCACCGTCATACAGAACCCCGCCATCCTCCCTGTCTCATAAGCCCATAACGTTGGTGTTTTCCCTGACTCAACTCTCATTCTACCCATACATTCAATCTGTCATCAAATTCCACTGGTTCTACCTTCAGGACAGCTCTAGAATCTGCCCATTTCTCTCCATCCAAATCAGCTACCATGCTGATCTAAGCACTTATCCTATCCCTCCTTGACTACTACATCAGTCACCATGCTGACCTCCTTGCCTCCTGTCTGTCCCCTCTCCAATCCAAACTCTGCCTGAAGCATTTTTCTAGGTAAATTTCAGTCCTCATTTCCCCACTCAACAACCTCAAGTGGTTGCCCATCAACCTCCATATCAAAGAGAAACTCTTTAGCATTGGCTATGAGTCCCTCAATCAACTCACCCTCTCCTATCCTAACCTACCTTGCCTCCTATCTCTCTCCACTCCAGTCCATACTTCACTCTCCTGCATGGATCGTTTTTCTGAAAAAAGTTCACTCCATGTCTCCCCACTCTTCAAGAACCTCAAATGGTTGACCTCCACATCAAGCAAAAACTTCTAACCATTGGTTTTGAAGTACTTACCTCACCTCAGTGATCTCCTACTACAGCCCAGGTGGCACACTCATCTCTTCTAGTGCCCACTTGCTCACTGTGTTCCAATCTCATCTGTCTTGCCGCTGACCCCTTTCCCACATCCTTCCCCTAGCCCATAACTCCCTCCCACTCCATTTACACCAGTCTGCCACTCTCCCCATCTTCAAAACCTTATTACGGTCACATCTCCTCCAGGAGGCCTTCCCCGATTTAATCCCTCTTTCCCCCACTTCCCTCTCCCTTCTGCATTGACTGTGCACTTGGATTTTTGGACATTTGATGCTCGCTCCATCCTCAACCCCACAGCATTTATGTACATATCTATAAATGATATATCAAAATTATTTATGTTAATGTTTACTTTCCCTGTAAGCTTGTAAGCTGTAAACTTGTTATGGACAGGGAATGGGTCTACCAACTCTGTTGTATTGTACTCTCCCAAGCACTGAATACAGTGCTCTGTGCACAGTAAGCACTCAATAAATACCATTCATAAATGGACTGAAGAGGGCAGGAGCCAGATTGGAGGAGGTCAAATAAATACCATTCATGCACAAGGAAAATACTGTCCGTTTTGATAACTTAATATTACTGTGTTTCCTTCAGAACTGTGTTATGCAGGAGACTCGTGTTCAATTCCCAGACACAGAGAGGAATTCATTTTACTTAGATTGAGCCCCTTGTGAGACAAAGACTGTGTCCAATCTCATTAATTTGTATCTCCCCTAATTTAGAACAGTGCTTGACACCTAATAAGCACTTAACAAATACCGTAATAACTCATGTTGGTGTGGAAGAATGGGTGTTTCTCCATTCTGCAAGGGCTGAGCGGATTGGCTAAGTGGGAGTAGGCACTTGCAAATATCTTTAAATTATATATTATAAATGATTTATTTATATTCATATCTCTTCCCCCCTCTAGACTGTAAGCTTTTTATGGGCAGGGAACTTGTCTCCTCGTTCTGTGTTATCATACTCTCCCAAGCTCTTAGTACAGCACTATGTACATAGGAAGTGCTCAATAAATACCACTGATTGATTAATAGTATTTATCAAGTGCTTATGGTGTGCAAAGCGCTGTGAAAAAATATACAGATGAGAATTAGGTACAGTCCCTGACCCTCATGGAGCTGGCAATCTAAGAATAAAGGGGTTCATTGAGTTTGGCAGCCCTGAGAATTTTCTAGCCAAAGGAACAATAGCTGTTGTTCTGCTTCTTCTGCAAATGTCTGGGAGCCAGAAGGTAGAGGACTACTGCTGCCCAAGGGAGTGATTCCTCACTGATAGCTGGGAAAGTTTCCTCTCTCTCTTCCTCTCCTTAGCATGTTTTGGAATAACCTCCAGAAATCGAATGGGGGATGGGGAAACTTGCTCTTTCATTCGTTCATTCTTTCAATCATATTTATTTAGCACTATGTGTAAAGCACTGTACTAAGTAATTGGGAGAGTACAATATAACAACAAACAGACACATTCCTACCCACAGCAAGCTCACAGTGTAGAGGGCAAAATGACTGTCAGGGCAGGGTCAAGGCTCAGGTAAGAGGCGTCTCATACTTTGCTGGAAGCATGTGAAGCAACGTAGCCGAGTAGAAAGAGCGTCAACCTGAGAGTCAGAGGTTCTGGGTTCCAATCCTAACTCTGCTACTAGGCAGCTCTATGACCTTGGGCTACTCATTTCACTTCACTGTGCCTTGGTTTTCTCATCTGTGAAATGAGAGTTAAATACTTGTTTTTCCTCCACCTTCAACTCTGAGCTCCATATGGGACAGGGACTGTATCCAATCTGCTTATATCTACTCCAGTGCTTGGCACATATTAAGCACTTAACAAATATCACAATTATTGCTGTTATTATTAAGCACATCTCTGGAAACCACGCACAGTGGTTTCAGGGCTTTCAGCTGAAGAGAAACAGTATTGTGAAGTTACTAGAGCATGGGCTTGGGAGTCGGAAGGACCTGGGTTCTAATCCTGACTCTGCCATTTGTCTGCTGTGATCTTGGGGAAATCACTGAACTTCTCTATTCCTCATTTCCCTCTAATATAATAATTATTATGGTATTTATTAAGCACTTACTATGTGCCAAGCCCTGTTCTAAGTACTGGGGTAGGTATGAGAAGCAAGCAGCATGATGTAGTGGATAGAGAACAGGCTTGTTCAACTCTCCCATCCTTCCCAGCAGTATCTTTAGAGGGATTCCCTGTGTCCTCTCAAATGCCACCCTCTCCAACATGCACATCAGACCCCATTCCTTTGCACCTCCTTAAAACTCTTGCTCCTTCCCTCCCTTACAGCCATCTTCAACCAATTGCTCTCCAAAGTCCTTCTTTCCCACTGTCTTCAAGCATCCTCATGTCTCCCTCTAGTTATCACCCCATCTCCCTCCTACCTTTGAGCGAGTCGTCTACACCTGCTGTTTCAAATTCCTCTCCAATTCTCTCCTTGAACCCCCTCCAATCTGACTTCCATCCCCTTCACTTCACAGAAACCACCCTCTCAAAGGGCACCAATGATCTCTTTCTTGCCAAAACCAATGGCTTCTACTCCAACCTAATCCTCCTTAACCTCTCGGCTGCCTCTGACACTGCGGACCACCCCCTTCTCCTGGAAATGTTATCCAACCTTGGCTTCACTGATTCTGTCCTCTTCTGGTTCTCCTCATCTCTCTGGCCATTCTTTCTCTGTCCCTTTAGTGAGCTCCTCCTCTGCCTCCCACCCCCTAACTGTGGGAGTCCCTCAGAGTTCACTTCTGGGTCCCCTTCTAGTCTCTGTCTACACTCACTCCCTTCGAGAACTCATTTGCTCCCATGGCTTCAACTACCATCTCTACGCAGATGATACCCAAATCTACATCTCCCTTGATCTCTCTCCCTCTCTCCAGGCTCACATGTCCTCCTGCCTTCAAGACATCTCTACTTTTGAATGTCCTCCCATCACCTCAAACTTGACATACCCAAAACAGAGCTCCTTATTGTCCCACCCAAATCCTTTCCTCTCCCTGACTTTCCCATCACTGTAGATGGCACCACCATCCTTCCTGTCTCACAAGCCCATGACCTTGGTGCTTTCCTTGACTCCTCTCTCTCATAGAGAAGCCGCATTGCTTAGTGGAAAGAGCATGGGCTTGGGAGTCAGAGGTCATGAATTCTAATCCCGGCTCTGCCGTTTGTCAGCTGTGTGACCTTAGGCAAGCCACTTAACTTCTCTGTGCCAGTTACCTCATCTGTAAAATGGGGATGAAGATTGTGAGCCCTATGTAGGACAACTTGAATACCTTGTATCTACCCCAGCACTTAGAACAGTGCTTGGCATAGTAAGCACTTAACAAATGCCAACATTATTATTATTCAACCCACATATTCTGTCCATCACCAAATCCTGTTGGTCCCACCTTCACAACATCGCTAAAATCTGTTCTTTTCTCTCCATCCAAATGCTACCATTTTAATACAATCCCTCATCCTATCCTGCCTAGATTACTACATCAACCTCCTTGCTGACTTCCCAACTCCCTGCTGCTGTCCACTCCAGTCCATACTAAACTCTGCTGCTCAGCTCATCTTTCTACAAAAATGTTCAGGACATATCACCGCCCCCTCCACAAAAGTCTCCAGTGGTTGTCCATTCACCTCCATATCAAACAAAAACTCATCATTGGCTTTAAAGCACTCCATCCCCTTGCCCCCTCCTATCTCACCTCACTTCTCTCCATCTACAATCTAGCCCACACAATTCACTTTTCTAGTGCTAACCTTCTTACTGTACCTCAGTCTCACCTGTTTTGCCGCCGACCCCTTGCCCGCATCCTACCTCTGGCCTGGGACACTCTCCCTCCTCAAATCCACCAGACAGTTACTCTCCCCACTACTTCAAAGCCATACTGAAGGCACATCTTCTCCAAGAGGCCTTCCCACTCTAAACCCCACTTTTCTTCATCTCCCACTCCCTTCTGCTTTGCTCTGACTTGCTCCTTTTGCTCTTCCCCACCCTCAGCCCCACAGCACTTATGTATATATCTGTAATTGTATTTATTTGTGTTGATCTGTCTTTCCCCTTCTTTTCCATCCTCCCACCACCCCAAACTCTGACCTCATTGTGGACAGGGAATATCAATGACTATTGTTGTATTGTACTTAGTACGGTGCTCTGTACACAGTAAGTGCTTAATAAATACAATTGACTGAATGGATGAATGGGGGTCAGAAAGTCATGGGTTCTAATCCCGGCTCTGCCATTTGACTGTTGTGTAACCTTGGGCAAGTCACTTTACATCTCTGTGCCTCATTGCATCTTTAAAATGGGGATTGAGACTGAGCCCCAAATGGGAAAGCTCGTTGTGGGCAGGGAATGTGACTGTTGATTGCTGTATTATTCTCACCCAAGCGCTTAGTACAATGCTCTGCACACAGTAAGCAGTTAATAAATATGATTGACTGACTGGCATGGACCGTGTCCATCCCAGTTTGCCTGCATCTACCCATCATTTAGTACAGTGTCTGGCACATAGCAAGCACTTAACAAATACCACAATTATAATTATTATCATTATTACAGGTAATCAGGTTGGACACAGTCCCTGTCCCACAGTCTTAATCCCATTTTACAGATGAGGTAATCTTCCTATGAGCACCATGTGGGACACAGACTGTGTCCAACCTAATTAGCTTGTTTCTACCCCAGCGCTTAGAACAGTGCCTGGCACACTATAAGGGCTTAACAAATACCATAAAAAATGAGGGCAGGACTAGCTAGTTATTCCAGGAAAGGGCAATGCTCTGGGCCCTTCACAGCCTAAGGAGAGTGACCTAGTAGCGCAGAACTGTGTTCAGGGTATTTTTTTGTCATTTACATCTCCCAGGAGGAAAGGAAGGCTTTGACTTGGCTTAGACTCTTTTGTTCCAGAAAATTTGATCAAGGGTACAGAAGCCAGCCCCTCTTTACAGACGAGGCCTCATTTTAGGGCACTCTCCACAACAAGATATTGTGGGAGCTCAATAAATACTTCATTAATGGACAAGATAGTTCTCTTATCTTCCTTTCAAAGACAAAAGGGTTTGGCCACCTTGACCAGTTGGTTCCAAGGTGTCTAGGTGAAGAAGAGATTGGGGTCTAGGTCAGGAATCTCTCCTTTCAGCAGGGCCCTGGTGAGCCGGCCTACAACAGTTCGGGATAGCTACGCATTGTACAGAACTGATCTGGAGTTTTTGTGTTTTTAATTGGGAAATTCAGCTCTGCATTTATAATCATTCTGAGACTGTTTATAAGGACTTAGATTTGCTAGCCTCTATGTTGTTTTCCGCCACCAATCCTACCAATGAATTTCCATAAATATTTCTCATATTTTGAATTTCTTGGACACCCCTAATTTGGCAATATTTCCCACAGAAGTCCACCTCACTCTCCTCAGGAATTTTGTAGGCATGAAAATTCAGACAATCACTGACAATGAAGAATAATGCTTGGGATCGTACATTTAATTACTCAACAATTAAAGTACGGTAGACCTTCTGGGGTTGTAATTCTTGCCCAACAAAATAATCCCTGAAAACTGAACATTAGTTTCAAATCAACTAAAGAAAAATTTGCATAAATATGTTTTTTAGTGGGCCAGCAGATTAAGGCATTATGGAACCACTTACTGGTCCACTTACTCTGGAGGCCAGTGCACTCTGCGCTTGGGAGAGTACAATATAATATCTGGTAGACCCGTTCCCTGCCCACGAGCTTACAATTTTGAGGTCTATGGTCTAAAGACTAGAACCAGAAAAGGAAAGGAATTCCAAAGTGTAAGAACTCACAGAAAGCTCCCTAGATATATTCATCAGAAGCTCACATTTGCAAGTAATCATCACTACTGTGAGAGTGCCTTGGAAGAGAGATTTTCTAAAGTGACCAGGATTATAAAGGGCTCTGTAGATGAAAATCAAATCAGGGGCTAGGTCTACGTGAGGAAAAGCCATGCTTATTTGGAAGAAAAAAAATTGCTCGAACTGTATTTTTCCATAATGGTATAAATTGAAGCCGCCTTCTTTGCAGTCATCAAAGTGGTGTTTGCAGTGAATTATTTTGATTGAGACTTTAAAAGCTATTTTGGGGGTGGGGGGGGGCGGGGTTTAGAAAATGGCATTCCTGAATGAGGCTGTAATTGGTCCAGGAGTCTGCCTGATTGATACTGCTTTCGGGTGCCCCGATTCAATTTGCCAGTATTCTTGTCCTGTTTGCTTATAAATTGGGAGCAACCAAGTGGGGAAAGGTGGCGTTTTTTTTTTCCCAGCTTTCCAGCACAGGGACATTTTCTGTTTCCCTGGAAATGTTGTTGTACTTCTTCCTGCTCTGTTAAATATAATAGGTAGGCACTCTTGATAATGAGGATGAAAACAAACCACTTTTCCTGTAATCCCATATTTTTCTCTTTATGTGCTTTTTGTAGCATTATCACTTGGACTTTTTTTTCCTCATAATTTCTTAGGGTGATAACAAGGTTGGAGCCTGCGCTAAATGGTGGATAAACTTAATACAAGATGTCTGTCAGTCAATTAATAAATTAGTGGTATTTATTGAGCTCTTATTGTGTACAGAGCACAGTACTAAGCATTTGTGAGAGTTTAATACAACAGAGTAGGTAGACGCAAGGAACTTAGAGTCTAGAGGGGGAGACCAACACTAAAATAAAAACAGATGGGTGCGTACTTCAGTGTTGTGGGAGTGAGGTGAGAATCAAAGTGCTTAAGGGGTACAAAATCCAAGCGTGTTTGTTACACAGAAGGGAGGGTGAATGTGGAAAGTGAGGGGTCTGTAAGGTAGGACCTATTAGAGGAGATATGTTAGAGGAGAGAGTTACCGGCCCCTGGAAGGACATGGCAAGGAGGTGACAGTGGGAAAGGTGTGGTGGAGGTACAGCAAAAATGTTGGAGTTAAAGGAGATACGTGTGCAGGCTGGGTTGTAGAAGGAAATCAGGGTGGTAAGGTAGGAGGGGGGAAGACTGATTAAGTGCCTTAAAGCTAACAGAAAGAAGATTCTATTTGATGTGAAAATTGGTGGGAGGCCAATTGAGGTTTTTGAGGAATGGGGCTATGTCAATTGAGTGTTTTTGTTTTTTTTTTTTAGAAAAAAATGATCCAATCAACAAAATGAAGAGGAGAGGGGAAACACAAGGGGTGGGGTGGTCAGCAAAAAGGCTTATGCAGTAGTCACGGCGAGATGGGATAAATGCTTGGATCAGCCAGGTAGCAGGTTTGGATGGAGAGAAAGAGGTGTGAAGTAGAACGGACAGGATTTGGTGACAAACTGAAAAAGTAGGTTAAATGAGAGAGATGAGTCAAGAATACTGCCAAGATTATGGACTTGTGAGACACGGAAGATGGTGGGGTTGTCTATGGTGATAGGAAAGTCAAGGGGAGGACAAGGGTTGGGTGGGATGATGAGGAGTTCTGTTTTGCATGTATTAACTTTGAAGTGTCAGCAGGAAATCTAGGTTGAGATATCGTGTAGGCAGGCGGAAATGTGAAACTGCAGAAAAGGAGAGAGGTCAAGGTAGATTTGGGAATCGTTGATGTCAAAGTTGTAGCTGAAGTCATGGGAGTGAATGAGTTGTCCAAGGGAGTGGTTGCAGATGAAGAATAGGAGACCCAGAACTAAATCTTAAAGGACTCCCACAGATGGGAGTGGGAGGTAGAAGAGGAGTCTGCAAAACCATTTCTTGGGAATCCTGTGGGAGTATAGCTTGATATGGGTCCAGAAATATTACAGCAATCCCTGGGCAAATTTGGTTAAAAATTAATGTTTCCACTGGAGAATCCTGTCAAAAAATGCACTTATCTAGGGGCAAATTCAGCCATGGATCTGTGCTTCTAAACAGACTCTGGAGCATGACTATAGTGATTGATACTCTTTAGTAAGAAAGCCATTGTGCTCAGTGGCTTCTAAGTGTTTTTCACAGGTAGCCCCACCAAAAATATTGTAAAATCTATTTGGGAGAGAGTGTTCCAACCCTCTAGCAAGTCCAAATAGTCCAACAAGCCCAATGTTTTCTGCAATCAACTTAGAATTAAACAGTGTAATTCTCAGAGAAGGATCCTGGTCAACTGATATCATATAACCTGAATCAAGTGAGACCCTTGGAACTATGGCATTGACACTAATTGCCAGATTTACCCAATTTAGTCCCCTTTTTCTCAGAAAGATTGAAGTGCAGGGCTGAGGGATTTGCTCTTTCCGAACACCCAGCTCTTGAAAGTCTTCCCAAGAACCTTACCTGCTAAATGGAGAAATAGCTCCCAGCAAACTACACACTGTAAGGCACAGGTGAACCCCAAAACTGAGTTAAGGCCTGCCCTGTGTTTCTCAGCACAGTTGCTATGACCATTAGATAGCTCTCTTCTCTCCTTTAGCGAAGCACAGGAAATTCTTGTAAGATATCTGTTTAGCCAGCCAATTTTGGCTCCCAATATGTTTCCATTTTTCTTGGGCAT
Organism: Tachyglossus aculeatus; assembly: GCF_015852505.1. Taxonomy (NCBI): domain Eukaryota; kingdom Metazoa; phylum Chordata; class Mammalia; order Monotremata; family Tachyglossidae; genus Tachyglossus; species Tachyglossus aculeatus. The sequence continues at coordinate 80,956,216 of NC_052067.1, forward strand.
TTTCTTCTCAGGATAGGTTGCTCCTTACAGCTGATCTGTGTCCTTTGTGAATTCTGCTGCCCTAGTGATTGGTCAAATAAAGCAGAGAATGCTTTCGATTCAATTAAATGTGCATCATCTTATTTTGAAGTGGTCTTCCCTCTGTCAACACAGAGTTCAGAGCTGTTTCTGAAACGGATGGCTATCAAATTTAAGAAGCAGCTTGGACCCCAGACAATTCCTCCAAGAAGCAGGATTGAGTATATATACCAAGGGTATAGAAAAATACGGTTACCTTGGATTTTTAGGTGTGGGTAATCTACAGATGCTCTCTCCAAACTGGACTGTCACCTTGTCTGATGGGCCCATTGCCAAATCCATTTCCTTAACTGGCCTCAGATTGTTCACTCGGGTTGTGATGCCTGCCTAGGATGAAACAGGGAGTAGATGCAAGGAGAAAGATGTCATTTCCCTCTTAGATCCATGAGTGGATCATGTACTGAATTTAAAATACCTTGTGGATTCCATGATTGCAAGATGATTGACAGGTTGTCGATGACCATCACACTTGTGCTTCCTGAGGTGTTTTCTTCCCCATGTTCTGTAGTTTTTTGCATCATTTTTCTATTTGATTACACCACTGACCTCAGCCAAAGAAACAGGAAAACATTTGGGAATCCACAGATCATTCTATTCTCAGGGAAACTACTGACTTGAATCACGTTATAAAATAGAAAGTCTCTGCTTATTACTATTGAAGAGCAAGGTACAGGTGAACAAATGAAAGTCTAGTTATTTTCTTTTCCTTGGCCTGCCTTGTACTCAGGAAAGTCTTATTAATAACTTGCTCTGGGCTGAACCGCGGTTACGTTTTTCCACTTTTACCTTAGATTTGGATCGTGTGTCTTCATCGTGTTTTCACCCTGAAGCTGACACATGAGGACAGGACCACTCTTTCACAAAAGGCACTGTGGTTGGTTGGGCAGTTGCAGCATATATTTTGGGCATAGAGGCATTGTTGTACAGGAGAAACACCAAATGGGCCTGGGAAGGGGCCACCAAAGGTGAAGGATTCCACACTGTACTATGTACTGATCATAATTTCTAGCTTTCACGGGGGCACTTTACAGTCACACATCCCTTTCTCATCTTCCTATCGATGTGACCAAAGATGGAAAAGAGGTGGAATTTCCTGTGTATGAAATGATTGGAAAGTATAGTGACCTAACTTTAAAGCTTAAATTCAGTCTTTGTTGCCATCACCAAATTGTCCTTCACGTTTTCTTAGCCTGCCTTTAATTCAATGAACTGTACTGGATTCGATTTTAGCAGTGATGAAAAAATACTATATCCTCTAAAGCTGATGCCTCGAGCTAATTATGTGAACACTCTCTGCCTGTGAGATGTTTATTTTATTCAAAGATCTTAAGGCATTTTGACTGGTATTGACCCTCCTACAGATCTTGTGAAGCAGTGGGGGTTGGGGAGAGGGCAGATTAAGGTCTGATCTCATTGGGCTATAGACAGGGCCATTATTCCTAGGGGGCCAGCTGTTGCCATCCAAACAGCATTCTGCCTTGATAACAATAATATTGTTATCAATATTATAACATGTCTCTATAACATATAGAGACGGTCCGCTTTTGGGTAGGGACCATCTCTATATGTTACAAACTTGTAGTTTCCAAGCGCTTAGTACAGTGCTCTGCACACAGTAAGTGCTCAGTAAATATGATTGAATGAATGAATAATAATAATAATTGTGGTATTTAAGTCCTTACTCTGTGCCAAGGGGTAAATACAAGGTAATCAGACTGAGCCCTTCTTTTCCTCTGCCCTCCTCCCCTCCCCATTGCTCCAACTCCCACCCTCTGCTCTACCCCTCCTCCCTGCCCCACAGCACTTGTGCAAATATGTACATATTCATTATTCTATTTATTGTATTAATATGTATAGATCTATAATCCTCTTTATATTGATTCTCTTGATGCCTGTCTACTTGTTTTGTTTTGTTGTCTGTTTCCCCCCCTCTAGACTGTGAACCTAGTGTTGGGTAGGGATTGTCTGTATCTGTTGCCAAATTGTACTTTCCAAGCACTTAGTAAAGTGCTCTGAACAGAGTAAGCGCTCAATAAATACTATTGAATGAATGAATTAATTGTTCTTTCCAAGCACTTAGTACAGTGCTCTGCACACAGTAAGTACTCAATAAATACGATTGAATGAATGAGGTTGGACACAGTCCATGTCCCTCACGGGCCCCTCTCGATTCCCATTTTACAGATGAAGTAAAGAGGCACAGAAAAGTTGAGTGACTTGCCCAAGGTCACATAGAAGACACGTTCTCCCCATCACTCTCACAACCACCGTACCAAGGCTAAAACCTCCCTGACCATGTTGAGACAGGAATAAGGATTTGGACCTATACCCTTCCCCTTAATCTCCCCACTCCATTCATTCTTTCAGTCATATTTATTGAGTGCTTACTGTGTGCAGAGCACTGTACTAAGCGCTTGAAGAACAAGTCGGCAACATATAGAGATGGTCCCTACCCAACAACGGGCTCACATTCTAGAAGGGGGAGACAGACAACAAAACAAAACCTGTAGACAGGTGTCAAAACCGTCAGAATAAATAGAAGTATACCACCACCTCTATCCTGGATTTCCTCCGCTCAGAATCCACCAGAACCTTGAAGTGCCCATGGGGAAGTCCGCTACAGTAAGGTGTTCCCAAGTTTTGGCTAGACCCTCCTAAAATTTGAGGGCCATTTTTGACAATACGTTTAGGGCCACTGATCCAGTAAAAGAAAAAGTGGTCCTCTAATATGTGCATGGAGGGAAAAGAGCAGGAGGAAGATGTGAGTGAAGGAGAGGGAGATAGGGATAGAGAGCTGGGGATGACGGGCAGGAAGCCGGGTGTGGAAGGACCCTGGATTAGCTGGGCCACGCGGGCTCCAGCCTTGGCAGCCACCTCAATGGTGGGCTCTGCAAGTTGGGTGGCCCAAGGTCCAGACACAAGAGCCTGAATGGCTGCTTCTGTGCCCTGACCCAAAGGGCCCAGGAAAGAGAGCCAAGGCCGCCTTCCATCACTGCCCCACTTATTCATTCATTGTCATATTTATTGAGCGCTTACTGTGTGCAGAGCACTGGCCTAAGCGTTTGGGAAGTACAAGTCGGCAACATATAGAGACGGTCCCTACCCAACAACAGGATCAAAGTCTAGAAGGGGGAGACAGACAACAAAACAAAACATATAGACAGGTGACAAAATCATCAGAACAAATAGAATAAAGTTGCCGGTCTCAACTCCGCAACATTGCCAAGATCCACCCTTTCCTCTCCATCCAAACCGCTACCCTGCTCGTTCAAGCTCTCATCCTATCCCGTCTGGACTACTGCAACAGCCTTCTCTCTGATCTCCCATCCTCATGTCTCTCCCCACTTCAATCCATACTTCATGCTGCTGCCCGGATTATCTTTGTCCAGAAACGCTCTGGGCATGTTACTCCCCTCCTCAAAAATCTCCAGTGGCTACCAGTCAACCTATGCATCAAGCAAAAACTCCTCACCTTGGGCTTCAAGGCTGTCCATCACCTCGCCCCCTCCTACCTCACCTCCCTTCTCTCCTCCTACAACCCAGCCCGCACCCTCCACTCCTCTGCTGCTAATTTCCTCACCATACCTCGTTCTCGCCTGTCCCACCATCGACCCCCGGCCCACGTCATCCCCCGGGCCTGGAATGCCCTCCCTCTGCCCATCCACCAAGCTAGCTCTCTTCCTCCCTTCAAGGCCCTGCTGAGAGCTCACCTCCTCCAGGAGGCCTTCCCAGACTGAGCCCCTTCCTTCCTCTCCCCCTCGTTCCCCTCTCCATCCCCCCATCTTACCTCCTTCCCTTTCCCACAACACCTGTATATATGTATATATGTTTGTACATATTTATTACTCTATTTTACTTGTACATATATTCTATTTTATTTTGTTAGTATGTTTGGTTTTGTCTCCCCCTTTTAGACTGGGAGCCCACTGTTGGGTAGGGACTGTCTCTATATGTTGCCAACTTGTACTTCCCAAGCACTTAGTACAGTGCTCTGCACACAGTAAGCGCTCAATAAATACAATTGATGATGATGATACGCACATCATTAACAAAATACATAGAATAGTAAATACGTACAAGTAAAATAGAGTAATAAATCTGTACAAATATATACAAGTGCTGTGGGGAGGGGAAGGGGGTAGGGTGGATAGAGAGGTGGAGAGGAAAAAGTGGGCTCAGTCTAGGAAGGCCTCCTGGAGGAGGTGAGCTCTCAGCAGGGTTTTGAAGGGAGAAAGAGAGCTAGTTTGGTGGATGTGTGGAGGGAGGGCATTTCAGGCCTGGGGAAGAACGTGGGCTGGGGGTCGATGGTGGGACAGGAAAGAACAAGGCACAGTGAGGAGGTTAGTGGCAGAGGAGCGGAGGGTGTGGGCTGGGCTGTAGGGCCCAGCTGGGTTGCGGGCTGGGCATGAATGGTCACGGCAATAACGATGGGAAGCTTCCTCCCCAACTTCCATTCTTCTCTGCCCTCTCTTCCCCCTTTTTCCCATTTAACAAATATCTCAGTGTCCCATTCCTTCCTCCCTCCCCCCCTCACCAATCTATAGAGTCCTCCCCACCACCAATCTTTCTTTTATACCTGTTTTTGGCACTTTTATGAACTAGGTGGTAATTCCACTCTTCCTTTCAAGTATTGAATATAGCAGTAGAAAGGAGAATTGTTGTGATTCATTTTTTTTCTAGAGATTGATTGCCTGGGACTCTTCTGAACTACTTACAGTCCCTCGTCTTTTGAAGCCATAACCGCCTGGGCATTGACTGGATGATTCCCATTCAGCTCATTCTAACTTTAAAAATAGATTTCACATTTCATTTTTTACCTACTGTTGTAGTGTTTTCACTTTATGTTTATACCACCATGTGTCCTCATTGATCTTGCAAATTATTTTACAAATGGGAAAGAGGAAGGAATGGGGAGAAATCTTTTTTTAGAAGTTTCTTTTTGTCCTTTATCAGTGGTAGCTGTAAAGTAAGAATTGTGTTTGTCTCTTTCATGAAAAATATCATACCAAGGTAGGTAGGCTGGCCTTGAATTTGACCTTTCTTGTGTTTGTCTCTCCTGAAAGCAAAGTCATTCCAAATCTCTTTCAGTAAATTGCGCCCTTCAAACCAAGCTTTAACAATGGAGGAGATGCACAGCCTTTCCTGGTAAACATTTTGACAAGGAGACTGTAATTTTCTTTTTGTAAGGAATGCCTAAATTTGCATCCTTCCCATTTTCTCTGGTTTTCACATTCTTAAATAGTATGCTTTGATGCTTTTATTTGCTGACAAGGCTTGCAGTGTGTCTTCAAGTAAGAGATGATGTTTTCTTGTTTTGCTTACCACAAGCTATCAAATAATAATAGTTTATGATTATATAACACCTCATGTCTGGAGTTTTGGTATGCTTCGGTGGTATATAATAATAATTGTGGTATTTGTTAAGCGCTTGCTATGTGCTAAGCACTGGGGTGGAAACAAGCAAATCAGGTTGGACACAATCCCTGTCCCATGTGGGGCTCACAGTCTCAATCCCCATTTTACAGATGAGGTAATTGAGACCCAGAGAAGTCAAGTGACTTGCCCAACATCACACAGCAGACCTGCGGTGGAGTCAGAATTAGAACCCATGACCTTCTGGCTCTCGGGCCTGTGTTCTATCCACTAGGCCATGCTGCTCCTCTATGTGCATATATGCAGCAAATCTAATGTTAGATGCTTTACAGAATCAAATAAATCAATCAGTAGTATTTTACTGAGCATCTATCGTGCATATAACATTGTATTGTATTAAGCATTATTAATGATAATAGTAATGATAATTGTGTTATGCCACTACTGCTTGCTAAGCACAGGAGTAGATACAAGATCATCAGATCAGGCACAATCCCTCTCCCTTATTCACAGTCTAGGAGGAGGGAGAACAGGTATTTTATCCCTATTATACAGGTGAAGAAATTGAGCTATAAAACATTGTGCCTTACCCAAAATCACACAACAGGCAAATGGAGGAGCTATGTTTAGAAACCGCGTCTTCGAACTCCCAACCCTGTGTTCTTACCACTAGGCCAAGCTGCTTCCCATTGCTCATAGTTCTGTTGAGAGTCCTGAATAAATAAGAATCTTTTTCCAGTCTGCATCAGTGAGGCCTTCAACATAGCCAATCTCTTAATCCCACTCTTTCCAAGAAAAAACTGTTTTTACATTGGGCTGTTTGAGTCTTTTTTGTGTCTCTTTGTTTTAAAATGTAAGCTCCTCCAGAACAAGGATTGAATCTTCCACATTTCTCCTCCATTTACAGGAATTCTTTGGAAATACTAAATTGTGGTTTTATTTGAATTTTCAAGACAAAGGAATTTTGCTGTGTGAATGGAGAAGTGTGGTTCAGTGGAAAGAGCCCAGGCTGGGAGTCAGAGGTCATGGGTTCGAATCCCAGCTCTGCCACTTGTCAGCTGTGTGACTTTGGGCAAGTCACTTCACTTCTCTTTGCCTCAGTTCCCTCAGCTGGAAAATAGGGATTAAGACTGTGAGCATCATGTGGGACAGACAACCTGATTACCTTCTATCCCCCCCAGTGCTTAGAAAGGTGCTTGGCACATAGTAAGCACTTAACAAATGCCATCATTATTATTAGTAGTAGTAACAGTGTTTATTGAGTGCCCACTGGGAACAATAATGCACTGTAGAGAACACTTGGGAAGGACAAAATAAACAAGTGACTTGTTCCCTGCCCTGCTTTCCTCCATAATCATCATCAATCGTATTTATTGAGCACTTACTGTGTGCAGAGCACTGTACTAAGCACTTGGGAAGTACAAGTTGGCAACATATAGAGACAGTCCCTACCCAACAGTGGGCTGACACAAGTGAAAATATTTACAAGTAAAAGAAACAAAAAAAAAAATTGAAAGTACAATTGAATAACATGTATTCAGAAGCGTTCAGGATGGTTGTAAGTGGTGGAGATTTCCGGTGGGTTTGAATAACTTGGAGTGCTGTGAACTAATCTGGGGAAGACTTTCAGTGGGATTTTAGGGTGGCACGAAATGCGGGAAATGCTGGGCTCCATGAATTTTTTTTTGAGGGAGTGAGTTGCAGGCTGGAAAAGTGTGCTTGAAGGGTGGAGGCGGGAGAGGTGAGAGTGAGGCCCTGCTGGAAAGTTAGCTTGAAAGCAGCTGATCGAGACGGAGCTGGGGAGTAAGAGGGGAGGGAAATAGAAATATATGATGGAGTGAGTTGGTTGAGAGCCTTGAACTTGAGGGAAACAGAAAGCCAGAGGAGTGTTTCAGGGAGCAGAGAGAAATGTATGCTGAGTATGAGAAGCAGCGTGGCTCAGTGGAAAGAGCCCGGGCTTTGGAGTCAGAGGTCAGGGGTTCAAATCCTGGCTCCGCCAATTAGCTGTGTGACTTTGGGCAAGTCGCTTAACTTCTCTGTGCCTCTGTTACCTCATCTGCAAACTGGGGGTTAAGACTGTGAGCTCCCCGTGGGGCAACTTAATCACCTTGTAATCTCCCCAGTGCTTAGAACAGTGCTTTGCTCATAGTGCTTAATAAATGTCATTATTATTATTATTATTATTATTATTATTATTATTAATGTTTCAAGATGATCTGTGCAGAACATACTATACTATGTGTAAATGGGTAGGGAAATGGCTAGAGAAGCAGCATGGGCCTGGGAGTCAGAAGGAGTCAGAAGGATCTGGGTTCTAATCCTGGCCCCGCCATTTGTCTGTCGTGTGACCTTGGGCAAGTCATTTCACTTCTCTATGCCTGTTACCTCATCTGTAAAATGGGGATTAAGACTGTGAGCCCACTGTGGGACAGGGTCTGTGTCCAACCTGATTAACTTATATCTACCCCTGTGCTTAATCATCATCATCATCATCAATCGTATTTATTGAGCGCTTACTATGTGCAGAGCACTGTACTAAGCTCTTGGGAAGTACAAATTGGCAACATATAGAGACAGTCCCTACCCAACAGTGGGCTCACAGTCTAAAAGGGGGAGACAGAGAACAAAACCAAACATACTAATAAAATAAAATAAATAGAATAGATATGTACAAATAAAATAAATAAATAAATAGAGTAATAAATATGTACAAACATATATACATATATACAGGTGCTGTGGGGAAGGGAAGGAGGTAAGATGGGGGGATGGAGAGGGGGGCGAGGGGGAGAGGAAGGAAGGGGCTCAGTCTGGGAAGGCCTTAATACAGTGCCCGACACATCTTTTAGGCAGAACCCAAAATAATAATAATAATAATAATAATAATGACATTTATTAAGCGCTTGTTATGTGCAAAGCACTGTTCTAAGTGCTGGGGAGGTTACAAGATGATCAGGTTGTTCCATGGGGGGCTCACAGTCTTAATCCCCATTTTACAGATGAGGTAACTGAGGCACAGAGAAGTGAAGTGACTTGCCCAAGGTCACACAGCTGACAATTGCCGGAGCCGGGATTTGAACCCATGACCTCTGACTCCAAAGTCCGTGCTCTTTCCACAGAGCCACGTCAGGGTGGGCTCTCCTGCCAGGGATGAGGGGATGGGAAAGGAGAAATGGTTAAGAGATGTTCAGTTTAATGTTTTAAAGTGTTTCAAAATGACCTCGGGCAAGTCATTTCACTTCTCTATGCCCGTTACCTCATCTGTAAAATGGGGATTAAGACTGTGAGCCCACTATGGGACAGATATCATCATCATCAATCGTATTTATTGAGCGCTTACTATGTGCAGAGCACTGTACTAAGCGCTTGGGAAGTACAAATTGGCAACATATAGAGACAGTCCCTACCCAACAGTGGGCTCACAGTCTAAAAGATATACAAATATTTCCAAGTAATGGAATCAGAGAAAATCACTGATTGAAAGCTCTTTTGTACTTTTCTATCTAGTTGCATCCTGAGCCCTTTGGAATAGTCTGTAAGCTTCACAAACCACAGTCTCTTTCAAAATGACACTGCAGTCCATCTGTTCTTCGGAATCTATTTCAATGGGCTTCATTCAATAACTAACTCAGGCCTTATTCCCAATGGGGACTGGTAAGGGCAGGGGAAAGACCCAGTTAGCTATTTATTATTATGGGGAAGCAGCATGGCCTAGTGGATAGAGCACGGGCCTGGCAATTAGAAGGACTTGGCTTCTGTTTCTGGCTCGGCCATTTGTCTTCTGTGTGACCTTGGTTACTTCTCTGTGCCTTACTTACCTCATCTGTAAAGCGTCCTCCAAGAGGCCTTCCCAGACTGAGCCCCCTTTTTCCTCTCCTCCTCCCCATCCCCCCCGCCCTACCTCCTTCCGCTCCCCACAGCACCTGTATATATGTTTGTACAGATTTATCACTCTATTTTACTTGTACATATTTACTATTCTATTTATTTTGTTAAGGATGTGCATTTAGCTTTAATTCTATTCTGGCGACTTGACACCTGTTCACATGTTTTGTTTTGTTGTCTGTCTCCCCCTTCTAGAATGTGAGCCTGTTGTTGGGTAGGGACCCTCTCTACATGCTGCCAACTTGTACTTCCCAAGTGCTTAGTACAGTGCTCTGCACACAGTAAGCGCTCAATAAATACGATTGAATGAATGAATGAATAAATGAATAAATGCAATTGAATGAATGAATGATAGGGACTGTGTCCAACCCAATCACTTTGTATCTATCACAGCACTTAGTACAGTGCCTGGTACATAGTAAGCGCTTAAAAAAATACCATGATGATTATGATTAATAGCATTCTTATTATTAGAGATAGAGATACCAGCAATATTGTATCTATTAGTCCAGCCTCAATAAAACTAGAGGTTGGACCAGGATGGCGGTAATTTGGGTGGAGAGGAAGAGATGGATCTAGGAAAAGTTATCTAGGAAGAACTGGCAAGATTTGGCAGTAGACTGAATTTGAGAATTGAAATCAACCAATGGTATTGAACATTTACTGGGTACAGAGCACTGTATTAGGTGCTTGGGAGAGTACAATACAACCCGAGTTAGTAGACACATTCCCTGCCCACAAGGAGCTTACAGTCTAAAGAAGGAGACAGACATTAAAATAAATTATGGGTATGTACATAAGAGCTATGGGGTTCATGGTGGGGTGAATATCAAGTGCTTAAAGTAATAATAATAATAATAATTTTGGTATTTGTTAAGCACTTACTATGTGCAAAGCACTGTCCTAAGTGCTGGGGAGGATACAAGGTGATCAGGTTGTCCCGTGTGGGGCTCACAATCTTAATCCCCATTTTACAGATGAAGGAACTGAGGCCCAGAGAAGTGAAGTGACTTGCCCAAAGTCACAAAGCTGACAAGCGGCAGAGCTGGGATTTGAGCCCATGACCTCTGACTCCCAAGCCCGGCCTCTTTCCACTGAGCCATGCTACAGATCCAAGTGCATAGGTTTTACAGGAAGGAGAGGTAGAGAGCAAGTAGTCCAGGATGACACCGAGGTTGAGGGTTTCTGTGTTGGGGAGGGTGGTGATGTCATTGACATAGATGGGAAAATTAGGAGTAAGAGTCAGTTTAGGAGAAAAATGAGTAGTTCCAGTGTAGAATATTGATTTTTGTGGTGCTGGTGGGAGATCCTGGTAAAGAGATAATAGTAATAATAATGGTATTTGTTAAGCACTTACTATATGCAAAGCACTGTTCAAAGCTCTGGGGAGGTTAGAAGGTGATCAGGTTGTCCCACGGGGGGCTCACAGTTTTAATTCCCATTTTACAGATGAGGTAACTGAGGCACAGAGAAGTTAAGTGACTTGCCCAAAGTCACACAGCTGACAGTTGGCAGAGCTGGGATTTGAACCCGTGACCTCTGACTCCAAAGCCTGGGCTCTTTCCACTGAGCCACGCTGCTTCTCCTAGCCACGCTGGGAGAGTCAGGATCGTAAGTTGAATGAGAGACCAGGGCTAGAGAGGTATTTTAGGTGGTCATTTGCAAGAAAATAGTATCAGAAGACATGTAAACAGATCAATCAATCAATCAATTATAATTATTGAGCACTAAGTATGTGCAGAGCACTTTACTAAACACTTGGGAGAGTACAATACAGCAGAGTGAGCAGACACATTTCCTGCCCATAATAAGACCGTGGATAGAGCATGGTCCTGGGAGTCAGGTCATGGGTTCTAAGCCCAGCTCCACCACTTGTCTGCCGTGTGGCCTTGGGTAAGTCACTTCACTTCTCTGTGCCTCAGTTACCTCATCTGTAAAATGGGGATTGAGTCGGTGAGTCCCATATGGGATAGGGACTGTGTCCAACTCAGTTTGCTTGTATCCACCCCAGCGCTTAGTAGAGTACCTGGCACTTAGTAAGCACTTAACAAATACTATTATTATTATTATGATTATTATTATTAATGAGATTAGAGTTTAGAGGGGGAGATGAATTTCCATAGCAAGCAGAATAGGGGGGTTAGAATAGAGCCTTGCAGAATGCCTACAATAAGATGAGAAACAGAAGAGGAGACAGTGTACTGTAACAGAGGAGACAGTGTGCTGTAATTGAGATGGTGCAGTTGGGGAGGTAGAAGAACAAGATTAGTGCTATGTCTGCAAATTTAAGGCCTAAGATTTTAAAAAGGATAGAGTCCATGGATCAAAAGTGATCGAAGGCTCAAAGAGAATTAGAATGGAGGATAACCCTTGGATTTGGCTACAAGGGGGTCAGTGATGAACTGAAGGAGAGCAGTCTCTGTGGAGTAAAAGGGTCAAGATCATGGCTGCATTGTACTTCCCAAGCGCTTAGTACAGTGCTCTACACACAGTAAGTGCTCAATAAATACGATTGAATTGGATGAATGAATGCATTAGGTCAAGGAGAGAGTTAGTAGAGAGGAAATAAAGGCAGTGGGTGAATATGGACTATTCATTCATTCATTCAATCGTATTTATTGAGCACTTACTGTGTGCAGAGCACTGGACTAAGCACTTGGGAAGTACAAGTTGGCAACATATAGAGACGGTCCCTACCCAACATTGGGCTCACAGTCTAGAAGGGGGAGACAGAGAACAAAACCAAACATATTAACAAAATAAAATAATTAGAATAAATATGTACAAATAAAATAGAGTAATAAACACATACAAACATACATATATACAGGTGCTGTGGGGAGGGGAAGGAGGCAAGGTGGGGGGGATGGGGGGAGGAGGGGGAGAGGAAGGAGGGGGCTCAGTCTGGGAAGGTCTCTGGAATATGACCCATTCCAGAAGTTTGGATGGGAATGGATGCGTGCAGATGAAATGGTAGCTGGAGGTAGCAGAAGTATGGGAGACTTTAGCATGTTGGAAGGAACCTACAGTGAGAGGTAGAAAATATCAGGAGGAGGAGAGACTGGGAGTAAGTGAAGTCAAGCAGGTCTATAGGGAGTAAGTAGGAGGACGAAGTGGAGATCATTAGGATCAGAAATGCAGTTAGAAGAGTTGGATTTAGAGAGCAGGCAGGGGACCTCTTGAGAAACAGCTGGTATTTTTAGAGCACTGACTGAGTAAAGCACTATCCTAAGTAACAGTAATAATAATAATAATGGTACTTATGTGCTTACTATATGCCAGGCACTGTTCTAAGCACTGGGGTGGATACAAGTTAAATTGGACATAGTGCCTTCCCACATAGGTCTCATACTCTTAATCCCTATTTTCCAGATGAGGCAACTAAGGCCCAGAGAAGTGAAAGGACTTGCCCAAGGTCACACAGCAGACATGTGGTGTGGTAGAGAAGCAGCGTGGCTCAGTGGAAAGAATGCAGGCTTGGGAGTCATAGGTCATGGGTTCTAATCCCGCTTCAGCCACTTGTCAGATGGGTGACTTTGGGCAAGTCACTTAACTTTTCTGTGTCTCAGTTACCTCATCTTTCAAATGGTGATTAGGACTGTGAGCCCCACATTGGACAACCTTATCACCTTGATGCCCCCCACGAGCGCTTAGAACAGTGCTTTGCACATAGTAAGTACTTAACAACTACCATCATCATTATTATTATTATGTGGTAGAACCGGGATTAGAAACCATGACTTTCTGACTCTCAGGCCCATGCTCTAATCACTAAACCATGCTGCTTCTCCAGCATGCCTGAGTCATGAAATAATAATACTAATAATGATGGCATTTATTAAGCACTTACTATGTGCAAAGCACTGGTCTAAGTGCTGGGGAGGTTACAAGGTGATCAGGTTGTCCCACGTGGGGCTCACAGACTTAATCCCCATTTTACAGATGAGGTAACTGAGGCACAGAGAAGTTAAGTGACTTGCCCAAAGTCACACAGCAGATGTGTGGTGGAGTCAGGATTTGAACCCATGACCTCTGACTCCAAAGCCCATGTTCTTTCCACTGAGCCACGCTGCTTCTCATGAAAGGGAGTGAGGGAGAAGCTTTGGGGAGTTCATGCCTGATTTTTTCATTTTTATTTCATTTTTATTAACAAAATAGTTGGCAAGGTCATCAGGGAGTGCTGAAGGAGTAGTGGGAAATGTGAGGCTTCAAGAGGGATTTGATAGTTTGGGAGAGCTGGAGGGAGTGTAAGCATGGGAATTAAAGCGAGAGACAGTGGAGTTGTTGTGTGGAAAAGACATCTGAGTTATAGCAGGATAGAATGACTTGATTATGGCAGGTCAGCCCAGAACCTAGATTCAGCTGTGTGGGTTCAGGAGAGGAGAAAGAAGACTGTGGTGCAGTACGGTAGCCTAGGGCTGGGATTTGGTAGTTTGGGAGAGACCGAGACAAGGGGGTGAGAGAGTGAAGATTGGTGCAGCGCTCAGGGTTGAGGGTCTTTCCTTTCGCATCAAGGGATGGGAGAAGGGGCAAGGTGAATTGGGGATGAGGTGGTCAGGACAATGTGAAGTGGGTCTAGAATGTGCGAGGTCACATTTGGGAGTGAAGGTCAAACCTGTGAGGTAGGCAGTTTGGGTAAGGTGAATCAATCAATCAATCGTATTTATTGAGTGCTTACTGTGTGCAGAGCACTAAGCACTTGGGAAGTACAAGTCGGCAACACATAGAGACAGTCCCTACCCAACAGCGGGCTCACAGTCTAGAAGGGGGAGACAGAGAACAAAGCCAAACATACTGACAAAATGAAATGAATAGAATAGATATGTACAAGTAAGATAAATAAATAAATAGAGTAATAAATATGTACAAACATATATACATATATAGGTGCTGTGGGGAAGGGAAGGAGGAAAGATGGGGGAGATGGAGAGGGGGACGAGGGGGAGAGGAAGGAAGGGGCTCAGTCTGGAAAGGCTTCCTGGAGGAGGTGGGCTCTCACTAGGGAGGAAGAGAGCTAGCTTGGCGGATGTGGGGAGGGAGGGCATTCCAGGCCTGGGGGATGACGTGGGCTGGGGGCCGATGGCGGGACAGGCGAGAACGAGGCACGGTGCGGAGATTAACGGCAGAGGGGCGGAGGGTGCGGGCTGGGCTGGAGAAGGAGAGAAGGGAGGTGAGGTAGGAGAGGGCGAGGTGATGGACAGCCTTGAGGCCCAGGGTGAGGAGTTTCTGCCTGATGCGCAGATTGGTAGCCACTGGAGATTTTTGAGGAGGGGAGTAACATGCCCAGAGCGTTTCTGGACAAAGATAATCCGGGCAGCAGCATGAAGTATGGATTGAAGTGGGGAGAGACACGAGGATGGGAGAGCAGAGAGAAGGCTGATGCAGTAGTCCAGACGGGATAGGATGAGAGCTTGAACGAGCAGAGTAGCGGTTTGGATGGAGAGGAAAGGGCGGATTTTGGCAATGTTGCTGAGCTGAGACCGGCAGGTTTTGGTGACGGTTTAGAAGGCTGTGATAAATCAGAGTTGGTGAGATTTAGCGAAGGCATTGCTTCCAGGTGATTAGGTGTAATGTGTGACTGTGTTGGGGTTGGAAGCAAGAGGTCAGGGAAGTTGAGGAAATGGGAAAGGGAGTTGGTGGTAAGGAAAAGAAGGACATGGCCCTGTGGCAAAGGCCTGGCAGTTGCATGATCTGTGTTCTAATTATTCAGTCTCTTTCTCCACTCCAGTGGTTGCCCATCCACTTCTACACTCAATCATACTTTTGAAGCACTAACTGTGTGCAAAGCACTGTACTAAGAAATTCCTTTCCATTGGCTTTAAAGCAATCAGTCATCTTGTCTCCTTATACCTTGCTGCTTTTCTACTACAACCCATCCCACACGCTTCACTCCTGTAATGCCAATCTATTCACTGTACTTGATCTCGTCTATCTCGCCGCCAACCTCTCACCCGTGTCCTGCCTCTGGCGTGAGCACCCTCCGTCTTCATATCTGACCAAGGGTCACTCTCTCCACCTTCAAAGCCTTACTGAAGGCACATCTCCTCCAAGAGGCCTTCCCCGACTAGGCCCTCATTTTCTCTTCTCCCACTCCCTTTTTAGCCACCGTGCACTTAGACTTGGTCCCTTTATTCACCCCTCCCTTAGATCCGCAGAACTTATGTATATAGACGTAATTTATTTATATTGTCAGCCTCCCCCTCTAGAATATAAGCCTGCTGTGGGCAAGAAACGTGTCTACCAACTCCATAGTATTGTACTCTCCCAAGTGCTTAGTACAGTGCTCTGCACACAGTCTGTGCCCAATAAATAGTATCGAGTGAAATGAATAAATATTATTGATCGATTGTTCAATCCTCACTGTGCTCTTTGTCTCCTGTTTGACCTGTGACTCTGTGCCTGCATCTTCATATGTAAATTGGGGGTGAAATACCTCTTCTCTCTCCTATTTAGATTGTGAATCCCTTTCAGGGCATGGACTGTGTGACTCACCTGCTTATTTTGCATCTCTCACCATGTTTAGTACAGTGCTTGGAACACCGTAAGAGCTTATCAAATACCTAGATAGGACAGAAAAAGAATGGATGCCTAGAGGCTTATTCTTGGTTAATCAACATGAGTTTCTGGCTTCTCTCCATATCCGTCCCCTTGCCTCAGTTGCAGAGTGTCTAAAGGGAGAAAAAATGGTGAAAAAGAAATTGTGGCTGTCATGCTACTTGACCGTTTATCCAGTCAAAAATAGCTTCATGTTGGAATTTAAAATCAACCCCATCTGGCTACTTATTGCTTTCTTTTTTTCCTCCTTGCTTTTTCTGAAGCTGCAAGAGAAACAGTATGGTTAGAAAGAGAAGAGCGAGCCCGTCAGCACTACGAGAAACTCCTGGAGGAGCGGAAAAAAAAACTAGAAGAGCAGAGATTAAAAGAAGAGAGAAGACGAGCTGCTGTAGAGGAAAAACGAAGGCAGAGGCTAGAAGAAGATAAAGTAAGAGGCTCTTCTGGGCATCTTTTAGGCATTGTGTAGCTCATGATAGTCTAAAGAATCAGCCATGGTATACTGGATGCCTTTCTTTAACTTCTTGTTTTTAGGGACTGTATGGAATAGGTTACATGGTAGGTAGTGAGACTGAAACTCTCTGAGGGAAACTATGGGCAGAATTTGTTTTAGTTCAAAGACTGGTAGTGTTGCCTCTCTGGGTTTGTCTTAGTTGCAATCAAACTGTGTTATTTTAAAGTGACAGAATTGTTTCTCTCTCTCTCTCTCTCTCTCTC
Organism: Tachyglossus aculeatus; assembly: GCF_015852505.1. NCBI lineage: Eukaryota > Metazoa > Chordata > Mammalia > Monotremata > Tachyglossidae > Tachyglossus > Tachyglossus aculeatus. The sequence goes on from NC_052067.1 coordinate 80,972,821, forward strand.
TCTCTCTCTAAATTGTACAACACCTTCACTTCCAGGCCTTAGAAATCAGCGGAATCAGTTCCTCGAGGGACAAGGAGTGGAGTGGTCAGCCAATCCCACCGTGGTCCTTGGCATTTGGTCAATCTCCACACTGTTTCTTTGTTATTGTCCATGCAGGAATCTTACTTATATTCTAGAATAACAGAGCTGTTTATTCCAAGCCAGATGCATGGAAAATTTTTCTAGCGTAGCATTGGGGGCAGAGCTATAAGTGTCCAACTTGAATCTGGTCCACCATATTGATGAATTCTGGGTCACGTTTCAGGAGCGCCATGAAGCCGTTGTTAGGCGCACGATGGAGAGGAGCCATAAGCCGAAACAGAAACAAATTAGGTGGTCCTGGGGAGGACCTCTTCATAGCAGCAGCGGCAACCACATGAATAATGCAGGTAAAACGGGCAGGGGAGGACTCTGGAGCCACTTACTCTTCTTTCTGTGGGAGCAGATTCTCCTTGCTGGTCAAAGAGAATCCAGAGAGGATGGTTTGACCTGGTCTCAGTTGATTTTTTTTTGGAAGAGATAGTGGAGTTCCTCAAGCAACAAGAATTCCAGCTGCAGCTTGAAGTTCATGAAAGAGGTAATCACTTTTAACTCTGCCACTGAGATGGGTGAAACTATGATTGCATGCTTCCTCTGCTGTTTCAAGGTATACGTGTCTGAGTGGATATATTTGTTCATATTTTTCAACCGAAGTATAAGATGTTCAGGTATGCTGAAATTTCTAAAGGAGGTAATTAAAGTAAGTGTTTACAAAAGAAAACATTTCACAGTTATAGCAGTACTTGAACTATATCCTTGCCATCTGCTATTTAGCAATCTGGATTGAATTGTTTTGCTTTTTCCTTTAAAATGGGTGCTCATGGCAAGTGTTGGGTACATCCAAAAATTAATCTTTTTGTATTCTGGCTACACATGTGCTGATTTGAGAACAAGTGTGTGTAGCTGCTGAGGAAGGAGTATTTGATGGGTTTTTTTTTTAGAAATGGTGCTTGGTGTATAGCCAATGTGTCTATCTCCGATGAATGGACAAACTTCTCATAATGATTGGGTGTTTCACGCAAGAGATCTGGGGAAGAAGTCCTCCGTGTATTTTATTATTGAAAGTTTTGATACCATTGTCTAATCCTGGCTTTGCCATTTGTTTTCTGTGTGACCTTGGGCAAGTCACTTAACTTCTCTATGCCTCAGTTACCTCATCTGAAAAATGGGGATTAAGACTCTGAGACCCATGAGAAGCAGCATGGCTCAGTGGAAAGAGCCCGGGCTTGGGAGTCAGAAGTCATGGGTTCAAATCCCGGCTCTGCCACTTGTCAGCTGTGTGACTTTGGGCAAATCACATCACTTCTCTGGGCCTCAGTTACCTCATCTGTAAAATGGGGATGGAGACTGTGAGCCTCATGCGGGACAACCTTGATCACCTTGTATCCTCCCCAGCATGTAGAACAGTGCTTTGCACATAGTAAGCACTTAACAAATGCTATTATTATTATTATTATTATTATTATTATTATTATTATTATTATGTGGGACATGGACTGTGTCCAGCCTGATTAGCTTCTATCTACCCCAGAGCTTAGTACAGTGCCTGGCACGTTGTAAGTGCTTAACAAAAACCATTAAAAAAAAATTGTACTGTAAATTCAAAATGCATTTACTTTCCATAATGTGTTAATATTTTTGCTTTGCTTTTCATTTGTATGATACGTTATCTTTTTTTTCTTTACACTGAAAAAAATCACTGTCGTACATTCTGTCCTAGGTGGTTTTATTGAATCATCATTCACCTTTCTTGATTTAGCAGGCTTGGACCGCCACTTCAGACCATATCACTGTACTTTGTTGATCATCCTGACCTATAGCTTCCTTCACGGATAAAGAATCCGTCCATTAGTAGCTAAATTGTCCTCTCTTCGACATGCATGCCTAAGATCATATTGTATAGACTGAGATCTGAAAGATAGCACAGTGGTTTGTAAGTGTGATGGCTACAGCTTGTAGCCTTGAAGGATTGGACATGATCACTTCAAAGAACTGCATATAATCCACCTGGTTCTGTAAAAAAAAAAAAATTCTAAAGGATCTTAATTTTGAAATTATGTTCATTTTCTTAATGAATTAGCTGGTATTCTAGGACATCCAAATTATTTAATGGTTTTCCCCCAGTATTTGTTTTCCGTTCATTTTTCTTTTTGCATATATGAATTAATGCATTTTAATCTTACCTCCCATGGATCATCTATCCACTGGAAAGCTGCCTGACATTCTATTAAAAGAACATCCAAAGCACGTGACTGCAAATCTGGATTTTCTGTGTAATTTGGCTCAATAAAAAGGCAGATTTCTCTTCTGTCCCCTCCTCTTCCCCCCACCCCCACTCCCTTTTGAAATTCTGAGTCTTGTGGGATGACATTTTATAGACAATATTTCTTCATTGGAAAAAGAGTAAGTTCAGGGAGAGTTTTCTTCAATTGCTCACATCAGAAAACTGACATAAAGCCTCAACCTATTAGAGGAGAATAAACAGTGCCATTGCTGGGTCTGACCAGTGATCCAATATTATTTGATATTCACCCCTGCCCCTGATCGATAGCGCTTATTTATACATCCATCTATATCTTATTTTGTCTGCTTCCCTGTCTAATCTCTAAGCTCTTTGTGGACAGGGATCGCTTATTTATACATCCATCTATATCTTATTTTGTCTGCTTCCCTGTCTAATCTCTAAGCTCTTTGTGGACAGGGATCATCTATTCTAACTCCTTTATATGGTCCTCTACCAAGCACTTAGTACAGTGCCCTACGCACAGTAAGCACTAACTAAATACTATTGATTGTCTGCATTGATTGTTGGTTAAAGGGACTGTTGTGGCTGCCCTCCTTTCCATCCATCTTAACGTTTAGGAATATGCTACCTAACATCCCTCACTTTCACTGTAGCATGCCATTATAAAACACCTTTTTTCAAAACTCTCTAACCAGCTGCTATTTTTAGCCTGTATAATTTCTGTGGTAACGGCTTCCGTATGCTTCTACCTGCTGGGTGAAGTATTTCTTTTAGGTTATTTAGAAGTCACTGTCTTCAACTCTGAATATATGAACCTGTGGTTGGTGAACTACTCTTCATCCTATCTTAACACTTTTCTCAGCCTCTGCTTTATTGAAGGATGAGTCCTAATCCCCTCAGCCTATCCTCATTTGGAAGCTTCTCCATCCTCCAGATCACCTTTATTCTCAGAATAGTTGTGGCTGCTCTGACATCTCTTTTTTCCTTTTATTTCCTGCCCAAAGATTTCCCAGGGCCCAAGAAGCACCAATTCTATACCTTCCCTCCAGACTCAGAGTTAACTAATTAGTCGTCTCTGTTTTAAAGAGTAAAAGAGCAGTGTTCTCCCTTAGGTTGTTGGACAAGTAACAGTATTTTCAGGGCACTGAGTTGTAGTAAAACACTCCCTTCAATTTCGAGGTACAGAAAGCAGAGACAACAGACACCTCTAAAATGTCTGACTAGAAAAACCAATAGAAAAACCAGGAGAAGTCTCATTTCAAGAACCTTTCCAATGATACGATTGAATATCATCTAGTCATGTTTTCTCCTTCCTTTTTCCAGGCAGAACTGATATTTAACCTAAAACCTTCTGCTGCAAAGGCAGTCCCATCTCCCTTTGTCCATAATGTAAAAACAGCAAATTGTCTGAGAAATATCCATAGTTTGAACTTCCCCTTGCCCTCTTTCCCCCAGGCCCCAAACACACACTTAAAGTGAAAGCCCAGGAAGAGCTGATGGAAGAATAGTTCAGAGGCCTGAGGGACGGCTCTTTGGCAGATTCTGCTTCAGAGAACTTCGGCTCTACAGAATAATAATAATATAATAATAATTCTTATCATTAATAATATCAATTGTGGTATTTAGCAAGCACCTATTAAGTGCCAAGCACTATACCAATCATGGGGGTAAAAATTAGATAACCGAGTTGGACACAGTCCCTGTCCCACCTGGGGCTCACAGTCTATGTGGGCGAGAGACAGATATTTAGTCCCTGTTTTGCAGATGAGGAAACTGAGGCCCAGAGAAGATAAGTGAGTTGCCCGAGATTACACAGCAGGCAAATGGCAGTGCCAGTGCTAGAAGCCAGGACTCTAACCCCCAGGCCTTTGTTCTTTCCACTAAACCACCCTGCTTCATCCAAACTACCCCAGGCAAGACTGAGTTTCTCATTGGGAGGCAAAGCTTGGGGATCTGAGTAAGAACAGCAGAAAGATTACAGCAGGGCCATAATGGTTTAGTGGAAGGGGCAGTGTTTAGGCAGTGCTGCTTGGAAAACCTGGAGCTTCTCTGCCACTTCAGGCTCCTTGGAGACACATTTGGGAAGAGGCAAACCCAGGGTGGCTTCACCATTTTGTCCCCTCTGCCCCTCGTTATTAGACCAGTAGTTTTCTTGCAATGCTCTCAACAACACATTAATAAGTTTTACCTACAAAATAAGTGACGAGACACCTATTGTTGACATAAAGCACTTTTACACCTAATACTCTGGACAAATGGTTCAGGAACAGGTGGAAAACAGTGTTTCCTTGTCGTTTAGCCAAGGCCAACTGTACCTGTGAGAATTTACTCACTCATGGTGGGCTGTTTAATTTGAAATTGCTTGTGTAGAACGTTATCTTCCAGACCCAGATTTTTGAGACTATTCCAAATCAGTTGAGGCTGATGAGTATTAGAGAAGAAAATGACATAAATCTGTGCAAAGACATCTCCAAGTAGCCCCCTGCTGGGATGAGTAATACAAATCTGTATGGCCTTTTGAAAAGTACACCAGCCTCGGAGTCAGGGGATCTGGGTTCTAATCCCGGCTCTGCCACTTGTCTACTGTGCGATCCTGGGCTTGTAACTTCTTGGTGCCTCAGTTACCTTATCTGTAAAATGGGGATTTAATTGCTGCTCTCCCTCCCCCTTAGACTGTGAGTCCAAGCAGGAGAGGGATTGTATCTGGCCTACTTCTCTACCCCAGTGCTTAGTACAGTGTGTGGCACATAATAAAACCTAAACAAATTCCATTACTATTATTATTATTATTATTATTTCACCCCAGAGAGGTAATAAAGAATATGGATTTAATTTACTTTTCTTTCTATTCATCCTTTTAGAGGATACATTGTCATGTATAGTACTTGTTTTCCAAACAGTTCAAATGAGCATATCAAAGTCACAGAAATCACATCCATCTAATAACAGAAAGAAAAGGCTGAAGCATAGCATCCTTCTGTAACTGTTGACCCAAACAGCCTCCTCTAGGTCTGTTCTTACTCTAAATATCACCTGGAGGCTTTTATGGTCTGAAGAGGAAAAGTCCTCTGTGTACTATGACATTTAGCATCCCTAATACTTTCCAGTCGGTAAATGAAGTCAGTTTTATGTATTTGCATTGTCCTATTTCCATTCTTTCTATTTTCAACCATCATTTTAGGGATCATGATTATAATCCCACAGCCTGCTGTTATTGGAGTGATCTATAAAATGTAGTATCTCCCCTTTTTTAAATTATTGTAAAGTAGTTAAAATTTGGGCCTCAAGATCATTCTGCTGGATTGTCCACCTTCGTCCATTATCAGTCTTCCATGTTTTATCAAATTATGATCCCAATTTGATTGGCCAGCTCTAAATTAATTTAATGCTCAACCGTTAGCTTACCTGTACAACATCCACTGAGAAAGCTGTGCTATTTTAAAGATCAAGCGGTAGAATCCAATCCATCCGGTGGTCCATGAACTGGAAACTTGTGTTACTGCATGTGGGCTGTCAAATAGCATTATCTCCATTTGTTTTAGATCCAGACAGGCGTTCTGTTTCAACAATGAATCTTTCGAAACATGTTGATCCAGTAATTAGCAAGCGGCTCTCCTCTTCATCTGCGACATTACTAAATTCTCCAGACAGAGGTACAGTTAAAAGGAAAATAGAAAAGTGTTCTGTCTTTTTACATAATGGCATTTGAGGATATTTGAAGCTACAATAAGCATCTGAAGTTGCTTTCCCTACGTTTTTTAAATAGGAAGAAAACACTCCAAAGTAAAAAAGCAATAAACGGCTGACCAACATTTTCCTTTCAAGAAGAACATTGGTCATTTTAGAACTTGGCTGAATGAGTGCATTTAGCAAGTGACGAAAGTGGTGCTTCCATCCAGTTTTAATAAATGGCATTGCAGCTTCAGAAATCACCCATTCTTTCCACAAATGCACAGTCACTCTGGTGAACTTCTATCCGACTGCATCTCCATTGTCATTGGGCTATTCATCTGTTTCTTTGGAGTTCCTTGCTTTGAATTTCTGAGCAAAATTTAAAGTGGTTAGTGTCAGAAGGGTTTCATGTTGCCAGTTAATTTTTCATTTAACCAGATGCTCACTGTTGTGCCTTATAATGCCTGTTTATTGATTTTCACTGTCCGTTCATTTAGTCTTGTGAGACCTGCCAGTTTTTCAAGAAATATGTTGATCTTTGCCTCATCAAAAGCTTAACAATCACCATCCAATTAACAGCATTCCATTTGGGATATGAGTTGCTTTCATTCAAAGAATTTACAGTACATGAAATGTAGCTGTGAAAGCTTGTTCGAGATGAAGCATCGTAGCCTAAGTTCTCACACCCCAGAAAGAAAAGACCAAGCTTCTTTAAAACAAAGACCAAGCTTCTTTAAAACAGGCTCAGTTCCTTTTCAACAAGGGGCAAGACCCAAAAGTTGAATTGCTGCGCAAGGTGAAAGCATATCCTCTAATAACCTCACAAAGTTCTGTGACTGAATTCACTGGAAGATTTGTGGTTGTGTTCCTCAAAAAAAAAAGTATGTGTGTTCTGTATGTGTGCATGTGTATCTCCATGTTTTTATATTGTGCGATAATTGTATATGTGTTGTATCATATTATGTGTGTAATGTAGATGTGTGGGCATTTTCTGCAACCCTAATATTTGAAAGCAGTAAATGTTTGAACCTCTGGATAACAAGTGGCTGTTCTTGCTCTTTCACCCAGACTCTATTTGTTGACCTACTTGGACTTTCTTTGCATGAGAATAGTGTACTTGGAATAAGTTATTGAAGGCAATGTTTTGTAATTCCTTTTTTGGCCCTTAGCTCACCCATCCACCTATGGGGAGCATCCTCCATTTCCCAGAGGGCCTTCAGAACACATAGCAATGGTTCCCCTACAGACCACTTGCTCTAAGTCCAATGATTTCCCAGTTCCAGGCTCTTGTCTTCTTCGTTTTTGTTATGCAAGAGTAGGTTAGCCCCAAATCTGGGCAAGTCCCAGTGTGTGCAAGATTATATGAAAAAAGGACAAGTGGCAAAAATTGTCAGGCTACACCAATAGGGACAGACCACCACTTGGGAGCTCTGAGGCACCTGGTAAGATGAGAATGGTAAAAACAGGGTCTTGGGTTAAAAATTCCTTCTTTCAAACTCCTTAGGCATTCACTCTTGTGCCTCTGAAAACTTAAAATAGTATGAGAAAGCTAAATTTGAAAAGTCTATTCTAACTTCTTTTGAGAAATCATCTCTTGAATTTCACCCAACCACAAATGAGGAAATAAGAAAATCTTGGGCCTTGATCTCAAACCACCATTCTCTGGACTCTGGCCTCTCTTTTCCTCTCATCTCTTGTTCTGTAGAAAAACAAAGAAAATCAGAACCACTTTCTGACCAAATGTCTGTAGTGCAGGAAAGCTTCGTTGCTCAACTCTCAAGGCAGGTGAACTTTAAAATAAACACAGAGTAACAATCACAAAGTCCTCGTTAGACCTTCCAGGCAAAACAGGAACTAAACATATGTAAGTGAATTTGTGTCTGAGTAGTTGCCAACCCCCGGCCACCACTCCCAATTAAAATCCATTAACCAATTTCCTAGGTTTAGATCAGTGGTTTAGGTTTTTTGCCATGTAACCAGACTAAACTAATCAAACTGATAGAAATAATCCAGAACACTAGGAGGGACCCATAATACTATCAGAGGGACTGATAAACTCTACTGCCTTAAAACAGACCTCTGCTTGACCACACAATCTAGAGTCTTTTATATATATATATATAAAACAAATATATATATTTGTTAAGCACTTACTGTGTGCCAAGAGCTGTTTTAAGCACTGGGGTAGATTCAAGTGAATTAGACAGGACACAGTTCCTCTCCTACATGGGGCTCACAATCCATGGGAGAGGGAGAACAGGCATTAAATCACCATTTTGCAGATGAGGGAAAGCAGGCACAGACTTTCCCAAGGTCACACAGCAGATGATTGGCAGAGCAGGGTCCTCTAACTCCCGGGCCCATACGTTTTTTTTAGACTCCTTTGGCTGAAAAGTCTCAGCCCTATTGATCGGCCTCCTCCAGGCCTCAGATGCCGCAAGCATCCCCCCTACTTTAATTGCTTCTTCAGAACTTATTGCTGCGCTGCCCAAGAGGAGACGGTCCTGTCACCCTTGAGAATGATTTGTGAATGGAAGCAGAGAAGAAATATAAAAGTAACAGGGTTGAGAAGCAGTGGGGCCTAGTAGAAAGAACCTGGACTTGGGCGTCAGAGGACCTCATCATCAATGTATTTATTGAGCGCTTACTGCGTGCAGAGCACTGTACTAAGCGCTTGGGAAGTACAAGTTGGCAACATATGGAGACAGTCCCTACCCAACAGTGGGCTCACAGTCTAAAAGACCTGAGCTGAGGTCTCAGCTCCACTGTCGGCTGCTGTGTGAACTTGGGCAAATCACTTACCCTCTCTGTGCCTATTCGCTCACTTGTAAAACGGGGATTTAATGCCTGTTCTCCTTCCCACTTAGACTGTGAGACTGTGTCTGACCTGATTATCTGGTATCTTCCCCAGCGCTTAGTACAGTGCTTGGTATATAGTAAGCACTTAATAAATACCACAGTTATTATTATTGATCTGAGGGTGAGGGAAGAAGGTAATTGATATCCAGGAGCTTAGATTCTACTCCCAATTCTGAAAATGGCTGATGTAACTTTGTGCAAGCCACTACACTTTTCCGAAGGGTTAATATATATTGTCTGCTTTCTTCTCTGGGCTGTTGATTCCAAACATTCTTTGTATTCCCTGAAATTAAGGTGCTGTACAAAAGTAAAGCACAGTTATTATGAAGAGTAGATCAGTATATGATCATTTAGGACAATTGTGCTCTCCAGAATTCTTAGCAACATTTACACAAATTTGCTGTCAATCACTATTAACAATTTAACCCAGTAGCAATTGGAAAAGAGTCTAAAATGAGAACATGGTCTTACAATCTAAAATATAGGTCATTTGGGGCCCATGTGGATGTAATTTTTAAACTAGGCTTTTGGCAAGATGCCAGTTACAGAATTTAAACAAGTCAGCCATGAGGGCAGCCAGACAAAATGAGAAGCAGCATCGGCTAGTGGAAATAACCTGGGAGTCGGAGGATCTGGATTCTAATCCCAGCCCTACCACTTGCTTGCTGTGTGACCTTGGGCAAGTCACTTAACTTCTCTGTGCCTTAGTTCTCCTGTTCTCCCTTCTACTTCAAAAGTGAGCCCCATGCGGGACTCGGGACTATGTCCAACCTAATAAACTTGTACCTACCCTAGTACTTAAAACAGTGATTGATACATAGCACCTAACAAATTCCATAAAAAATAACAGAATACATAATGTCACTTTGCAAAATGTGATCCTTTTTATTTGGGGGGCAAAGTTCAGTTTTAATTACTTATGGCAATGATTATTTTGCAGAAAAGGGTCTGTAGGAAATCTTGTCAGAGTATTGAAATCTAACAGACCTCTTTTTGTAATCTCCTACTGAACATTTAGTCTTGTGGTGGTATAAAATGTTCCTGGGTGCAGAGCCTGGTAGAGGGAAACTTCCGATTTGTGAGTTAACTAGGTATAGTTCCTTCTTCCCTGCCACTTAAAGCAAACCTGTGCATCTTTCAAAATCACAAAGAAGAACTGGAAACCAGAGTAAACAGAGAGGAGATTCACCTGTTTCTTATGTTTTAGGATTCTGTTCCCTCTAGACTGTAAACTCCTTGTGGGCAGGGAATGAGTCTACCAACTCAGTTATATTGTACTCTCCCAAGCACTTGGTACCGTGCTCTGTACACAGTAAGCACTCAATAAATATGACTCATTAATTTCCGCTCTTCCAGCTCCTCACCTTTTCATTCATTCAATCATATTTATTGAGCACTTACTGTGTGCAGAGCACTGTATTAAGTGCTTGGGAAGTACAAGTTGGCAACATATAGAGGCGGTCCCTACCCAACAGTGGGCTCACAGTCTAGAAGGGGGAGACAGACAACAAAACAAAGCATATTAACAAAATAAAATAAATAGAATAAATATGTACAAATAAAATAAATAAATAGAGTAATAAATACATACAAACATATATACATATATACAGGTGCTGTGGGGAGGGGAAGGAGGTAAGGCAGGGGGGATGGAGAGGAGGAGGAGGGCACCTCACCTGCCACTGAAGAAAACTTCCGTCTCCCTTTTCTTTCGCCCTATGGTTTTAGTCCTGAAAATTCATCTGCTTTTTGCTACTGTTTTCATTGTGAATATAGGCAGGTGGTCAGGTCCTTTGTGTATTAGACCATAGTGTAGAGTGATCGTCATTTAAGGTGTCCAAAGACTTTAGTAGCTATTGAAATTATTTTCTTATTGACTTTTTACCAAAATATTTTAAGGAATTTGTGTGGCGTTGGCTTTTGAGACCAGAAACATTCTTCCCAGTAAGCCTGAAATGGTATATTTTACAACTTCCTCATGTAATTAAAACAAACAAAAGAAGTATTTTCGTTTTAGTTTACCATTTCAAAAATCCATTGTTGTGGCTTTCCATGTACTTTTGCCTTGGCATTGGAAACCTCACTGAAACTGGTGACACGAGGACAGTAACTTTTTAAAACAAATTAAGGGTGATGTCTTTGTTAATTTTGTTGTTGAACAAAACATGTCTTGCCATGTTCTGCCAAACCCAGGACTGAAATTCCAATCTGAAGGCATGTATGTTCTAAAATATGTAGAAGGGATGATTTTCCAATATACTCTCACGTAAGTCCCTGATGCTTTTTCTCCTGCAGTAGGAGAAAATAAATTTGATTTCTGCACTGATGGGCAGTCGTGTGAATTTCAATTCTTTCACAGGGTTTCAGGAACTTGGTGGTTTTGAATGGATCTTCTTCAAATAGATGTATATACATTGTATTTTTCTAAAGTTGGTTACCTGCCACAAATGAATGTTATTTTTGGTACTATCTCTTGTATCATTTTGCTTCCTAGACCTCTTAAGCACTCTGGAGGATTTAGTTGCAGCTTAATGATGGCATCTAGATTTAATTTCCTTTCCCTGGCCTCAGCTTTGCCCTTAGTCATCCATTTGGATCTAACAGGCCAGGGGAGTGGGGGTGGTGGAGAAAATGATCTGTGTCCTGGTGCACTCACCAAAACAGTGGATATTCTGAATCATCCTTCTTTTTCATTTGTATAAAAAAACCCTTTTTCTTTTACTACTAGGATTCTCTGTTGGGGACTGTTCTAGGGTAGCAATTCTGTAATGGAAGACTTCACAGCCTGATCTCTAGAACCAGAATGAGTTTTTTGCTATCCTTCGTGAGAATGCATTTAAGCAGTCCAGTTGTGGGGTTGTAATGCTTCAGCATCTATCCTGGTGCCTTCAAGAGAGCCACTTTCCTGGGGTTAATAAACAATGAATGCCAGACAAGAAATTAAGATAGTTGACTGCTAGTTTTTAAGCCTCTTTACTGTTAGGGTGGATATAGAGATTATAAACATTTTGTGATAGCTGCCAGGCTCCTAGAGTTGCATAAATGAGTAGACTCTGTATACTTAGAATAAGAGAAGGAATGACTTGTGTGAACAGATCCAGGGAATGATCTTTTGGAAGCTGAATCTCTTTGGGGACCCCCAGGGATGGAAATATTAGGCGGGACGCTCAGAGCCCACCTAGCCCTAGAAAGCAAAAGGGTCTAACATCTTACTTATGTGGTGACATTTAGCTCGCCGCCTGCAACTCAGCCCGTGGGAGAGCAGCATTGTTAACCGGCTTCAGATGCCCACCCACTCGTTCCTGGCCAGAAGTAAAAGCACAGCAGCCTTGTCCGGAGACCCAGGTAAACCTCTTGAAGCTGAGCTTTGCTGGCGGCGGGCACAAAATCATCCTTCCAGCGCTTTCAAGGCCACGGGCTCAGTGTGGTGCCGGGGTGGTGCTTGGTGGGGGTTTCATTGCTCTCTTTATTATCCCCTCTTCAAAGTCTTGCTTTCTTTGTCTGGACACACACACATGGCCCTCAAGATTCGCCTTTTCTTATCCAGCAGACAGATATCTGAATAACCGCTCCCGCATTGATGCCCCTGGAGAACCTTCCACAGGGGAGAGAGGGATTGGATAGACTCGAAGTTTTAACTATTTTAACCACTAGAATATCTGGAGTTGGAAGGTGATTCGAAGCCTTAGGCAGGAAAAGGGAGGAGTTGTAATACCAGTTCTCCGTGGAGTGTTGGACGAGTCACTTCACCTACCCGAGTGTGTTACTCGGATGTAAACTGGGGTTAATGCGACCAACCCTGTTATGAGGACTAATTAGTTCATGTTTGAAATATTCCTTGAAAAAAATGGAAAACACTCAGCAATTGATGATTATTAGATACACTACGGCCCTTTTATGTCTTCAAAGTGCAAACCAAACATGAACTAATTAGTTTAATTAGAAGAAGTTAGTGTAGATCATATATCTAGGTGGAAAGACAGACATTAAATATTCTGTGGCTTCTCTTTCATCCTGCGGTGATGAATGATTTCCAGCTGACTCTGGGCACCTGAGGTAATTGTATTGGCATTCATCCTGCTGCCCTAACATTCCCTGTCCTGTTTTGGAGGTGCTAGATTGTCTGCCATCCATTGCTTCATAAGATGCTTTGACCTGGCAAGCCATCTTTTGTCATCCACCCCTTCATAAAGAATACCCCTTTGTACTTTTGTAGGGCCTTTCATCTAAAGTGCTATAACTACTTTACTAGCATTAGGTCACTCATCTTCTTAACACCCCCTGGAAGGCTGTAGGCAACAGTATCATTATCCCCATTGCATAGATGAGGAAACCTCTGGCCTGGTGAAGATAAGTCCTCCTCTGTAGGACCACTCCGCCACTCATTTACTGAATCAGAAATGACCCGCGTCTCTTGATTCCAGATCAAGTTATCTCCCCACCTCAACCATGGGGTCCCCCATCTTCTATCATTAAGCTCCCTGTCATTACCGGTTTATAACGTATCGGCCATTGGCCATTCTGATGGAGAAAAAACACAACTTGTGTCGAAAAATACATTTTCCCCTATCGTTCTAATCAGACATGCTACCCTGCAGGCTTTTGCAGGATTGAAAAATCCAGTGGGATTGCTTAGTGGCACTTGATATCGAATTAGTTTTTGGCCTTGTGAGTCATTAGACCAGTGTCTCAAATCCAACTCGTGGAGATGAAATTATTTTGTCTACCCCTATCTACCACTGTCTTTCACTGCCAAACCTATTCCTGCCATCCCATTTCTCCAAACTGCTGCGCTGCTGGATCCTGGAGGGCCCTGTGTTATTTATTATGGTATTTATTAAATATTTACTATGTGCCAGGCACTGTACTAAGTGCTGGTGTAGATATAAGATAGGTCAGATACAACCCCTGTCCCACATTCTAATCCTCTGCTTAGTGTTGCTCTGTCCTCCATCTCTTTCACTGTTGCGGGTAGCTAAAGTTATCTGATCTAGCTCATTGTGGGCAGGGAATGTGTCATACAACAGTTATCTGCTCCCAAGCACTTAGTACAGTGGTCTGCACACAGTAAGTGCTCAATAAATGCAACTAATTGACTGACAGTGGCTCTGATTGGGCTTCCTTACCTCCTTCACAGCTTTCTTTTTCCTCTCTTCTCACTCTCCCCACCCAACTCCACACTTGAATGGCCTAAACCCACAATTCACTAGGCTATTTGAATAAGAATCTTCCCTTTCCATTATTTATTCATCTCAGTAACTAAACTCCTGTACTTTCTCCATCCTGGCTGGCCATTGTATGTAGCATTAGCTCCCCTTGGATGGTTTTCTTAAAAAAAAAAAAAACACAATACAAGCTTTTAAGAGCATCTTGCTTCTATCTGAAGTCATGTTTTTCAGTCTCTCTTCATCTTCTTCTACATTACATTCTTCTGCTTTATTTCCTCATTCTCTTCTCTTTGTGTTTTCCTTCTAGTTCTCCACTCAGTCTATAGGCCAGATATAAGCTGTGCAAGTGGTCAATTAATAATAATAGTAGTAGTTATTATTATTCCTACTTTGGTATAAAGGGCCTTCTATGTGCCAAGCATTGTACTAAGTGCTTGGGGTAGATACAAGACAATCACGTTCCACATGGACCTCAAAGTCTAAGTAGAAGGGAGAACAGGTATTAAATCCCCTTTCTGCGGTTGAGGGAACTAAGGCCCAGAGAAGTCAAGTAGCTTGCCCAAGGTAACAAAGCAGGTAAGTGGCTGAGTCAGGATTAAAACCCAGGTCCTCTGACCCCCAAGCCCGAGGTCTTTCCTGCAGCCCATCCTGTTTCCCTTAGGCCTTCTTCTGTCTACCCTTGTCTTGGTTTGGTTATTCCATGATCATCAGTTCAGGGTGTCTGAAATAAGTGTTTCAGAAGTATTTCACAGGAAAGGTGACAGGATACACTGACTGCCCTCCCCATTGGGGGCACATTGGTAAGTCTGAAGAAATGCTAACATCTCAGGAGCTAGGGAGAATTTTCCCAAAACGCTGTAAGGTTGTTGTGAGCAGGGAACATGTCTACCAACACGGTTAGTTTGTACTCTCCCAAGTGCTTAGTACGGTGCTCAGCATAGAGTAAGCACTAGATAAATATGATTGATTTAATCATGGTGTTAAATTTCTTGATTAACAAACTGGGAGAGAGAGAGGATATGAAGTGATTGAAAACATGTCCCCTTTACAGTGGCATTTAATTCTACTCCTTGAGGCAAGCGGTCTCCAGTCCCCACACTCCAGCCACCAGTGCCCGCTCTGGTGGCATTACCTGGAGCTGAAGCCATGCCATGCCCAGTGTATGGCTGACCCACCATCTTGGGTATCTGATGTACGTTCTTTGCAGTAGAGGACATTTAGAGGGTAAGAAGAAACGGAAGCCCTGTGAGAGGATTTTTTTCAAAGGCATTTCCATGAAAGAATTTCCATGTCTAATTAAGCGACAGCCCCTTGGGGTACTTTGGTAGCAGGGGGGAGAAGAAAGAAGGTAATGCTCTAAGGTTATTTCCTCTGAACATCAAAATACACCAGTGTGAGCCCTTCCTGTGCTTTCAGTGGTAGAGACTGCTGGCAGGAATAGTAATGAATCCCATGAAATCCTTTGTACCTAGAAAGATTTTTTTCTAACATAGCACTTGGCCAGAAGATAGTTGTTGAAAAACTAAGATGTGGAACCTTGCACCTGCTATGTCACAACAGAGTTAAAAAAATGTTTCAACGTGGTGCAGGCTTCTGTTCATTAATAGCGGCTGCATAATAAACTGAACCCAAAGGGGAAACATGAGATGAGAGGAAATCCAGTGTTCTCTCAGGAAATGCTCTTTAGATGACTACTGAAATTGCACTGCCCAATGCAGGGGGGAAATCATGTTTCTGAGCTTTGTTCTATTTTCAGAGCAAAAAGCAACAACGGTGTTGGTGCCTGTTTGTTTTCTGGGGCGTATTGATCAGCTGAGGCTAATCGCCCCAGGCTAAGCCTCAGGCAGTGTTCCCCCAACTCTCCCTCTCCCCTCCCCGAGCTGGTCATTAATTCCCAGGAAATACCTTGTGCTGCTATTGTTATTCCATAAGTACAGTTGATTGACTCGGAAGAGTTTTATATTTAATGGACTCTCTGGCTGCCAGGAAAATGCAAATGCATCACAGTCGCATTGAGAATGGTTATTCTCAAATGCTCGGTCCTCGAAGTGGAGGAAAACTCGTCTTATCTCTCTCAACATGTCAGCCTCTTCACCAGGAGAGAAACTGAAAGCTTGGGATTGACTCCTCACCTTTCACACCTTCTTATGAGGGACCTGGGGAAGTAAAAAAGATGTTCTCTCTTTAACCCAACTCTATGGAAGCCGATTGTTAAGTGAATTGACGAGAGAACGATGTTCTTCTACCTAATCCAAGTGTCTCTGCCATTCAACATCCAGACGAAGGACACATAATCTTGAGGCTTAGCTGAAATCGAAAAGGACTTCCCCAGGGAAAGCATATTGATGATTATGCAGCCTGCCTTACTCTCCCACTAGATTAAGCTGAAATGTCAAAGGGATATAGTATGAGAACTACCCAGGAACATTCTAATCCTCAGTATTGCTGCTGCCCCCCAAAATCCCCTTTTCTAGGTTTTTCTTTTTACCACCAAGTGGGCCTTCTGAATTTTGAACACACCAACCACTTACATTCTTCACTGGACGGGGCCTCCTGCCTAAAACTGTTCCCCTCATAGGTTGGCTCTGATGCTGTTTGGCTGAAGCTCCTTCCAGCTAACCACTATGATTCGGTGCCTTCTTCTTTTGGTGAAAATGAATCCACAGCTAAGGTCTGCAAATGAATTGTGGGACCTGAACAGACAGTTTTTGTATTTCTACCTCATGATGATACCTGTGTAATGCACTGTTTGAATGACCTTAAACCAGTTTTAAATCCTCCATGGGGATTAAAACGTCCTTGTATGCCAACCACAGAGAGTGGCGAGACTTGACATCTCTGCCTGGGCTGGGAAGCAGACGTAATAGAGGGGTGAATTTCTTTCTGATAGGGAGTCATTTGGGCCATCTCCAACTTTTTGTTGTAACTTGTTCATTCTCATTAAGAATAAGATGTGGTAGCTGCTTTGTTATTAGTATAAGTGCACAGGTCATTTTGATCACCCTGTCCATTAAGGTAATTCATTTTAGCCCAAATTGGGTGCAGATGACCAGAAGTGGATGCATTTTGATTTTCATATGAGTAAGAAAACATTCCAGGGCAATTATAACCCAGAAAATATATTTGTGGTTCAAGCTCTTTTCTTTTTCCTTTTTTTTTTAAATCCCCATCCTGATAGTTTTCAGCTTTATGATTCAGCCATTTTATTCACCACCCAAAGCAGAAGGAACATTGCATGTCACCCCAGTGTCTGTTCAGAAAGAACAATGACCACCCCAGTGTCTGTTCAGAAAGAACAATGACCATTACTGGTTTCTAGAACACCTTAAATTGTGCACAAGGCTTTGCCTGTTAAACTAAAACGTTTGTATGTTTGGTCTGGCAATCTCCCACCATCTTCGATGCATGAGATGCACTTGATGTGTTGCAATGCAATAGTTTAACAAGTCTGCTGAACTCCAATCGCTGTGTAGTTGTGGCATGTTCTACCCTGTTGCCTGCTCTTTCTCTTTCTCTCTTGTTTCATCTTCAGGCCAGAAAACAGAATCTGATTGGATCTTTAAGCCCATTTTTTTTTTGTAAAAAAAAAAATTGAAATGCATCAATCATAGATCAGTGATGTGCAGTTTTACCAGAACCATCAGTGTATAAAATATTTCAGGGTATTTCCCTCTACCCATGTACTGATGGATACATCTGGTCTCTATCACAACAACTAGCAGGAGATTTTTACATTGAAATATTGAATCTACCTTCAAACCATCCTAAACTTTGAGGGCCACTATGAGTGATGGTTCTAGTCGAGGTAATAATGTTTTCTCCTTCCTTTTCTCTCTGTTTCTGCTTTGTCCCTCTCCCTGCACCCTGCTTGTGGCTTTCCCTCACCTCCTCTGGGATTCTTGCGTGTAAAACAAACAACCGCATCCTAGTTATCCCTATTTGTCCTCGTTCAGCATCCTGCAGCCCCATCAGCATTATGTCCTACAAAGCTGCCCACTGTAGAAATCTAGTGGACCGTCCAAAGCTCTTTGTCACAGCACCTCAGGGGACGGGCCGCAGGAGGACTATCCACTCGACGATGGTAAGTAGATATAAAAGTATTTCTGTGGCTTCTGTGTGGAGGGGAAGCAGCTGAACAAAATCCTGGCCTTGGAGGGGGTGTGTTCTTTTGAAATGTATATTTATGGATATTTGCATGGCTTTGGAAACAGGCAGTTTGGATGGTGCAGCAGTCATAACGATTTTGCTCAAGGCGCCCACTGAATACAATAATACCCTGTACTAAGCACTTGGGAAGGTACGTGGAAAGAATGAAAGTTTGTGAAGGAACGAGGTATGAAGGTACATGAAACATATGTGGCCCATCCACAAGGCCCTTTCACTCTTATTGAGGAATTTGGTCATAAAGATGTTGTCAAGTAGGGGAATCAGAATTAAAAAGTTGGTTTTACAATTGACAGAGACCCCAAGCGTGAGGGAAGGCATAAATAAATCTTTATGGGTTTGAAGTCATCTGCTTCCACAAAACACACACACACTCACCATCGAGTGGTTGATGCTAGTGGCTGAGATGTATTTCTTTTTCTGTTTTGGTGAACAATGACATCCAAGTTAGTACCTGCAAGTCACTACCCAATCGCTCATCTCGGCCAAGAAATTAGTATCTAAAAAGTCAAAGGCTTCTTGCTTGTAGAGATGGGATTACCAAGGGTAAATTTCTGTGTGGAAGAGCTTCTACTCCATCCCAGTCAGAATGTGTAAATGCAAAACCTTGGACTTATAACTAACCAATAATTACAAAGCCTGTGACATAGGAAGTATTGGTAGATGCTCAAGAAATGACAGCTAACAGCTATCAGTAGGGCAGGTTTTATGAGCTTATATTTTGCTTCCTTTGTCTTCAAACTGAAAGGGAGGAAAGAGGATTGGGTATCCTTTTACTGGCAAAGAGACTGAGGCAATGTTTATTTCCTCCACTTACACAGGTAGTAAAGTAGCTCATACGGATTTATGGTATTATATATTTTTTTTATTTATTTTTTCCCAAAATATGTTTCCATTAGTAAGCTAATTGGGGCTGATTCTGAGTTCCCTTGGGCTTTAATTGCCTTACCAACCAACTTAAAGATTTTAATAATCCACCAATCATAAGACATGACCCATTTAAAAAAAATGCCTGGAACATATTTTCCATTTTATTCAGATTTATGGAGAGGGCAGGCTGTAAAAAGTACGTGCTGTGTTAGAACAACATGCTTGTTTTACAAGAGCTTGATATCTAAACTGTATCTTCTGAGTTCCAAAGGTAATTTTTATTTCATAAATTAGGCACCTCTAGTCAATCAATCAATTGATCATATTTATTGAGCGCTTACTGTGTGCAGAGCACTGTACTAAGTGCTTGGGAAGTACAAGTTGGCAACATATAGAGACGGTCCCTACCCAACAGTGGGCTTTAAACCAAAGTAGGGATATCCTCATATGGTAGGAATTTCATATTTATAATTTAGATTGCCAGAAAGATCTTGGGAGTAGATACACTAACCAGAACTTATCTGAAGGCCTTTTCCCTCTATATATTTAGTGACGGCTACTATTTTGAAAAACAAAGAAAATGGACATATTGGCTTTGAAAAAAATATTGCACCTATTGAATGGGAATCATTTGGCTTTAGCAAAATGCAGTTCTATAGAGAATAACTCGAGAGTAGCCGTGTTTTACTATCTTATATTTCCCTCGGGTTGTACCTCTTCCTGTCGCCCTGATGACCGGGGCCCCTAGGCTAGGGAGAATCTTTCACTGGCAGAGATTTTACTGATGTTTCATAAGCAGTAGCCTGGGAAAGGCAGATGTTGTGAATATTTCTCGGAGCTGCAGTTTGTTCCAAGCAGAGAGAGATGAGTGATAATAAGTGGAGTTGGTCATCTTGTAGCTGACTCTCCTTTAGGTATCAGAAGACAACAGTGGTCCTCTGTGTTAATCTTCCTTGAAGAAACAGCCTACTAGGCCACTTGTCAGCTGTGTGACTTTGGGCAAGTCACTTAACTTCTCTGTGCCTCAGTTACCTCATCTGTAAAATGGGGATTAAGACTGTGAGCCCCAAGTGGGACAACCTGATCACCTTGTAACCTAATAATAAATAAAATGCTATTATTATTATTAACCTCGACAGCGCTTAGTGCATTGCACATAGTAAGCGCTTAATAAATGCCATAGTATTATTATTATAAAAGCAGAATGAAATGACTTCGTTCTATTACAATAATTGGAAAATCTGCCAAGCAAAGCTTACTCTTTCTGAAGCCCAGTCTGTCAGCTGGAGAGCAATCAACTTTCAGTGGATACACAAATGACCTTTGAGGATTAAAATCAGATAAGGCTCCAAATCCAGACTGAGAGCTCATAGGCACCCATCAGTGGATGAACCATCCTAAAACTGCAGAAGCTTCCCCCTGCAGGCTTAGGAAAAGTAGAAAACGATGTCAATATATACGATTGAATGAATGAATATGCCCCCCTCTCAATTTTGCTAAGAGCCAAAGATTTTACAACCAGGCCTCTTTTTCCCAACGTAGTATGGAAGCATAGCCTTGCCTACCTATGCATTTACAGGAGAGGACAGATTGACGGATCCAGCCCCCCGACATTCTGCCAACTCTTGTCTACCTCCCAGATGTATTGGAGAGACACATGTATGGAAGATGCAGTGCAGGTAGCAGCAACACTATCACTGCCTGAGGAGAGGGTTTCCAGTGGAAATGGGGAAGTGTGCTTCCTCTAGATACCTTTGGACATCTAATATTTGCCCCACCTCCAACCTCACAGCACTAACTTACATATCTTTAAATTATACATTCTCAATCATTTATTCGTGTTAATAACGGTCTGCCCCTCTAGGCTATAAGCTTGTTATGGGTAGGGGACGTTTCTGCCAATTCTGTTATAATGTGCTCTCCCAAGCACTTAGTACAGCGCTCAATAAATACCACTGATGTCCACTCCTTAGAGCACACTGTCACACCTCTAGGGACTCAGTGTTTGTGTGCCTGAAACCTGTGAGCCAGCAATTTTGACACATCTTAACAGGTGAAGAGAAAAATAGTCTCTTCAAACTCATGCCCGCCTGTAACCCCACATCCAGGAAAAATCTGCCCTCAGATCTCGAGGATGTCAAAGGCTTGGGGGATGGGAGAGGAGACCATCTTCAGAATTATTTGAGTAGTAAGTTGATATCACAATGATTCTGGTTTTCCTAAGGTGAAGGGGAAAAACTTGCACCTGCTCAATGTCTGCATTCCAGCTTCAGGCACAGGAGCAGGGCCCTAGGGTGGCATATTTACCTAGCTTTTTAGCCATTTCATTCATTCATTCAATCGTATTTATTGAGCACTTACTGTGCGCAGAGCACTGTACTAAGCACTTGGGAAGTACAAGTTGGCAACATATAGAGATGGTCCCTAGCCATTTGCCAGTAGATGTGACAGCACAGCTTGTTGTCTAAATTATTCTATGCCAACTGCTCACCCATAATATCTCATAGTGATATAGGTCTGAACTGAGACGTTTATAGTGGTCATGCTAAAAATTTAGAAGCAGATCCCATTCTGATAGATGTTTGGACCCGTAACATTCCCTCCCTCCTCCCCTCCTCCTCCTTTTTCGAAATAGAGGCATCTTCTACCACCTTCCTTCCTTTATGGCAACAGGTACCATTATAGCCATTTTGGTAAGTGTGTGTTGCAGGTTTTCCCAGAAGACAGAAAGACAGAGGACACTGAGCAAGGAGATCCAAACAGTTGATATGGTTTGATCCACCCTGAGCCCCTATAAACAAAAGCCCAGTTTCAGCAGGAACTTGGCCTTAAAAATCTCGAGACTTTTGTTAATGAGGCAACAATAAAATAAGAAAAGTGCTGGTATCGCACAAATAGAAGTTGTTTTCTGAATCAGAATTTGCCTCAAGGCTTTGTCTCAGTGATTTGTTCTTCAAGGAAGTAGGTGTGTACAGACATCGGTTTGAAGGCCAATTTCTTACTGTCATTTAAATTTGGTCGCCTAGTACTTGCTTCATTTAAAGCCATAAAACCATTTAAAGCCATCGTAGTGGGGGACAGGAATTGAAAAGGGAGTGTAGATATGTAGTGTACCATTTATTTGTCTTTCTACTCCAAAACATGTGGAATAATGTTCACACATGCTGAAAGTCCCTCAGGGCCACTAAGATATTTTTCTGCTGCCAATGCTATTATTATTATTACTATTATTTATTAAGCGCTTACTATGTGCAAGGCACTGTTCTGAGCACTCGGGAGGTTACAAGTTGATCAGGTTGTCCCACAGGGGGCTCATAGTCCTAATCCCCATTTTACAGATGAGGCAACTGAGGCACAGAGAAATTAAGTGACTTGCCCAAAGTCACACAGCTGACAATTGGAAGAGCTGGGATTTGAACCCATGACCTCCGACTCCAATGCCCGGGCTCTTTCCACTGAGCCATGCTGCTTCACACTGCTATGCCCCATGGCCCCCAAAAGCGAGGCATGCTGTGGGTCTTTTCCACATGCACCTCTGAAGATGCTAGAGATCTATTTTTTGTGGCAAAATGTAGCACTTAAATATTCATTTATTCATATTTATTGAGTACTTACTGTGTGCAGAGCACTGTACTAAGCGCTTGGGAAGTACAAATCGTCAACATATAGAGACGGTCCCTACCCAACAACAGGCTCGCAGTCTAGAAGGGGGAGACAGACAACATAATAAAACAAGTAGACAGGCGTCAATACCATCACAATAAATAGAATTATAGCTATATACATATAATTAATAAAATAGAGTAATAAATATGTACAAATATATGCAAGTGCTGTGGGGAAGGAGAAGAGGGTAGGGCAGAGGGAGGGGGGCAATGGGGAGGGGAAGAGGAGGAGAGGAAAAAGGGAGGATCAGTCTGGGAAGGCCTCCTGGAGGAGGTGAGCTCTCAGTAGGGCTTTGAAGGGAGGAAGAGAACTAGTTTAGCGGATGTGTAGAGGGGGGCATTCCTGGCCAGAGGTAGGAAGTGGGTCAGGGGTTGACGCGGGACATGTGAGGGCGAAGCACAGTGAGGATCTTAAAATAGCCGTAAAAATAGTGGCAACCTGGGAGCTTAATAATAATAATAATAATAATGATATTTGTTAAGCGCTTACTTTGAGCCAAGCACTATCCTAAGCTTAGTACCCAGTGCTGATAACTGATACCTCCAAGTGTTGATTTGCTCTCGAGTTTGGCCCTGCTGGGACCCTAGTGTTTGCTTAGATTATGAGATGTAAGGCTGATTGTATACGGCATTACCGTTATTTGTGGAAGACTCTGATTGTATTTTCTAAATTTAGGGGGACGGAAAGGAAAAGGAGAGAGAAAATTCATCCTTGCTTTGCACACCCAGCCTCCGCAGGGCTCATTCTCCAACCAACCCCAAAGCTAGGTCGCCAGCCCTCTCCCCAGTTTGGTAAGTGAAGTTCAGGTCAACAGGCCGGATTTGTGCAGGGCCCAGGAAGTTTCCTGAGTCGTGAGAAGCTGAACCAACCCCTCCTCCCAAACTGCTTTGGTTATGAAATACCTCTGGCCTCAGGCAACCTTTGTTTTCTCTGTGAGAGGGAAATCCAAACCTTTTCTATGGTGAACAAGTGGCCTTAACGACCTGCTTGTATAGCCTGATTTCCTGTCTGAGAAATGGAAAGGAGTATGGTAGTTTTGCAGTGCTGTTCTCTTGGTGGGCGTTGGAATGACGGCCTGCTGTGTGATCTCTGATAAGTCATTTCACTTCCCTATGCCTCAGTTTCCTCAGCTGTAAAATGGTGATTCAGTACCTGTTCTCCCTCCTACTTAATAATAATAATAATGATGACATTTGTTAAGTGCTTACTATGTAGGATACAAGGTGAACAGGTTGTCCCACATGGGGCTCACAGCCTTATGTAGGATACAAGGTGATCAGGTTGTCCCACTTGGGGCTCACAGTCTTCATCCCCATTTTACAGACGAGGTAACTGGTTGTCCCACGTGGGGCTCACAGTCTTCATCCCCATTTTACAGACGAGGTAACTGGTTGTCCCACGTGGGGCTCACAGTCTTCATCACCATTTTACAAACGAGGCAACTGAGGCACACAGAAGCCAAGTGACTTGTCCCAGGTCAAACAGCTGACAATCGGTGGAGCCGGGATTTGAACCCATGACCTCTGACTCCCAAGCCCGTGCTCTGTCCACTGAGCCACGCTGCTTCTCCTAGACTGTGAGTCCCTTGTGAGGCTTGTGTCCAGCTTGATGAATTTGTATCTACCCCAGTGCTTAGAACAATGCCTGCCACATAAGAAGTCCTTAACAAATACCATTTAAAAGAAAAATAAGGCAGCCCGGTTAAGTAGACTGCGTCTGACGTGTCCTCTTCACTTTGTGTTTTGTGTTGTTGGGCAGGCTGCCATCCAAGTCCTTTCCTCATCTACCTGGCACGCCCAGACCTGCGCCTTCCTCGCTGTCCAGCTCATCCAAAGCTCAGCCCCGCCCCCCGTCCCCTGGCAACATCAGACCCAGCAAAAAAGAAGGCAAAGCTGAGGGTGAGAAGAAAAACCAAGAGAAGGAACCCGAAAAAGTCAGGGAAGAAATCTCAGGAGATAGTAAAGCCTCTGTAGCAAGCGCCGGCGATGCTGCCAAGGGAGAGGGACTGCCTGGAAAACCCCCAGTTACTCCAGGTAAGACTTACCATTCTCTCCTATAACACATCCACCCTCTCATTTAAATCCCATTTCAGTGGTTTTTTCCTATTGTATGAGGGGGAGGTTTTTTCCTATTGTACAGTCTAAAAGGGGGAGACAGAGAACAGAACCAAACATACCAACAAAATAAAATAAGTAGGATAGAAATGTACAAGTAAAATAAATAAATAAATTAATAAATAAATAGAGTAATAAATATGTACAACCATATATACATATATACAGGTGCTGTGGGGAAGGGAAGGAGGTAAGACGGGGGGATGGAGAGGGGGACGAGGGGGAGAGGAAAGAAGGGGTTCAGTCTGGGAAGGCCTCCTGGAGGAGGTGAGCTCTCAGCAGGGCCTTGAAGGGAGGAAGAGAGCTAGCTTGGCGGATGGGCAGAGGGAGGGCATTCCAGGCCCGGGGGATGACGTGGGCCGGGGGTCGATGGCGGGACAGGCGAGAGCGAGGTACAGTGAGGAGATTAGTGGTGGAGGAGCGGAGGGTGCGGGCTGGGCAGTAGAAGGAGAGAAGGGAGGTGAGGTAGGAGGGGGCGAGGTGATGGACAGCCTTGAAGCCCAGGGTGAGGAGTTTCTGCCTGATGCGCAGATTGATCGGTAGCCATTGGAGGTTTTTGAGGAGGGGAGTAATATGTCCAGAGCGTTTCTGGACAAAGATAATCCGGGCAGCAGCATGAAGTATGGATTGAAGTGGAGAGAGACACGAGGATGGGAGATCAGAGAGAAGGCTAGTGCAGTAGTCCAGACGGGATAGGATGAGAGCTTGAATGAGCAGGGTAGCAGTTTGGATGGAGAGGAAAGGGCGGATCTTGGCAATGTTGCGGAGCTGAGACCGGCAGGTTTTGGTGACGGCTTGGATGTGAGGGGTGAATGAGAGAGCGGAGTCGAGGATGACACCAAGGTTGCGGGCTTATGAGACGGGAAGGATGGTAGTGCCGTCAACAGAGATGGGAAAGTCAGGGAGAGGGCAAGGTTTGGGTGGGAAGACAAGGAGCTCAGTCTTCGACATGTTGAGCTTTAGGTGGCGGGCAGACATCCAGATGGAGATGTCCTGAAGGCAGGAGGAGATGCGAGCCTGGAGGGAGGGGGAGAGAGCGGGGGCAGAGATGTAGATCTGGGTGTCATCAGCGTAGAGATGACAGTTGAAGCCGTGGGAGCGAATGAGGTCACCAAGGGAGTGAGTGTAGATTGAGAACAGAAGGGGACCAAGCACTGAACCTTGGGGAACCCCCACAGTAAGAGGATGGGAGGGGGAGGAGGAGCCTGCAAAAGAGACTGAGAAAGAACGACCGGAGAGATAAGAGGAGAACCAGGAGAGGACGGAGTCTGTGAAGCCAAGGTCAGGTAACGTGTTGAGGAGAAGGGGGTGGTCCACAGTGTCAAAGGCAGCTGAGAGGTCGAGGAGGATTAGGACTTAACTCACTGGGCCTCAGTTTCCTCTGTCAAATGGGGGTAGAATAACTGTTTTGCCTTCCAGAATGGAAGTCCCATAGGGGACAAAGGTTATGTTTGATGTTATTATCTTGTATCTACCCCCAGTACTTAGCACATAGTAAGCACTCAATAAAGGCCATTATTATAATTCAGTCAATCAATAGAGAAGCAGTGTGGCTCAGTGGAAAGAGCAGAGGCTTGGGAGTCAGCAGTCATGGGTTCTAATCCCAGCTCCGCCACCTGTCAGCTGTGTGACTTTGGGCAAGTCACTTAACTTCTCTGAACCTCAGTTACCTCATCTGTAAAATGGTGATTAAGACCGTGAGCCCCACGTGGGACAACCAGATTACCTTGTATCACCCCAGTGCTTAGAACAGTGCTTGGCACATAGTAATGAATCAATCAATCAATCATATTAATTGAGTGCTTACTGTGTGCAGAGCACTGTACTAAGCGCTTGGGAAGTACAAGCTGGCAACATATAGAGACAGTCCCTACCCAACAGTGGGCTCACAGTCTACAAGGGGGAGACAGAAAACAAAACCAAACATACTAACAAAATAAAATAAATAGAATAGATATGTGCAAGTAAAATAAATAGATTAATAAATATGTACAAACATATATACATATATACAGGTGCTGTGGGGAAGGGAAGGAGGTAAGATGGGGGGGATGGAGAGGGGGACGAGGGGGAGACAAAAACCATTGTTGTTATTATTATTTGAGTTTTTATCATGTGCAGAGCACTGTACCAAGCCCTTGGGAGAATACAACAGAGTTGGCAGATAGGTTCCTTGCTCACAATGAATTTACAATTTAGAGGAGGAGACAGTACAATAAATAAATTATGGGTATATCCATATGTGCTGTTAGGCTGAGGATGGCTCATTGTGAGAAAGGAACATCTCCACCAACTCTATTATTTTGTACTCTCCCAAACACTTGCATAGTACGCACTCCATAAATATGATGGATTGACAGGTGGAGTAAAAGTGTACTGATCTAAGTGCATAGAGGATGCAGAGAAGCAGCATGACTCAGTGAAAAGAGCATGGGCTTTGGGGTCAGAGGTCATGGGTTCGATTCCCGGCTCTGCCACATGTCTGCTGTGAGGCCTTGGGCAAGTCACTTAACTTCTCGGAGCCTCAGTTACCTCATCTGTAAAATGGGGATTAAGACTGTGAGCCCCACGTGGGACAACCTGATCACCTTGTATCCCCCCCCCCACCAGTGCTTAGAGCAGTGCTTTGCATGTAGTAAGCGCTAAACAAAGTTCATCATTATTATTAGAAGGGAGCGGGTGTTGGGGAAAAAGACGGAGGCCTCTTGGAGGAGATGTGACCTTAATAAGGCTTTGAAGGTGGGGAGAGTTGTGGTCTGGTGTATATGGCCGGGGAGGGAACTCCAGGCTTAGGGGGAGGACTTGGGAAAGGAATCCCCTCTGGATTGTGACTTCACTGTGGGCAGGGATTGTCATTCTTTCTTGTTGTACTGTACTTTCCCAAGTGCTTAGTACAGTGCTCTGCCCAAAGTAAGCACTCAATAAATACGACTGAACTGAATGGGGTCGGCAATAAGACAGATGAGATTGAGGCACAGTGAGGAAGCCAGCGCTAGAGGAATGAAGTTATTATTCATTCATTCATTCAATTATTTTAATTGAGCGTTTACTGTGTGCAGAGCACTGTATTAAGCACTTGGGATGTACAGGTCGGCAACTTATAGAGATGGTCCCTACTCAACAAAGGGCTCACAGTCTAGAAAGGGGTGACAGACAACAAAACAAAACATGTAGACAGGTGCCAAGTAGTCAGAACAAATAGAATTAAAGCTAATTTTAATTTACTAATAGAATAGTAAATATGTACAAGTTAGAGTGATAAATCAATCAATCAATCATATTTATTGAGCGCTTACTGTGTGCAGAGCACTGTACTAAGTGCTTGGGAAGTACAAGTTGGTAACATATAGAGACAGTCCCTACCCAACAGTGGGCTCACAGTCTAAAAGGGGGAGACAGAGAACAAAACAAAACATACTAACAAAATAAAATAAATAGAATAGATATGTACAAGTAAAATAAATAAATAAATAGAGTAATAAATATGTACAAACATATATACATATATACAGGTGCTATAAGCACATATACAGGTGCTGTGGGAAGGGGAAGGAGGTAGGGCGGGGGGATGGGGAGGAGGAGAGGAAAAAGGGGGCTCAGTCTGGGAAGGCCTCCTGGAGGAGGTGCGCTTTCAGTAGGGCTGGAGCTGGAGGACGGCCACCACCCCCCACCCCACGGAAAGGGTGTAAAGGGTGGGGGGGAATGGGGTTATTAGAAGAGATGCTACTGCACTAGCTACCACCACCCTCACCTCTCCAGAGTTCCTTCCACTCCTAAAATCAATCAGTCGCATTTATTGAGCGCTTACTGTGTGCAGAGCACTGTACTAAGCCCTTGGGATGTACAAGTTGGCAGCATATAGAGACGGTCCCTACCCAACAGTGGGCTCACAGTTTAAAATGGCCTCTCAGTCCCAGAGGCCTGGGCAATGCTCATGCTGGTGGCAGCATCCAAAAGTTTCCCTTGCTGCCACTCCACTGTCAACTCTGGTGCCAGGCCAGTCGGGTGGATACCTCCGGGCTTTATTTTCTGAAAAAGGGTAGAAAGCCCCAGCTTTCGTGGGAAAAAAATGATTAAATCCTGAACTCAACACCCTTATTTCTAAAATAAAATTACTTTTTTCTTAACGGTGTTTAAGGGCCTACTATGTGCTAAGAATTGTATTAAGCACCGATGTTGACACAGGATTATCATCATCATCAATCGTATTTATTGAGCACTTACTGTGTGCAGAGCACTGTACTAAGTGCTTGGGAAGTACAAGTTGGCAACATATAGAGACAGTCCCTACCCAACAGTGGGCTCAAAGTCTAAAAGAGTGGGCTCACAGTCTAAAAGTCTACTAATTTATCGGGTTCGACAAAGTCCTTATCCCACATAGGGCTCACAATCTTAATCTTCTAGACTGTGAGCTTCTAGACTGTGAGCCCGTTGTTGGGTAGGGACTGTCTCTATATGTCACCGACTTGTACTTCCCAAGCGCTTAGGACAGTGCTCTGCACACAGTAAGGGCTCAATAAATATGATTGAATGAATGAATGAAAGATGAGGTCACAGAAGCACAGAGAAGTTAAGTGATTGCCCAAGGTCACCCAACAAATAAGGGGTGGGGTCAGGATTAGAACCCAGGACCTCTGACTCTCTGGCCCCTTCCTTCCTCTCCCCCTCGTCCCCCTCTCCATCCCCCCCATCTTACCTCCTTCCCTTCCCCACAGCACCTGTATATATGTATATATGTTTGTACATATTTATTACTCTATTTATTTATTTTACTTGTACATATCTATCCTATTTATTTTATTTTGTTAGTATGTTTGGTTTTGTTCTCTGTCTCCCCCTCTAAGACTGTGAGCCCACTGTTGGGTAGGGACCGTCTCTATATGTTGCCAATTTGTACTTCCCAAGCGCTTAGTACAGTGCTCTGCACATAGTAAGCGCTCAATAAATAAGATTGATGATGATGATGATGATGGCCCGTGCTCCTTCCACTAGGCAATCCTGCTTCATTCATTAACATAGACTGAAAAGTTATACTGGTCAATATTCAAATTAACTTTTAACTGCTTTAACCTGGAAAATAATCCGTTACATTTGTGTGGCTATGGATTACCAAAGTCATTTTAAGGGTAGGAGGGACCTAGCAGAAGCCTAAAAGGGAAACACAAACCAGGAGCAGAGCTTGATTGGGCTGAAGTCCAGGTTTCAGTGGTGCACATCAAGTTTGTTCCATTCAATTGTATTTATTGAGTGCTTACTGTGTGCAAAGCACTGTACTAAGTGCTTGGGGCCTCACTCTCATTTCTTGACAGTGACAATGACACTTGGAGGCGGTGTGGCCTAGTGGAAAGAGCATGACACAAGACTGCCAGTCAGGAGACTAGGGTTTGAGTCAAACCCCAGCGTGGCCATTGGTCTACTTGGGCAAGTCACTTTATCACTGTGGCCTCAGTTTCCCCATCTGAAAGATGGGAATAAAATAGATTTTTGAGCTCCGGGTGGGCCAGGGACTGTGTCCAATCTCATAACCTTGTACCTACCCCGACTCTTAGCACTTAATAAGCAATTAAGAAATGCCATAATTATTGTAGTCAAAAACAAGAAAAGTGTCTCCAGCCTGAAAATTCATGTTGCCTAAATTAGGCCTTAGGCCCGAGGCAGTGTGTTATCCACAGTAATCAGGAATGAAATGCTGCCGATAATGGCATTGATCAAGGAAATTAATGTAATGAGTGGCTATTACTCAAAGTTTCAGGTGCCAATTTCTAAGACTATTGCTTCCATATTCTTTAAGGATTTTCAAAGTGGTGGGGATGGAGATGTTCCAAAGATTTTAAACAAGGACATACCATAGCTGCTTTCCCAAGCTATTCATTCATTCAATCGTATTTATTGAGCGCTTACTGTGTGCAGAGCACTGTACTAAGGGCTTGGGAAGGTTATTTCACCTCCTTGTCATTAGGTCTACCTGCCCTTGCCCAAACTACTTTCCTTAGACTTTAGTTTTGTTACATGTAAATTGAGGTCAACAAATGAACAGACAATGACTGGTATGTAGAAATGATTTAGGGGATTCCTTGAATCTGAGACCTAAGATGAACACGGATATGTTTTTCTTTCGGTGGTGCCCAGCTAACGAGAATACTTTTTAAATCTCTGTGGCCCAGATATTAGACTAGTTTACAGACAGACCTTGAGGTATCAGGATTTTCATTTTCCGTTGTCTTTTAAGAGATTGAATGCAGCCTTACACGTGGGTGCTATTTTTTTGTTTGTTGGCTCTGCCTTGGGCTTTGTTTGCCGTTGGTGTGACCCTGTGACCGTTTGACCAGCTTCTCCTGCCCCGGCTCCAGTCCCAGCGGGGTCAACATCCTCCCCTACTTCCATCAAAACCTCGGCAGGGACCACTGATGCGGAAGAGGCCACCCGAATTTTGGCCGAGAATAGGCGGCTGGCTCGGGAGCAGCGAGAGAGAGAGGAACGGGAAAGAAAGGAGAAAGAAGACCTTGAGAGGTAAGAGGGGTGGGGAGAGGAGTGTGCCCACAGGTCTAAGTGGGGAGATGTAGTACAAAGTTAAATTGAGGGGTGCGTTTGGACGACTTTTGGTCTTGGTCTGTTGAAGACCTAGAGGCGATTCAAAGGATGAAAAGAGCCTTCAAGAGTATTCCTCAGCTGAGTCAATCTGTTCACTCAGCGCCTCTCAAAATAGGTTCTCACCCGACCACTCTTCCTTCCAGACAATCCTCCACTCAAACTTTGACATTTGTATATATGTTTGTACATATTTATTACTCTATTTATTTATCTATTTATTTTACTTGTATATATCTATTCTATTTATTTTATTTTGTTAGTATGTTTGGTTTTGTTCTCTGTCTCCCCCTTTTAGACTGTGAGCCCACTATTGGGTAGGGGCTGTCTCTATTTGTTGCCAAATTGTACTTCCCAAGCGCTTAGTACAGTGCTCTGCACACAGTAAGCGCTCAATAAATACGATTGATGATGACCCAGCGAGGTGAGGTAATCAAGATGCCAACTCACGCATTTCCCATCAGCTGTGGACATATTCATCACCATTTTGCTCAGAGTATCCAAGCTTTCCGATGAGCAACTGGAGAATCAGCATCATCTGGTGGAAAGAGCACATCCCTGGATGTCAGGGGATATGGGTTCTAATGCTGGCTCTGCCGCTTGACAGCTGTGTGACCTTGGGCAAGTCACTTAATTTCTCCCTGCTTTAGTTTTTCCATCTGTAAAATGTGTATTAAACTCTGAGCCCCATGTGGAACTGGAACTGTGTCCAAACTATCTTTTATCTGTCCCAGGGCTTCATATAGTATTTGGTACATAGTAAATGCTTAACAGATACCGCAATTATTATTGTTATTATTAGCAACAGAGGCCGTAGGGCTTCAACCGTAGAGGTTTATTTACAGCTCTCGGCCTTTTGAGTCTCCTCCCACAGGACACCAAGGTGGGAGGCTGAACTTAGTCCATCTAGCAGGTCATCCGATGTGATCCCAAAACGGGGAATGTTGAAGTGGCAGACCCCTCCTCCCAACCTTTCTCTCCCGGCCCAGGGTCTTGTGCTCTGCCCGACTTTACTCTCCCCAGTCCAGCTTCCCTGAAACCACCTCCTGCGTATCACCATCCTAGGCGAAAGAAGGAAGAATTGGCCCAGAAGCTGGCGGAGGAGAGGGCTCGCCGAGAGGAGGAATCCCGCCGGCTGGAGACCGAACGGAAGGAAAGAGAGCAACAGCAGGCCCGGGAAAAGGAAGAGCAGCTGCGTCAGCAAGCGGAAGAGAGAGAACAGAGGGAGAGGGAAGAGTTGGAACGAATTCAGAAGCAGGTTAGTACCCCAGCCCTTCCCCAAGCCATCAAACCGTATGGCTGGAAGGGAACCGAACAACAGGTCATGATGGAAGAAGATTCCCTTTACTACCAGTGCGACCTGTGTGGGCAGAAGAGCTGGCAAAAAGTAAAATTCATATTCGGACTTATAATTTCTTAGACTCTGAGCCCCATGTGGGATGGTGACTGTATATTGTGTATCTTTTATCTACTCTGGCACTTAGTACTGTGCTTGGCACATAGTAAGCACTCATTATGTTGCTATTAATTAAGCTTACATGCAAGGTAATGCCACCATTTGTTCAATTCTTCACTCCTGTACATTGTCTCTGGGGAGAGTCAGCCACTTAAGAATCAGGATGATGTATGTGATGCTTAATCCACCTCTTCCTCCTCTCCCTTCCTCAACCTTAGAGAAACATGAGCTCTAGCTCAATGAGTGTCTGTCAGTCCAAGGAATGAATGAGTGCCTTGTGTGGAGATCACTGTAGCAGACACTTGGGAGAATACAATGGATTAGTAGGCATGATCATTGACCTAGGGGTGCTAACAATCTAGCAGGGTAATTAGATTCTAAAATGATTATTAGTTGGACAAGAGGTTACATGCACGCATTAGTGCTTAAATAACAAGATAAACACAGTTGTGAGCTAAGTTGGGAAGCAACGTGGCTCAATGGAAAGAACACGGGCTTTGGAGTCAGGGGTCATGCGTTCAAATCCCGGCTCCACCAGTTGTCAGCTGTGTGACTTTAGGCAAGTCACTTAACTTCTCTGTGCCTGTTACCTCATCTGTAAAATGGGGATGAAGACTGTGAGCCCCCCGTGGGACAACCTGATTACCTTGTAACCTCCCCAGCGCTTAGCACTGTGCTTTGCATGTAGTAAGCATTTAATAAATGCCATCATCATCATTATTATTATTATTATTATTAAGTGTTTAGTTGTCATAGAGCTACTGAATAAAAAGTAGAGTATGTGTGTGGTGGGGAGGGGGGGGATAAAAGCAGAAAAAATAATTGGGGAAGACCCCCTGAGAGAGATGAGTTCATTTGGGCTTTGAAGATGGGGAAAGTGGTGGGCTGTGGATTTGAAGAAAGACAGAGTTCCAAGCCAGACAGAAGGATTATGAGCAACAGGAGTTGGAAACTGAAAAAATAAGAACGAGGAACAGCACGTAGGTTAGCTAAGAGGAACAAAGAGTGTGAGCTGAGGGGTAGTAGGAAAAGAGTGGATAAGGAGGAGGGAGACAGCTGATGGCCCAAAGCTGAGTTTTTGCTTGATGTTGAGGTTTTCGAAGAGTGGGCAAGCATGTGTGGAATGACGTTGTAGAAAAATAGCCAAAAGTGGAGTGAAGTATGGACTGGAGAATGGGGAAACTGGAGGGAAAGACCAAAAAGGAGACTGATTTAGTAGTCCAACAGAGATATGACAAACACATGAACCACTGTAGTAGGAATTTGAATGGAGAGTTAGTGGCAAATCCTGAAAATGTTCTGGAGGAAAAACCAGCAGGATTTGGAAGTGAGGGAGAAGTCAAGGCTAACGCCAAGGTTGAGGACTTGAGAGGCAGGGAGGATAGTTAGTGTTAACAAAAGTGTTGGTGTTTGCAGCTGTAGGAGGGAAAGTTAAGTGGAGGAGATATTCAATAGGGAAAATGAGGGGTTTAGTTTGGGACACATTGAATTTGAGCTGCTAGGGGAACATTCATTTGTTCATTCAATCGCATTTATTGAGCACTTACTGTGTGCAGAGCACTGTACTAAGCACTTGGGAAGTACAAGTTGGCAACATATAGCGACGGTCCCTACCCAACAGTGGGCTCACAGTCTAGACATCCAAGTGGAGATGTTCTGGAGATGGTAGAAAGTCTGAGATTGCAGAAAAGGAGAAAAGATAAGTTAGCAAGGTAGTTTTGGGAGTCATCAGATAGAACTGGGTAGTTGAAGCCTAAGAATCAGGGAAGGAACAACAAAAGAAAACAGGTTATTAGTTATTCTCCCCTGCCAAAAAACAAGGAAGCCCTACCCCACTTTGTGTTTTTTGGATGGATGGTGGCGTGGAACAACCCCTAGGTTTGTTGCAGGATGAATTTCCTGGATATGTGTTGAATACCGCCATCAGTGATAAGGAAATATGAGGGGGGATGCTGCACTGAAGCATTTTTTTTTGTCTGTTGAGCTGCCCTTGACACAAGTCTGAAATCATGTTCCTTTTGAAAACTGGAGGAAACATCCCCTACAATTGTCTGTACTAAACATATCCCATTCTGTATCCTTTAGAGGGAGGAAGAAGCTCGCGTGCGTGAAGAAGCGGAAAAAATTAGGCAAGAACGTGAAAAGCACTTCCAGAGAGAAGAACAGGAACGCCTAGAAAGGAAGAAGGTAACTGTGCTGGGTAGAGCTTGTGCGTCCCTTGTTCCAGTTTCTGAATTCATAGGATCCTCAGATTGGAAGAAATCCCAAGAGGTTAACTTGTACTTCCCTCTGCACATATCCCAAGCTAATGGATTTGGTCAGCCAACTTGTGCCTTACCTTATAATAATAACAGTAATGGCATTTATTAAGCACTTACTATGTGCAAAGCACAGTTCTAAGTGCTGGGGAGGTTACAAGGTGATCAGGTTGTCCCACAAGGGACTCACAGCCTTAATCCCCATTTTACAGATTACATAAACTGAGGCACAGAGAAGTTAAGTGACTGCCCAAAGTCTCACAGCTGACAATTGGCAGAACTGAGATTTTCAAAACCATGACCTCTGACTCCAAAGTCTGTGCTCTTTCCACTGAGCTTACTTACTTTCTCATGCTGCAACCTCGACCCTATCATCTTATTCTTTCTATAGAGGCAGGGAAGACAGACTGGCCAACATCTTTGTGTAATGGCCCTTTACTGACTTGAAAACCATTACTAGGTTGCCTCTTTTGCCTTCTTTCCTCCAGGCCACATAATCCTTTAAATTTTCTTCTTATTTTCCAACACTCTAATTAACTTTATGACTCTTCTCTGAATCCTTCCCAGCTTAAGCAGAGGGGACCAGGAGTCAAGAACAGAACTCCTGTGTTGATGAAATTCACTCTGTGAACCTCCACTCTGAGTGCCCGGGTTATTTTCAACAAGCGGCTTTGAGAGGTTTTTGAGACTCAAGGATTTGTGTTATCTATAAATGGACTGGAAACATAACAAAAACTGACCATTTTGTCCAACTCTGCTTTCCTTGTAGCGACTTGAGGAGATTATGAAAAGAACGAGGCGAACCGAAGCAGCGGATAAGGTATTGACGGCATCCCCTCCAAAGAGTGGCCTGATTCTTCTTGTGATTTCAGTTATTCTTTTCATTTACTAAAAGCAACCTCTTTTTTGTAGAAAGTGAATGAGCAGAGAAATGGAGATATTTCGAAGGGAAATATTCCTGGAGGAACAGGTATTGTTATGCCATACTGTAGACACAAAACAGCCAGTTCTGTGCTTTGAGGGGTTGAGTTCTTGTACATCCCTGAGTTTTGGGTTTTTTTTTTTGGGGGGGGGTTTAATAGTATTTATGTGCCAGGCATTGTTCTAAGTGCTGGGGTACACACAAGCTATTCAGTTTGGACACAGTCCATGTCCCACATGAGGCTCACAGTCTTAATCCCCATTGTGCAGATGAAGAAACTGAGGCTGAGAGAAGTTAAGTGACTTGTCCAAGTTCTCACAGCAGACGAGTGTCAGAGTCAGGATTGGAACCCAGGTCCTTCTGACTCCCGGTCCCATGCTCTATCCACTAGGCTGTGGGGCTTTTCCAAGTTAAGGAAAACTCACATTGTGGTACTGCCATATGCATGAACTTTCTGACGTGGTATTATGCCATGTCCAGACAGACTCCCTTTGTCAGAAAACCTTGCCAAAATTCTGCTTTTACATCCCAGGTAAAACCCTGGGATTGGATATTATCCTCAACAGTCGCACTCCTCTCATTCAGAGCAGAATCGGCTTTCTTTATTCATTAACAAATTAAAAATTGCTTCTTCCCTGTGTTTAATATGTGTTTTTGTTATATTCCTCTAGAATATAAGGTCCTTGTGGACAGGGATTAGGCCTACATCCCTAATGTATTAAACTCTCCCAATCAGTACAGTGTTATGCATACACAGTAGACATTGAATAAACAAACACCACTGACCACCTGAAGCTGGTGTTTAAAAAGCTTTCAAGTTGACAATAAATTGGATTTGTGTTTAATGTTTCTTTCATTTACAACAGGGCAAAGTAAAAAGAAGTTATCAGCAAATAGTAAACAAGAAACTCAAGCAAGAAATAAACCCTGCTTAATGGGCAGCTTATTAAATGCAGGGCTTTGAGCGACTGCCTGAAATTAGAGTCAATCCGTGGCTGGAATTTTTGAGCAGAAGTTGAGCTGTGATAGCATTTCCCATCAGGGTAGTAGGCTTCATGTAGAAGACTGTCCCATCTTTCCTGAATGTGAAGTTCTGACAATGGCATTTTCCTGCAGCTCAAAACCAATATATTTCATCCTGACACTTTTTTCTAATGATTTTAGGGTCAGGAGAATCTTTGGCTCTGTTTTGGGCTCTGTTTCTCATTGCTTTAACACTAAAAGTGGAAATTTAGATTGTAAATATGAGCCCAGCTTTACTGGCGTCTCTAATGAAGTCACTATCAACTGTGGTACCCTGGTTTTGGCATTAGGTGCAGTTATCTCCATTTGGGTGAAGAGCCGATTAAATAATAATGATAATAATGATGGTATTTAAGCACTTACTATGTGCAAAGCACTGTTCTAAGGGCTGGTTAAATGTACCTGGAGGTATGTTGAATGGAGGCATGAATATATTGATGCTGTACAGTTGCTCTGAATCACAAGTTTATTATCTCCCTGGAAACCTGTAGGGCTATCTCCACCTCCATGTGGAACAGACTCTCCAAAGAATGAAGAGTCAGGAACGAGCCCTCAAATGGCTATTGCTCATCAGCTGACAGGATCCAAGGATGGGTGAGTAGAG
The DNA here is from genome assembly GCF_015852505.1 of Tachyglossus aculeatus. NCBI lineage: Eukaryota > Metazoa > Chordata > Mammalia > Monotremata > Tachyglossidae > Tachyglossus > Tachyglossus aculeatus. The sequence continues at coordinate 81,010,508 of NC_052067.1, forward strand.
GAATTGGAACCCTTGAGACCTATTCACATCTAGTTTGTCACAGGAGACTAGGTTCTCTCTCGACGTATGAAACTTCAAAGAGAACCTAGGGGAAAGCAGCACGCAGTAGTGGAAAGTGCACAGGCCTGAAAGTGAGAGGGTCTGTGTTCTAATCCCACCTCCACCACTAGTGTGCTGTGTGACCTTGGGCACGTACGGAAGTACTCGGTGCCTCAGTTTCCTCATCTATAAAATGGGGATCCAGTACCTATTCTCCCTCCTACTTAGCCTGTAAGCCCCCTATGGGACCTAATTATCTTGTATCTACCCCAGTACTTAATGCGGTACTTGGCACATAGTAAGCACTTAACAAATGCCACAATTATTAAGTTATATATTCCTAGTAAAGACTCTACCTCAGTCACTCAATCAGTGGTATTTACTGAGTGCTTAACTATGTACAGAGAGAGTACAGTACAACATCATCAATCATATTTATTGAGTGCTTACTATGTGCAGAGCACTGTTGGTAGATACGTTCCTTGCCTATATGGAGTTTATATTCTAAAGAGGGAGACGGATGTTAAAATGAAGTAATTCATTCAATCATATTTATTGACTGCTTATTGTGTGCAAAGTGCTGTACTAAGTGCTTGGAAGAATACAATATAACAATAACAGACACATTCCCTGCCCATAACAAGCCTAAAATTAATTGAATCTGTTGAGCGCTTACTGTATGCAGAGCACTGTACTAAGCACATGGGAGGGTACAGTATAATGATATGAGAGCTGGTGGACACGTTCTCTGCCCACAATGAGCTTACAGTCTAGAGAAATACTGTCTGAGCATTTGGGAGAATACGTGGCCTAGTGGATACAGACCTCTAGACTGTAAGCTCGTTGTGGGCAGGGAACCTGTCTGCTCACTCTGTTGCTTTGTACGCTCCCAAGTACTTAGTAAAGTGCTCTGCATATACTAAAGCACTAAATAAAAAGCTTGCTATGGGCAGGGAACACGACTACCAACTCTGTTATATTCTACACTCCCAAGTGCTTAGTACAGAGCTCTGAACACAGTAAGTGCTCAATAATGCAGATGATTGTAACTCCATCATCGGAGGATTTGTTAAAGGCCCCCAAGATGCAGCACATCACTGGAATTGTTTGAAGACCTTTAGTCTCTGCCAAATGTGACAGGGAATGTCGACCCCGTAGTTCCTCAGTTCTGGCCCTGCCTGGCCATTGGTTCTTGGATCATTGTTCAGAAAACCATAGCGCGACACTGCAAGCCCCCGTTCTCAACAGCCAGTGCCAGAATTATAGTAGCACTGGAGACTTAAGAATCTTCCATTATTTTCTAAGAGTTTTATATGTTCCTGTTGACAGACATCTGTCTTCCATAATCCAGAAGGAAGCAGGTTTCCTCATACGCCATTCTATCCTGAGATTGGCACTAATTGGAAGATGAATTTTTGTACAGCAATACCTTTCCCTGTCTTGGCAATTATTAGCCTCCTGCAAAGCTGACAAGATTGGCCTCGCTGGGAGAATTATTATTAATGGCGTGGAGCACTCAGTCATGTTGTATAAACTACACAAAACCATTTTATCATTCCCTAAGGCAGCTATTAAGTGCTAATTATATCTCAGCCTTAAATGCACCTTGATTTGGAGACTAAAATGTATGCTTCCTAACTATTACTGTCACCCAGTGTCAGACGCAATACTTATAAGATGTTCAGTGCTGGTGGGAAAGATGAATGATCAAATGTCCCAGGATCAGAAGTATTTCAAGACCCCGGTTCTTACTGAAGACAAAAAGACAGAAATGGAACATATTAGGGAAGTGGGTTGATTTGAATGTGAATGAATAAGTGGGCTAAATTGTCCTTTAATTGAGCCTTAGAACCTACTAAGATATATATATATGTATGTGTGTGTGTGTATATATATATATATATATGCATGTGTGTGTGTATATATATATGTATGTGTGTGTATTATATATGTGTATGTATGTATGTGTATGTATGTGTGTATGTATGTGTGTGTATATATATGTGTGTGTGTATATATGTGCATGTATGTGTATATATATATGTGTATGTATGTGTGTATATGTATATGTGTGTGTATATATGTGTGTATGTGTGTATATATGTGCATGTATGTATGCGTATATATATGTGCATGTATGTATATATGTGTATATGTATGTGTATATGTATGTATGTATGTGTGTATACACATATGTATGTATGTGTGTATACATATATGTATGTATGTGTATATGTGTGTATGTATGTGTGTATATATGTGTATATAAATATATGTATGTGTGTATATATATATATAAATATATGTATGTGTGTGCATATATGTGTATATAAATGTATGCATGTATGTGTGTATATATGAGTATGTACGTATGTGTGTGTGTATATGTATGTATGTGTGTATATATGTATGTGTGTATATATGTATGTGTGTATATATATATGTATGTGTGCATATATATGTATGTGTGTATATATGTGTGTATGTATGTGTGTGTGTGTATGTATGTGTATGTATATATGTGTGTGTATATATATGTATGTATGTGTGTGTATATATATGTGTGTGTATGTATGCATGTGTGTGTGTATATATATGTATGTGTGTGTGTGTATATATGTGTGTGTGTGTGTGTGTGTGTGTGTGTGTGTGTGTGTATATATATATATATATATATATCTAAGAGGATGGTATATATCCCCTTGAGTAAAATGCATTTTATAGTATTGAAATAATTGACTATTCCTCCCCTATGCACTTGAGCATGTGGTAGCAATAGTATTTACTAAGCACTCACTGTGTGGCGAGCACTGTACCAAGCACTGAGCATGACTATATAGAGGGGATGTAGACATTTCTGATCATTCTTCTAATGACTCCTTTGATAGTTCCTCCTCCATATCAAGGCCCCAGTGGCCATCTCTTCTCTCTGGATTTATATCTGACCCCGAGTTTGCTATTTCATTCCAATGGACTTGTTTCCATCTCTATGTTGCACACGCCAAATCAGCCCATCAGTAGTATCTGTTGAGCAGCGTGGCTGAGTGGAAAGAGCACAGGCTTGGGAGTCAGAGGACCTCCGTTCGAATCCCAGCTCCTCCGCTTGTCTGCTGTGTGACCCTGGGCAAGGCACTTCACTTCTCTGTGCCTCAGTTACTTAAGCTGTAAAATGGGGATTAAGACTCTGAGCCCTATATGGGAGTTTACAATCTAAAAGGGCTTAGAACAGTGCTTTGCACATAGTAAGCGCTTAACAAATACCATTAAAAAAGGGAAAACAGACTAATAATAGCTTATAGGTAGGAAACAGAGCTTAAATAGGTGAATAAAATTATATTACTTTTTCTACACTTTTTAATATTTGTCAAGCACTTACTATGTGCCAGGCACTGTACTAAGCGCTGGGTTGGATACAAACAAATCAGGTTGAACACAGTCCATGACCCACATGGGGATCACAGTCTTAATTCCCATTTTACAGATGAAGTAGTGGGCACAGAGAAGTCAAGTGACTTGCCCAAGGTCACACAGCAGACAAGTGACCGAGCCAGGATTAGAAACCAACTCCCCTTACTCCCAGTCCCGTGCTCTTTCTGCTAGCTCATTCTGTTTCACTAGGCCACACTTCACTTCTCTCTAGTCACTCAGTCCTCTGCTTCCACCAACCTTTCTGATCTAATGGCCAAGAGAGCCTGCTATCATGTGATCACTGAGTTTCTTTTTCACTTCCCACGGGCAACATCCCATTTTGTCAACTGCCCAGACTCAGGATCTTGGAGTCTTCTCTGACTCTTCCCGTTCCTCACCTTCAAATATTCACCAAATCCTGCCATTTCATCCACTACCTATCTGCAAAATTCTCCTTTTCCTTCCATTTTCTGTATCTACATCTCTGCTCATCTTTCTGAACTGTCAGTTTCTCTACCCTGGACATCTCCTGTTTATTCTTTTCTCTGCCAAAATGCTGCCACAAATTATTTTCCTTACCAGGCACTTAAACTGCCATGACTCATCCTATCCCGACTGGATTACTGCGTCAGCCTCCTCTCTGATCTCCCATCCTCCTGTCTCTCCCCACTTGAATCTATACTTCACGCTGCTGCCAAATCATCTTTGTGCAGAAATGCTCTGGTCATGTTACTCCCCTCCTCAAAAATCTCCAGTGGCTACCAGTCAACCTATGCATCAGGAAAAGACTCCTCACCCAGCTTCAAGGCTGTCCATCACCTCGCCCCCTCCTACCTCACCTCCCTTCTCTCCTTCTCCAGCCCAGCCCGCACCCTCCACTCCTCTGCCGCTAACCTCCTCACTGGGCCTCGTTCTCACCTATCCCGCTGTCAACTCCCAGCCTACGTCCTTCCCACATATTGTACAACATGTTGTACTCTCCCAAGTGCTTAATACAGTGCTCTGAACACAGTAAGCGCTCAATAAATACAATTCACTGATTGAGAAATATCCTCGGGGTCACATTAATATTAATGTTAACCCCTCTCATTTTCTTTAAACTTCAGCAATACTGAAAACCAGCCAACTGAAAATGGAGTGTCTTCGCAGAATGATACTTTTGAAGAAATGATCGATTTACCCATTGGCTCTAAAGCAAACAGACTGGATGCCACAAACAGCGATGGAAGCCCAGAAATCCCTTTGACTCCAATTTTAGCCTTTGAGGATAAGGGAACTTTAGGGTCATTGCCTCAGGTAGATAGTGTCCAAACACAACAAACTGCAGGTAAGTCTGTCTTGGGCCATTTTACTGCATTATCCATTGTCAGAAGTAGATTTAATGTCCCTGAATGAGTTAGTTCATTTAAAAATCATCACCTTCAGCTTGTGATTGCTTCCACTGACCTGTTTGCCCCACGGGATTACTTTGTAGTGTGCGCCCGGTGTCCCTTCAGGCCACTGGAAAGAGAATGGAGATAACACAGAGTTTTCAGCAAACTGTAGAAATGATTTTTTTTATTGTCATTGTCACTTGTCTGTTGCGTGATCTGGAGCAAGCCAGTTAACTTCTCTGTGCCTCAGTTACAGCATCTGTAAAATGGAGATTGAATCCTCCTTCCTCTGACTGAGAGTCCTAGGTGGGACGGGGACTGTCTCCAACCTGATTATCTTGTATTTACCACAGTGCTTAGAGTAGTGCTTGACACATAGTAAGCGCTTAACAAACACCATAAATACATGTATGTGTGTGTACACATACACCATAGACACCATTAATATATACATTATATGCAATTAATATATACAATATATGGGTTTATATATCATGCACATGCACCATATATCATTATACATATATTCATATATTAAACATATCCATCATTAATATATACAATATATGGGTTCCAAGACCATATACATTAAGTTCAACACCCTCTTCTGCAGTTTGCTTTTAAGCCATCATGAATATCTACCATTCCTTATGTGAAGGAATTCTAAAAGCTCTCTCCTAGAATATCCCACTGGTCCTTTGGAAAGCTAGAGGAGACATCCCAAACTCTTTAGTTATTAATACTAACGGTTGCATTAACATTACTATTCAAACTTTCTTGAGTTTTTATAGGGCTGTTATTTTTCCAAAGCACTTTCAACATGAGTGATCTTGTGTTGTCACAACATCCCTGTGAAACAGGGAGAAAGAAATGAGAAAACTGAGGCACAAAGAAGTTAAATGACTTGTCCAAGGCCACAAAGCAAAGCCAGGAATGGAGCTGAGACTAAAACTCAACTCCTCCCCAGAAGGCCCATGCTCTCTCCGCTAGACCATAAGGTGGAATAGCACTGTAACTTCTCTGCTTATTCCTTCTCCAGGGAGCACTGCACCAGAATCAGTGTTGCTCACATGTTTATTGAGCACTTACTGTGTGCAGAGCACTGTGCTAAGCGCTTGGGAAGTACAAGTTGGCAACATATAGAGATGGTCCCTACCCAACAGTGGGCTCACAGTATAGAAGGGGGAGACAGAGAACAAAACAAAACATATTAACAAAATAAAATAGAATAGATATGTACAAGTAAATAATAATAGAGTAATAAATAATATAAATAAATAAATAATAAGTGATAGAGTAATAAATACGTACAAACATATATACATATATACAGGTGCTGTGGGGAAGGGAAGGAGGTAAGGCGGGGGGATGGAGAGGAGGAGGAGGGGGACACCCACCCACCGTGGAAAAAAAAAAATAGAGATTGTGAGACACAGGAAGACAGCCAGCCAGAGAGATAGCATGGGTGATCCTGGGGTTTCTGCTGATTTTTCCTATTAGACAGATTTTTTTAAAAGGGCTTGAGAGCCACTGATCTAATCCATCTCAGGGCATCCTCCAGGGAAAGGGATAACATGATCTTGGAAAGGGAGTCCAGGGCCTATCAACAACTGGTGGCACTGGGGTTCCCAGTTATCGTTCCTGGGGAACACCACCAAGGGGTCACATGTGGGTCAGATGGATTGGGAACTGGAAAATCGAGGCCACAGGTTGAATCAGTCAACTGATGGTATTTATTGAGCACTTATTACATGCAGAACACTGTACTAAACACAGAGTACAATACAACAGAATTATCAGACACATTCCCTACCTGTAACAAGCTTTAAGTCTAAAGGTGGATGTTGTTTCCCTGCTGTCAGTCTAGAGCCTTTGAAAATCAGTATCGGTGAAGGGACAGATGGCGTGAAAGTATGAGCTCTTAAAATCAACGTTTGAGTGAATGCCGCAATAATCTATTCCCTCTCTTCTTTGTTTCCTAATCTAGAAGTTATCTGACCATTTCTTCTGGTGAACCAAAGGTGAAATTTAGACCGACATCTACAGTTGATGGATTCCTTCCCCACTATGAAGGAGTAGTTTCCCCCACCTCCAGTTTTCTAAAAAAATTCTCAAATGTCTTTTTTGAAAAGACTTTATTAAAACCAGCTGCAGAAATATTAGGGAATAGACTGGATTCCTTTTATAGTAGTTTTCACCTGTAGAAAAGAATTCATGCTTCATCTGTGCTGCTTTAAAATGGTTTTTTCTAATGGGCTCCTCCTTAGCAAATCAATATTTTCTGCATTCTTAACAATTGAAAGGCACTAGGTTTTGAAAAGAAATGGGCAATTAGGGGGTTTAAAAAAGTGATTTTTTTTAAGATGTGTATTTTGCTTTTAAAAGCTATAATGTAAAATTGGCAAAAGAAAAAAAAAACTTACCTTTTACACACCTAATACTTGAAAAACTATATACCTCATCACCCTATAGGTAGGGCTATTTGAGGTGTTTCTTTTGAGCCTACTGGTTTATATATTATTGCAAATAACCTTATTTATACAACCAAATAAACTGGCTTCTGTATCAGGGTCTCAAAAACATAACTCCTACTTGGACATTCTGTAAATTCAAACATCATTGTTTTCTTCTTGCATCTTTAAAAAAAACAAACAAACAAAGGAAAGGTTGGAAGATGTGAAAAGTGAAAAGCATTATTTTTTCATGAAGAGAGAAAATAAATCCTGTGAAGTTCTCTTACAGTGTATTTATGAAGTTTGTCTCTTTAAGGAAAGGGAATTCAATAAAATAAGAAAACCATGGAAAACGGCATTGAAAATTTGACTTATTGGGTTGGTTCTCAGAGTACCGTAAGAGACCTTTGACAACATCAAGTTCTCTAAGTCCTGTAAATTGCTGCTGTCCTCAGTGACAAAGGAGTTGTCTCTTGCCTTATTGGATCATGAAGCTACATGGGGGAAATCCGGTTTTGAGTTTTCTTTCAGAATAAAAGAAGAACTTGGTTTTGCTCGTTTCAGAGCAGATGGAATGTTTTCTGTGTTTATTGTGCAGTTCTCAGATGAGGTATGCTTGTAGTAGAGGCTACTGGCTTGACTTTCTGCCACTTGTTCTTTTTTTTAATCCAGTTTTCATTCCACACACTTCACTTTTGCTGCTACTGAGCATGACTGTAAAGTAAGACACTGCACTTTTTTCCTTTATAGACAATGCTCTTAACAGTGAAAATAAACTACTGATTTTGTTGTGTCTGAAATGCCACTAATAAACAACTTTGCAGAAAGTCTAGCAAAGGCACTCTGAGGGAAAGAATGACTTTTATATGAAGAATATTTGAAACTTTGACTATCAAATGCTACAGGGTGTGTATTTTGCATTAAGGGGATTGGTTAATTACTGAAATTCAGCAAGGAATATTTCATCTATTAGAAATGAAAAAAATTCAGTGTGTCATAATGGTATTTGTTAATCTGGTGTATTTTAGAAATAGCTGTGGAACAGTAAGAATGATTTGGGTTCTTTTTTCCTGGTTTCTTTTAAAGTTGTCCATGTACATAGATGTCTTATTAAAAAAAAATCTGATCTAAATATGTCTTTTTCTTTAAATTGTCAGAACACGGGGTTCAAAATAAAGTGTGTTTGAAGTATTTTTTACTTCTGGGTGTTTTGTTGCCACAGTGCTCTGTAGAGTTTGGTGACTCTTGAAAGTTTTTTCAGACTGCTTAACTTGAATGTTATGAAATTTTGCAACTTCCCCATAGATCAAACCAATCACAAATAATAGGATAAGGTTATTTATAACCTAGCAGTTTTGACCGCCTTTCCTAAGTATTTTTTCCTTGATACTTTGGGATATTGGAGTAAAAATTGGTGGTCAAAGCTCTTTAGCTGCATTAGCTGTAAATATAAACTGAAAGGTTTTTTTGAGGAATCCAGCTAAAATTGGTTATACTCTCCTCTACACTCCCCTAAAAAGGCATTGATAAACTGATTCTAAACTTTAACACTGATCTTGAAAGTTTTTCAGCACATTCCCTTCCTGACCTCAAGTCCAAAATAGGGAGGGAGGAAGGGAGAGAGAGAGAGAGATTGAGATTGATTCACACCCACCTACCCCCAACTTTGAGAGTAAGACTCTGGGAATTAACTCTATCATCCCATTAGTCAGAGCACCAAGCCAATGAATTCCAGATTTTAAAACATTAAATTGAACATCTCTTAGCCATTTCTCTCTCCCATCCCCTCATCCCTGGCAGGAGAGCCCACTCTGACTCATTTTGGGTTCTGCCTAAAAGATGTGTCGGGCACTGTATTAAGCACAGGGGTAGATATAAGTTAAACAGGTTGGACACAGACCTTGTCCCACACAGGGCTCACAGTCTTAATCCCCATTTTACAGATGAGGGAACTGAAGCACAGAGAAGTTAAGTGACTTTGCCCAAGGTCACACAGCAGACAAGTGGCGGAGCCAGGAGTAGACCCCAGCTCCTTCTGATTCCAAGGCCTGTACTCTATCCACTAGCCACGCTGCTTCAAAAATCTTTCCTTGTGCTAATTATTTCGTAATGTTCTCTCCCAAGCACTTAGTACTAAGTGCAGTGCTCTGCCCATTGTAAGTCCTCAATAAATACAATTGATTGATTCCTTCTAGATTGGAAGCTCCTTTTGGGCAGGGAATGTGTCTACCAACTGTTATATTTGCACCCTTTCTAATGCATAGTACAGTGCCTGTCACACGGCAGGGTCCTCAATAAACACCATTGATTTTAGGGCAACGATAAAATAGTTGAGTGACCAGGTTTTGCAATCATAAAGTAAACATTTACCACACGGTTTCTCAGATCATGATATTCCATCCTTTGTTTTTCAGCAGATGGCCTAAGGGGCTAGGACTGATGATCATAGCTACTCATAAATCTCATTTCTCATTGGTTCCACACTATTTGTTCCAAGCTCTTGGGGAGGGAAAATGATGAATACGTCCATCTGTGTGTGATTTACAGGCTGCCGCTACCTTGGAAACATTCTCCTATTTCTACTGTTTGTGAGGGTGAATTGTCCTTGTTTAATTTAAACTGATGAGTCATCATCTAGTTTTGGATGGAATTAAATTCAGGGTATATTCTGTCTCATCCCCCTGCCATTTGCCTACAGCTAGCGTTCCCAATCATTTGACTGAGATATGTACCTGATTTCTGGTCTAGAGAGGATTTGGACAAGTACATTTTAGTTACTTTGATAAACTAATGGGTTCTAAATGAAAAGGTTAACCAGTCCCATTAGCCATGTTCTAAAACAGGGATGACTTCCTGTAAAAATCTCCCAATAAGGAAACTTGTGTTGACTTGTGTGTGGAGTGAGACCTATTTGAAAATGCTCAGAACTTGGAGTCAGGTCCTTCTGACTCTCGGGACTGTGTTCTAGCCCTAGGCCATGCTGTTTTCCTGGACTGTGAGCTCCCTGTTGGGTAGGGACTATGCCTGACCTGATTATTTTGTATCTCCCCCAGTGCTTGGTACAATTCTTGGCACCAAGTGAGTACTTAGCAAATACTGGAATTTTTTTAATGGCATTTGTTAAGTGCTTACTATGTTCTAGGCACTGTAATAATATTAATAATGATGCCATTTATTAAGTGCTTACTATGTGCGAAGCACTGTTCTAAGCGCTGGGGAGGATCCAAGGTTATCAGCTTGTCCCAAGTGGGGCTCACAGTCTTAATCCCCATTTTACAGATGAAGTAACTGAGGCACAGAGAAGTCAAGTGACTTGCCCAAGGTCACACAGCTGACAAGTGGCGGAGCTGGGATTAGAACCCATTACCTCTGACTCCCAAGCCCGGGATCTTTCCACTGATCCATGCTGCTTCTCAGCACTGTACTTGTGGGGTAGTTACAAGCTAATCAGCTTGGACACAGTCCACGTTCCACATGGGGTTCATCAATCAATCAATCATATTTATTGAGCGCTTACTGTGTGCAGAGCACTGTACTAAGCGCTTGGGAAGTACAAGTTGGCAACATAGACAGACGGTCCCTACCCAACAGTGGGTTCATAGTATTCATCCCCATTTTACAGATGAGGTAAGTGATTCATCCAAGGTCATACAGCAGAGAAGGGGCAGAGTCATATTCAATCCTTGGTCCTTCCTAAAGCTTTCTCCATAATATTTCCCAGATTCACTCCTGCCTCTCCATCCAACAGCCTTCACCCAAGTTCAAGTTCTCCCAATAACACAGGTAAGACTACTAGTACTACTTCGATAGTATTTAAGTACTTACTATGTGCCAAGGACTGTACTAAACATTGGGGTAGATATGAAATAATCAGGTCCCACGTGGGACCCACAGGGCTGCAAGCTTTAGCACTTGATTGAATGTGAGAACTGAATAGCAGTGAGTAATAATAATGATGGCATTTGTTAAGCATTTACTATGTGCAAAGTACTGTTCCAAGCACTGGGGAGGTTACAAGGTGATCAGGTTGTCCCACGTGGGGCTCACAGTCTTAATCCCCATTTTACAGATGAGGTAACTGAGGCACAGAGAAGTTAAGTGACTTGCCCAAAGTCACACAGCTGACAGTGGGGTAGGGATTCAAACCCATGACCTCTGACTCCCAAGCCCGTGCTCTTTCCACTAAGCCACGCTGCTCAAAGTGTCTGCCGCCAAGGTTATGGAGGTAGGGGCACAAGAAAATAGGAAACTAGTGTTTTATGTTGCTCTATTTGTTTTAACGTTTGGCTTGAGCGTTGCTTTATGAAAATGAAACCGAGAGAACTCCAACGCAAGACGAGGGGTGTTTAATTCTGTGGACGGTTCAGCTAAAGTGTTCTTTTTGTAAAGTGATCTGAAGGAAAGAGATTAAATCAGGGGTTGGTGGCCCTTTTTTTTTTTAGAAATTCATTCATTCAATTGTATTTATTGAGCGCTTACTGTGCTCTGCACACCGTAAGCGCTCAATAAATACGATTGATGATGATGATGCAGAGCACTGTACTAAGCTCTTAGAAAGTACAATTCGACAACAGGGACAATCCCTACCCAACAATGGGAAGAAATGTAGAGAATGGAACAAAACATGTCTCTGAGCTGTTGGTGGGCCCAATCAGACTATTTAAACCCATACGAATTTACATTACTTCATTGTGGAGGTGAATTTAATAATAAAGTGAATATTATCCCCACTGAGGTGGGGACAGGCAGATTGGGGTACATGTCGTCTTCTATGTGGATACACAAAAGCTCTAATAATAATAATAACAATAATAATAATAATAATAATAATGGCATTTATTAAGCGCTTACTATGTGCAAAGCACTGATCTGACCTCATGGTCAGGAAATCTTGCACTTTTCACTTTAACCTACTCACTGTACCTCAATCTTGCCACTGTCTCCTTGCCTCCCCCTTTTAGACTGTGAGCCCATTGTTGGGTAGGGACTGTCTCTATATGTTGCCAATTTGTACTTCCCAAGCGCTTAGTACAGTGCTCTGCACATAGTAAGCGCTCAATAAATGCAATTGATGATGATGATGATCTACCCTCTGTCCTGGAAATCCCCCCTCCGTATAGAGAAGCAGCGTGGCTCAGTGGCAAGAGCACGGGCTTTGGAGTCAGAGGTCATGGGTTTCAATCCTGCCTCCGCCAATTGCCAGCTGTGTGGCTTTGGACAGGTCCCTTAACTTCTCTGTGCCTCAGTTCCCTCATCTGTAAAATGGGGATTAAGACCGTGAGCCCCACGTGGGACAACCTGATCGCCTTGTGTCCACCCAGCGCTTAGAACAGTGCTTTGCACATAGTAAGCGTTTAACAAATACATTGTTATTATTACACCTGTATATATGCATATATGTATTACTCTATTTTACTTGTACATATCTATTCTATTTTTTTATTAATATGTTTTGGTTTGTTCTCTGTCTCCCCCTTCTAGACTGTGAGCCCACTATTGGGTAGGGACCGTCTCTATATGTTGCCAACTTGTACTTCCCAAGTGCTTAGTACAGTGCTCTGCACACAGTAAGCGCTCAATAAATATGATTGACTGATTTGGAGCCAGTCTGAGAGGAAACTCTCCACTCTCATTAGCACCCAAATGAGAAGATGGGTAAGAAGGGTCCTAATCTGGGTTAGATCTGAATTCTAATCCCGGCTCTGCCACCTGTCTGCTGTGTGACTCTGGGCAAGTCACCCCTGTGGGCCTCGGTTACCTCCTCTGTAAAATGGAGATTCAGACTATGAGCCCTTTGGGGGATAGGGACTCGGTCCAACCTGATTAGCTTGTATCTATGCCAATGCTTAGTACAATGCTTGGCACATAGTGAGCACTTAAATACCATTAGAAGAAAAAGAGGAGGAAGTAGGTAAGGTTGGCATTTGCCAACTCTCTGCATGCCCCAGGGGCCCAGGGGTTGTGGAGGGAGGGAAAAGACAGAGAGAGAGGTGTGTGTGTGTGTGTGTGTGTGTGTGTGTGTGTTTTTATGGGAGTGGCAAGGGTGAGAGAGAAAGCCAACTTACTTTTGTTTTCATTCTTCTGCTTCCCTGTGCTGCTTCCGGACCTGGTGCTCTGGAAGCGGCTGACCCTTTCTCTAATCCAGCACCTATGGAGACAGTGATGAGTACACATAGTAGTAATAATAACAATAATAATAATAATGGCATTTGTTAAGTGCTTACTAATGTGCAAAGCGCTGTTCTAAGCTCTGGGGAGGATACAAGGTGATCAGGTTGTCCCACGTGGGGCTCACAGTCTTAATCCCCATTTTACAGATGAGGTAATTGAGGCCCCGAGAAGGGAAGTGACTTGCTCACACAGCTGACAATTGGCAGAGCCGGGATTTGAACCCCTGACCTCTGACTCCCAAGCCCGGGCTCTTTCCACTGAGCCACGCTGCTTCTCAAAAGTACAAAGGTACACACATGGCACAGGGGCTGTGCTCAACCCCCGCCCTGCAGCTTCCCTGTCCCACCACGCAGCCCACCCTGGGCACGCATAGAGGCTACTCACATGCCTGGCACAGTTTCCTACTCACCTTGGCTGGTACAACTCAATCAATCAATCAATCGTATTTATTGAGCACTTACTGTGTGCAGAGCACTGTACTAAATGCTTGGGAAGTACAAGTTGGCAACATATAGAGACAGTCCCTACCCAACAGTGGGCTCACAGTCTAAAAGGGGGAGACGGAGAACAAAACCAAACATACTAACAAAATAAAATAAATAGAATAGATATGTACAAGTAAAATAAATAAATAGAGTAATATGTACAAACAAGCTGTTCACTGATGCTGGTGGGGAGCAAGAGGAGGGGAGGGTACTGGTGGGAGCAGTTCCTGCTCCTCTTCTCATCTGCTTGAAGAGTGAAAGTCATCACCTTGGGGCACTGCTTGGCTTCCTTTTGGATCAAATAATAATAATAATTATGATACTTGTTAAGCAAGGTGTGTCAAGCACTGTTCTAAGCACTGGGGTAGATACAAGTTAATCAGGTTGGGCACAGTCCCGATGCCGCATGGGACTCACACTCTTAATCCCCATTTTACAGATGAGGTAACTGAGGCACAGAGAAGTGAAGTGATTTGCCCAAGATTACACAGCAGACATATGGTGCTTAGTACAGTGCTTAGTCAACCGCTTAGTACAGTGCTCTGCACATAGTAAGCGCTCAATAAATACGATAGATGATATGGTGGAGCCAGGATTAGAACACAGGTCCTTCTGACCCCCAAGCCTTATCCACTAAGTCATGCTGCTTCTCTCAATAATAATAATAATAATAGCATTTATTAAGCACTTAATATGTGCAAAGCGCTGTTCTAAGCACTGGGGAGGTTACAAGGTGAACAGCTTGTCCCACATGGGGCTCACAGTCTTAATCCCCATTTTGCAGATGAGGTAAATGAGGCCCAGAGAAGTTAAGTGTCTTGATCAAAGTCACACAGCTGACAAGTGGCGGAGCTGGGATTTGAACCCATGACCTCTGACTCCAAAGCTCGTGCTCTTTCCCCTGAGCCACGCTGCTTCTCTCAAAGGGCCAGATTAGGTCGATCTCTTCCTGCCCAAAGAGCTGGGTGGTAGAAGCCAATGGAGTGGATGCCTATGTTGGAGAAGCACTTTTAGTTCCAAGAAGAGTGACCCAGGGCTTGTGAGTTGTGGGTTACCCCCACCCTCTGGGTTAAACCAATAAAAAAATAAATTCACCCCGAGCAGTTGCTCAAAGTTACATTTTTCCTCCCTGTAAAGGCTGAATTATTAGTTAAAAGGTTCAACCTTGCAAATATAGAAACATACCATGTCGTTGTTAGAGAGGTCCAATTTCAAACCAGATTTTTGTGTTGGTAGTATTTTTAAAAAATGAAATGCTGAAAGAAAAAAGTCTGGTAAATGTTCAGATTGGCTTTCCATTCAGGGCTTATCATCATCATCATCATCAATTGTATTTATTGAGCGCTGTGTGCAGAGCACTGTACTAAGCGCTTGGGAAGTACAAGTTGACAACATATAGAGACAGTCCCTACCCAACAGTGGGCTCACAGTTTTCAAATTTACCCATCATTGGAAGTCATGAGTTTTCTTTTGTAAACAACTTCATTATGTAGCACGTATTAGCGATATGCTCTAAGTTGTTAACAGTATTTTAGTTTAATAGAATGTCAAAGATAAGTTATTTTGTATTGATTGCAAGTTAGTCTTACCAACATAGGCTGATGTGCAATTATTCTTCAAGAGGCGACCCGTGTTGGACTACTTGGAAATTTGTTGAGAAATTCAGGAACAAAAGAACTGTTGAATGACAGGAAGAGCGGAACAAGGAGTCAAGCTAAGCGGCTGTGGTAAGAGAATCCAAGAGCTTGTCTGTTATGGGTTCAAAGTGGATCCTGGGCAATTTAAAATCATTTTCATCACCACCCCGTCCCCCTCTCTGCCACGCAGCCCCAGTGGAACCCACACTACACTGTGGGCAAATATTAGCGATATGCTCTAAGTTGTTAACAGTATTTTAGTTTAACAGAATGTCAAAGATAAGTTATTTTGTATTGATTGCAAGTTAGTCTTACCAACATAGGCTGATGTGCAATTTTCTTCAAGAGGCGACCCGTGTTGGACTACTTGGAAATTTGTTGAGAAATTCAGAAACAAAAGAACTGTTGAATGACAGGAAGAGCAGAACAAGGAGTCAAGCTAAGTGGCTGTGGTAAGAGAATCCAAGAGCTTGTCTGTTATGGGTTCAAAGTGGATCCTGGGCAATTTAAAATCATTTTCATCACCACCCCGTCCCCCTCTCTGCCACGCAGCCCCAGTGGAACCTACACTACATTGTGGGCAAATTTCCCTTCATCTTTAATCTGTTTTTGCCCCCGTCACTGCTCCGCCTCATCAGAGAAGCAGCATGGCCTAGTGGATAGGGCACGGGCCTGGGAGCTGAAAGGATCTGGGTTCTAATCTGACACTTTGCTGTGTGACTTCGGGCAAGTCACTTCACTTCTCCTTGTCTTTGTTAGTTCGTCTGTAAAATGGGGATTAAGACTGTGAGCTCCATGTGGGACGTGGACCGTGTCCAACCTTGTTCTAATCCCAGTGCTCAGTGCATTGCCTGGCACATAGTAAGCACTCAACAAAAAGTGCTGTGAGAAGAAAAGAAAATCAATCACATTTATTGAGCACTTGCTGTGTGCAGAGCTCTGTACTAAGCACTTGGGAAAGCACGATATAACCGAGTTGGTAGAAGTGTTCCCTGCCCACAAGATGGACAGTGCTTTAAATGCTCTCTACTACATACGATGGCATTTGGGAAGAAAATCTTAAAGTTGCAAATCAAATAGCCATTGTCACCAAAAAGTTTTTCCCTTTCTCCAGAGGAAACAAGGGGTTTTCTTTTTCTTTACAGAACTGCCTGAGTAGCAATGAACTCTTTTACCTAAATGTGAACTTAGCCAGCTCCTATGATAGGTTGAGACTGACATAGCCTCCTGTTTACACCACAGTGCACACTGTTAGGTGTTGGGTAATTATGGCTTTTCATCTCTTGATCACCCATCATATTTGAGAGGGGAAAAAACTGCTAGAGAAGAAAGGCACAGTAATTTTCAGAGAATCCCAAGGCTTCCATTTATCTCCTAGTGTTTCAACCAAGCTTCTGACCACAACTGCTGATTCATTCATTCAATCGTATTTATTGAGCGCTTACTGTGTGCAGAGCATTATACTAAACGCTTGGTAAGTACAAATCAGCAACGTATAGAGACGGTCCCTACCCAACAGTGGGTTCACAGTCTAGAAGGGGGAGACAGACAACAAAACAAAACATATTAACAAAATAAAATAAATAGAATAAACATATTCAAATAAAATAAGTTAATAAAGAGTAATATAAGATAAATAAATAGAGTAATACACATGGTAAGAGCCCGCTGCGGGACAAGGCCTGCGTCCAACCCGATCTCCTTCGGAGCCACCCTGGCATTCATTCATTCATTCAATCATATTTATTTAGCGCTTACTGTGTGCAGAGCACTGTACTAAGTGCTTGGGAAGTACAAGCTGGCAACGTATAGAGACAGTCCCTACCCAACAGTGGGCTCACAGTCTAAAAGGGGGAGACAGAGAACAAAACTATACTAACAAAATAAAATAAATAGAATAGATATGTACAAGTAAAATAGAGTAATAAATATGTACAAACATATATACATGTTTTGCTGATAAATAGCAAAACCACTTGGTTCATGTCTTTCACCACCCCCTTTCAAGCCTCTCTCCCCACATATTCTCTCAGAAATGCTATCTCATCACCTACATTAACTTTTTTTGGGGGTGGGGGTTAATATGATTCACCTTTGTTGGTTATTGATAGCTATTTCTCACTAAACTACAGTATCTTCATCAATTTATGTCACTCCATAAGATTATAAGCTCAAGATTGCTTCTTTTTTGTATGTTCCAAGTCCTTAGATTTCTCAGCATGCAGAGAAGGGACCTGATCAATATTTTGATACAGATGAAAGGGGAACCTGTAAAGAGGAGAATCAGAAGCAAGGGTAGTTTCAATTTAACTATATATACTGGTGCTCACCCTCCTCCTCCATCATCCCTTTTTCTAATTTTTAATGGTATTTGTTAAGCACTTCCTATCAATTATATTTAGTTCTTACTATGTGCAGAGCAGTGTACTAAGCACTCGGGAGAATACAACAGATTTAGCAGACACATTCCCTGCCCATAACGACCTTAACGGTCTAGAGAGGGAGACAGCCAACTATGGCCAGGCACAGGGTAGATACAAGCTACAGGTTGGACACAGTCTCTGTCCCACGTGGGGCTCACAGTTCTAATCCCCATTTTACAGATGAGGTAACTGAGGCACAGAGAAGCTAAGTGACTTACCCAAGGTCACACAGTAGACAAGCGGCAGAGCCAAGACTGGAACCCAGGCCTTTCTGACCCCAGGCCCGTGCTCTATCCACTAGACTGCCTTGCTTCCTTTCTTCATTACTTACCCTTCTTTCTCTCCACCACTTGGCTATTCTTCCTTGCCCCACCTCAGGAAAAGAGGGTTAAGTGTCTGCAGGAGTTTTGAAAATTGAGCAAGTGTGCTAGAAATAAATGCAAATTCCCATCTGTTTATATTGTATCTACCTCAGTACTTGGTAGAGTGCTTAGCAGATCTTCTACCTCCTCTTAAAATTGAGCCCAGTTTGGCTTAGTGGATACAGCACAGGCCTACGAGTCGGAAGGACCTGGGTTCTATTCCCGGCTCAGTCACTTGTCTGTTGTGTGACCTTGGACAAGTCGCTTCACTTCTCTGTTCCTCAGTTATATCATCTGTAAAATGGGGCTTGAGACTGTGAGCCCCACGTGGGACAGTGTCCGTGTCCAACCCAGTTTCCTTGTATCCACCCCAGCCCTTAATACAGTGCCTGGCACATAGTAAGTGCTTAACGAATGTCATAGTTATTATTATCATTCACACCTTATTAAAAGCCCTTGCCTCCTCTCTCACCACCACCCTCAATCAATCAATCGCATTTATTGAGCGCTTACTGTGTGCAGAGCACTGTACTAAGCTCTTGGGAAGTACAAGTTGGCAACGTATAGAGACAGTCCCTACCCAACAGTGGGCTCACAGTCTAAAACCATTCACTTTCAACCATTCACTCTCCAATGACTCCTTCCCCACTGCTTTCAAACATGCCCATATACTCCCATCCTAAAAAAAAAAGCAACCTTAATCCCACTGCATTCTCCAGTTCAAGCCTCTACCTCCCACCGCGTAACTATGGGGGGGGTCCTTCAAAGCTTTCAGTTCTGGGTCCCCTTCTATTCTTCATCTACACCCACTCCCTTGGAGAACTCATTCATTCCCACAGCTTTAACTGTCATGTCTACATGGATGAGTACCAGATCCACTTCTCCAGCCCTAACCTCTCTCCTCTGCAGTTTCACATTTCCTACCTCACATGTCTACCTCGATGTCCCGTGACACTTCAAGTTTACCGCATCCAAAACAGAGCTTCTCCTCTTTCTACATAAAACCTTCTCTTCCCTCTGACTTTCCCTTCACCACCATCCCTGTCTCACCTTGGCATTATCCACGTCTCATCTCTCTCTTTCAGCGCACAGACTCAGTCAATCAGTCCTGTTAGTCACAACATCTTCAGAATCCACCCTTCCTCTCCAAACTGCCACCGGGCCGGTCCCAGCACCTGTCATATTCCATCTGCAGCAGCCTCCCCTCTCTGCAGTCCATACTTCACTCTGATGCCTGGGTCATTTTTCTAAAATATCATTCTCCACATAGCTCCCACTCCTCAGATACCTCCAATAATTGCCATCCATCTCTGCATCGAGCAGAAACTCCTCACCATCTGTTTTTTTGCTTTGTTTTGTTTTCTTTCATTTCTAATGGTATTCATTAGGTGCCAGACCCTGAACGAAGCACTGGGGTAGATACAAAATAATCAGGTTGGAACCAGTTCATGCCCCACTTGGGCTCGCAGGCTTAATCCCCATTTTACAGATGAAGTAACTGAAGCACAGAGAAGTGAAGTGACTTACCCAGTGTCATACAGCAAACAAGTGGCAGAGCTGGGATTAGAGCCTAGATCCTCTGACTCCCAAATCCATGTTCTTCCCAACAGGGCATGCACTGCTCTCACTGACTCCCTATCACAACAGGGAGAGGGGTACATTCAAGGTAATAATAATAATGGTATTTGTTAAATGCTTACTATGTGCACAGCACTGTTCTAAGTGCTGGGGTAGATGCAAGGTGATCAGGTTGTCCCACATGGGGCTCACAGTTTTAATCCCCATTATACAGATGGGTAACTGAGGCCCAGAGAAGTTAAGTGACTTGCCCAAAGTCACAAGTGGCTGACAAGTGGTGGAGCCGGGATTAGAACCTGTGACCTGACTCCCAAACCCCGGCTCTTTCCACTGAACCGCGCTACTGTCTTCAGAATTGGCTCGGAGGAATTTGTGGCACCCAGGTGGGCTATAAAATTAGAAAACGTCAGAAAACATGGGTTGTGGGAGACTGGAACTGAGAAAATTATCTCTTTTCCCAGCTACTTCCAAGAAGAACTATTCCAAATAATGTAGGGAAGAATCTCCGAGACATCACCCATTTTGGATGGACTCCAGATACCTAGAAACTAAACTCATTACTTTTTTGTTTCCCTAAAGGGGATAATGTGGAGAGCTAAGGAGCAGAGAACCTCTTCATCAATGATTACAAAATTAAACGCAGTTTAATCTCCTTTGAACACAAGCTACTAGAGGGAGGAGTTTTGCTGAAGTCGTGCTGATACTGCAAGATGGCAGCAGGGAATACAGCATAGTGGATGAATAATGGAGTAAGAATTTTGATTACTATTATTATTATTTGGAGAGTACAATTCATCCATTCAATCGTATTTATTGAGCGCTTACTTTGTGCAAGTAATGTCTGTCTCCCCCTCTAGACTGTGAGCTCCTTGTGGGCTGAGAATGCATCTATCAACTCTGATGTGTGTTTTTGTGTGTGTGTAAAATGTACGCACACGTATGTTTTAAGGTACTTGTTAAGCATGTACTATGTGCCAGGCAGTGTACTAAGCACTGGGGCAGATTCAAGCTAATTAGGTTGGACATAGTCCTTGTCCCTCATGGGGTTCATAGTCTTAATCCCCACTGTGCAGATGGGGTAACTGAGGCCCAGAGAATTCGAAGGGCGCATGGCAAAGAAGTGGCAGAATTAGGATTGGAACTCAGGTCCTTCTGACTCTCAGGCCTGTGCTCTGTCCAGTAGGCCATGCTACTTCCCTGTACGTTTTATTGTACTCTTCCAGGTGCCCAGCACAGAGCCCTGTAAACAATAAGTGCTCAGTAAATACCGCTGATCAATCCATTTGGCATTGTCAAAGCAGCATATCTATTTCATTGCGGTCACAGTGCTCTGCACACAGTAAGCGCTCAAAGAATACGATTGAATGAAGAATCCCCCTTCTAGACTGTGAGCCCGCTGTTGGGTAGGGACCATCTCTATGTGTTGCTAACTTGTACTTCCCAAGCGCTTAGTACAGTGCTCTGCACACGGTAAGCGCTCAATAAATATGATTGAATGAAGGAGTGAATTTGAAGCTCTGGCTTTATGCCATTCATCTGCCCTTATATCGTTGTAATAACCAAATGGGATCCATTCGGCTTCCGCCAAGCAGTGAGGCAAATGAAGAGGAACAGAGCCCTTAAGTCTGCTTAGTGGGCCCCCTCTCCTCCGGCAAGGCCAAAGTTCGCCCCTTTCTGCCCTCCACCAGGGCATGGTCTTGTGGTCCTACTTTTCATTCAATCCTATTTATTGAGCGCTTACTGTGTGCAGAGCACTGTACTAAGCGCTTGGGAAGTACAAGTTGGCAACATACGGAGACGGTCCCTACCCAACGGTGGGCTCACAGTCTAGAATACTTCTACGCTGGCACTTCCCTCCCTCACTTCACCAGGCTGTTTTTTGTTAAGAGCAGAGTGCCCGGCAGAGTGAGAGGAATGCACAATGCAGAGAAGCAGTGGTGTCTAGTGGATAGAGGCCAGAAGGACCTGAGTTCGAATCCCAGCCCTGCCACTTGTCTCCTGTGTGACCGCAGGCAAGTCACTTCTCTGGCCCTCAGTTATCTCATCTGTACCTCCAAGCAGTCATCATCAATCATATCGTCAATCGTATTTATTGAGCGCTTACTGTGTGCAGAGCACTGTACTAAGAGCTTGGGAAGTACAAGTTGGCAACGTATAGAGACAGTCCCTACCCAGCAGTGGGCTCACAGTCTAAAAGAGGGAGACAGAGAACAAAACCAAACGTACTAACAAAATAAAATAGAATAGATATGTACAAGTAAAATAAATAAAAAGAGTAATAGTAAGCAGTGTGGTTCAGTGGAAAGAGCACGGGCTTGGGAGTCAGAGGACTCGCGTTCTAATCCCACCTCCACCACCTGTCTGCTGCGTGACCTTGGGCAAGTCACTTAACTTCTCTGTGCCTAGGTTACCTCATCTGTAAAACGGGGATTTCAAGTGTGAGTCCCACATGGGGCAACCTGATTACTTGCCAACTTGTACTTCCCAAGCGCTTAGTCCAGTGCTCTGCACAGAGTAAGCGCTCAATAAATACGATTGATTGATTGATTGATTACCCTGTATCTACCCCAGTGCTTAGAACAGTGGTTAGCAGATATACCATAACTATTATTAACATATACCATAATTATTATTATGATGATGATGTGGGGCATGAACTGTGTCCAATTTGATTAGCTTGTATATATACCCCAGCACTTAGTACAGTGCCTGGCGTATAGTAAGCACTTAACAAATACCATAAATTAAAGAGGAAAAAGAGCGGGGAGCAGTGGGGGTTGGATTGTGGGAGGCCCCACAGTTGTCCTTTCTTCTCAGAGTAATCCAGTCCTCCTTAAAGTGAGAGACCACAAGCTCACTGTGGGCAGGGATCATGTCTACCAACTCTACTGTATTTCAATTTCCCAAATGCTTAGCACAGTGTTGTGCACCCAGCAAGCAAGCAGCCAAATACTATTGATCGCTTGATTGATTGATTGAGAGACTGGTGCGTCTATCCCCATGCCCTGAGGTGGAGTCCAGCAGATTTCAAGTGAGAGACCTCTGTAGGGATAGGCTGAACAACTCCTCTTCTGTAATGACAATAATAATGGTAATAATAATAATGATGATGATGGTATTTGCTAAGCCCTTACTCTGTCCAGTGTTTCACAAGACCATCTTACCCAGAAATGGGGGAAAATCATAGGTTGAAGAGATATGTGGAAATTACTTTGTGCGCTGGAGGTAGATGATGCACCCTTTGGTGGACAGGCATTTTTGTCAGTGTGAAACAGACCCGATAAAAACTCTTTTTACGGTGATTTAAAAATAATTTTCCAGGATAAGGAATTCTTAATTTGGAAAATAACTAATAATCGAAGTAATTATGTCATTTCAGATGCAGAGAAAGGAGGTACCTTAGGATTCCTGAAAGATTGCTAAAATGAAGAAAGATAGGCAGAGTGATTATTTGACTTCCTGCTAGTCACATGTCTGCTGTGTGACCTTGGGCAAGTCACTTAACTTCTCTGAGCCTAAGTTACCTCATCTGTAAAATGGGGATTAAGACTGTGAGCCTCACATGGGACAACCTGATCACCTTGTAACCTCCCCAGCGCTTAGAACAGTGCTTTGCACATAGTAAGCGCTTAATAAATGCCATTATTATTATTATATAGGCAGTGATTATAATCCAGTAGTTTGAGTTCTACTGAAGTATGGGGGAGAGTCTACTATCCCCACACAGTCTTTCCTGAGTCAATCAATCAATGGTATTTATTGAGTGCTTGCCGTTTGCAGAGCACTGTACTCCATGCTTGAGAGAGTACACTATCCCAGAGTTGGGAGGCACATTTTCTTCCCAAAGGAGTTTACAAGTGACCATCATGAAACTGTACACTAATAGACACCTTGAAAGAGTCTGGGAAAGTCCTATTAACCTGAATCCTTTGGGAAAAACTCAAATTTTGGATGATGCAGGTCTTGTCACCTACAGCCACTGGATTTTCTTTCTGGGTACTCTCCCAACTGCTTAATACGGTGCTCTGCACATAATAAGTGCTCAACCTTATCTCTAGACTGCAAACTGGTTGTGGACATGGAATGTGTCTGTTATATTGTGATAATAATAATAGTAACGATGGCATTTATTAGGCACTTACTATGTGTGAAGCACTGTTCTAAGCATTGGGGAGGTTAAAAGGTGATCAGATTGTCCCACGGGGGGCTCACAGTCTTCATCCCCATTTTACAGATGAGGTAACTGAGGAACAGAGAAGTTAAGTGACTTGCCCAAAGTCACACAGCTGACAATGGATGGAGCTGGGACTTGAACCCATGACCTCTGACTCCAAAGCCTGTACTCTTTCCACTGAGCCACGCTTCTTCTCTGTGTTGTACTCTCTTTTGTGTTTAGTACAGTACTCTGCACATAATAAGCATTCAACAAATATGATTGATTACCACTGATGATGATGAGTTCATGGGATTTCCCCTAGTTTCTGCAGCACTTCCCACTGATTTAGTACATTCTGTCCTAAATTCTTGGTAATAATAATAATAATAATGACATTTATTAAGCGCTTACAATGTGCAAAGCACTGTTGGTAATGCAAACAACAACCCCTGAAATGTTGACACTCCTTGCATTTCCTTAGCTGTGAAAAAGAGTCATTGTTCAGTTTCTCTAAAATGGAGCGCTCCCCAAGTTTAATGGCATGAATGCATTTGAGAAGACCATGCCAGGAATGAATAATACCACCCTGGTATAATGACAAAATGTGAATATGTTTAATACTTTAAGCAAATAGTTTATTCAAAGTAAGAATTAAAAATGGTATCAAGGATAAACAACTGTATTTGAAGTCTGAATAAGGTGTGACCCTTTTATAATTGTCCTGGAATTGGAAAGATATTCTTTTGTGGGATTTAGGCTGCACAGTATACATTTTTAAATGCTTTTTATTTACCTTCTATTAAGATAATAATAATAGCATTTATTAAGCCCTTACTCTGTGCAAAGGGGAGGTTACAAGGTGATCAGGTTGTCCCAAGGGGGCTCACAGTCTTAACCCCCATTTTACAGATGAGGTCACTGAGTCACAGAGAAGTTAAGTGACTTTCCTGAAGTCACACAGCTGACAAGTAGCAGAGCCAACATTTGAACCCATGACCTCTGACTCCAAAGCCCTTGCTCTTTCCACCGAGCCACACGGCTTCTCTGATTGCTCTATAGGTTACATTTTTGAAAGAAGAATTCCTATTTCCCTAACAACGCCACTGTGTCAGAGTATCTTAAGACCAATTATATGAGGCTCAGTTAGACCTTTCAGAGTCATTATAATTCTCTCCTTAAATGTAATTATGCCTTCAGTCTTCATCCTGCTATCAGTTGAGCTAGCAACCTACTTAACAGCATTTTACTGACAATGATATCCCTCACTCATCCCGGTTGCCCAGTTTTGACAAATGTGTTTTACCTGAGTAGATCTATGCATATAGGAGGAGAGAGAGGTGTAATTATCTGGGCTAAAATTAGTGCTAAAATCTGCCTCTGTTTGACATTCACTGTGTTTGTCAACTGGCAATTGAGCGCTCATCTCAGTTTCTCAGTCAGGAACATCAGGTTGAACAATAAGACTTTGAAAAGGCTTTGAAAATGTGATATAACCACTTTATTACTTATGCTGCCGCCCAGAAATGAAAGATGATACAGCAGGATTAGGCTAAATTAACAGTGCTCTGCACACAGTAAGCGCTCAATAAATATGACTGAATGAATGACAGCTCTCAAAAAAACTTTGAAAGTGCACAAAATGTGAAGGCAACGTTTTCTGATTTTTTCCCTACTACAGTAATCCCTCTAAAGCTTAATAATAAATAATAGTATTTGTTAAGTGTTTACTATGTGTCAAGCACTGTTCTAAG
Source organism: Tachyglossus aculeatus (assembly GCF_015852505.1). Lineage (NCBI taxonomy): Eukaryota > Metazoa > Chordata > Mammalia > Monotremata > Tachyglossidae > Tachyglossus > Tachyglossus aculeatus. Next base: position 81,036,344 of record NC_052067.1, read on the forward strand.
CGCTGGGGTAGATACAAGGTAATCAGGTAAAAACAGTCTTAATCCCCATTTTACAGATGAGGTAACTGAGGCACAGAGAAGTTAAGTGACTTTCCCAAAGTCACACAGCTGATAAGCAGCAGAGCCAGGATTAGAACCCGTGACTTCTGACTCCCAAACCCATGCTATTTCCACCCAGGCTCTTTCCACTAAACCATGCTCAGTTAATTTATGAGTTCTTAGGTGAACTGGTCCTTAGAAGAACATGAGAAGCAGCGTGGCTCAGTGGAAAGAGCCCGGGCTTTGGAGTCAGAGGTCATGGGTTCAAATCCTGGCTCCGCCAATTGTCAGCTGTGTGACTTTGGGCAAGTCACAACTTCTCTGTGCCTCAGTTACCTCATGTAAAATGGGGATTAAGACTGCGAGCCCCCCGTGGGACAACCTGATCACCTTGTAACCTCCCCAGCGCTTAGGACAGTGCTTTGCACATAGTAAGCGCTTAATAAATGCTATAAAAAAAGAAGAAATCAGTGTTTACGAGCCTTTTTTTCCAATGAGAAGCAAAGGGATGTAGGAGGGGAGTGGGGAGGAAAGAGAGAGGCAGCAGTAGCCAAGCCCACAGCAAACTATTGGACTGACTGGCAGGATCGCTGGAAGAGAGCTGTCCCAGGATAAGGATCCAAAATGGGAGAGTAAGGAAGTGGGGAGAGGAGGGAACTGCTGGAGCCTGTCGGAGTGAAACAAGCCAGCCCATGAGAGAAGATTTCCTAACTCACTCAAGCGTGACCCCTCCGTACTTTCAATACAGTCTGGTTTAGGTAAGAGACTACTGAATTTCTTCATTTTGATATTATTGTACACCAAATTATAAAAATGCAGCATGGCCTATAGGAAAAAACAAAGGCCTAGGAGTCGAGGTGACCTGGTTTTTTAATCCCGCCCAGCCACTTGTCTGCTATTTGTCCTTGAGCAAGTCACTGGACTTCTCTGGGCCTCAGTTTCCTCTGTAAAATGAGGATTAAATTCCTATTCTCCCTTTCTCTAAGAAAGAGAGTGCCCAGTGTCTGAACAGGGACTGTGTCCAAATTGATCATCTTGTCTCTACCTAGCACTTCGTACAGTGCTCGGTACATAAAATAATTTAAATGCTATTATTATTATCATAATAATAATAATAGACTGTGAGCCCACTGTTGGGTAGGGACTGTCTCTATATGTTGCCAACTTGTACTTCCCAAGCGCTTAGTACAGTGCTCTGCACACAGTAAGCGCTCAATAAATACGATTGATGATGATGATGATAATTATTAGTATTGTGTGCTTTTTGGATGGTACATTAAACTCAATTGGTATTAACAACACGAGTCATAGAGCTAACAGCACAGTTAATGTTGTAGTGTCTGTGACGTGATATAGATTTTTTTGGTTTGTTGGTTGCCTCTATTATTATTGTCAATCAATCCTATTTACTGAGAGCTTACAGTTTGCAGGACACAGTCCTAAGCACATGGGAAAGTAAAATATCACCAAATTGGGAGACACGTTGCTTGCCCACAACAAGCTTACAATCTAGAGGGAGAGAGACTCTAATATAAACAAATTACAGATATGTACTTAAGTGCTGTGAGGCTAAGGGGGTGGCGAATAAAGAATGCACATCGTAGTGCAAGGGGGATGCAGAAGGGAGTGGGAAAAGAGGAAACGAAGGTTTAGTTGGGGAAGGCCTCTTGGAGGAGATGTGTTTTTAATAAAAGGTGTGGAGGTATGGAGAATGGTCATCTGCCGGATATGAAGAGGGACAGCATTCCAGGCCAGAAGCAGGATGTGGGTTGAGGGGTTGGCAGCAAGATAGACAAGACTGAAATCGAGTGAGTAGGTTGTCATTAGAAGAGTGAAGTGTGTTGGCTGGGTCATAGTAGGAAATTAGGGCTGTAAGATAGGAGGGACATCTCCATCTGGATGTCTGCCCGCCACCTAAAGCTCAACATGTCGAAGACTGAACTCCTTGTCTTCCCTCCCAAACCTTGTCCTCTCCCTGACTTTCCCATCTCTGTTGACGGCACTACCATCCTTCCCGTCTCACAAGCCCGCAACCTTGGTGTCATCCTCGACTCCGCTCTCTCATTCACCCCTCACATCCAAGCCGTCACCAAAACCTGCAGGTCTCAGCTCCGCAACATTGCCAAGATCCGCCCTTTCCTCTCCATCCAAACCGCTACCCTGCTCATTCAAGCTCTCATCCTATCCCGTCTGGACTACTGCACCAGCCTTCTCTCTGATCTCCCATCCTCGTGTCTCTCTCCACTTCAATCCATACTTCATGCTGCTGCCCGGATTATCTTTGTCCAGAAACGCTCTGGGCATGTTACTCCCCTCCTCAAAAATCTCCAGTGGCTACCAATCAATCTGCGCATCAGGCAGAAACTCCTCACCCTGGGCTTCAAGGCTGTCCATCACCTCGCCCCCTCCTACCTCACTTCCCTTCTCTCCTTCTACTGCCCAGCCCGCACCCTCCGCTCCTCCGCCGCTAATCTCCTCACCGTACCTCGTTCTCGCCTGTCCCGCCATCGACCCCTGGCCCAAGTCATCCCCCGGGCCTGGAATGCCCTCCCTCTGCCCATCCGCCAAGCTAGCTCTCTTCCTCCCTTCAAGGCCCTGCTGAGAGCTCACCTCCTCCAGGAGGCCTTCCCAGACTGAGACCCTTCCTTCCTCTCCCCCTCATCCCCCTCTCCATCCCCCCATCTTACCTCCTTCCCTTCCCCACAGCACCTGTATATATGTATATATGGTTGTACATATTTATTACTCTATTTATTTTACTTGTACATATCTATCCTATTTATTTTGTTTTGTTAGTATGTTTGGTTTTGTTCTCTGTCTCCCCCTTTTAGACTGTGAGCCCACTGTTGGGTAGGGACTGTCTCTATGTGTTGCCAATTTGTACTTCCCAAGCGCTTAGTACAGTGCTCTGCACATAGTAAGCGTTCAATAAATACGATTGATGATGATGATGATGAGGGGGCAAGGTGATTAAGTGTTTTAAAGCTCATGGTAAGTTTCTGTTTGACGTAGAGGTGGAGGGCAACCACTGGATGTTCTTGAGGAATGGGGAAACACGGACTCTATGGTTTTGTAGAAAAATGATCCGGGCAGCAGAGTGAAGCATAACCTGGAGTGGGGAGAGGGAGGAGGCAGGGAGGTCAGCAAGGAGACCGATGCAGTAGTCAAGACAGAATAGGATAAATGCTGGGATGGTCGTGGTAGCAAACTGGATGAGGAGGAAAGGGCAGATTTTAGCGATGTTGTGAAGGTTGAACCGACAGGATTTGGTGACAGATGGAATATGTGGGTTGAGTGAGCCAAGGATAATGTTAAAGTTACAGGCTTGTGAGACAGAGAGGATGGTGTTGCTGTCTACAATGATGGGAAAGTCAGCAGGAGGACAGGGTTTGGGTGGGAAGATGATGAGTTCTGTTTTAGACATGTTTGCATTGGAGGTGTCTGCGAGATATCCAAGCAGAGATGGCCTGAAAGCAAGAGGGAATGGGAGACTGCGGAGAAGGTGAGCGATCAGAGCTGGTGATGTAGATTTGGAAATCCACCACATAGAGATGGCAGTTGAAACCATGGGAGTGAATGAGTTCTCCAAGGGAGTGGGGTTAGTGGAAACTAGAAAGGGATCCAGAACTGAGACTTGGGGGACTCCCACATTTAGCAGGTGGGAGGCAGAGGAGGAAACTGTGCAAGAGACTGAGAATGAGCAGCCTGAGAAATAGGAGATGAACCAGGAGAGGATAGTATAAGGGAAGCTAATGTTGGATAACGTTTCCAGGAGAAGCGGGTGATCCACAGTGTCAAAGGCAGATGAGAGGTGTAGGAGGATTAGGATGTAGTAGAGGTCTTTGGATTTAGCAAGAAGAAAATCACTGATGACCTCTGAGAGGGCAATTTTGGTGGAAGGAGTGGGTGGGAAGCCAGACTGAAGAGGGTCAGGGACAGAACTGGAAAAGAGGAAGTGGAGGCAAGGAGTTTGCAGAGCAATGGTAGGAGGGAGATGGGGCAATAACTGGAGGGACCTGTGGAGTTAAAAGAGGATCATCAATATTATTTAGTAATTCATTACCTTCTGTTAATAGTGATAATAGTATAACAATACTATAATAATAATAATAGTGATAATATTATTATAATAATAACACTGGTATTTGTTAAACACTGCACTAAGCCTTGGGATAGACTACAATCAGGTCAGACACAGTTCTGTCCACACGTGGGGCTCACAGTCTAAGAAGTAGGGAGAACAAGTATTTTATCCTCATTTAGCAGACGAGGTAACTGAGGCACAGAAAATTAAGTGACTTGACCAAAATCACACAACAGGCAAGTGGCAGAGCTGAGATTAGAAACCAGGTCTGTGCTCTTTTCATTAGGCCATGCTGCTTCTGTTGTCATGGCCGAGGCTAAACATCAAAACTGTCTAATTGCCACATCATCTTTTTTTGAAAATGAAACACCAACTGCTTAATATTTTGTTGTGTTTGTACCCACAGCCTGGCAGCATATTTTAAACATTGCATGGCACATAGGAAATAATAGCCCATATATACCTATTTAACTTTGTCAGTGCCTAGGAAAAGTCCTAGAAATTGAACAGAAGTGTGCAGTTGAAAGGATAAACTAAAAAATAAGGGAAGATCCACCCAATCTTAAAATGCCACGCTTGACTCAAACTTGTTCTTTGATTCAGAACTGTTTGGTTCACACTAACTCTTGCGAAAGGTCACTAGAAACTCCCACGCACTATTTTTTTTCTCCCCCATGAGAGGCACAATGTATCAACATCATACCAAGAAGGCATTGTTGAAAAATCCACCCTGACTTTTGTGCCATTCTAAATTTCAGATGTTTCTCTGTTTCAACATCAGAACTCAGGAGGCTGAGCTTACTATGTTGAAAGAAATTTCATCATTGCATAATAAAACGAAATCTCTCGGCCTTCATATGCCAATTGCCATGTCCAATGCCCACTGATTGCAGAGACACAAAGAACATTTTTCTACAAAAACGTTCTGGCCATGTTCCCCATTCCTCAAGACCTCCAGTGGTTGCCCAGCCACCTCCACATCAAGCAAAAACTCCTCACAGTAAGCTTTAAAGCACTAAATCACTTTGCCCCCTCGCCCCGACTCCCACCTCACCTCGCTACTCTTCTACTACAACCCAGCCCACACACTTCATTCCTCTGGTGCTAACCTTCTCACTGTTCTTCAATCCCGTCTATCTCGCTGTGGACCTCTTACTCACATCCCGTCTCTGGAACACCCTCCCTCCTCAAATCTGGCAGACAATGACTCTTCCCCCCTTTCAAAGCCTTATTGAAGGCACATCTCCTCCAAAAGGCCTTCTCTAAGCCCTCCTTTCCTCTTCTCCCACTCCCTTTTGCGTTGCCCTGTCTCGTTCCCTCTGTTCATCCCCCACCCCAGCCCCAGAGCTCCCAGCCCCAGCCCCTCTAGACTGTAAGTTTGTTGTGGGCATGGAATGTGTCTGCTTATCATTGTATTGTACTCTTCCAAGTGCTTAGTACATGCTCTGCACACAGTAAGCACTCAATAAATACTTTTTGAATGAATGAACTTGCTTCCAAATTGCTGCAGCCGAGAACCGGCTATTCCTTCATCTTCCCTCTCCCTGCAGCCTGGCCTGAATAACCAGTGGGGAACACAGAATACCTGTCCGTCTGACACCCTGGGGACAAAGATCCAGCTTTTTACATATCAACATCTGCCTATCTTCATATCAACCCAGCCACCAGTTTACTGCTAAGCATTCCTCTCTTTTCTCTCAAAGACCCAAGAAGGTGCATTCATCTATTAATCAAGGAACCTAAAGGCTGTTTATGTATTATTGCTGCTGACAACCTCCTTAAAATGCTTTAACTTCTCTGACTTCACCATGTCCCCTCAATCCTCTTCCTCCAAATAGTTCGTCACTATCCTTGCTTCCCAGCTTTGACCCTCATCCCCCTCCATCCAACCCATGTCTACCAACTCTGTTGTACGGTACTCTCCCAAGTGCTTAGTACAGTGCTCTGCACACAGGAAGTGCTCAATAAATACGATTGCATGAATAAATAGGATTGATCCCCTCCCCCCACATCATCCCGTCCTTGTCCTTGCTTCTCAGCACCATCCTTCATGCCTGCTGAATATTGTATAGATATTGCAACTGATCCCATTTTGAATATGCAAATTTGTGAAAAACCACTCTAAAACATGTCATTAGAGATACTATGGATTCCTTTCCACTGTAGAGTGTAGACCAGAGAGTGAGGATTCAGACAAAATAGAAAATTTTGCCCTGTGTCTTTAAAACTAGGTTGTCTAACATTGTGGATTTCATTGTAGATTTTGAAGATGATGATCTTTATGGCCAGCCTGTAGAAGATGATTATTGTATTTCACCATCAACAGGTTTGTGTTTTGAATTGAGGTCAGTTTCTGTATTTTTTTTATAACTGAAAAATATTACTATAGTATTGTCATTCCAGAACCACAGGGCCTTCCTTATAAATGCACATCAAATGATAATAATAATAATAATGGTATTTGTTAAGTGGTTACTATGTATGTACCAGGCACTGTATAAATTAGACCATTTTGAAAGGTGGGCTAAATAATTTGCATACTTTAATAGAAATTCAGCACTGGAATTCTTACATGAAAAATGTCACGGTCATATGTTCTTAGAAGTGAGAATTACTCAAATAAATGCATAATAAAGTAAACTAGAGCAGTGATTTCAATTAAATCAATCAATAGTATTTGAGCTCTTTATAGAGCTCTTGGGACAGTAAAATAGAGTTTGTAGACATGATTCCTGCCTGTCTTCAAAATACTAGAAGTCTAGAAGGGGAGATAGACACTAAGATAAACTATAGGTAGGAGGAAGCAAAACTTATGGTGGGAGAGTGTGAGAATCCAAGTGCCTAGATAATGCAGAGTGCTGATGTGGTAGTTTAGGGTTGCGATGGAAATATGGTTTGGAAATTCATTCATTCAGTCATATTTATTGAGTGCTTACTGTTTGTAGAGCACTGTACTAAGTGCTTGGGAAGTACAAGTTGGCAACATATAGACAGTCACTACCCAACAGCGAGCTCAGGGGAAGACCTCTTGGAGGAGATCTGATTTCAGAAAGGCCTCGAAAGTATGGAGAACAGTGGACTGCCAGAAGTTAAAGGGGAGGGAATTCCAGGAAAAAAGAAGGGAGGAAGTGCAAGGGGTTGGTGGCAAGAGAGATGAGAATGCGGCACAGTGAGTAGGTTGGCAGGAGAGGAGTGACGCTTGTGAGCTGGGTTGTAGTCAATGTCTCAATCCCCATTTTACAGATGAGGTAACTGAGGCACAGAGAAGTGACAAGACTTGCCCAAGGTCACACAGCAGATGAGTGGCAGAGCCAGAATCAAAACTCATGACTTTCTTTCTAACTTCTAGGCCCGTGCTTTATCCAGTACTCCATGTTGCTTTTTGCAGGGTTTTAGAATGATATTAACACACTTTATCAGCTCTCTAACCTCAGGCCTGTGCTCTATCCACTTCGCCATGCTGCTCTATTCCGTGTCCCACCAACACCTCAAACTTAACATATCCAATTCTGTCCCTTCCTATTTTACCTCCCTGATTCCCGGCTATAACTCAGCCCACACGCTTCACTCCTCCAACACCAACCTATTCACAGCACTGGTCTCATCTGTTTTGCTGCCAACCCCTTGCCCACATCCTCCCTCCGGCTTGCAACTCCCTCCTCCATTTACAAAAGACTACCACTCTTCCCCTTCAAAGCGTTGGTAAAATCACATCTCCTTAAGAGGCCTACCTCCACTAAGCCCTCCTTTCCCCTCTACATTGCCTATGTACTTGGATTTGTACCCTTTAAGTATCGTTATTCACCCTACCACCAGCCCACAGCACTTATGCACAATCCATAATTTATCTTAATGTCTGTCTCCCCTTCTAGACCCTGAGATCCTGATGGGCAGGGAATATGACTACCAACCCTGTTGTATCGTACTCTCCAAAGTGTTCAGTACAGTGCTCTGCCCACGGTAAACACTCAACAAAAACCATCGATTGATTTCTTACCTTTTGAGAAAAGGTTCCTGGATACATGCTTTGAGATACATGCTTTCTCAGTCTCTTTTGCAGGCTCCTCCTCCCCCTCCCATCCTCTTACTGTGGGGGTTCCCCAAGGTTCAGTGCTTGGTCCCCTTCTGTTCTCAATCTACACTCACTCCCTTGGTGACCTCATTCGCTCCCACGGCTTCAACTATCATCTCTACGCTGATGACACCCAGATCTACATCTCTGCCCCTGCTCTCTCCCCCTCCCTCCAGGCTCGCATCTCCTCCTGCCTTCAGGACATCTCCATCTGGATGTCCGCCCACCACCTAAAGCTCAACATGTCGAAGACTGAGCTCCTTGTCTTCCCTCCCAAACCTTGTCCTCTCCCTAACTTTCCCATCTCTGTTGACGGCACTACCATCCTTCCCGTCTCACAAGCCCGCAACCTCGGTGTCATCCTCGACTCCGCTCTCTCATTCACCCCTCACATCCAAGCCGTCACCAAAACCTGCCGGTCTCAGCTCCGCAACATTGCCAAGATCCGCCCTTTCCTCTCCATCCAAACTGCTACCCTGCTCATTCAAGCTCTCATCCTATCCCGTCTGGACTACTGCACTAGCCTTCTCTCTGATCTCCCATCCTCGTGTCTCTCTCCACTTCAATCCATACTTCATGCTGCTGCCCGGATTATCTTTGTCCAGAAACGCTCTGGACATATTACTCCCCTCCTCAAAAACCTCCAATGGCTACCGATCAATCTGCGCATCAAGCAGAAACTCCTCACCCTGGGCTTCAAGGCTCTCCATCACCTCGCCCCCTCCTACCTCACCTCCCTTCTCTCCTTCTACTGCCCAGCCCGCACCCTCCGCTCCTCCACCACTAATCTCCTCACTGCACCTCGCTCTCGCCTGTCCCGCCATCGACCCCCGGCCCACGTCATCCCCCGGGCCTGGAATGCCCTCCCTCTGCCCATCCGCCAAGCTAGCTCTCTTCCTCCCTTCAAGGCCCTGCTGAGAGCTCACCTCCTCCAGGAGGCCTTCCCAGACTGAGCCCCTTCTTTCCTCTCCCCCTCGTCCCCCTCTCCATCCCCCCGTCTTACCTCCTTCCCTTCCCCACAGCACCTGTATATATGTATATATGGTTGTACATATTTATTACTCTATTTATTTATTTATTTATTTATTTTACTTGTACATTTCTATCCTACTTATTTTATTTTGTTGGTATGTTTGGTTCTGTTCTCTGTCTCCCCCTTTTAGACTGTGAGCCCACTGTTGGGTAGGGACTGTCTCTATGTGATGCCAATTTGTACTTCCCAAGCGCTTAGTACAGTGCTCTGCACATAGTAAGTGCTCAATAAATACGATTGATTGATTGATTGATTGATTGAGAAAGAGAAAATAGAATATCAGGACTCCACTGTGGATTCCCAGGGAATTAAAAGAAGGGCAAGGTGAGCACAAATCTGAGAGACCAGTACAAGAACTAAAGTACCATGGAGATTTACAATGGACTAAATCCAGGGCAACTAGTTTGCCCAGATGTAAAACAGCCAGCCCTTAGGAACATCTCAAGTAGTTGCTTGGAAATGTTAGCTTTGTTCTCCATTTTGTTTTCCTAACGGCCGTTCCCATGGAGAAATCCCTCTTCAGGTCATTTGGAATTCAAAGCGGCTGAGGGAAGGAAACCTTGAAGTGAATTTGAAAAAGGACATCTGGGGGGTGGGGGGGTATTCTGGGATCAGCCACTCGTCTGGTCTCACCTTCTTTGAATGTTTCCCAGAAATCGGTAGTGAGCTGGATTTGTATTCCCTGTCACACGATGTTTGTTCAGTTGAGATAAATTCCAAAATGTAACCATTTCCTGGGAAAAAAAAAAAAAAATCAACCATGCCAGTGAAGCTTCTCTTTCAAGGTTGATATTTTTTCCTCCTTCTGTGACAAAATTGCTTCAAGGCTGATGCCATTCCCCACACAAATCCCCAGACCTATTACGTACTCTGTCTATGGTTCCTGACAGGGTGTTCCATATGTATGAGTAGGTGTTCATCTGAAACGTGGATAATGCGTTCACCAGTTTGCCATCGATAAATGGAAGGGACTCCCTGCCAAGCTGGGGGAAAATGTTATCCATTGGAATCTAGCCAGGATCTTGTCATTAGAACCCAACCAGGAAGGAGTCAGTCAGAATGGCATTTATTATCTGTCTCCCACGAATTGACCCAAATCTGGTGCTTAATGATCCTAATATAATAGAACAGGATGCCCCTATCTGGCAGCACTAAAAATAATGTTGGAATCAGGAAGTGAGCTCTGTGGCCTTCAGTGGCTCAAAATTTGGAATATAAAATGAAAACGGTGTGAGATTAACAGGAAATTGGTGGAGAAATTTATGCACCAGTGCTAGTCTCCCAAAGGTAATACTCAAGGACATGCTTTAGCTTAAAAATAAATAACACCATTCAAAACCAAAACCTTTTCTGAGGTCTAACCCATTACTTGTTGTCTGATCCCAGATGTCTCTGAGTTTTCCTCTCATCAGCTCTAATCCTCTTTCTAAACCACAGAAAATGAGATTAGAACGGACGTGCTGAACCAAGAAATCCCTTCTGACCTTCCTCTGGACCCTGGGCATTTTCTGAATATATCACATAACCCACACACTACCTGTCTTTTGCCCATTTCTTACTGAAGAGTACGAGTGAATCTGGGAGCCAGAGGACTTGGGTTCTAATCCTATCTTTTACCCAATGTGTGACATTGGGCCAGTTTTACTTTTTTAATGGTAGGTAAGCACTTACTATGTGCCAGGCCCTATACTAAGCACTGGGGTAGTCACTTAACTTCTCTGTGCCTCAGTTCCCTCATCTGCAAAATGGGGATGAGCCCCATGTGGGACCTGATGATCCTTTATCTACCCCAGTACAGTGCTTGGCATATAGTAAGTGCTTAACTATCATTATTACTATTATTTTGGGGCAGAATGAGAAATATCAGTGAAATGGGGCTAAACGTATTATCCAGGCCTTGGCTTGGGAAAGTGAAAAATAATCAAGTCTCTTCAGTTAACTCTGGCGGCACCATCTATTTTTAATCCCATAGTGGAGCTGGGTAATGTTCAGGTACAAAGTCCTTCAATCCTGTTGAGATTCAGACGAATTTAAACCCAGCATGAATTCAGTCAAAGCGTTGAGACAGTAAAGGACCTGAAACCAGCCCCAACTGAGCAGATTGTACTTTCAGAAATGCAATGATTTGCCTTCATTTGAAATGCATCTCCTCACTTAGTGGTTGCCACTTCAAAGGGGATTTTCCTCCTCCCTCACTATCATTATCCTCCTCCTCAAAATTGATATTTAATGAGCAGCCACTGTGTGCCTGACACTGAATTAAGCAGCACAAGGACATTTTCTGTAATAATAATAATAATAATCATAATAATAATGATGGCACTTATTAAGCGCTCACTGTGTGCAAAGCACTGTTCTAAGCACTGGGGAGGTTACAAGGTGCTCAGGTTGTCCCACGGGGGGCTCAGTCTTAATCCCCATTTCACAGGTGAGGTAACTGAGGCACAGAGAAGTTAAGTGACTTGCCCAAAGTTACACAGCTGACAATTGGCAGAGTGGAGATTTGAACCCATGACCCCTGACCCCAAAGCCTGTGCTCTTTCCACTTAACCATGCTGCTTCTGTACCATTCTAGCTTGCTGGTTTCATGCCCTACTTAGATTTACTTGTAGACTTCATTCTTAAGATAATATTAATAATAATGCTATTTGTTAAGCACCTACTATGTGCCAAGCACTGTTCTAAGCACTGGGGTAGATACAAGGTAATCAGGTTGTCCCACATGGGGTTCACAGTCTTAATCCCCATTTTACAGATGAGGGAACTGAGGCACAGAGAATAGTAATAATAATAATAATAATAATAATAATAATAATAATAATAATGGTGGTATTTGTTAAGTGCTTACTATGTGCCAAGCACTCTTCTAAGCTCTGGGGTAGATACAGGGCAATCAGGTTGTCCCACGTGGGGCTCACAGTCTTCATCCCCATTTTACAGATGAGAAAACTGAGGCACAGAGAAGTTAGGTGACTTGCCCAAAGTCACACAGCAGGCAAATGGCAGAGCCGGGATTCAAACCCACGACCCCTGACTCCCAAGCCCGGGCTCTTTCCACTAAGCCACGCTGCTTAAGTGAAGTGACTTGCCCAAGATCACACAGCAGACAAGTGGCAAAATTGAGATTAGAACTCACATCCTCTGACTCCCAAGCCCACGCTTTCGCCTCTAAGCCAAGATCAAACCCCATTTCATATACTTGTATAATAACCTTTAACTTATTTCTCTCAGCATTATCCAGGGTACTAAGTCTCTGTAAAAAGTTGTTTAAACTCTAAGTTTCTATAGAAAGAAGCACATCAGACTGCTCTTCCTGCTACCCTCCTCGAAAACAAAAATAAAAACAAACAAAACCAACCAGGAGAAAGTGGCCCAGTTGAAGTATAGCTGAAAATGAGTTAAGTATAAGAATGAGGTGCATCCAACCTTGCTCCCCACAAAAAATCCAAGAATGTTTTCCGTTTTCCAGAAGGGTGAGCTTCAGATTTTAATGTGAATGTGCAGGGAAAAGTAGCAGGACCTAGTGGGTAGAGCATGCTCCTGGGAATCAGAAGGACCTGAGTTTCAATCCCGGCTCTGCCATACTCATTCATTCATTCATTCAATCGTATTTATTGAGCGCTTACTGTGTGCAGAGCACTATACTAAGCGCTTGGGAAGTACAAGTTGGCAACATATAGAGACAGTCCCTACCCAACAGTGGGCTCACAGTCTAAATGGGGGAGACAGAGAACAAAACCAAACATATTAACAAAATAAAATAAATAGAATAGATATGTACAAGTAAAATAAATAAATAAATAAATAGAGAGTAATAAATATGTACAAACATATATACATATATACAGGTGCTATGGGGAAGGGAAGGAGGTAAGATGGGGGGATGGAGAGGGGGACGAGGGGGAGAGAAAGGAAGGGGCTCAGTCTGGGAAGGCCTCCTGGAGGAGGTGAGCTCTCAGTAGGGCCTTGAAAGGAGGAAGAGAGCTAGCTTGGCGGATGGGCAGAGGGAGGGCATTCCAGGCCCAGGGGATGACGTGGGCCGGGGGTCGATGGCGGGACAGGCGAGAATGAGGTACGGTGAGGAGATTAGCGGCGGAGGAGCGGAGAGTGCGGGCTGGGCTATAGAAGGAGAGAAGGGAGGTGAGGTTGGAGGGGGCGAGGTGATGGACAGCCTTGAAGCCCAGGGTGAGGAGTTTCTGCCTGTTGCGCAGATTGATTGGTAGCCACTGGAGGTTTTTGAGGAGGGGAGTAATATGCCCAGAGCGTTTCTGGACAAAAATAATCCAGGCAGCAGCATGAGGTATGGATTGAAGTGGAGAGAGACACGAGGATGGGAGATCAGAGAGAAGGCTGGTGCAGTAGTCCAGACGGGATAGGATGAGAGCTTGAATGAGGTGATCAAGTGCTTTAAAGAGGAGAGTAAGGAATTTCTGTTTGATGTGGACTGGATGTTCTTGAGGAATAGGGAAACATGCAACAGAGTGAATAATAATAATAGTAATAATAATAATGGCATTTGTTAAGCGCTTGCTATGTGCCGAGCACTGTTTTAAGCCCTCACAACCACTGGATGTTCTTGAGGAATGGGGAAACATGCAACAGAGTGAATAATAATAATATTAACAATAATAATAATAATAATAATAATGGCATTTGTTAAGCGCTTATTATGTGCTGAGCACTGTCTTAAGCCCTGCAGGGGATACAAAGTAATCAGCTTGTCCCACGTGGGGCTCACAGTCTTCATCCCCATTTTACTGATGAGGGAACTGAGGCCCAGAGAAGTGAAGTGACTTGCCCAAAACCACACAGCTGACAAGTGGTGAAGCCGGGATTAGAACCCATGATCTTTGAAACCATGATCTTTGACTCCCAAGCCTGGTTACTTTCCACTGACCCACACTGCTTCTCTAAGTATGGACTGGAGTGGAGAGAGACAAGAGGCAGAAAGGTCAGTGAGGAGGCTGACACAGTAATCAAGGGGGAATAGGATCAGTGCTTGAATTAACATGGTAGCAGTATGGATGGAGAGGAGAAGGCGGATGTTAGTGATGTTGTGGAGGTTGAACCGACAGGATTTGGCGACAGAGTGAATATATGGGTTGGATGAGAGATGAGTCAAGGATAACGCCAAGGTTACAGACTTGTGAGGCAGGGAGGATGATGGTGCTCTCTATAATGATGGGAAAGTGAGGAGAATGACAAGGTTTGGGTGGGAAATATGGAGTTCTGCTTTGGACACATTACATTTGAGGTGTTGGCCGGACATCCAAATAGAGTTGTCCTGAAGGCAGAGGATATTTAAGACAGCAGAAGAGAGCGATCAGGGCTGGAGATGTAGATTTGGGAATCATCTCTATATATAATAATAATGATGGTATTTGTTAAGCACTTACTATGTGCGAAGCACTGTTCTAAGCGCTGGAGGGATACAAGGTGATCAGGTTGTCCCATGTGGGGCTCACAGTCTTAATCCCTATTTTACAGATGAGGTATCTGAGGCACAGAGAAGTTAAGTGGCTTGCCCAAGGTCACACAGCTGACAAGTGGGGATTCGAACCCATGACCTCTGACGCCCAAGCCCGTGCTCTTTCCACCGAGCCACGCTGCTTCTCTACCATAAAGATGATAGCTGAAGCCATAGGAGCCAATGAGTTTTCCAAAGGAGTGGGTGTAGATGGAGAACAGAAGAGGACCCAGAGCTGAGCCCTGAGGGAGTCCCACAGTTAGGGAGTCTGCAAAAGAGACTGAGAATGAGTGGCCAAAGAGAGAGGAGGAAAACCAGAAGAGGACAGGGTCGAAGGCAGTTGAGAGCTTGTTGAGGATTAGGATGGAATAGAGGCTGTTGGATTTGGCAAGAAGGAGATCATTGGGGACCTGAGGGGGCAGTTCATTCATTCAATCATTCATTCAATCGTATTTATTGAGCGCTTACTGTGTGCAGAGCACTGTACTAAGCGCTTGGGAAGTCCAAGTCGGCAACATATAGAGACGGTCCCTACCCAACAGCGGGCTCACAGTCTAGAAGGGGGAGGCAGACAACAAAACAAAACATATGAACAAAATAAAAGAAATAGAAGAGTAAATATGTACAAATAAAATAAATAGAGTAATAAATACGTACAAACATATATACAGGTGCGGTGGGGAGGGGAAGGAGGTAAGGTGGGGGGATGGGGAGGGGGAGAGGAAGGAGGGGGCTCAGTGTGGGAAGGCCTCCTGGAGGAGGTGAGCTCTCAGGAGGGCTTTGAAGGGAGGAAGAAGTTCCTGTGGCATGAAGGGGGCAGAAGCCAGATTGGAGAGGGTCAGTGAGAGAATTGGAGGAGAGGAAGTAGAGACAGCAGATGGAAACAAGTCACAAGTTCCTTTCTCTTTTCTCCCTCTTCTCTGTCCTTCAAACAGCTACTCTCTTTTTACCACATTCCCTCTGCTGTCCTTGCTTTTCCCTACCCCCGTCTCTCCTTTCCGTCTCCCCCCTCTCTCAGTCTGTCTCTGACCACATCCTGTTCCCTCCCCACCTTAGCCCACCTCAGAGCAATCAGAATTCTGATTACTATTTGAAGCCGTCTAGATTTCACATGCCTCTGGGATAACCAGCCACACTGTCGTGTATAACCATAGGGGGTGGTTGTAATTACGCAGAAAAGGGCTTCTTTCCTTCGTTATGGTTAATGCATCACTCTTTGCACAAGGCCTACCCATCATACCCTCTGAAGTATTCATTTATTATTGCATCGACTGGGAATAGGACACCAACATGGCTGCTGACTTTATCGTTAGTAATCTGTATGGAAATCTGGATAACAAAGATCATTTTAAGGCAGTTGCCCTGTTCTGAATGACAAAATTTCACTAACCATTACATTTTGAAATGAGACAATATGCTTAAGAATGTTGACATCCTGTCAATCATTCAATCAATCGTATTTATTGAGCGCTTACTGTGTGCAGAGCACTGTACTAAGCGCTTGGGAAGTACAAGTCGGCTACACATAGAGACAGTCCCTACCCAACAGCGGGCTCACAGTCTAGAAGGGGGAGACAGAGAACAACACCAAACATCCTAACAAAATAAAATAAATAGAATAGATATGTACAAGATAAATAAATAGAGTAATAAATACGTACAAACATATATACATATATACAAGTGCTGTGGGGAAGGAATAGGAATAGGAATAGGTCCCACTATAGGAATAGGTCCATAAAGTGTCTTGAAAAATGGGCACTTGAAAATATGAAGGTTTTGAAAACTAGCTCTTATGAATTCTGATGCCCAAAATAGGGAAAAATGTCCTCTCCCGGTTCTCCTGTTTCTTTGGCCACTCCTTCTCAGGCTACTTCTCTCTCTCTCTCTCTCTCACCCTCTAACAGTGGGAGTCCATCAAGGCTCAGGTCTGGGTTCCCTTCTCTTCTCCATCTATACCCCCTCCCTTGGAGAAGTCATTCACTCCCATGGCTTCAACTAAAATCTCTACATGGAAGATGCCCACATCTATCTCTCCAGCTCTGGCTTAGTGTCAAGAGCATGGGTTTGGGAGTCAGAGGACCTGGGTTCTAATCCCGGTTCTGCCACTTATCTGCTGTGTGACCTTGGGTAAGTCACTTCACTTCTCTGGGCCTCAGTTCACTCATCTGTAAAATGGGGATTAAAAGTGTGAGCCCCACATGGATCAACCTGATTATCCTGTATCTACCCCAGCACTTAGAACAGTGCTTGGCAACATAGTAAGTGCTTAGCAAATACGATAATAATAATAATTTCTCTCTCTCTCTCTCTCTGCAATCTTGCATTTCTTCCTGCCTTCAAGACATCTATCCTTGGATTTCCTGCCGACACTTCAAGCTTAACATGTTCAAGCAGGACTCATCTTCCCACCCAAACCCTGTCCTCCCACAGACTTTCCCACCACTGTAGACAATATAATCAACCTTCCTGTCTAACGAGTCCATAGTCTTCTCATCCTCAATTCATTCAAGCCACATACTCCAACCTGTCACCAAATCTGCTGGTTCTACCTTCAGAACATCTCTAAAACCCACCCTTTCGTCTCCATCCAAACGGCTACCATACTGATCCAAAAATTTTATCATATCCACTTTGAAGACCACATCAGCCTCCTCGCTGACCTTCCTGCCTCCCCTCTCTCCCAACTCCAGTCCATACTTCACTTTGTTGCCCAGATCATTTTTCAGAGAACCATTCAGTCTACAACTCCCCACTCCTTAAGAATCTCCAGTAGTTGTCCATTCACTTCCACAAACAGAAACCACTAACCACTGGCTTTAAGGCAGTCAATCACATCTCCTCCTCCTACCTTACCTCACTGATATCCCTCTAGAATCCAGCCTGCACACTTTGCCCCTCTAACTCCAACCGATTCAATGTACTTTGATCTCATTCATCTTTCCTCAATCCCTCGCCCACATCCTGCCGCTGACCTGAAAATTTCCCCATTCTCTCCCTCCCTCTCCCCATCACTTCCAACAGATCATCACTCTTTCCATCTTCAGAGCCCTATTAAAATCACATCTCCTTCAAGAGGCCTACCCCAACTAATTCCTCATTTTGCTTCATCCCTTCTGCATCACCTTTGTGCCTGGATCTGTGTGCTTGTAAAGCAGCATGTCCTAGAGGAAAGGGGATAGGCCTAAGAGGCAGACGACATGGGTTCTCCACTTGGCTACTGTGACTTTGGGTGAGTTACTTAACTTATCTGAGCCTTAAGTTTCCTCATCTGTAAAATGGGGATTCAGTAGTAGTTCTCCCTCCTACTTAGACTGTGAGCCCCATTTGGGACAAGGACTAGGTCTGCCTTGATTAACTTAATACATTTAATACAGCATTAAATACAGTGCTTGGCATAAAGTAAATGCTTAATACCACAATTATTATTACCCTTTAAACCTCTTATATTCATCCCCCCCTCGGTCCCACAGAACTTATGTACATATCTGCAATTTATTTTAACGTATCTGCCCCTCTAGGCTGTAAGCTCCTTGTTGGCAGGGAACATATCTATCAACTCAATTGCATTTTACTCTCCCAAGAGCTTAGTATAATGCTCTGCACACAAAGTCTCAATAAGTAATATTGATTGATTGATTGATATATCAACCAGAACAGGAAGTTAGAAGTGGACTTAAAGGCTCCAAAATGCCAAGTAAGTGTACCTTGTTGGTCACATGCACAAAAGAGTAGAAAGTCACCATATTTTAAACTGCAAAATGTATCCCAAATGCCTCAATATACAAATATAAAAGATCTGATTTGGAAATTTGGTCTAATGCAAAATGCGAATGAACAAGAAAATGGAAATCAATCATTTGAAAGCCTGCTCCATCCTGAATATCCTGATAATAGCTGGGTGCTCTGGGTAATGGAAAAAAACAGAACAAAACAAAAAAGCAGTCTCTTTTCTGCCTTTATTGCCAGCTAATCTGGGAGAGGACCCTGGATAATAAACCAAGACACTTCAATCCCACTTAATAAATCAGGACATGAGAATTATTTTTTGACCGATTGTGCTTTTTTCTGATAATGTGACCTTGTGGAAAAAGCACGGGCCTAGGAGTTGAAGGATCTGGGTTCTAACCCCATCTCTGCCACTTAATTGTTGTATGACTTTAGGCAAGTCACTTACCTTCTCCGTGCCTCAGTTTCCTCATTTGTAAAATGGGGATTCAATACCTGTTCTACCTCCAACTTAGACTGTCCCCATGAGGGACAGGGTCAGTTTCCAACCTGATGATCTTGTATCTATCCCAGGTCTTAGTACAGTATTTGGCATATAGAAAATACTTAAATACCACAGTTATCATCATTATTATTAAGGAAAAGCACTTGCTGAAAAAGGTAGCTAATGTAAATACTTAAATACCACAAATATTATCATCATTTTCATTAAGGAAAAGCACTTACTGAAAAAGGTAGCTAATGTTCCTAGACTGTCTCTGTTTCTGGTTTCATTTATTTGAGGGGGAAAAACTTGTGGAACTTGGAGGAAGTAGCATTCGTTGGTTAACAGATGGAAGAGAGAGCTCTCTACATTTTATCAACAACAATCTGAAGGAAAATTCCATATTCCCGGCATCTGGCTGACCCTGGACTATTCTCCATAAATCCAGGAGATGGAGGCAGAGACCCGCCAGGAACATTAAAAAAATACTGAAGAAAAGAAAGGCAAAAGTCTTTCTGGAAATTTTCCTGCTTCCGTGAAGCAGCGTGGTTTAGTCAATCAATCAATCAATCATATTTATTGAGCACTTACTGTGTGCAGAGCACTGTACTAAGCACTTGGGAAGTTCAAGTTGGCAACATATGGAGACGGTCCCTACCCAACAGTGGGCTCACAGTCTAGAAGGGGGAGACAGGTTTAGTGACAAGAGCCCGGGCTTGGGAGTCAGATGTCATCATCATCATCAATCGTATTTATTGAGCACTTACTGTGTGCAGAGCACTGTACTAAGCGCTTGGGAAGTACAAATTAGCAACATATAGAGACAGTCCCTGCCCAACAGTGGGCAGATTAGAACAGTAGGTTCTCATCCCAGCTCCGCCACTCGTCAGCTGTGTGACTTCGGGCGAGTCACTTCACTTCTCTGGGCCTCAGCCACCTCATCTGTAAAATGGGGATTAAGACTGTGAGCCCCACCTGGAACCACCTGATAACCTTGTATCTCCCCCAGCGCTTGGCCCACAGTAAGCGCTTGACAAAAATCAACATTATTACTATTATTATTACCCCAGTGTTTAGCACAAAGTGATTAGCAAATGCTATTATTGTGATGATGATGATGTATTGGCTGCTTTGCCTATGGTTCATTCATTCATTCATTCAATCGTATTTATTGAGCGCTTACTGTGTGCAGAGCACTGTACTAAGCGCTTGGGAAGCACAAGTTGGCAACATATAGAGACGGTCCCTACCCAACAGTGGGCTCACAGTCTAGAAGGCGACTGTGGTTGACTAAGCAGCCTCTAGTAGTGTGGTGTTAATGTGAATACAAAATGGCAGTAACCTGGTTTCGGCGTAGTGCGTAACGAGCACTGCCCTTGTAGTCAGAAGGTCATGGGTTTTAATCCTGGCTCCATCACTTGTCTGCTGTGTGACCTTGGGCAAGTCACTTAACTTCCCTGTGCCTCAGTTAGCTCACCTGTAAAATGGGGATTGAGGCTGTGAGCCCCATGTGGGACAAAGGACTTTGTCCAACCCAATTTTCTTTCATCCACCCCAGGCTTAGTATGACTCCTGGCACATAGTCAGCACTGAACACATACCACAATTATTATTATTACTAGCTTGCTTTCTAGATAGTGAGGGAAAAATACAGGGCCATGCTCCGCTCTAAGCCATGACAGTTTTTCTTTTTACCAATTCTCCATCTGCCAGTTCATGAGTGAATAAAGGGAAGGGGCGGGAAGCAGAGATAGAAAGGGTGAATGGAGATTCAGGGGGCAGTTTGGGAATAGGTCAGGGGGAGGAAAGACCTTGGGGTGAATGAATAGGGGGTGCAGGGAGAGGGCACAACTTGGGAAGGAAAATGTGGGCAAAGAATAAGTGAGGCAGTAAATGCAGGGAGAGACTATAGTTAGGTTTATTTATAGTAAAATCTGCCTCCGCCTCTAAACTGTAGGCTTGTTGTGGGCCGGGAATGTGTCTGCCAACTCTGTTGCATTGTATTCCCCCAAGCAGTTAGTACAGTGCTCTACAAAGTGCTCAATAAATACCATTGATGATGATGAAAGCACAATACGGACTCTAAAAATCTGTCAGCTAGATTTAAATGTTTGGAATTGTCAATGTGAAGATACAAATAAAAGAGACATCTGTGTCACTTTAAGAGCTGTGGACTCCAGTCAACCTCCACTGGGTCCTAAAGCCCTTCAAATCTCCTCTTCTTTTAACACAGATCTGGGGATGCTACTCAGAGTATAAATTCCCCTCTCTACTGTAAACTCTGAGTGGGCAGGGATTATGTCTACCAATCCGTTATACTGTACTCTTCCAAGTGTTTTTTTAAGATGATAAGAATGATGGCATTTGTTAAATGCTTACTATGTGCAAAGCAATGTTCTAAGTGCTGGGGAGGATACAAGGTGATCAGGTTGTCCCGCGGGGAGCTCACAGTCTTAATCCCCACTTTACAGATGAGGGAACTGAGGCAGAGAGAAGTTAAGTGACTGGCCCAAAGTCACACAGCTGACAATTGGTGGAGCTGGGATTTGAACCCATGACCTCTGACTCCTAAGCCCGGGCTCGTTCCACTGAGCCATGCTGCTTCTCTATTTTTCTCTACCTATATTTCTAAGGTGCTTACCTTGTATCAAACACTGTTCTAAGTGCTGGTTTAGGTTTCAGTTTAACTAGATTAAACATAGTCCCTGTCCCTCATGGGGCTTACGGTCTAAATAGAAGGGAGAACAGGGATATAATCCCCACTTTACAGTGGAGGGAACTGAGGCACAGAAAAGTGAAATGACTGGCCGAAGGTCACACAGCAAGAAATGGGCAGAGCTGGGGTTAGAATCCAGTTCCTCTGCCTCCCAGGCTGAGGTTTTTTCCATTCATTCATTCATCCAATCATATTTATAGAGCGCTTACTGTGTGCAGAGCACTGTACTAAGCGCTTGGGAAGTACAGGTTGGCAACATATAGAGACGGTTCCTACCCAACAGTGGGCTCACAGTCTAGAAGGAAGCTGCACTGGGCCATGCAGCTTCCCAGGATTCATTCATTCACTCAATCGTATTTTTTGAGCGCTTACTGTGTGCAGAGCACGGTACTAAGCGCTTGGGAAGTACAAGTCGGCAACATATAGAGACGGTCCCTACCCAACGACGGTCTAGAAGGGGGAGACGGACAATAAAACAAAACATGTGGAGAGGTGTCAGGTCATCAGAATAAATAGAAGTAAAGCTAGATGCAGGATCCAGCCTTGTAGTGCCCAGGGGGCCAGGTGGCAGGGCCAACTAGTCCAGACCAGAGGGATCCAGGCTAGGCTGGGTGAGGGAGAGGGGGGCTTGAACAGTTGTTGGTGAAGCCAGTCACTCACTAATAATCAATGATATTTATTGAGCGCTTACTATGTGCAGAGCACCGTACAAAGTGCTTGGGAGAGTACAGTACAACGGAATTAACAGACACATTCCCTGAGCGTGGCTCAGTGGAAAGAGCCCGGGCTTTGGAGTCAGAGGTCGTGGGTTCAAACCCCGGCTAAGCCACTTGTCAGCTGTGTGACTTGGGGCAAGTCACTTCACTTCTCTGGGCCTCAGTTACCTCATCTGTAAAATGGGGTTTAAGACTGTGAGCACCCCGTGGGACAACCGGATCACCCGATCACCTTGTAACCTCCCTAGCACTTAGAACAGTGTTTTGCACATAGTAAGCGCTTAATAAATGCCATCATCATCCTCATCATTCCCTGTCCATAATGAGCTTACAGTCTAGAGGGACAGACAACGATATGAATAAACAGTTTATAATATAATTTATAAATATGTACCAAGTACCACTATTATTACATGTATACATAGTACACAGTAAGCGCTCAATAAATATCGATGATTGGGTGAAAAAAATCAAAGAATGGCAAAAATCAACATTTAATAAACCTCTCAATCTGCATTTGTAGTAAGTGCTTAACAAATGCTACCATTATTATTATTTCTGTTTCATCCCCTCCAGACTGTAAGCTTGTTGGGGTCAGGGAATGTGTCTACCACCCCTGTTATAGAACACTCTCACAAGAGCTTAGCACAGTGCTCCACACACAAAGTGCTCAATAAGTATGATTGATTGCTGTTTTCATTTATTCAGTCTTATTTATTGAGCGCTTACTGTGTGCAGAGCACTGGACTAAGTGCTTGGGAAGTACAAATCGGCAACATGTAGAGACAGTCCCTACCCAAAATGGGCTCACAGTCTAGAAGGGGGAGACAGACAAAATCACAGAACAAGTAGACAGGTGCCAATACATCAGAATAGATAATAGATAGATAGATGTATGTTCCCAAGCACCCAGTAATGTGCTCTGGACACGGTATGGCCTTAGTAAGTACAGAAAATGACAACAACTTATGTAACAGGGTTTAAAGCAGAAAGTTTTTATCAAGGAGCACTCCCAGTTTCTTCTGCCTCAGTGAGGATTTGATTAGACCAAATTTCCCTGATAATTCATTTGGAAAGGAGAAGTGATATGTGCCCATTTTCCATCACTTCCCCCTGCAGTCAAAACCCCCCTACAAGTTACTAGAAGTCAGATACACATATGCTTTAGTGGTGACCTGCATTTGAGAAAGGGTAGTTTTAAAAAGCAAGAAAAGCCACCATTGTCAGCAACTGTGCATTTTGGCCATCCTAGCTAAACCTGCTCAGACTCCACAATCTGCAAGCATTTATTCAGGCTGCAGGGACTTCAACATCGACTAGAAAAAGCCCGTCAGCTTTCATTCCAACCTTTCAAGTCCCCGAAGCTCTAGTGAGGCTACTCTGAGCCAGTGACAACAAGGGTGGGAGAGGGCCATAGGGAACCCAGTCTACAGCCCACAGCTTAATCTCTTAATCCCTGTAAATATTTGGATCGGAAACATGAAATAAACAATATAAAGATGAATGGGCTAAATGTTCTTGTTTCATCTTTCCCTGGCCCTTCTCCCAAGGAAACTAACCATATTGATTTTATGCAATAAAATCCCTATTTGCTCTTTTGAGGGCTGAGATGCATGGCCCACCTTCTGCTAAATGCTTACCCTAGAGAGTCTTGTGGATATTTTGCCGATTTGTACTTCCCAAGCGCTTAGTACAGTGCTCTGCACACAGTAAGTGTTCAATAAATACGATTGAATGAATGTTCACCCTGAAGAATACTACTTCCTAATAATAGCATTTGTTTTCAAACAGATGTACTTCTAGGGTCCCGCAATATTACTTTTCATTAAGGGCATTGCTGCAAATGAATTGAACCTGCAATTCTCAATTTCACAAGATCAGTAGCAAGAAGTTGGACTCACTGAAAAGCAGAATGATGATAGAGGTGATGGGGTGGGGTGGACGGGGTGGGGTGGGGGGTTGTGATAAATATCCTGAACTCCAATCATTGACATTTCCAAAATCAACACATTGACAGCCCTATTATTGAGAAACCTCACTTGGGGTTAGGGTTGGATTAAGCTCATTCAATCATATTTGTTGAGCGCTGACTGTGTGCAGATCACTGTACTAAGCACTGGGAAAGTACAATTCAGCAACAAAGAGAGACAATCCCTGCCTACAATGGGTTAACAGTCTAGAAGGGGGCAGGCAGACATCAGAACAACAGGCATCACTAGCATCAGTATAAATAAGTAGAATTAAATATATATATATATATACAGACATCAGAACAACAGGCATCAATAGCATCAATATAAATAAGTAGAATTAAATATATATACACACACACACACACATCAGAACAAGTAAAACAGACATTAATATAAATTACAGATATGTACATATATACATAATGCTGTGGGGCGGGGGGAAGAACAAAAGGAGGGAGTCAAGGCAAGGTGTGGGGGGGCGAGGGAGCTGAGGAAAATGGGGGCCTTAGTCTGAGAAGGCCTCTTGAAGGAAGTGAGCCTTAAGTAGGGCTTTAAGGGGGGTGGGGTGACTGTGATTGTTAGGCAAGGAACATGTCATTCATTCATTCATTCAATCGTATTTATTGAGCGCTTACTATGTGCAGAGCACTGTACTAAGCGCTTGGGAAGTACAAGTTGGCAACATATAGAGATGGTCCCTACCCAACAGCGGGCTCACAGTCTGTTAAAACCATAGTGGACAATCTGAGCTACTTCAAATTGCTTTACAGGGGGAAGTGAGACTCAACATTAACAAAAGAATGAACAATGACATTTTAATTATTGTTATTATCATTGTAGTTCTTTTTTTTATTGGAAAAGACATCCTAATGACTATATACTTTTCTGTTTTCTTGGTTAGTTGCTTCATTAGGCATTTGGAGAACCTATGACAGTGTTTTCCTTCCATAAGCAATCATGCTTCCTTTCCTTTGCTGATACAAACCAGTCAATGACCTACATCAATCACCATCAATCGTATTTATTGAGAGCTTACTATGTGCAGAGCACTGTACTAAGCGCTTAGTTAGAACTGTAGGATGGAGGAGTGGGAAACATTAGAACCGTGATCCCAGTTGGTTCTCCAGAGATGCCAGCATATTCTGAGGACCTATGTCCACTAATTCCATTGTATTGCACCCACTCAAGCACTTAGTACAGTGCTTTGCATATTATAATAATAATTGCAATAATAAATTTGGTATTTGTTAAGCACTTACTATGTGCAAAGCACTGTTCTAAGCGCTGGGGAGGATACAAGGTGATCAGGTTGTCCCATGTGGGGCTCACAGTCTTAATCCCCATTTTACAGATGAGGTAACAGGGACAGAGAAGTTAAGTGACTTGCCCAAAGTCACACAGCTGATTAGCGGCAGAGCCAAGATATAGTGAGTGCTTTGATTGACTGATTAAGAATTAGTGTTAATGTTAAGGATAGGTATTGATGCCAGGCCTCAATAATGGACAATACAGAGATATTTCCCCAAAAGAAAGATCTTTAGTGCTTAGTTCTATGGCCTTTAAATAAGGTCAAGGATACTAATTGGCCTCATGTGTGACAATAAATTCATTCATTCACTCAGTCATATTTATTGAGCACTTACTGTGTGCAGAGCACTGTATTAAGCGCTTGGGAAGTCCAAGTCGGCAACATATAAAGACAGTCCCTACCCAACAACAGGCTCACAGTCTAGAGGGGGCAGACAGACAACAAAATAAAACATGGAGACAGGTGTCAAAATCGTCAGAACAAATAGAATTACAGCTATATGCACATCATTAACAAAATAAATAGAATAGTAAATATGTACAAGTAAAATAAATAGAATAATAAATCCGTACAAATATATACAACTGCTGTGGGGAGGGGAAGGAGGTAGGGCGTGGGGGATGGGGAGGGGAGGAGCAGAGGAAAAAGGGGGCTCAGTCAGTTAAGGCCTCCTGGAGGAGGTGAGCTCTCAGTAGGGCTTTGAAGAGAGCTAAGTTGGTGAATGTGTGGAGGGAAGGCATTCCAGGCCAGGGGAAGGACGTGGGCCGGGGGTCGACGGCGGGACAGGTGAGAACGAGGCCCAGTGAGGAGGTTAGCGGCAGAGGAGCGGAGGGTGCGGGCTGGGCTGGAGAAGGAGAGAAGGGAGGTGAGGTAGAAGGGGGCGAGGAGATGGACAGCCTTAGTTTTTGCTTGATTCATTGGTTGACAGGCAACCACTGAGCTTCAGTGGGGGAAAATTTGGGGAATACATGAAGTGGACCACAGAGTCTCTCTCAACACACTTCAGTGGCCAACATAGCATTAGGGTAGGGAAGAGAGGAGGAGAAAGAGGTTGAGAGGGGGAGGGTTGGAGGAAAGATGATGAATATTCGAAGAAACTGGGATCTCGGAAAGAGACCTGTCCATCCCCAAGGCTGAGTCACTGTGATTTACCCTCTGCAAGACTGAGTTGGTGGCTAGAACTAGGTAGGGGGAAGGAGGAGACATGGATTCCACTTCCAGCTTCATCCCTGATTGACTGTGTGGCCAGGAAAAAAACTCACTTAACTACTCTGGGTCAGTTTTTTCCACAGTGAAACAGAGGGGATCAATCAATCAATCAATCATATTTATTGAGCGCTTACTGTGTGCAGAGCACTGTACTAAGCGCTTGGGAAGTACAAGTTGGCAACATACACAGTCCCTACCCAACAGTGGGCTCACAGTCTAAAAGGGGGGAGACAAAGAACAAAACCAAACATACTAACAAAATAAGATAAATAGAATAGATATATACAAGTAAAATAAATAAATAAATAGAGTAATAAATATGTACAAACATATATACATATATACAGGTGCGGTGGGGAAGGGAAGGAGGTAAGATGTTGGGGAGATTTAAAATCTGTGCCAGCTGAGTGAAATTCAGAGCAGGGCACTAGATAATTACAAGATATTATTATCTGGACAAATTCCTGACTCCTTAATAATCTCTAATCACTGTTTAGTTTCCCCAACAGTGTTGTATAATTACCATCAAAGCATCATAAATAGATTTGCACTTGGAATAAATATCCCTACTAAATCTCAGCCACAGAAGCGTTCTAATCCCTCATTCCTATCTAATTTCACTCAGGGTCAACCCCTCCCAGAAGTTTAAATAAAATAAAAAACAGTCTGTAAATTGGTTCCGTTAATGTTGTTTCCATAGCTTGGTTTCAACTGCATTTGAATCTGGAATACCTAGCTAGCTCTCTCACCTTGAACTGAAACCACAGTGAGTAGAATAATACTGGTGAAGGGGGAATTTATTAAACGCTTACTATATCCTAAAAGCTGGGATAGATATAAGATCATCCCATCCAATCCAGTCTCCATCCCATAATCTAAGAGAATGGGAGAGCCAGTTTCTTATTCCCATTTTATGGATGTGAGAACTAAGATACCAAGAGTTTAAGTAGGAATAATAATATTTTTTGAGTACCTACTGAGTGTGTGGCACTAAATTCGGAGAAGCAGCAAGGCACAGTAGTTAGAGAATAAGCCTGGGAGTCGGAAGGTTGTGGGTTCTAATCCTGGCTCCACCACTTGTCTGCTCTGAGGCCTTGGGCAAGTCACTTCACTTCTCTGTGCCTCAGTTACCTCGCTGTAAAATGGAGATTGAGACTGTGAGCCCGGGACTGTGTCCAACTCAATTTGCTTGTATCCACCCAGTGCTTAGTACAGTACCTGGCACGTAATAGGTGCTTAATACCATCATTATTATTATTATTATTATAATCAGTCTGCCTCCAAGTCCTGCTCCTTTTTCCTCCACAAAATTTCCAGGATCTAGAGAAGCAACATGGCCTAGTGGCCACGGTCAGAGGACGGGGGTTCTAATCCCGGCTCTGCCACTTGTCTGCTGTGTGATCTTGGGAAAGCCACTTCACTTCTCTGTGCCTCAGTTACCTCATCTGTAAAATGGGGATTAAGGCTGTGAGCCCCACGTGGGACAACTTAATTACCTTGTATCTACCCCAGTGCTTAAGCGCTTAAATACCATTATTATCTTCTAGACTGTGAACCCGTTGTTGAGTAGGGATTGTCTTTATTCGTTGCCGAATTGTACTTTCCAAGCGCTTAGTACAGTGCTCTGCACACCGTAAGCGCTCAATAAATACGATTGAATGAACGAATGCTCCTTCCTCTCCATCCAAAATGCCTCCTGCTGATTAAGCACTTATCAAATCCCAGCATGACTAACACATCCTCCTCCTACCTGGTCTCCCTGCCTTCAATCCATACTTCACTCCGCAGCCCGGATCATTTTTCTGAAGCGTCTTCCTGCACATGATTCCCACCCCTCAAAAAACTCTAGAGATTACCCATGTCTTTCCCGCACTTCCTTTCAACCCTTCACACCCAATGGGAAGTTGGCCCCTATGCACTGTGTGATGACGTGACAGGGAACTATTTATATATACTTGGCAAAGGTAAGATCAATCTTATTTATTATTAATAATAATAATGATAATGGCATTTGTTAAGTGCTTACTATGTGCTGTTCTAAGCGCTGGGGGGATACAAGGTGATCAGGTTGTCCGACGTAGGGCTCACAGTCCTAATCCCCATTTTACAGATGAGGGAACTGAGGCGCAGAGAAGTTAAGTGCCCAAAGTCACACAGCTGACAAGTGGCACAACCGGGATTAGAACCCATGACCTCTGGCTCCCAAGCCTATGCTCTTTCCACTGAGCCACGCTGTTTCTCAGTTATTGAGCACTCACTGTGTGCAGAGCACTGTAACGGCTGCTTGAGAGAGTACAAAATAAGAGCGTCAGTAGACCTATTCCCTGCCCACAAAGGTTTACAGTCTAAAGCTAGAATTCTTTATTTACCCAAGCTCCGCAGCCTCATAACCTTGTCCACAAATAAAGGAGAGAAAGCTCTCTCCCTAGAAGAAACTGGTTACTAACTTTCCCAGTACTCATTGCTTGTTGCCATATTTCCTAGAACAACTAGACTGCTGCAAAGGAAGAATTTGCAGAGAAAGGAATATATGGCAGTGAGGTGTATTTTATTGAATGAAAAAAGGCAAGTATTTATAATAATTTCAAGTTCTTCAGAGTGCAAACTCCTTGTGAGTGGGGACGCATCTCATATTCCTGTTGCATTTTTCCAAGGATTTCAGTATGTTGCATCTAGCTAATACTCAGTAAATATTTCTACTAGTACTACTCCCTTGTGGGTCATTCCTTTTCATCTGCATTTTCTTGTTCCCTTTTCCTGCTGGGACCCCTCAAGATGAGGCTATATATGAGACAAACCCAAACTCTGCCCCTTTTTCCCCATGGATTGGCTCTACTCAGTTTCTGATCAGTCAATCAACAGTATTTACTGAGCATTTTACTGTGCTCAGTGCACTGTACTAAGCATTTGGGGGAGAGTTGGTGGACACATTCCCTGCCCACAGTGAGCTTATGGTCTAGAGGGCGAGACATACATAAACATAAATAAATTATGGATATGTACGTAAGTGCTGTGGGGCTGAGGGAGTGGTGAATAAAGGATGCAAATCCAAGTGCAAGGGCGATGCAGAAGGGAGTAGGAGAAGAGAAAGTGAGGGCCTAATAGGGGAAGACCTCTAATTTCCCTCAATTTAATAAAAGCAGTAGGACCAGTTTACTCTGGATTTTTTGAAAACCTGACACTGAAAACTGACACCAGATATAGGAGTTTACAGAGGGTAGGGTTCACCTTGTCCCAGCCATAAACTTAGGGAAATGGGTTCATATGGGAATTGCTCTCCCATTCAGTTGGCCTCAGGAGATGTTGCCTAAACCTATATCATCTTCCCAACCCAGAGGAAACCTGGGCATCTGAACCACTCTCGGGATAACTGGAAATTTGGGTTTGCACTTAGGTGGATCTGGGAATCTCCCTCAAGTTTGGTGTGGGACCATCTCGGCTTCTCATTATAAAGAGAATTGGAGCATTTTCAGGCATGGGGAAAGATGGCCCTGGGCATATTCCCTGCCTTGTTCCCAACCACTCCCCTCCCCAATCCCCAGCACACTCACACACCCCCAAGTGAATATTGGTTGTTGTGAACTTTGTACGGTTTAATTTAGGAATGAGGTGAAGAAATCTCAGAAGGTTCATGAAACACATACTTTATTACTTTCTCCCTGTGTTTCAGTATGCAGCATTTTGTTCCCCAAAAAGCATTTAGAATTCTAGCTGGCAAGAATTCCAGTGCACAGATTTAAGAATACCAGATGCTCTGGATTTGCAACTAATACAACCCAGAACAAACAACACTCTAATCTTCTGTATGCAACCTTTCCCGTTTCAAAATCCCTTTGTCCCTTCAGTCCACCGGACCAAGGTTCTACCCACCTTAAATGATGTTGATCACTTGCTGTGTGCAGATCTTAAAAGCCTCCTAAAAAAGTTCACCTATTCCAGGATGCCTACCCTGATTCATTCACAAAAATTCTAATC
The DNA here is from genome assembly GCF_015852505.1 of Tachyglossus aculeatus. Lineage (NCBI taxonomy): Eukaryota > Metazoa > Chordata > Mammalia > Monotremata > Tachyglossidae > Tachyglossus > Tachyglossus aculeatus. Next base: position 81,067,150 of record NC_052067.1, read on the forward strand.
ATTAAAACCCAAAGGTCGCTCTTTGCATTTAGATATTTTATTCCTAAATCCATCACTTATGTGCATTTTTAATTGTATACTAATACTTTTATTTGATCACTCGATTATCCATAATTAAATGTCTGTTCTCCTTCTAAACTGATGGCTCCTTATGGACAGGGAATGTATCTACCAATTCTAATTATTCCAATTCTATTATAGTCTATTCTCTTGAGCACTTAGTTCAATTTTCTGCACACAATCAGTGCTCAATAAATATCATTGATTGATTACCCAGCTAGTCCAGCTTGATATATTTGTGCTACTTAATAATAATAATGATAGCATTTATTAAGCACTTACTATGTGCAAAGCACTGTTCTAAGCGCTGGGGAGGTTACTAGGTGATCAGGTTGTCCCATGGGGGGCTCACAGTCTTAATCCCCATTTTACAGATGAGGCAACTGAGGCACAGAGAAGTTAAATGACTTGCCCGAAGTCACACAGCTGACATGTGGCGGAGCCGGGATTTGAACCCATGACATCTGATTCCAAAGCCCGTGCTCTTTCCACTGAGCCACGCTGCTTCTAATGCTTAATGCCATATCCACAATAATAATAATAATACTTGTGGTATTTGTTAAGCGCTTACTATGTGCCAGGCACTATACTGAGCACTGGGGTGGATGCAAGCAAATTGGGTTGGACACAGTCCCTGTCCCGCATGGGGCTCACAGTCTCAATCCCCATTATACAGATGAGGGAACTGATGCCCAGAGAATTGAAGTGATTTGGCTCAGTGGAAAAGAGCCCGGGCTTTGGAGTCAGAGGTCATGGGTTCAAATCCCGGCTCCGCCATGACTTTGGGCAAGTCACTTCACTTCTCTGGGCCTCAGTTCCCCCATCTGTAAAATGGGGATGAAGACTGTGAGCCCCGCGTGGGACAACCTCATGACCTTGTATCCCCCCAGTGCTTGGAACAGTGCTTTGCACATAGTAAGCACTTAATAAATGCCATCATTATTATTATTATTTGCTCAAGGCCACAGAGCGGGAATTAGAACCCATGACTTTCCTACTCCTAGGCCCGTACTCTATCCACTATGCCATGCTGCTTGTCCCACCTCCTGTTCCCACTGTTTGCACATGATATTTGTTGATCTTTCCCCCTAGACTCAAAGCAATTCATCCTGATTCTGTTATATTCTACCAAGCACTGAGTACGGTGCTTCATATTCAGTAGGCACTCAAATGCCATTGATGGACACCGTTGAAAATGATCAGATGTGTCACCAAAAATCACAGGGTGCTGCTCTCCAGACAGATTCTGTGAGCCCACTGTTGGGTAGGGACTGTCTCTATATGTTGCCAATTTGTACTTCCCAAGCGCTTAGTACAGTGCTCTGCACATAGTAAGCGCTCAATAAATACGATTGATGATGATGATGCAGCCGTGGGACAGCTGAACACACGTGTACTGACAACGGTTCAGCTTTATTTGATTACAGTCCCAGTTTTATTTCCTCACTGATACTTACCAGACTGTGCTCTCATATTTAACAGTTCAGCCTGCCCGTTTCTCCCCTTTTTGTTCATTCCATCACATTTAGTCGCTTAGTACAGTGCTCTGCACACAGTAAGCACTCAATAAATACGATTGATAATTTAGTCAAGGCTTATTGTATGCAGAGCACTGTACTAAACACTTGGGAGAGTCCAATAGAATAATAAACGGACACATTCCCTGTCCACAATAAGCTTACAGTCTAGAGGGGGAGACAGACATTAATATAAATAAATTGTTGGCTAGGCTGGCTCCTCCAGCTCCAACCTACTTCTCATACCTTGAGATCGTCCATCAAGCCACCAACCCCTCGTCCACATCCTCAACGTGGCTCAGTGGAAAGAGCCCGGGCTTTGGAATTGGAGGTCATGGGTTCAAACCCCAGCTCCGCCAACTGTCAGCTGTGTGACTTTGGGCAAGTCACTTCACTTCTCTGGGCCTCAGTTACCTCATCTGTAAAATGGGGATGAAGACTGTGAGCCCCTCGTGGGACAATCTGATCCCCAGCACTTAGAACAGTGCTTTGCAGATAGTAAGTGCTTAATAAATGCCATCATTATTATTATTATCCTCCCTCTGGCCTGGGACTTCTTTTCCCTTCGCCCCGAGACACGACTGATCTCTCCAGCTTCAAAGTTGAATTAAATTGACATCTCTCCAAGTGGCCTTCCCCAGCTAAGTCCTTACTTCCTCTACTCTCTCTCCCATCTGCATCACTTGGATTTGCACTCAATTCACACCCCACCCTCAGCCCCACAGCACTTATTTATTAGAGAAGCAGTGTGATTCAGTGGAAAAGAGCCCGGGCTTTGGAGTCAGAGGTCATGGGTTCAAATCCCGGCCCCGCCCATTGTCAGCTGTGTGACTTTGGGCAAGTCACTTCACTTTTCTGGGCCTCAGTTACCTCATCTGTAAAATGGGGGTGAAGACTGTGAGCCCCACGGGGGACAACCTGATCACCTTGTATCCTCCCCAGCGCTTAGAACAGTGCTTTGCACTGAGTAAGCGCTTAACAAATACCAAAATTATTATTATTATTATTATTTCAATGTCTTATCTCCCCATCAAGACTGTAAATTCCTAATGGGCAGAAAATGTGCCTACCAACTCTGCTCTGCATACAGTAAGTGCTCAATAAATACGATTGATTTTTTTTATGGTATTTGTTAGAAGTGGTTACCATGTGGCTAAGCACTGACATAGATAAACGCCAATGAGGTTGGGTACAGTCCATGTCCCATGTCCTACGAGAAGCAATGTGGCTTAGTGGAAAGAGCACAGACTTGGGAGTGAGAGAGGTCATGGGTTCTAATCCCAGCTCCTCCACTTGTCTGCTGTGTGACCTTGGGGAAGTCACTTAACTTCTCTGTGCCTCAGTGACCTCATCTGTAAAATGGGGATTAAGACTGTGAGCCCCATGTGGGATAACCTGATTGCCTTGTATCTCCCCCAGTGCTTATAACAGTGCTTGGCACATAGTAAGCACTTAAATACCATTATTATTATTATTATGTAGGGCTCACATTTCTAATCCCCATTTTACAGATGAGGTCACTGAGGCACAGAGAAGTAAAGTGACTTCCAAGGTCACACAGCAAACACGTGGAAGATCTGGGATTAAATTTAGGTCCTCTGACTCTCAGGCTCGTTGTCTTTCCAATGGGCCATGTTGCTTCTCTGTTTGGTCTTGTTAAAGAGCAGTTTAATATTTTGTTTTTTATTTTCAAGTTTTTGAAACATAATCACATTATCATAATTGGGGGGAAGGGTTCATTTGTGAACTATCAAGTTATGAATGGTTCCATTCAGTTTTATACCACCACGAACTCAAATTGTCTATGGTATCAAGATTGGTATGGTACCTGTCGTGAGACAGGGAAGATGGTGGTGCTGTCTACAGTGATGGGAAAATTAGGGGACCACAGGGTTGCTTGGGAGGATAAGAAGTTCTGTTTTGGACATGTTAAGTTTGAAGTGTTGGCAGGACATCCGAGTAGAGATGTCCTGAAGGCAGGAGGAAGGCAGGAGAAGCAATGTGACTCAGTGGAAAGAGCACAGGCTTTGGAGTCAGAGTTCATAGGTTCAAATCCCAGCTCCGCCAATTGTCAGCTGTGTGACTTTGGGCAAGTCACTCCACTGCTCTGGGCTTCAGTTACCTCATCTGTAAAATGGGGATTAAGACTGAGCCCCCTTGGGAAATCCTGATGACCTTGCAACCTCCCCAGCACTTAGAACAGTGCTTTGCACATAGTAAGCTCTTAACAAATGCCAGTATTATTATTATTATTATTAAATGCAGGAATGCAAAGAAGGAGAGCTATCAGGTCTGGAGATGTAGATTTGGGGATCATCTGCATAGAGATAACAATAATAATAATTCATTCATTCATTTATTGTCGTATTTATTGAGCACTTACTGTGTGCAGAGCACTGTTCTAAGCGCTTGGGAAGTACAAGTTGGTGATATATATAGGGACAGTCCCTACCCAACAACGGGCTCACAGTCTAGAAGGGGGAGACAGACAACAAAACAAAACATGTGGACAGGTGTCAAGTCGTCAGAATAAATAGAATTAAAGCTAAATGCACATCATTAACAAAATAAATAGAATAGTAAATATGTACAAAAATTCTGGTATTTATTAAGCACTTACTATGTGCCAGGCACTGTACTAAGAACTGAGGTGGATATAAGCAAATCGCGTTGAACACAGTTCCTGTCCCACATGGGGCTCACAGTCTCAAATTCCCATTTTACGGATGAGGTAACTGAGGCACAGAGAAGTGAAGTGACTTGCCCGAGGTCACACAGCAACAAGTGGAGGAGGCAGAATTAGAACCCAGAACCTTCCAACTCCCAGGCTTGTGTTCTATCCACCATGTAGCTTCATGGTAGTTGAAGCCACGGGAGTGAATATAAGCTTTAAGGGAGCTCTGGTTTAAATAGGCAACGTGAATTTTGATCATTTGTTTTCTGGAAAAGTGGCAAAGCTATGTCGGGGAATAATGTTAACAAAAAATGGCCAAATAGCCTGGTTTTGCACACTGGAGTGTACTTTTAAATTGATTGAACAGTAATGTGAGCACATCTGTGGTCATGTAGAAAAAATTTATGTCCCTGTTATAAATATAATAAGCTATGTGCACATACATACTCCAGGACTCTTGGAATCTTTATTGAGAAAAAATTACTGTTTGAGAAAATAAAAGGACCAATTATTTACTGCAATGAAGCCTTTAGATGACACAGACAGCTTTTTGCTCTGCAGAGAAGAGCCAAGTACAGCCCAAGGTCAATAACTAGATCAGAATACCTGGCAAGCAGCCACCCGGCGTTTCTGCGAGACATTCACTGGCAGTGGTAACGTGACTGCTATTGTAACCACAGCAGCAAGCATTCATAAGAATATTCACACATCGCTAGCCTTGAATTCTCTGATGGAACCAACCCCTTTTGGTACACTGAGATCAAATAATAATGTCCATGTAGTCCTTTCTTCTGCCCGACAACAATGTTTCTCCTTCCTATTTCACTCCCATATCCACTGCCTCCACCGGCCGTTCCAGACGTTCAACTCCCTCCTCAAACCTCGTTTCCCCTAACCCTTACCATCTCTTTCCCCTGATTACCCGGCACATAATAATAATAATAAGGGCATTTATTATGCTCTTACTATGTGCAAAGCACTATTCTAAGCTCTGGGGAATTTACAAGGTGACCAGGTTGTCCCACGTAGGGCTCACAGTCTTAATCCCCATTTTACAGAGGTAACTGAGGCCCAGAGAAGTGAAGTGACTTGCCCAAAGTCACACAGCTGACATACCTCATCAACAAAATTGAAGCCATCAGGTGTGATTTCCCTAAAATCTTCCCTGCTCCTCTTCAATTACCCTCTCCCCCTCTACCCTCTTCAACTCTCCCTATATTCCCTGCAGTAACTCAAGAAGAGATTTCTCACCTCCTGTCTAAATCCACTCCCTCCCCTGTGCTTCTGAGCCCATCCTTTCATACCTTTTTAAAACACTAGCTCCCTCCCTCCTCCTTTCCTTGTCATCTTCAATTGTTTGCTTTCCAATGGCTTCTTCCCCACTGCTTTGAAACATGCTTATGTATTCCCTAGCCTAAAAAAAACCCCTCTCGACCCTACAGTTACCTCCAGTTATCACCCCATCTCAATCCTACTACTCCTCTCATTTACACCCACCATCTCCACTTCCTTTCCTCCAACTCACTCCTCGATCCATGCCAATCTGGCTTCCACTCCCTCCATCCCATGGAAACAGCCCTCTCTAGGGTAACCAAGGATGGCCTTCTCACCAAATCTGATGGCTTCTACTCTATCCTAATCCTCCTAGACCTCTCAGCTGCCTTTGACACTGTAAACCTTATCCTTGAAACTTTATCCAAGCTTGGCTTCGCTAGCAATCTCTTGGTTCTCCTCCTATCCCTCTGAACGTCCCTTCTCAATGGCTCCTCCTCTGCCTCCCACCCTCTCACAGTGGGGGTCCCTCAAGGCTCAATTCTTGGCCCCCTTTCTATTCTCCATTTACACCCACTCATGCCTTGGAAAAGACATTCGGTCCCAAGGCTTCAACTACCACATCTATGCACCTGATTCCCAAATCTACATCTCCAATCTCTCTCCTTCCCTGCAATCTCACATTTCCCCTCCTGTCTTCAGGACATCTCTAGATATTCCACTGACAACTCAAACATGTCCAGAACAGAACTCCTCATTTTCCCCACCCAAATTCTGCCCTTCCGTCACTGTAATAATAATAATAATGATGACATTTATTAAGCACTTACTATGTACAAAGCACTGTTCTAAGCACTGGGAAGGCCACAAGTTGATCAGGTTGTCCCACGGGGGGCTCACAGTCTTCATCCCCATTTTACAGATGAGGTAACAGGCGCGGAGAAGTTAAGTGACTTGCCCAACCGGGATTTGAACCGGGATTTGAACCCATGAACTCTGACCCCAAAGCCCAGGCTCTTTCCACTGAGCCATGCTGCTTCTCCATACATTATGTACACTGTACATAATACCTCTATCCTCCCTACCTCATATGTCTGTAACCTTGGCATTTTCCTCGACTCAACTCTCTCATTACACGCACATAGTCAATCTGCCACCAAATCCTGTCAGTTCTACGTTCCTAACTTTGCTAAAATCTGCCCCTTTCCTCTCCATCCTGCTACCATGCTAATCCAAGCACTTTTCCTCTCCCACCTGGATTACTGCATCTGCTCTTTGCTGACCTCTGTGCCTCCTGTCTCTCCCCACTCCAGCCCATATTTCACTCTGCTGCATGGATCATTTTTCTAAAAAAAGTTCAGTCCATGGCTCCCCACTTCTCAAGAAGGTCGCCCATCCACCTCAGCCTCTTACAGAAACTCCTTACCATCAAAGCACTCAATCAGCTCACCTCATCCTACCTCACTCCACTGATCTACTACAGCTCCGCCACTTGTCAGCTGTGTGGTCTTGGGCAAGTCACTTAACTTCTCTGGGCCTCAGTTCCCTCATCTGTAAAATGGGGATGAAGACTGTGAGCCCCACGTGCGACAACCTGATTACCTTGTATCTACCCCAGCGCTTAGAACAATGCCTGGTGCATAGTAAGTGCTCAAAAAATACCAACATTACTATTATGTTGGTATTATTATTATTATTACAGCTCAACCCATACACTTCACTCTACACCAGAGCTTCAAACAGTGCCTAACAAATAGTAAGCACTTAAATACCATACCAAGTGCTGGACTAGTTCTGGTGTGAATACAAGATAATTAGATGGGACACAGTCCCTATCCCATATGGGGCTCACAGTCTAAAAGAGGTGAAAGCAGGCCAGTTATCCTCATTATGCAGATGAGGAAACTAAGGCACAGAAGCTAAGTGACTTGCCCGAGGTCATACGACAGTCTAGTACCAGAGACTGTATCTAGGCGAGAACCTTGATACCCTGCCTCCCAGATCTAGAGAAGCAGTGTGGCTCAGTGGAAAGAGCACGGGCTTTGGAGTCAGAAGTCATGGGTTCAAATCCCAGCTCCGCCAATTGTCAGCTGTGTGACTTTGGGCAAGTCACTTAACTTCTCTCTGCCTCAGTTACCTCATCTATAAAATGGGGATTAAGGCTGTGAGCCCCCCATGGGACAACCTGATCACCTTGTAACCCCCCCAGTGCTTTAGAACAGTGCTTTGCACATAATAAGCACTTAATGCCATCATTATTATTATGATTATTATTAGTATATTCTACTAGATCACACTGCCTCCCTGGCTATCAGTCCTGAATAGATAAAAGCTTTGGTTTGAGGCTTGGTTTATTGGACCTGACTCAGAAATTGGGAGACTGCAAGAGCAGGGTGTGAATTAGAAGGGGCTCTGGAGGGCAAAGTCAGAGGGCCTACTTAAGCCCAGAAATGTTGACTGAAAATAACATGCGGGAATCAAATTTCCATTGAGCTTCTTAAATTACTGACTTTTTGCAATCATTTTCGTTGGCTGGTTTTCTCTGCCCAGAGTGAGCCTTCACTGATGGAGTCACTATTGCAATTGAGCAAACTACGTTCTGTAAGTAGAAATGTTGAATGGCTTATTCATAAGAGTCTCAGAAGCCGCCGAAGAGACAGGATTTAATCTTGTCTTCTTCACTTCAAATTAATGCTTTAAACTGAGCTAGTGGACAACCCGTGTCTTCCAGCATCACTGTACAAAGGACGTGGGTTCTAATCCTACCTCCTCCACTTGTCTGCTGTGTGACCTTGGGCAAGTCACTTCACTTCTCTGTGCCTCAGTACCTCATCTGCAAAATGGGGATTAAGAGTGTGAGCCCCATGTGGGACAACCTGATTACCTTATATCTACCCCAGCGCTTAGAATAATGCTTGACACATAGTAAGCGCTAAACAGATACCATCATCATCATCTTCCCAAGTGCTTAATACATTGCTATGTATACAGTAAATGCAAGGTTGATACAGCCTTAATTAGTCTTTAAAGACCTCAATGTACACTCCAAATGAGAAACAAGCCGAAGAAGGAAGCACTTTTATTTCACTACTATGCCCGGGTAGCACAGAGATAAACAATTTGGCTTGACCGGATATTCATTTTTAAAAGCTAATGCTATTGCAACTAAGAGTTAAGTCGGTAAAAACCCTCACACGAGTCATAAAGCATACAAATCTCCCAGATCCACTGGGAAAACCTACATGATGCAAAGGGAGGCCGTGCACAGTCAGTCATTCAATCGTATTTATTGAGTGCTTACTGTGTGCAAAGCACTGTACTAAGCACTTGTACATAGTACAACAGCTTTGCCCCTTCACCTTAATTCCTTTACCCTATAAAACATTTTCTCAGACTTCCTTTTTCTAGCTATAACTAGGAATCACAAGCATTGTAAATTCTGATGTAAATCCTGCCAAGTCAGTAAGAAATCAGGGAAGAAAATTAAGGTCATCCCTTCCCAATGAGACATGGTATTCACGAGAGCATAAGATCTTGCAAGTTAAGTCATTTTCAATTAATTTATCAGTGAGAATCAACACAATGGCTAGGATGGAGAGACTGTTATGGAACCATTTCCTGGAATAGGGTGGGTTAGGTTACTGGAACCCTTGGCCTTTGTAAATTCAGAAGAGAAGCTCCTTACGTGAGAGTACCTCATTGTGGAAGGTTTCCAACTGCTCCCGTAGCATTGTGCTGGATTCGAGGATTGGAGGATTTAACGAGAGGCAAATCCTCTTCCAAAGTCATTTGCTTCCTGGTTGGTCTCTAGAGGAGAGAAATAATATATTTGGAAAATTGCTTTGAAGGGTGCCCTTAATATGGCTCCTCTCTCGCTCTGAGTTACCATTAAACCCTGATTGGGAGACCACTTAATATTCAATAAAATGTTGAAGGAGGTTTGATTAATGAATTCATCCACATTTTGAAATGATAAATTTAAATGTCAGATTTATCCACCTACTCACCTGTGGTTTTAAGGCAGTTTTACACATGATTCTTTAAAAAAAATCACTTGCTCTGTAAAAATTATCTCAGCCCCCAAATTGTTCAAGGACTCCACCCACCACTCCCTCCCCACATAAACTAATTTAGAACAAACATCTGTCTACAAATGCAATATTCTCACATAGACTGAGCGTGCCCTGAAAACCTATCCAAAAGAGAGCTTGAAGAAAAAGCAGAACATGTTAAATTTCCCGTTTTCGCCAAGAATAAGCTTAAATAGAATTGATTGGAGTGTTTTCTGTGTGCAGAACACTGTACTAAGTGCTCGGAAGAGCAAAGCATAACAGAGCTTGTAGACACATTCCCAGCTCACAGTGAGCTTACAGCCTGGAGAGTCTGTGTGTATATGCTTGGATTTTAAAAGAATACAGGAAAACTGGGAAAAAAAAGGAGGTTTATCTTTAGGAAAAAATGAACACCCGCGTACCATGATTAAGAGTGGAGAATGGGGTGCCTAGTAATAACAGCTCTCTAATCAGTTGAGTGTGGTGTGTGGCAGAGGAGGAAGAGTGTAAACTAAACTCTCATTTTTTAGACTGTGAGCCCACTGCTGGGTAGGGACTGTCTCTATATGTTGCCAATTTGTACTTCCCAAGAGCTTAGTACAGTGCTCTGCACATAGTAAGCGCTCAATAAATACGATTGATGATGATGATGATTATGGGCAGGGAATGTCTGCTAATTCTGCTGGGTTGTACTCTCCCAATCACTTAGTACAGTGCTCTGCACATGCTAAGCACTTAAATATCATTGAATGATTGTTCCCAGCGACTCCCAGTACTAGGGGGAAGATAATCTTCTTATTGATTGTGTGTCCAATATACACTCAGAGTCAGGGAGAGGGACGGAGGAAGAGAGAGGATTAACTCAAAACACCTGGTGGACTACGGGCCTGTGGTTGAGCTGTACTAGTTTGATTTTGAAACCCTTGTGTGGATCGATTCAGAAGCACCTGGGTTCTAATCCCAGCAGTGTGACTTTGGGCAAGTCATTTAACTTCTCTGGGCCTCAGTTACCTCATCTGTAAAATGGGGATGAAGACTGTGAGCCCCCCCGTGGGACAATCTGATCACCTTGTAATCTCCCCAGAGTTTAGAACAGTGCTTTGCACATAGTAAGCGTTTAATAAATGCCATTATCGCTCTGCCACTTGTCTGCTGTGTGACCTTGGGCAAGTCGCTTCACTTAACTGTGCCTTGGTTACTTCATCTGTAAAAAATGGGGACGAAGAGTGTGAACCCCATGTGGGACAGGGACTGTGTCCAACCTGATTCTCTTGTAACTACCTCAGTACTTAGAACAGTGCTTGGCACATAGTAAGCACCTAACAAGTACCATAGAATATCCAGTGCTGGTAAAAAAAAATCTCCTAGGTGGCTGAAAATAGCTGCTAGACTGTTACCCTTCTCATGTTATGAGAGGGGCAATGAACCACTACCCACAGTTACCGATCTATTTCATAACGTAATGACCCAAGCCATTATTCATTTATTAAATTCCAGAGAGGCTGATACAAAATGGCCATAGAGCAAGGTGAACAGGGAAGTGGAGTGTTGCAAATATGCTATGTTTTAGGAAAAGAGGCTTAAGAGGATAATCCACCCGCTGGATATGGAGCTAGGAGGTGACCCTCATTTAGGACTATAGGTATGGAGGCATTTTTTTTTCAATGGTATTTGTTAAATTCTTACTATATGCCGGGTATTCTACTAGATACAGGATAGTTACAAGATAATAAGTTGTCCCAAGTGGGGCTCACAGTCTTAATGCCCATTTTACAGAGGCGGTAACTGAGGGACAGAGAAGTGACAGAGCTGGGATTAGAACCCAGGTCCTCTGACTCTTAGGCCTATGCTCTTTCAATTAGGCCATGCCGCTTCTCTAAATTTCTTTGAAATGAAGCTGCACCTGTACGCCTTGTGGTATAAATCTGGGGATTCTTCAGAAAGATGGCCTTAACCGTCTACTTGAATTGGACATCTAAAAAAATACACTGACCAAATATATTAATTTTTCCACCTACCATCATTTATAGCAGTACCAGTCATCAAAAAAATCCCATCCCCAAGTAGTTAAGAAGCAGAAATTCTCCTGCCTTTCCAACTTAATCAAAAATATCATTATCCTTCCAAGTACAAGGAAGGGTCTGATTTTTTCCCCCTCTTTCAGTAGTCTTTCGAAAGTTAAAACAGTACTAATTTCAGTGTCGCAGCAACCTGGATACTTGATAGAATCTTGTATAAATTATGCCACATTATTCCCAACCGCCAGTGCTGTTTGCCTCTTTAAGCTGTCTATCTTTGAAGAGAAAGGGAGACTGATAGATTTCTCTTTAACCCCATAGGGACAGTTTGAACTTTTATTATTTTAATTTCTGTGCAGCTGTCCTGTAAGAGGGTCTATATTCCCAATTAATGGCTGTTATCTACTGACATCCCTATAGTCTTCACTGGGCTCTACTTGCTATGCATGTATAAAAGATCTCCACATCAGAGGTTGCTCCGGCTGGAGGTTTAATAGCTCTTTTTAGTTCTCTCTCAGAATTAGAAGAGTTTCCCTGAAGCAATTTCCGAGAACACACTAATTACTCATTCCCTGATATTTCTTCAAGGGTTCTGGAATCACCCTTGAAGCATTAATTATGGGGCATTAATTCCTCCCCATGTCCTTTGTTCCCTGTGGAGGAACAAAAGAAAAGAAAAGAAAAGAAAATTCAGAATTGGAGAAAGGAACGCCTCAGAATTGGAGAAAGGAACGCATTCATTCATTCATTCATTCAATCGTATTTATTGAGCGCTTACTGTGTGCAGAGCACTGTACTAAGCGCTTGGGAAGTACAAGTTGGCAACATAGAGAGACGGTCCCTACCCAACAGTGGGCTCACAGTCTAGAAAGTGGGCTCACAGTCTAGAAACGCAGATATGAAGTGCTCTAAAAGCTAACCAAAAAATATTTTCCAGAGTTTATGCTCACCCTTAAAATTCAGGTTTGTGATAAGCAACTGAGAAGCAGTGTGGCCCAATGGTTAGAGCACAGGTCTGGATGTCAGAAGGACCTGGTTCTAATCCCAGCTCTGCCATTTGTCTGCTGTGTGAATTTGGACAATTCACTTAACTTCTCTGTGCCTCAGTTACCTCATCTATAAAATCAATCAATCAATCAATCAATTGTATTTATTGAGCGCTTACTATGTGCAGAGCACTGTACTAAGCGCTTGGGAAGTACAAATTGGCAACATATAGAGACAGTCCCTACCCAACAGAGGGCTCACAGTCTAAAAGAATAAATATAAATAAATAGAATAAATAATAGAATAAATAAATATAAAATGGGGGATTACGACTGTAAGCCCCTTATGGGACATGGACTCTCTCCAACCTGATTAGTTTGCATCTACCCTAGCACTTAGTATAGTGCCTGGAACATAGTAAACGCTTATCAAATACCATAAATCATGGATGAGAGTTTCAAAATGCATTGCCAGACGAAAAGTAAATAATATCAGATGGTACATTCCTAACCCCAGGAAGGATGTCAAAAAGGATGACTTCCACACTGCATCCGCTTGGTCCCCATTGGAGACAAAATGTTGGGGTGCAGGGACCATTAGCTGGTCTGAGCATGTCACTGCTTGTGCTCTTATGCTTTTCTCATTAAAAGAAATATGCTTTAAAATGAAAGTAAGCTTTCAGTAGCTTTGTTTAAAGTCCCCCGAGGAAAGAACTACCTTCTAATGCACATCATCAGTGACAGAGATAGGGAGATGTAATTTTAAAAGCGTTACATTTGTTGGGATGTGCCTTAATAGACCATTTGAAAGGATTTGCATGATATTTCTTTAGACGCTATCTTGGACATTTTGGGCAACCAATTACAAAAACCTTCAAACGATTCCTTCTTTAAAATAAATTAAAAGAGGCTGATGGATTCTCTTTCCTAATCCGACAGGAACGAATGTGTCCTTCGGGTGTATGGACTGGAAAGTAAAAGACTCAATTGAGCAGGAATGCCATGCCAACCTAGTTGATTTTGGATTGGGGGAAGAGGGGAAATTCAGAAATGAGGGCCTGGGAAATGCATCCTTATCTGGCATAGAGGCAAGGCAATCTCACACCACAATCTTCAAATCTTGGTGAAATGGATTGATTTTCTGCTCTCCAGAGTGGCAGCCACTCATGGGTTCAAATCCCGGCTCCGCTGCTTGTCAGCTGTGTGACTTTGGTCAAGTCACTTAACTTCTCTGTGCCTCAGTTCCCTCATCTGTAAAATGGGGATTAAGATTGTGAGCCCCACATGGGACAACCTGATCACTTTGTATCCTCCCCAGTGCTTAGAACAGTGCTTTGCACATAGTAAGAGCTTAACAAATACCAAAATTATTGTTCTTATTATCAGTGTATGGTTCCACAAGCATGGTTGTATGCAATGCAACATAGCCAGCAATAATCTGGTGAGGTGTATACTCTAGTTTTTTTTGAACAAGCTGTTCTATTTTTAAACATTATTTTTTTAAATGGTACATGTTAAGCACCTACTATGTGCCAGGCACTGCTCCAAGTACTGGAGTAAGTGCAAGATTCATTCATTCAATCAGTCGTATTTATTGAGCGCTTACTGTGTGCAGAGAACTGTACTAAGCGCTTGGGAAGTACAAGTTGGCAACATATAGAGACGGTCCCTACCCAAGATAATCAGGTTGGACACAGTCCCTGTCCCACTTGGGGCTAACAGTCTTAATCCCTATTTTACAGATGAGGTAACTGAAACACAGAGCAGTTAAGTGACATTGTCCAAGGTAACACAGCAGACAAGTGGCGGCACTAGGATTAGAACCCAGGTCCACCAATGAACAGGCCTGTGCTCTTTCCACTAGGCCACACTGCTTCCCAGTAATCACTGTGGTCTAAGGCATAAGGCCTACTCTTAAGCTGTTTCACTGCTCGTTAAATTCTTCTCATCAATATAGTTCCAACACTGTTTATTTTATTTATCTATTTATTATCTATTTATCTATTTATTTTATTTTGTTAGTATGTTTGGTTTTGTTCTCTGTCTCCCCCTTTTAGGCTGTGAGCCCCCTGTTGGGTAGAGACTGTCTCTATATGTTGCCAACTTGTACTTCCCAAGCGCTTAGTACAGTGCTCTGCACACAGTAAGCACTCAATAAATACGATTGATTGACTATTTATTGAGTGTTAACTGTGCAGAACACTATACTTAACACTTTGGAGAGTACAATGTAACAGAGCTGGTAGAAAAGATCTCTGTCCGCAGAGTGCAAAATGACCCCAGAATCTTTGATGGAAACTCCAGAGGGAAGGAAAAATAATATTCCTCTTCCTCTCTAAAGTTTTTTTTCCCTAAAGGTGACTTCCACTCAGTGAATTCTCTATGCTCCCCTTACTCAACTTTTCTCTCTTTTTCTCTTTCAAATGTGCCTTGCTGGAGAAGTATTATACCTCCTGTGGAACACAGTCTTTCTGGGGAATGCAAGTCGTCTAATTGGACCTGTTGCAATATCAGTGAAATCCGGTTACTCTTCAAAGAGCACCCTCTTAACCTAGGCAGACTTCAGAGCCCTGGGGTTCTTCCACCTCTTAGGATCATTTAACTGTTCTCCTTGCACTTCACCAATCACATTTTACTGTATTGATGTGATAAGAACAAATCTTTAAAAAGTCATAATTCATTGTTTGCAAATTGGACTTTTTTCTCTTCTACCAATGAATTGATATCATGTGCTGTATGACCCAATAATAATTCTATGACAGGAGGGCAAGATGCTTTTTTTTTTTTAAATGGCATTTGTTTAATGTTTACTATATGCCAGGCAATAATTCTATGGCAGGAGGACAGGTTGTTCTTTTGTCTTTTTAAATGGTATTTGTTAAGTGCTTACTATGTGCCAGGCAATAATTCTACTGCTGGAGGACAAGATTCTTTTTTAAAAAAATGGTATTTGTTAAAAGCTTACTATGTGCCAGGCACTGTACTAAGCACTAGAGTAGAAACAAGATAACCAGGATGGACACAGTTCCTCTTCTAAATGGTGCTCACAGTCTTAATCCCCATTTTACAGATAAGGTGACTGAGGCACAGAGAAATTAAATGATTTGCCCAAGCCCATACAGCAGGCAAGTGGCAGAGCTGCGATTAGAATTAGGTCCTCAGATTCCCAGGCCCGTGCTTTTTTCCCTTGGCCGCACTGCTTCTTATTATACAATAATAATACTTGTAATTATTAGGGTAGTTAAGTGCTTACCATATGTGCCAAGCACAGATACAAGTTAATCCAATTGTGCACAGTCCCTGTCCCACATGGGGCTCACCGGCTAAGTAGGAGGGAGACCAGATATTGAATCCCCATTTTACAGATGAGGAATGAGGCCCAGAGACATTAAATGACTTGTCCTAGATCACGCAGCTGACAACTGGCAAAGTCAGAATTGGAACCCAGGTCCTCTGCCTCCCAACCCCATCCTCCTTCCACTAGTCCATGCAGCTTCACGTTACATTTGCCCTCCAAATTTTCAACTCAACTGAACATGTTTTCTGATTTCCTTTTCCTCTTGAGGATACTGTGTTCTAGAAATAGGCACTGCATTTGTCCTTTGTCGTTCCCTAGAAGATGCGGTGAGGTGGCAAACGTCTTTTGTTGCCAGTACACCCAAATCACCCTCTCTGATTTGAAAATGTTGCCACTTCATTGACAGGGTGCAGGGAGAGCGAAGAGCACAGCGGGGGAGTGAACACCATACAAATACAAGTGTGCACAAGAAAAAGGGATGGCAAGAGACTGCTGGCACTATCTGGCCTAGTAATAATAATAATAATAATAATGACATTTATTAAGCACTTACTATGTGCAAATCACTGTTCTAATCGCTGGGGAGGTTACCAGGTGATCAGGTTGTCCCATGGGGGGCTCACAGTCTTCATCCCCCTTTTCCAGAAGAGGTAACTAAGGCACAGAGAAGTGAAGTGACTTGCCCAAAGTCACACAGCTGAACATTGGTGGAGTCAGGATTTGAACCCCTAACCTCTGACTCCAAAGCCCGTGCTCTTTCCACTGAGCCACGCTGCTTCTCCATGGATGGAAAGGAGATGTAGTAGAAAGAGCCCGGGCCTGGGAGACAGAAGGATCTGGATTCTAATCCCTCCACTTGTCTGCTGTGTGACCTTGGGCAAGTCACTTAACTTCGCTGCGCCTCAGTTACCTCATCTGGAAAATGGGGATTAAGACTGTGAGCCCCATGCGAGGCAGGGACTGTGCCCAACCTGATTAGCTTGTATCTAACTCAGCATTTAGAACAATGCTTGACACATAATAAGAGCTTAACAAATACCACAATCAAGGTATTTCTTAAGTGCTTACTATGTGTCAAGCACTGAGGTAGGTACGAGATAGTCGGGTCCCTAATGAGGCTCACAGTCTAAGTAGGAGGGAGAACAGGTATTGAATCCCCATTTTGTAGATGAAGAAACTGAGGCACAGAAAAGTGATTTGACCAAGATCATTCATTCAATCATATTTATTGAGCACTTACTGTGTGCAGAGCACTGTACTAAGCGCTTGGGAAGTATGTCCAAGACTGAACTCCTTATCTTCCCTCCCAAACCTGCCCTCTCCCTGACTTTCCCATCACTGTTGTCGGCACTTCCATCTTTCCCATCTCATAAGCCCACAACCTTGGTGTCATCCTCGACTCCGCTCTCTCGTTCACCCCTCACATCCAATCTGTCACCAAAACCTGCCGGTCTCACCTCTGCAACATTGCCAAGATCCGCCCTTTTCTCTCCATCCTAACCGCTACCCTGCTGGTTCAATCTCTCATCCTAACCCAACAGGATTACTGCATCAGCCTTCTCTCTGATCTCCCATCCTCGTGTCTCTCCCCACTTCAATCCATACTTCACGCCACTGCCCGGATTGTCTTTGTGCAGAAACACTCTGGGCATGTTACTCCCCTCCTCAAAAATCTCCAGTGGCTACCAATCAACCTACGCATCAGACAAAAACTCCTCACTTTGGCTTCAAGGCTGTCCATCACCTCGCCCCATCCTACCTCACCTCCCTTCTCTCCTTCTACAGCCCAACCCACACCCTCCGCTCCTCTGTCGCTAACCTCCTCACTGTGCCTCGTTCTCTCCTGTCCCACCGTCGACCCCCGGCCCACGTCGTCCCCCTGGCCTGGAATGCCCTCCCTCCACTCATCCACCAAGCTAGCTCTCCTCCTCCATTCAAAGCCCTCCTGAGAGCTCACCTCCTCCAGGAGGCCTTCCCAGACTGAGCCTCCTCCTTCCTCTCCCCCTCCCCATCCCCCCTGCCCTACCTCCTTCCCCTCCTCACAGCATCTGTATATATATTTGTACAGATTTATTACTCTATTTTACTTGTATATATTTACTATTCTATTTTATTTTGTTAATATGTTTTGTTTTGTCGTCTGTCTCCCCCTTCTAGACTGTGAGCCCGCTGTTGGGCAGGGACCATCTCTATATGTTGCCAACTTGTACTTCCCAAGCGCTTAGTACAGTGCTCTGCACACAGTAGGTGCTCAATAAATACGATTGAATGAATGAATGAATACAAGTCAGCAATATATAGAGACGGTCCCTACCCAACAACGGGCTCACAGTCTAGAAGGGGAAGACAGACAACAAAACCAAACATGTAGACAGGTGTCAAAATAATCAGAATAGAATTATAGCTATATGCACATCATTAACAAAATAGAGTAGTAAATATGTGCAAGTAAAATAAATACAGTAATCAATCTGTACAAATATATACAAGTGTTGCGGGGAGGGGAAGGAGGTAGGGCAGAGTCGGGGGGATGGGGAGGAGGAGAGGAAAAAGGGGGCTCAGGCTGGGAAGGCCTCCTGGAGGAGGTGAGCTCTCAGTAGGGCTTTGAAGGGAGGAAGAGAGCTAATTTGGCGGATGTGTGGAGGGAGGGCATTCTAGGCCAGGGGAACATCACACAGCAGACCAGCAGCAGAGTTATCTTACTCCCAGGCCCATGCTCTTTCCACTGAGCCGCGTACCCCTCCCTAAATTGGACCCTCTCTGGCACAAGAGTCTGTTGAAAAAAAAAACCAACTACCAGCCTTTAGTGAATCATGGTGTCCCAAGTACTTAGCACAGTGCTCTGCATATAGTAAGTGCTCGATAGATATGATTTATTGATTGATTCACCCAATTCTAACCAGCATGGCCACGATATAGACTGGGAGCCTGTTGTCTAGGCTGTGAGCCCATTGTTGCGTAGGGACTGTATCTGCTGCCAAATTGTACTTTCCAAGCGCTTAGTACAGTGCTCTACACACTCTAAAGCACTCAATACGATTGAATGAATGAATCCGCGTTTGTTTATTTACAAAATTTAGCACAACAATAAAGCTAAAATTAACTAGCTTTATTTAGTTCCTCTAAGTAGAGAGTAGTTTTTGAGTTTGGGAACTGGATGAACTGGATTATGCACCACTTGGAATTCTCCAATATCCTGAAATGTCATTCCAGAAGTTCATGTGTAATTCTGTTGAATGTTCTTCCATTTGGTCTATTTTTACCCTGAGCCAACTCGAATGCCAAATAGTCCAGAAATGCTGACTTGGCCAGACTTCTGCCATGCTGAGAATCGAAGACTGCACTGGCACCCAGGAAACTTCAAGGCGACCTCAAGGCTGCTTTAAGTGGAGAAATTTAGAGCATTAATCCATGACCGCCAGAGAGAGGATTATTCCTCCGCTGGGGCTTCCTTCAGTCTAGCATGGAAAGGTACTTTGAATCAGATCAGGAGAACAACTCTGAGTAGAGGGACAATTTCTTCACCTATTGAGTTCTTTCTGACTTTGTTCTGCCTCCTGCCTGGAATCCCGCTTTTCTTTGAGATTAGTAAATGTTAAATATCTTACCAACCCTAAATATCATGAGAAAAGTCCAGTTATCTTGTTGAAGGTTTCCCCTCTCACTGGATTCTGGCCTCCCTCCCTTCTCCTCACCACCGACCCCCACCCACCAAAAAAAAAAAAAAAAAACCATCTTAAAATCTCTTGCATTTAAAAAAAAAATCAGCTTTCTACATAAAGATGGAATCAAAGCCAGTATTTTATAAATTGTTCTTTTAAGTGTTTGGGCAGTGTTTATTTTCTATGACTCTAGTCCTCTGGTAGTCACGCGTGAAAAGCTGTTTCAGAGTAGATCTGATAAAGTGTCTACTGTTGTAAGAGGCTGTTCCTGGAACTCTGTAATGTGCACTCTTCCTCGACTTGGCAGGAGGCTATTTTTGCTTTGCTGACTAACTCCCTTTTATAACTTCAGAATGTTGTTTAGCTTTGTAAAGGTGCCTCTCCAGCTGCTAAAGCCCTATTCATATGACGTGGCTCTAATTGCACAAGTGAATACTTCGGGCAATTTCTTTACAATGATCTAACCCTGCTCATGTAGCCATCAACCTTCGATTGCAAGCTCCCTGAGGGCAGGGGTTGACTCTATTAGCTCTAAGGTACTCTTCTATGTGCTTTGTCTTGTTTTATGCTGTTATGCTGTCTTGTCTTATGCTGTTATATGAGTCGTTTCCGACCCATAGAGACACAGTGGACATCTCTTCCAGAATGCCCCGCTCTCCATCTGCAATCATTTCGGTAGTGGATCCATAGATTTTTCTTGGCGAAAATACGGAAGTGGTTTACCGTTGCCTCCTTCCGCACAGTAAACTTGAGTCTCTGCCTCAACTCTCTCTCCTGCCGCTGCTGCCCAGCATGGGTGAGTTTTGACTTGTAGAAGATTGCCTTCCAATCAATCGTATTTATTGAGCACTTACTGTGTGCAGAGCACTGTACTAAGCGCTTCCACTCGCTAGCCACTGGCCAAGCTAGGAATGGAATGGATTTGCCTCTGCTTGACTCTCCCTCCCGTAGTCGAGATTGGTAGAGTACTGGAACCTCTCCAGGTGCGACCCTGAGGGGGATCTGCGTGCTTAGTATAGTTAATACTGTTATTTCATTATTCCCAATCTGGATATAATATAGTGAAACATTTTCAAATGTGAGTTTCAATATATTGCCAATTTGTACTTCCCAAGTGCTTAGTACAGTGCTCTGCACACAGTAAGTGCTCAATAAATATGATTGAATGAATAGCATCCTAACAACCTGATACACAGGATTTTGAGAGTCCTGCTTCCAAAATAATCAAGCTCCTCTGAGGTGGAAAGTCTTGCTGATCACTTACTTTTTTTTTTCCACGTCTATCAGTAGACTGAGTTCTCTCTACATTTGAGGCAAAGCCTGATGAAACCTTACTGAGTTATTCCTGAAGACACTCAGGAGAAGAAAGAGTTTGCCAGTATGCCACAATTTGTAAAAATGGGGATTGAAAGGAGCCACGCTCTGGGTATGGAGAAAGCTCAATTCCTTCTATTCTGGTCAGACTGACGACTTTATGATCCCATTCTTAACGTTGCAGGAGGCTATTATTGAACCGTAGTTACCAAAATACTAACCCAACGCTGTTAAGGCCATCATACAAGCCCAGAAGTTACACTGAACACTGGAGTCTCCCAAGTCCACAACTGGTTCAGCAAACCCAAATGGACGACTTCACCTTTAAACATATCCAAAATAGAACTCGTCTTGTGATCGGCCCGGCCTTGGCCAGGCTAACAAGCTAAGTTCACTAACTCCGGAAGGGCTGACAGTGAGGAATAGGAAGCAGTTGGCTAAACAAACACACCCCATAACTCCTGGGCTAACAACCCTGGAGGGCTGGGTGAGCAGTAAGGCTGAACAATTAGACCTGAAATGAGCAAATTGCAATGGGTCTTGTCGCACTATTCTTTTTCCCTCCAAATATGGCCAGCGAAAGGAAAGAGGATCGAGAAATAACAAGGTGTATCTGGGGAGGGGTCACCACAAACTCGTGGCAGTAAGTTGGAAATCTGTCTCAACGACATGGCGAGTGTCCTCTATCCAGAGTCGGGGACGCCCATTTTGTCTGACCCTGTGTGGGGCCGAGTGACTGATTAGACCTCCTCGCTCGTGCTACGAGAAGTGAGTATTCCCCCTTGGGAACTTGAAGGCTGGGACGGTTTGAAAAATAGCCCTGGAGAGAGGTGGGTTCCTTGCTGGCTGAGTACACTTATTAGCCTAGGAATAGCTACGCTCCTGAGGATATGTTTAGTTTGAAAGTGAAGTTGTCCGCTTGGGTTTGCTGAACCAGTTGTGGACTTGGGCGACTCCGGTGTTCAGTGTAACTACTGTGCTTCTATGATGGCCCTAATAGTGTTGGGTTAGCATTTTGGTAAGTACGGTTCAACAATAGCCTCCTGCAACCTTCAGAATGGGATCATCAAGTGGTCTGTCTGATCAGAATAGAAAGAACTGAGCTCTCTCCATACCCAGAACGTGGCTCTTTTCAATCCCCTTTTCCCCATAGAGAAGCAGCGTGGCTCAGTGGGAAGAGCATGGGATGTGGAGTCAGAGGTCATGGGTTCAAATCCCAGCTCCGCCAATTGTCAGCTGTGTGACTTTGGGCAAGTCACTTAACTTCGCTGTGCCTCAGTTACCTCATCTGCCCCCCGTGGGACAACCTGATCACCTTGTAACCTCCCCCGCACTTAAAACAGTGCTTTGCACATAGTAAGCACTTAATAAATGCCATTATTATTATTATATCCTATCACAGATTCTTCATGCTAACATCTCAATAAAATTACTTCTTTTACTCATCAACTGCAGAGTTGTGAGTCCATTTCCAACCCTTCGATCCATGAACTCATGAGTTATCCCATGGCTGGTTCTGCCCGGTGACATCTTCCCACCCAAACACTGTCTTCCCCATCACTGACTTGTCTTATGCCATCGAGTCATTTGCAACCCATAGCAACACCACGGACACATCTCTCCCAGAACACCCCGCTCTCCATCTGCAATCATTCTGGTAGTGTATCCATAGAGTTTTCTTGGTAAAAATATGGAGGTGGTTTACCATTGCTTCCTTCCGCACTTCCCATCACTGTAGACAACACCAATTAGTCAATGGTATTTACTGAGTGTTTGCTCTGTGCAGAGCATAGAACTAAGTGCTTAGGAGAGTACAATGCAATACAGTTAGTAGACTCAGTCCCTGCCTTCAAGGAGTTTAAAGTCTTTAGTGGGAGAGAGACATGAAAATGGATTAGGGATTGGAGAAATAGTGAAGTATAAGAATATTCATGTAAGTGTTGTGGGGCTGGGCTGGGGGAGTATCAAAATGCTTAAGGTGAACACAGCCGAGTTCACAGTTGAGCAGAAGGGTGGGTGGCTAGGCTAAATAAAGGGCTTAGTCTGATAAGGCCTCTCAGAGGAGATCATCAATCGTATTTATTGAGTGCTTACTGTGTGCAGAGGAGATGTGATATTAGGAGGGTTTTGAGGTGGGGAGAGTGATGGATTATCAACTACGAACAGGGAGAGAGTTCCACACCCAAGGGAGAACATGGCTATGATGGGACTGGGGGATAGACAAGACCACAGTACAATGAATAGGTTGGTGTTAGAGGAGCAGAGTTTGTGGGTTGGGATGCAGTAGGAAATCGGGGAAGTTAGGGAATAATAATGAATAATAACTGTGGTACTTATAAAGTGCTTACCATGTGTCAAGCCCTGTTGAAAGCGCTAGGGAGGATATAACAATCAGGACAACCACAGTCCCCATCACACAGTCTATAGAAGAGGGAGAACTGATATTAAAAGCTTGGAGAGAGAGATCCAATTGAGTGCCTTAAAGCCAAAGTTTTCTAATCCCAGCTCGACCACTTGTCTGCTTTGTGACCTTGGGCAAGTCACTTCACTTCTCTGGGCCTCTTTTACCTCATCGGTAAAATAATAATAATAATAATGGCATTTATTAAGTGCTTACTATGTGCAAAGCACTGTTCTAAGTGCTGGGTAGGTGACAAGGTGATCAGGTTGTCCCACAGGGGGCTCACCGTCTTAATCCCCATTTTACAGATAAGGTAACTGAGGCCCAGAGAAGTTAAGTGACTTGCCCAAAGTCACACAGCTGACAATTGGCAGACCTGGGTTTTGACCCCATGGCCTCTGACTCCAAAGCCCGGGCTCTTTCCACTGAGCCACGCTGCTTCTCTGAAATGGGGCTAAATGGGGATTAAGACTAAAATCAATCAATCGTATTAATTGAGCACTTACTGCGTTGCAGAGCACTGTACTAAGCGCTTGGGAAGTACAAGTTGGCAACATATAGAGACAGTCCCTACCCAACAATGGGCTCACAGTCTGGGGGTTAAGACTATGAGCCCTCTGTGGGACAGGGACTGTGTCCAAAGTGACAACCTCATATTTATCCCAGCCCTTAGTATAGTACCTGGCATATAGTAAGTGCTTAAATACCATAGCCACACAAAAAAAAAGGTTAAGTGACATTCCCAAGGTCACACAGCCAGTAAATGGTGCAGCCAAATTTAGAACCCACCTCTCCTGCCTCCCAGTTGTGTACAGTTTCCATTAGGCTAAACTGCTTCTCACTTCGGCACCTATCAATTTACATATTCTACCATTTAAAGGTTTAATATCCACATTCCATTGTCTTCTAAGTCCTATCTGTAGAGTATTATGTGCTATCTCTCCTACTAGATAAAAGCTCCCTTAGGAAGGGGATGGTATCTTCTAATTCTGTTGTGCTCTCCCCAAAGCTCTGCACAGAATAAGCACTCAATAAATACTACTGATCAGTAGCAAGCTATAAGAGCAATCAAGGTGGTGGGTGGATGATTTACGGTGATCCATCTGAAATCATTTTCTCAGAAGAGATATGGAAAGTAGGCAGTAATGTCAACTCATTTTCACTTTTACCAAGAGGTTAGGGTTTTCGTTTTTTTAAGAGAAGCTGGATTTTAAAAGTAACATTTGGTAACAATTCTGGTTCCTTCCCTCAAAATGCCAAACGAGGGCATATCCCTCTATGAAAGTGATTCTGCACCCTCCTGTGAGATTCATCTTGACAGGAATATATGTAGACATACCCACACACGAAATACTTTGTTATTGCAGATCTCAAAATTTCCCATTGCCAGATCACTGCCAGAGATAGAATTTCATACCGGCTAATGTGACAGAGCTCAACATAATGGTAATAATAATAATGGCACGTGTTAAGTTTTTACTAGGTACAAAGCACTGCATTGGATACAAGATAAATGGATCAGACATAGCCCCTGTCCTATGTGGGCCCACAGTCTAAGTAGGAGGGAGAATAGGCTTTGCATTCCCATTTTTCAGGTAAGGAAATTGAGGCACAGAGAAGTTAAGGGACTTGCCCAAGGTCACAGCAGGCAAGTGGCAGAACTGGGATTAGAACCCAGGTGCTCTGACTGTCAGGCCTGTGCTTTTTCCACTAGGCCATGCTGCTTCACGTTTCTTTTTCCTGAATGCTTGGCCCTGGTTTACTGGCTCTAACACTGCCCCGGCACAGCAGGGTTGGGGAGAGGGAGAGAGATAGAATATGTGCGTATGTGTGTGTTCTCTTTCCCTCTCAGTTTAGCAGTTGAGGGAGAAGAAATCCGAAGCAAAGCAGGGCAGGCTTGATACAGAAGATGGGACGGTAAAAGAGAATTACCATCCACCACCCCTTACGCAATTAAAAAGCTCGGCGGGCACTGAGCGAGACCAACTTCAGTCAACTGGCACCACATCTCCACTGCTGTTCTTTCCCATGCAAAATCAAGTTTCAGACTGAGCCGCTTCTAACCATGTGAAAGAGTTGCAAGGCATCTCAGTTTTCGGCACAGTGCATGGCTCAGTGGAAAGAGCACGGGCTTGGGAGTCAGAGGTCATGGGTTCAAATCCCGGCTCTGCCAATTGTCAGCTATGTGACTTTGGGCAAGTCACAACTTCTCTGTTCCTCAGTTACCTCATCTGTAAAATGAGGGTGAAGACTGTGAGCCCCACGTGGGACAATCTGATCACTTTGTATCCTCCCCAGCGCTTAGAACGGTGCTTTGCACATAGTAAGTGCTTAACAAATGTCATCATTATTATTATTAAAATACTAATAGCCTATCTGCAGGTCTGTGGCTGTGGTCACTGTTTGCAAGGCCTGTCGCTACTTGTGGCTTTTCCTCCCTCATTCCGAGCAGTTGAATGCTAAACCTCTGGCTGCTATAAGCCAAGTCCGTTAGTGTGTGATTTCAGCAATTCTGCATTCGGTGGTTACGCACGACCCATGCAAATGAGACCAAAAATCAATGCAGCACAGGGCTAATTTGCAGAGCATCTAGTCCACCTCTTCATTTTCCTTCCCCAGCTTCCAAGTCAGAATCAAAAGACAAGCAAATAAGTGGCAAAACTCCGAATGCTAATGCCCAGTTTGGGATGTTTCATGCGGGACCGTGGAAGTTTGGGGGATTAAAAGACATATGCATAGGGGACTTGGAACATTGAGGGGCTGCTTTTGTTTATACACAGGCTCTTCTCCACCTCTTAGAGTAGGGGAAGGAAACAGAAAGGTGATGATTTCCTGGAAGCCTAGGAGAGATTCTGCCCAGTGACTCTTGCCAGGTGGAAAAAAAAATCACATTGTGTAAAAGAAGGTTTAAAATGACACCATGCAGGTGTGCCGTTGTAGAACAGGCTATGAAGCTGCCAGCATTGCTCTATTAATCCAACATTTTGTAGTGCCTTAGCCCCCTATTCAGTTTGGCATATTACAAAGGAAACCAAATTGAGAGAAAGAGGTTGGAGTGGGGGAAGACCAGGGCTAAGGAAAACGCATTGTAAAGAAACAGATGGCACAGAGATGTTGAAATTTTCTAGATAAAAAGAAATAAACTGAATAGCTTTATAAGTAGGGCATGAAATTTGAGGATTCCATCCCACTGATTCTAATTTCTACCTCCCAAATACATATAAATTAATACTATATATTGATTACATATATAGTATATATGCTATATATAACCACTTCATTCCCCCCAAATTGTAATTTTTTAAGATTTTTGTTGAGAATTTCTTAGCATTCCCACTGCCAAACTGAAGCTAAACTGATTTAGGAACCCACCGTAATCCTGCCCCATTGACAGAACTCCAGGGAGCTTACCCCGGCATGCGGAGCGGGACTGAGCCCGCATCACCTGCATCCTGGGGAACCCGAGGCAGAGCAGGGGGACAGGGGGACATTTATGAATCCGGTTCCTCAAGTTTTAAGCGCTAGATCTTTTCTGTTTTAAGTTCTCCCTTCAGCTTCTCTGAGGACAGGTCCTCCAGGAACCTAACCAAACGAATATTGACCACGATCATTTGGAGCACAGTAGTGAAGGAGTGATTGCTGTGAAAATGTCAGAGGACTTGAGAGGCCCGGAGGTCCCCGTTCACCCCCCTCTCCAACCGTACTCTCTAACCTTTTCTCTCATCTCATATATAATAGATCAAATGTAATCCCCCCGTCAACAATCTCCTCAAGAAAACCACGGGCAAGGTCTTTTCTTTCAAGAAGATTTAAATGGGAGCTTATGGCAGCAGCTGCCATTGGCTTTCTGCCCAGTTGGCAATAGCCTGAATCCACTGCTGAGTAACAAAGACATGAACCATATCCCCCAGTAATAAAGCCACAGTTCAGCATATTGGGTAAGAAAATAACTGCAAAGGAAATGAGCAAAGGGCAAACACGGCTTTTTTTTTTAGTGCAAGTAATAACTTTGTTCCACTAAACAGACTCAGAGCAATGCCTACCTTTCATAAGGTCTCACATATCTTTTGATTTCCAATTCAAACTTCCTTCAAGGGGGGCATTCCCCTACCTGCTCTAAACTATCCCACCCATTTTCAATCCATCTGACATTCCTTGGCCAGAATGTTCCTAATCAATTGGCCTCCACCAAACCAATAGGTTTGTTTAAAGGTGGCCCCTTGGCTTTTCCTGCCGGGTTTCATTAGGCCTGCTTCGCTTCCCCTTCAGAGTCACCAGAAAAAAGACTAATTACCAAGGCTTAATTTGTGCCAGGGTTTAGCCCCACACCTCTGGACATAATCCCGGAACCCCTAGGGACTAGTGAGGCAAGGACTACCCCTGGGATAGTAGCTCTTCCACCGTCTTCGGATCTTCAAACCCTCTCATCTCTCCTGCCTCCCCCTCTCTTGGTTCCCACTGTGCCCAAAGTGTTGGTGTTAGAAGCAGTGTCAGGGGGTAGAACTCAGACAGTAATCCCACTCCAAATTAAGTGCTACTAATCACAACAACTGCCGCACTCTGGGCACAGATGAAGAAATAAATCCTTCTAGTCTCGATCCCAGTTCACACCGTCTCCTTTCCATGGTCATCTAGGATACGCAAGCATGACAAAGAGCAGACAGAGTATAACTGTGTGTGAGAGAGACAGACACAGACAGAGAAAAGTGGAAGTGGCTGTCATTTATGGGTCTCAGGCACTGTGAAGCTCCCTACAGTTAGCAAGCGTGGGCTTGGGAGCCAGAAGGACCTGGGTTCTAATCCCAGCTCCCCCATTTGCCCGCAATGTGACTTTGGGCAAGTCAGGTCACTTCTCTGTGCCTCAGTCACTGCATCTGTAAAATGGGGACTAAGACTGTGAGCCCCATGTGGGACAGGGATTGGGTACAACCTGATAATTTGTATTCATTCATTCAATTGTATTTATTGAGTGCTTACTGTCTGCAGAGCACTGTACTAAGTACAAGTTGGCAACATATAGAGATGGTCCCTACCCAACAACGGGCTCACAGTCTAGAAGGGGGATCTACCCCAGTGCTTAGTACAGTGCCTGGCACATAGTAAGCACTTAATACAATAAAAAAACAACCTACTGGATCATCTGTGATAAGTGCCTGCTGAATTTGAGTTTTGGGGATCACTGCTGGCAGGAGTTCGTCATGCCCTCAGCATGGCTCAGTCGAAAGAGCACAGGCTTGGGAGTCAGAGGTCTTGGATTCTAATCCTAGCTCCGACGCTTGTCAGCTGTGTGACTTTGAGCAAGTCACTTAACTTCTCTGTGCCTCAGTTACCTCATCTGCAAAATGGGGATTAAGACTGTGAGCGCCCCGTGGGACAATCCGATCACCTTCTATTCTCCCCAGCGCTTAGAACAGCACTTTGCACATAGTAAGCACTTAACGAATGCCATTATCATTATTATTGTCATTATCTTCAGGCTGTCCTACCCAGATCTGGTCCCTTCCAAATCCACAGCATTGAACAAAGAGCCGTTGACTTCCCTGTCACTTCCCTATGTTCCCCTCTCTCTTCTACCTGTAATAGTATCCGTTCAGTGCTTACAATGTGCCAGATTCTGTACTAAGCACTGGGGTGGATACAAGTTAACTAGGTGGGACACATTCCATGTCCTACATGAAGCTCACAGCCTTCATCCCCATTTTACAGATGAGGGAACTGAGTTCTTTTCGTGATCACGGGGCAGGGGAGAGGGGTAAAGCCCAGAGGACGGGCCTCAAACCCAACTTCCCAATGGGGATGGGAAGATAAGATAGCAGAACCCAGGGCCCGGTTAGACAGGGAACCCAGGTACCCCGAGGTTTTCAGCTCTGGGAAAAGACAAAACTGGGGTAAGGTGGCCCTTGCCCTGATGCTCTGTCAATCAATCAATCGTATTTATTGAGCACTTACTGTGTGCAGAGCACTGTACTAAGCACTTACCAACCTGGTGGGTATAAGGGAGGGAGGAAAGGCCAATAGAAGATTCTCTATCTGGCAACAAACAACCAGGGGACTGCTCTGGCCCAAATCTCCACAGGATCTCCCCAGGAGGCCGAGATAATAATAATAATAATAATGATAATATTTAGTAAACCCTTACTATGTACAAAGCACTGTTCTAAGCGCTGGGGAGGTTACAAGGTGATCAGGTTGTCCCACAGGGGGCTCACAGTCTTAATCCCCATTTTACAGACGAGGTAATTGAGGCTCAGAGAAGTTAAGTGACTTGTCCAAAGTCACACAACTGGCTATTGGCAGAGCTGGGATTTGAACCCACGACCTCTGACTCCAAAGCCCGGGCTCTTGGAGATGGAAGGGGCATTAGGGTCATGGGCCTCCCCTGCCAATGGAGCCCTGAGAACCATTCCCTTTGTCCTTGGGAAGGCTCCCTCAGCTCAGAGGCATCCTACGGAGGGAGGGTAGCCGCTGATGGCTCTCACCACCGTCACCACGTAATGTCATCGTGTCATACGTGTCGGATCTTAGAGTGTTTCCCCTGACCCCTCTACTTCCTCCAGAGCCTTTGTGTTCCTCTTCCTTCTAGACTGTGAGCCCACTGTTGGGTAGGGACCGTCTCTATATGTTGCCAACCTGTACTTCCCAAGCGCTTAGTGCAGTGCTCTGCACACAGTAAGCGCTCAATAAATACGATTGAATGAATGGACCGTGTGAATGCCGGCACCTCATCAGCTACTGAACTTGGCAGCAGGAGCTGCAGCGGAGGGGGCTCAAAACCTAGATTTCAGCAAGCACCCAATTGCATATCAGAAGCAGACAGAGGATCGGTCAGCAGACAACCAGACCGTCCAGTATAAAACCAGGCGAATGGCCACCCTGCTGAGCCTGAATTCCACAAACGCCAAGGGCAGATGGAGACTAGATTCATTCTTTGAAATGCCTTTCAGTCTTACTACTTCCAATTTCATTTTTATGTACCAGATGGCTGATCATTAAGAGCACACATGTTTCTTTTCCAGGAACAGAATTCATGCTAAAATAGTAATTTGCTGAATCGCGCCTATATAGTTCCTTACTTCTAAAGACCTGTAAGTTTAATAAACTGATTCACAAACAGTTCATAGTGAGTTAACTGTAGAAAAGCAGCTATATGGGAGAGGCTGGCTATTCATTTCTTCATTTGCCAGTGCAGAGAAACGTCCGATCTGCAATAGGTGCTATTGCAATGGAGAAATGACTGATGACTGAAAAAAGCCTCGGGGGGTATTTTGTTGAGTGAAAATAATGGCCAAATAGAGACAGACCAAGGTTTGGAAAATTCAAAACACTTTCCTCTTGTGAAAAGCATAATGGCATGGCTGAATAAACACTAATGCTCAAGACCTTGATTTTACAGTGAATTTTAAAATTAAATTAAGTGAAACATGCCACCTCTGCTGAACCATCCTGAATGTTCATCTCAGAAACTCTGTGATGCTCATTTGGAGAACAACATTTCATTCCTTCCTAAATAATCTCCAACAATTTAATTTTTTTCCTCTTTTTAAGTCACCCTGTATTCACTTCGCTGTGCCTCAGTTACCTCATTTGTAAAATGGTGATTGAGGCTGTGAACTCCATGTGGAACAGGGACTGGGTCCAACCCTAATTGCTTGTATTCACCCCAGAGCTTAGTACAGTGCCTCACACATAGTAAGTGCTTAATACATACCACAGTTATTATTATTTGGGAATCGATGCTCAAAGCATGAACAAAGGTTCAGAGATTCACAGGTGACTAGCATGATTTTTTAAAATCGAATTTTGTGAATTAAACATTAATAAGTGCACTTGCAATTTTTGAAGGCTTGATAATTTCTCACTCAGAATAGGTGGAGCTTGATGTGTAACCCTATTTCAGGAAAAAAAAATACTTTATCTTCTAGTCAAGTATTCCCTAACTAAAGCCAGAATTCTCATTGCTTTGCTGTCCCCGCTCTTGAAAAGATTATGAAGTCTCCTAAAAAGATCTGCAGAAATGTCTAACAGGAACAGAAGATTTTCTTCAGAAATACTCTTATTTTCTTAGAAACAAAAGGACTGGACTTAAGAAAAAGTTTGATTTTTTGGTGAGAGACAGTCCTAACAACATCATCAAAGCATTTTTACCTTTCATGATTGAGGCACCTACAACAAAAATTCTTTGAGGACTGCTTAGCCCTCTTTCATCCAACACCACTTAGATCAAGTGCACAGCCACCACTGACTCAATTAAATTAAGGCAATCTCAGTTCTTACCATTCCCCTCCCGGCTCTAGTAGTGGATCAATAAAATTGCTTAGTCTCCTTGTCTTTGCAGATGATTAAATGGGAGTTGAATCTTCATCCTTTTATCCTCTAATGCTGAGAATTCTTGACATGAAATTCTGCTGCTGATTTCTCAAAAATGTACACACAGAGTAGCAAAGTCCTTCTGCTTGGGATACTATAACCCAGACTGGTGCCCTGTTTCTAGTATGGTCTTCAGAGAAGCAGCGTGGCTCAGTGGAAAGAGCCTGGGCTTTGGAGTCAGAGGTCATGGGTTCAAATCCCGGCTCCGCCAATTGTCAGCTGTGTGACTTTGGGCAAGTCACTTCACTTCTCTCATCTGTAAAATGGGGATTAAGACTGTGAGCCCCACGTGGGACCTGATCACCTTGTATCCCCCCAGCGCTTAGAACAGTGCTTTGCACATACTAAGCACTTAAATACCATCATTATTATTATTATTCAGAGGCAAGTAAGAGTCTGCCTTAGATTCATACTCATATCTTCCTCTGTACAGTGTCTTTTTCACACAGTACAATTTGAAAAGCCAATAGTGATTTTTCTCCAAATGCAAAGTGAAGCTAGTACCCATAGCTCAAAAATGTGGGTATACTGAACTTATCCATAAGTCATTGTGGGAAAGATGGAAATCTAGCAACAGCCTCGGACTTCAGCTTCCAGCCGGCTGTTCATCCAGCACCTGACACCGGCCTGGACTTCGGGAGGCTGTATCCACTCTGGGCCCAGGGATAGGAAGCTGCAGACCTCAAGGTTTCGCAAGTTTACTATCGTCTCCCGGCCCAACCCTCTTTTCACCACATCCCTGTTCTCGTCCCTTACCATCAACGCAAACCAGCCATCCCCCAGGTCACTCTCCCGAATCCACCCCGATGTCACCCCACCCCGCTATCTTGGGAAGCCGCATGGCCGAGTGGATAGAGTATGGGCCCAAGAGTCAGAAGGTCCTGGGTTCTAATCCCAGCTCTGCCACTTGTCTGCTGTGTGACCCTGGACAAGTCACTTCACTTCTATGGGCCTCAATTATATGTAAAATGGGGATTAAGACTGTGAGCCCCATGCGGGACAGGGACTGTGTCCAACCTGATTTGCTTGGATTGACCCTAGAGCTTAGTACAGGGCCTTGCACGTAATAAGCCCTTAAATACCATTATTATATTATCATTAATATTATTACCATCTAAAATGAAGCCTTGGGAAACCTCCATCCAAGGGACAACTCTTATCCTCAACCACTAACCTGACCCAATCACTCTCTCTTTAGGCCCCTCTCTCTAATTTCCCCACCCCATCCCTTAACTTCACCACAGTGTCTACCTCCTTGCCAAATCTAGTAGCCCCAACTCCATCCTAATTCTCCTTGACCTTGCTGCTCTACTTAGTACCTAATGCACACAGTAAGCCCTCAATAAATAATAACAATAATATGATATTTGTTAAGTGCCTATGTGCCAGGCACTGGGGTGGTTACAAGCAAATCAGTTTGGACACAGTCCCTGTCCCATATGGGGCTCACAGTCTCAATCCCCATTTTACAGCTGAGGTAACTAAGGCGCAGAGAAGGAAAGTGACTTGCCCAAGATCCCACAGCAGACAACTGGCAGAGTCAGGAGTAGAACCCATGACTTCTGATTCCCAAGCCCATGCTCTTACCATTAGACCATGCTCTTTCTCAGTTCTAGAACCATGGGGGAAGCTGTATATTGGGGATGATCTGGACCCAGGTAAATTTCTTAATACTGCTCTGTTTCTAGATGCCTAAAATAACCTGGAATGAATCAAACAAGCTTCTATGGGTGGAGCCATGGAACAAAACATCCGACACACAGCCTTGTTGGATTTTTGTCCTCCTCCGACTACCCTGCACAAAGCTAGCTCCTCTTTCAGAACTTAACCTATGACTCACTGTAGAACTGCCTTGAGAAACTATGCACCTATGCATAAAATTCAGGCTTTACAATATTGGGCATGATTTTTTCAAAACATAGAAACTGTTGCACTTTTCAAGTTCGCAGTACAGTGCACTACATTCAGTAGACATTCAATAAATGCCATTACTACTACTACACTGATTAATTTTAATTATATTTACTGAGTGCTTACTGTGTGCCAGGTCCTGTATGAAGTGCTTGGGAGAGTACAATATCAGTGAGTTGGTAGGCACGTTCCCTGACCGCAACGATCTTACAGTCTCGAGGGAGAGGCAGACATTAACGTAAATAGATGTTATGGATATGGACACACGTGTTGTGGGATTGAGGCAGAGGGGTGTAAATAAAGGGTGAAATCCAAGTGCAAGACTGATTCCCAAATCTACATCTCCAGCCTGGATCTCTCTCCCTCTCTGCAGTCTCGCATTTCCTCCTGCCTCAAGACATCGCTATTTGGATGTCCTCCCGTCACCTGAAGCTTATAATGTCCGAAACAGAGCTCCTTATCTTACCGCCTAAACTGTGTCCTCCCCACGACTGTAGACGGCATCACTTTACTTCCTGTCTCACAAGCCCGTAACATTGGCATTATCCTTGACTCCTCTCTCTCATTCAACCCACATGTTCAATCCATCACTAAATTCTGTTGGCTCACCTTCACAAAACTCACCTTTCCTCTCCATCCAAACTGCTACCATGTTAATATCACTCATCCTATCATACCTGGATTACTGCATGGGCCTCCTTGCTGACCTCCCAGCCTCCTGCCTGTCCCCACTGCAGTCCATGCTTCACTCTACTGCCCTGATCATTTTTCTACCAAAACGTTCAGGACACGTTTCCCCATTCCTCACAAAACTCCAGCCATTGTCTGCCCACCTCTGTTTCAAACAAAAACTTCTCACCATTGGTTTTGAAGCACTCCTTGCCCTCTCTTACCTCACCTCACTATTTTCCTACTCCACCCAGCCCTCACCCTTGGTTCCTCTAATGCCAACCTTCTCACTGTGCCTCAATCTCTTCTAACTCACCGGCTTCCCCTCATCCACATCCTGCCTCTGGCCCAGAATGCCCTCCCTCTCCAAATCCGACAGACAAGTACTCTCCCCCTCTTCAAAGCCTTATTGAAGGCTTATCTCCTCCAAGAGGCCTTCCCTAAACCTCTCTTTCCTCTTCTCCCACTCCCTTCTGCATTGCCCTGACTTGTTCCCACGGTTCATCCCCCTTCCCAGCCCCACAGCACTTATGTACAAATATGTAATATATTTATTTCTACTAATGTCTGTCTCCCCCAGCTACACTGCAAGCTTGTTGTGGGCAGAGAATGTTTATTGTTGCATTGTACTCTCCTAAGTGCTTAGTAGAGTGCTCTGCACACAGTATGCACTCGATAAATACGATTGACTGAATGATGCAGGAGGGAGTGGGAGACAGGAAATGAGGCCTTAGTTGGGGAAGGCCTCTTACAGAGAAGAGGAAAATATACATTGTTTTACCCAAGATGAAACCAAGATCCTTTAAGAACCTTCCAGGTTACAACACAAATGGCTTAGAAAGGACTTAATTCTTCCCCACAGGAGCTAGGATAAACATTTGGTTCTTCAAAATTGTCTGATGATGAGTCTTTTTGAAAGGGCCTATTAAATGCTGATAATCCTATGTTTAAGTCACTTATTGCAAACATAATGAACTCTAGTCAGGGTCGCTATTCAAAACTGTAACAGTTATTACAGGGACCCACACAAAACTGTGGTCTAAAGCGCAGCTCCTATACCATGGAATACTCTGGAGGGGTCTGGAGTGAATATCATATAAGTCATAAAGGCACTGATAGCCTGTTCTGATCTAGACTTATAGCTTCAAAAATGATGAAGCATTCAATAAATACTATTGAATAAATGACACCATCCAGGGAGCTACTGGATGAGGGGTGGCCTGGAAATAGAAACCACATCCTTTCCCCTCTCCCCCAACACTGCCCTGTTCTGCTGCCGAAGTAATTATCCATTATTTGTATTTATTGAGCACTGTGTGCAGAGGACAGTACTAAGCACTTGGGAGAGTACAATTTAACAGAGCTGGTAGGCACATTTCCTGCCCACGACCTGACACTCTAGAGGATGGTCTGTACTGAGCACCTACTCAGTGCAGTGCACTGTATTAAGGGCTTGGGAAAAGTACAGCAGAAGCCAAAGAGATGGTCTCTAACCTCAGAGGGGCTTACAGTCAGGTGAAATGTTTACAAAAAAGTAGGAGAAGAAAGAAAAATGAAGATAAGAAGTCAAATACAACAGGGTGAAATGCCAGAATAAATAACTGAACATAAAGATGCATAGGGACTGAGGAAGGGAATCACTACTTAAATTGACAGGGGCAACCTTGGTGTCATCCTCTGCTCTCTCGTTCACCCCTCACATCCAATCCGTCACCAAAAACTGCCGCTCTCACCTCCGCGACATCGCCAAGATCCACCCTTTCCTCTCCATCCAAACCACTACCCTGCTGGTTCAGTCTCTCATCCTATCCCAACTAGATTACTGCATCAGCCTCTTCTCTGATCTCCCATCCTCCTGTCTCTTCTCACTTCAATCTACACTTCATGCTGCTGCCAGGATCATCTTTGTGCAGAAACACTCTGGGTATATTACTCCCCTCCTCAAAAATGTCCAGTGGCTACCAATCAACCTATGCATCAGACAAAAACTCCTCACTCTTGGCTTCAAGGCTGTCCATCACCTTGCCCCCTCCTACCTCACCTCCCTTCTCTCCTTCTCCAGCCCAGCCCGCACCCTCTGCTCCTCTACCCCCGCTAGCCTCCTCACCGTACCTCGTTCTCGCCTGTTCCACCGTCGACCCCCGGCCCACGTCCTTCCCCTGGCCTGGAATGCCCTCCCTCTGCACATCCGCCAAGCTAGCACTCTTCCTCCCTTCAAAGCCCTACTGAGAGCTCACCTTCTCCAGGAGGCCTTCCCAGACTGAGCCCCCCCATTCCTCTCCCCCTTGCCACCTCCTTCCCCTCCCCACAGAACCTATATATATGTTTGTACAGATTTATTACTCTATTTTACTTGTACATATTTGCTATTCTATTTATTTTATTAATATGTTTTGTTGTCTGTCTCCCCTTTCTAGACTGTGAGCCCACTGTTGGGTGGGGACCGTCTCTATATGTTGCCAACTTGTACTTCCCAAGCACTTAGTACAGTGCTGTGCATACAGTAAGCACTCAATAAATACAATTGAATGAATGAATGAATGAATTGGGAATTAACTGGGGAAGGCAGGATTTTAGGAGAGCTTTGAAGATGGGGATACAGTAGCCCTAACCAAGATATGAAGAGTGTTTGAGCCAGTATGGTGGCTGTTTGAGTGGAAAGAGACAGATCTGGAAAATGATTTAGAAGAAAAGTTAACAGAATTTAGCACTTAATTAGATGTGAAGCTGAAATCCAGCAAGGAGTCTGTGAAGTGCAGAATGCGCTACTAATAAATGTGGTTAAGCATTTATTATATACCAAACACTGTACTAAGTGTTGAGGTAAATGAAGATAATCAAGTTTCACACAATCCCCATCTTGCATGGATCTTACAGTTTAAGGGGGAGGGAGAACAGATACTGAATCCCCGTTTTGCAGATGAGTAAACACAGTCCCCGAGAAGTGAATTGCCCAGGGTCATACAGCTGGCAAGTGGCAGAGTCAGGATTAGAACCCAGGTCCTTTGAGTATAAGGCCTGTGATCTTTCCCTTAGGGACACCACTAGGAAGCAGTGTGGTCTAGTGAAAAGAGCACAAGTCCGGGAGCCTTAGGACCTGGGTTCTAACTCCAGCTCCTTTACTTGCCAACTGTGTGACCTTGGACAAGTCACTTAACTTCTCTAAACGCAGTTTCCTCATCTTGTAAAATGGTGATTCAATATCTGTTCTCCCTCCCACTTAGACTATGATCCCCACAAATGCATCTGACCTGATTATCTTGGATCTACCCTGATACTTAAATACTATAAAAACAAAACAAAGGAAAACGGAGTATGGATTAGTTCATTAATTCAATCATAATTTATTGAGTGCTTACTAATAATGATGACTGTGAGCCCACTGTTGGGTAGGGACTGTCTCTATATGTTGCCAACTTGTACTTCCCAAGTGCTTAGTACAGTGCTCTGCACACAGTAAGCGCTCAATAAATACGATTGATGATGATGATTGATGATGAAGTATTTATTAAGCGCTTACTATGTGTGAAGCATTATTGTAAGCTCTGGGGTAGATACAAGCTAATCAGTTTGGGGCTCAGAGGCTTAATCCCCATTTTACAGATCAGGTAATTGAGGAGCAGAGAAGTTAAATGACTTGTCCAAGGTCACATAGCAAACAAGTGATTGAGCTGGGATTAGATTGGATTGTTAAGCATTTGGGAAAGTACAATATAGCAATAGACACATTCCCCATCCGCAGTGAGCTTACGGTCTAGAGGGAGAGATAGACATTAACATAAACTACAGATATTATTATGCGTAATCATATTTATTGAGCACTTGTGCAAAGCACTGAAATAAGCACTTGGGAGAGTACAGATATGTACATAAATTCTGTGGGGCTGGGAGGGGGGAATGAATAAAGAGAGAAAGGGAGTGAGAGAAGAAGAAAGGAAGGCTCAGTCACAGAAGGGCACTTGGAGGAGATGTGCCTTCATTAAGGCTTTGAAAAGGGGGGAGAGTAATTGTCAGATTTGAGGAGGGAGGATGTTCCAGGTCAGAAGCGGACATGGGTGAGGGGTCAGTAGTAAGATAGGCAAGATTGAGGCACGGTGAGAAAGTTAGCATTAGAGGAATTGTGTGCAGGCTGCATTGTAGTAGCAGAGTAGCAAGATGAGGTAGGAGGGGACAAGGTGATTAAGTGCTTTAAAGTCAATGGTGAGGAGTTGTTTTTTTAAAGTGGAGGTGGATTTGCAACCACCGGAGTTTCTTGAGGAGTGGGGAAAACACATCCAGAACATTTCTGTAGAAAAAGGATCCGGGCAGCAGAGTGAAGTATGGACTGGAGTGGGGAGAAACAGGAGTCTGGGAGATCAGTAAGGAGGCTGTAATCAAGGGCGGATAGGATAAGTGATTGGATTAATGAGGTAACGGTTTGGATGTAGAGGAAAGGGTGGATTTTAGTGAGGTTGTGAAGATGGAACCGACAGGATTTAGTTGGCAGGTCTTGCAGGGGAAGAATTCTAGGCTTCTACTTTGCCAACTGAAGGGTTTTCCAACACTAACCCTGCCATTATCTGCCAGAGCAGGGTTGAAGGCTTGAGCTGAGAGAGGAGGGGACAGGAGAGTATGGTGGGAGGGTGAGGATGAGAAATGGAATGCTGGTAGGAAAGGCTGTAAGAGAGATATACATGCTGGAGATCAAAATCAATCAATCAATCATATTTGAGCACTTACTGTGTGCAGAGCACTGTACTAAGCGCTTGGGAAGTACAAGTTGGGAACATATAGAGACAGTCCCTACCCAACAGTGGGCTCACAGTCTAGAAGACTTCCAACACTATAGATTGTCTCCAGGGGGTTAAAAAAATTGAACTTCTAGGAGGAAGTCTAATGAACCCTGTTCAATTGTTGTCTATCTGTGATTCAACTCAAAACCGGTAGTCTTGAGGCAGAGGTCAACTTTCAGAAATAGCAAGATTTCCAAATTTCACTCTAGTTAAAATAATAACTGGAAAGATCTGATCAATTACTAAATTAAGAAAATGCCACCTTTGCCTTTTTTAATGGTATTTGTTAAGCACTTACTATGTGCCAAACACTGTTCTATATGCTATGACACACTTCATACAAGAATAATTTTTAACATACCACATTCTGGCCATATCTGCACAGGGTAAACCTAATTCCACCTATAAGTAGGTGAGTTGCCCTTCACTTCCAAGACAGTACTGCTGATAATTACTTGTATACTTGCGCACTTTTTTCATGAAAACATAAAAGTAGCATTGCCTACTGGAAAGAGCATGGGCTTGGGAGTAGCAGCTCTGCCACTTTGCTTAATTTCTCTATGCCTCAGTTTTCTCAACTGTAAAATGGCCATTAAGCCCTACTCCTTCCTATTTATACTAGTTTGCGTCCAATCTGCTTAACTTGTATCTCCCCCAGCACTTAGAATAGTATTTGACACGTAGTAGGTGCTAAATAATAATAAAAAATATTTTCTGGCCCTTGGCCATATGGGGTGAGCATTGCTCTGACACCAACAGATTGAAAGGAGGTCACATCCCTTTACCAGAAGACTATTTTGACTTGTTCATACCATAGTGAAGATAATTTGCACTGAGTCAATCACATTCTCTCACTTTGTACCCCAGTACCTACTGGGGATGGGAGACTAGAAGGGGGACTGAGTTCACTCTTACTGTGAAGTCCTCCCTCCCCTGAGTGTCATCATTTTGACCAGGAAAGATCTAAATAAATACCAGAAAAAGACATCGACAGAATTCCCAAGACATTAATACAAAGAAAGATGGAACCTATTATTCCAGGGGTTAAGTTTTGAACATTTACTCCCTAAAGATAACCATTTGGTTCCACCAAACTTATGTTTTTGGTTAAAAAAGAGATGCTCTGTGTTCACATTCAACTTTATAATTATTTTCCATTTTGCCTATTAGGAAAAATTGTCCTTTGCAAAAATACTGAAGTTGGTATCTTCTGTAGCTTAATTGTATTTCCTAAACCTGCCACCAAATTAGAGAAATGCGCGGTTGAAAAGCAGCAGCTAAACCAGCATAGCACCAGTCACAGGTAATAATAATGATGGTATTTGTTAAGTGCTTACTACATTCATTCAATCGTATTTGTTGAGCGCTTACTGTGTGCAGAGCACTGTACTAAGCGCTTGGGAAGTACAAGTTGGCAACATATAGAGACGGTCCCTACCCAACAGTGGGCTCACAGTCTAGAAGGGGGAGGCAGAGAACAAAACAAAACATATTAAAATAAAACAAATAGAATAAACATGTACAAATAAAATAGAGTAATAAATACGTACAAACACATATAGAGGTACTATATGCCAAGCACTGTTCTAAGCTCTGGAGTAGATACCAGGTAATGAGGTTGTCCCACAGGGGTCTCACAGTTTTAATCCCCATTTTACAGATGAGGTAACTGAGGCCCAGAGAAGTGAAGTGACTTGCCCAAGGTCATGGGCTCAAACCCCGGCTCCGCCAATTGTCAGCTGTGTGACTTTGGGCAAGTCACTTAACTTCTCTGGGCCTCAGT
Source organism: Tachyglossus aculeatus (assembly GCF_015852505.1). NCBI lineage: Eukaryota > Metazoa > Chordata > Mammalia > Monotremata > Tachyglossidae > Tachyglossus > Tachyglossus aculeatus. The sequence goes on from NC_052067.1 coordinate 81,107,906, forward strand.
TACCTCATCTGTAAAATGGGGATTGAGATTGTGAGCCCCACGTGGGACAACCTGATCTCCTTGTAACCTCCCCAGCGCTTAGAACGGTGTTTTGCACATAGTAAGCGTTTAACAAATGTCATTAAAAAAAAAAAGGTCACACAGCAGACAAGTGGTATTAGAACCCCTGTCCTCTGACTCCCAAGCCCAAGCTCCTTCCACTAAGCCACACAGCTTCTTGAGCAGAGACTTGTAGAACCTCAAAGGAGACCAGGAGACAGTTTAGAAGACAGCACCAGCTGAATGGTAAATCAATCATATTTATTGAGCATTTACTGTGTACAGAGCATTGTACTAAGCGCTTGAGAAGTACAAGTTGGCAACTTATAGAGATGGTCCCTACCTAGCAGTGGGCTCACAGTCTAGAAGGGGGTAAATGTATCAGCACAGCAAGGAAGACACTGTAAATTGGGGTTGGGAGGTCAGACACGTTCTCTGCCCACAATGAGCTCGTATACATATTCTCTTTTCTTTCTTCAGCCTAGCTGAACATTATTTTCATATCTATCTCTGCTTCTAGATCTCTAGAACCTTGAAGGCAGGGATCAGGTCTACTAAATCCACTGTAGTCTTTCAAGTGCTTAGTACAGTGGTCTGAACAAAGCAGACAATCAATACTAATTTTTATCAGAGTTCCTAGGGTGGGGTCAGAGGCAAGACTACTGAGTACCATAAGGCTTCTAAAATTATAGTAATAATAATAATATTTTTTAAAGCACTTGCTATGTGTTCTAAGCACTAGGGTAGATACAATGTAATCAGGTTGTTCCCTGTGGGGCTCACAATCTTAATCCCCATTTTACAGATCAGGTAACTGAGGCACAGAGAAGTCAAGTGACTTGCCCAAAGTCACACAGCTGATAAGCGGCAGAGCTGGGATTAGAACCCACGACCCCTGACTCCCAAGCCCGGGCTCTTTCCACTAAGCCATGCTGCGTCTTTGCATGGCACAATCCCACAAATATAAGCCACTGCTTAACCATTTGGTTGCCCTGGTTCTATTCAAACACTGAATTCTTCTACCATAAAAGAAAAAATCATTTTGGATACATCCTTATGTAGGCATGGTTACTTTCTCCTCGCATTTTGGGAAATTAGGAAAGAGACAAGAATTATTTTCTACTTCAAGTTGGAAAACAGACAGAGCAGTTGAATAGAAAGTTCAAAATCATTTGGCAATCCGTCCTCTGTGCTCTGGTGCTTTTTCCATTGAACTACACGGTTTTGAGTATTTCTCCAATAATACAGTCATTTATCTCAGGATACAGAATGCACCAGAGGGACTTATGACATTCGTGCATGACTTCAATCAATCAATCAAATCGTATTTATTGAGCGCTTACTGTGTGCAGAGCACTGTACTAAGCACTTGGGAAGTACAAGTTGGCAAGATATAGAGACAGTCCCTACCCAACAGTGGACTCACAGTCTCAAAATCTTGCTTTCCCAGGATACATTTCTTTCTCTTGACCCCTCAAATGTGCTCTCTAGTTGTTATTCCTGAAATACAGATTAATTCAGTCATATTTATTGAACACTTACTGTGTGCAAAGCACTGTACTAAGTGTATGGGAAAGTACAATATACCAGCAGACACTTTCCTGCCCACAACAAGCTCACTGTCTAGAGGAGACAAACATTAATAGAAATAAATAGATAATAATAATAATGGTATTTATTAGGCACTTGCTATATGCCAGATATTGTTCTAAGTGCTAGGATAGAAACAAGGTTATCAGGTTGTCCAACTTGGGGCTCAGTCTTAATACCCATTTGACAGATGAGGGAACTGAGGCACAGAGAAGTGACTTGCCTAAAGTCAATCAATCAATCAATCGTATTTATTGAGCGCTTACTATGTGCAGAGCACTGTACTAAGCACTTGGGAAGTACAAACTGGCATCACATAGAGACAGTCCCTACCCAACAGTGGGCTCACAGTCTAAAAGGGGGAGACAGAGAACAGAACCAAACATACCAACAAAATAAAATAAGTAGGATAGAAATGTACAAGTAAAATAAATAAATAAATAAATAAATAGAGTAATAAATATGTACAACCATATATACATATATACAGGTGCTGTATATATGTATACATATATACACACAGCTGACAAGGCATAGAGCTGTGATTAGAACCCACGACCTCTGACTCCCAAGCCGGAGCTCTTACTACTAAGCCACACTGCTTCTCTAAAAATAAATTGATGTCATCTATTTTTGTCTTGCAATAGCTACCCTATTAAACTGAGCAAGAGTCCTATCATCATTTCACCACGTCACTTACATTCCCAATTCTCAATAATTACCCAAACGTCATCATTTCACAGTATCACTTACATTCCCAATAATTACCCAAACTTCATTCCCTCCCCCAAATGCTCTTCCTCCCCACGACCTCTCACCAGATTCACACAAAGGCACTCATGCAGTCTTCCTTTCATATGGCTGTAGAACAAATTTTTGTAAAAGAGGCTGGTTTCGGATGAACCCGTTCACCGACGAAAGCAAAGCACACTTTGAGCCTTTGCACTAGATCAGAGGGCAGCTTCTTCAGGTGGCAAACGACATTCTCCATCAGCTGCCAATACTTGTCACACAGCTGAGTCGTGTTTCTTCTGGATTGAAAGAAATGAACGGGGAGAAAGAGTGATCAGCATGTACTCACCCCTTCCTTAGTGACTTTAGGTTTCAAATCCTCAGCGACTAACTTCGCAACCCACACTTAATATTCCCAAGCAGAGCTTTGAGGTCAAATAGCTGAAGTTAATAAAAAAAAAAAGGTTCTGCACCCTGTAATTGTTCAGCAATACCATTGATTGGAAAAGGGAACGGATAACAGTATCTTGTGGTTGTCCTTTGGGAAGTCCAAGAAATACAGGCTAATTGCAATCACAATTATTCCTCTGTTCCTTTGGTGTCATCAAAGCAGCTTGCTAATAGAGAATGGCCCTAGGTGTCAGAAGAACCTGGGTTCTAATCCCAGTTCTGCGACTGTCTGCTGTGTGACCCTGGGCAAGTCACTTCATTACTCCGTGCCTCAGTTCCCTCAGCCGTAAAAATGGGGATTAAGACCGTGAGTCCCATGTGGGACAGAAAATGTGTCCAACCTGATTATCTTTTATCTATCCCAGTGCTTCGAACAGGGCCCGGTACAGAGTAAGTGCTTAACAAATACCATTAAAAAATAAGTCATCAAGAAAGTGGGAGATGTTGAATCTGCTTTTGTTCCTAGAAAGTTGAATGCTGTTGAACTATGGCATGAACATTAATTCATTCATTCAATCATATTTATTGAGCACTTACTGGGTGCGGTGCACACACAGCAAAGCTTGTCTAGAGGCAGTGAGAGTCTCTGATTAAATAAATTGTATTTATGTAGTCGAATCACATTGGGAAGGACAGATTCCACCTTATCTAGATTTCCTCCATCAAAAACTAACTGTGGAATTTGTTAATAATAATAATAATGATGGCATTTGTTAAGCGCTTACTACATGCAAAGCACTGTTCTAAGCACTGGGGAGGTTACAAGGTGATCAGGTTGTCCCACGGGGGGCTCACAGTCTTCATCCCCATTTTACAGGTGAGGAAACTGAGGCCCAGAGAAGTTAAGTGACTTGCCCAGAGTCACACAGCTGACAAGTGATGGAGGCGGGATTTGAACCCATGACCTCGGACTCCAAAACCCGGGCTCTTTCCACTGAGCCACGCCGCGAGCCACACTTACTATGTACCAGACTTGGGGTTGACATAGTGAAATCAGGTTGGACACAGGCTCTGTCCCACCCAGGGCTCTCAGTCTAAGTGGGAATTAGAACGTATATTTAATCCCCATTTCACAAATGAGGAAACTGAGGCACAGCAAAGTCACATGACTTACCCAAGGTCACACAGATAGCAAGGGAAGCAGCATGGCTCAGTGGAAAGAGCACAGGCTTGGGAGTCAGAGGTGATGGGTTCTAATCCCTGCTCCGACACTTATCGGCTGTGTGACTTTGGGCAAGTCACCTCACTTCTCTGGGCCTCAGTTACCTCATCTAGAAAATGGGGATTAAGATTGTGAGCCCCACATGGGACAACCTGATTACCTTGTATGATGATGATGGTATTTGTTAAGCGCTTACTATGTGCCAAGCACTGTTCTAAGCACTGGGATAGATAACAGATAATCAGGTTGGACACATTCTCTGTCCCACATGGGACGCACAGTCTTAATCCCCATTTTATGGCTGGGGGAACTGAGGCACAGAGAAATGAAGCGACTTGCCCAGAGTCGCACAGCAGACAGTAGCAGAGCTGGGATTAGAACCCAGGATACCTTGTATCTCCCTCAGCTCTTAGAACAATGCTTGGCACATAGTAAGCGCTTAACAAATATCAAAATTATTATTATTATTAGGGAAGCAGTGTGGCTCAGTGGGAAAAGCCTGGGCTTTGGAGTCAGAGGTCATGGGTTCAAATCCCAGCTCCGCCAATTGTCAGCTGTGTGACTTTGGGCAAGTCACTTAACTCCCCTGTGCCTCAGTTACGTCATCTGTAAAATGGGAATTAAGACTGTGAGCCCCCCCACCCACCCCGTGGGACAACCTAATCACCTTGTAACCTCCCCAGCGCTTAGAACAGTGCTTTGCACATAGTAAGCGCTTAATAAATGCCATTATTATTATAAGTGGTTGAGTAGAATTAAAACCCAGGTCTTCTGACTTTGGGTCCTATACTCTTTCCACTAGGCCATACTATTTCTCCGCAGTAGCTACTGGAAGAAAGGGAGAAAAAAAAAAAAACCCAAGCAGCTTTTTCTAATTAAGTCATTTACATGTAGAAGGAACAAACAAAATGAAACCTTTGAGTAACTGGAGACGGTCGATAACGCAATTTAAACAGAAGAGCCTGTGCACTCCACATGGGACCCGTCCAACCCGATTATCTTTTTATCTACCCCAGCGTTTAATGCAGTGCTTGGCACTTAGTAAGTACTAAACAAATAGCACAATTGTCATTATTATTATTCTCATGAAGAGACAGGTAGGTGGAAAGGCAAGATAAAAAGAAAAGCAGGGGAGAGGGTAGAAAGAAGAAGAAAATAAATGTATTTCTGGTTCTTTTCTGCGGGGAAGGGGGAGAGGAGATGAGAGAGTCACAGAGCACCATGCCTACTGTACCATTTCCTGTATATATGTTTGTACATATTTATTACTCTATTTTACTTGTACATATTTATTCTATTTATTTTATTCTGTTAATGTTTGGTTTTGTTCTCTGTTTCCCCCTTCCAGACTGTGAGCCCACTGTTGGGTAGGGACTGTCTCTATATGTTGCCAGCTTGTACTTCCCAAGCGCTTAGTACAGTGCTCTGCACACAGTAAGCGCTCAACAAATACAATTGATTGATTTCCTTCCTCCTTCCTCCTTCCTCTACCTCCTCCTTCTGTGCTACCACCAACACCATGTCAAAGCCCTGCACTGGGAACATGGGTGGGGGTAGGGGAGAAATCTATTTTTCCCAGCACTCTTGGAGATAATAATAATAATAATAATCATAATAGTATTTGTTGAGTGCTTACTATGTGCAAAGCACTGTTCTAAGCGCTAAGTCTTCTAGACTGTGAGCCCACTGTTGGGTAGGGACCGTCTCTATCTGTTGCCAACTTGTACTTCCCAAGAGCTTAGTACAGTGCTCTGTACACAGTAAGCGCTCAATAAATACGATTGACTGATTGATTGGGGGGATACAAGGTGATAAGCAGCGTGGCTCAGTGGAAAGAGCCCGGGCTTGGGAGTCAGAGGTCATGGGTTTGAATCTCAGCTCCGCCACTTGTCCGCTGTGTGACCTTGGGCAAGCCACTTAACTTCTCTGGGCCTCAGTGACCTCATCTGTAAAATGGGGACTAAAACTGTGAGCCCCACGTAGGACAATCTCATCACCTTGTATCCCCCAGCGCTTAGAACAGTGCTTTGCACATAGTAAGCGCTTAACAAATACCATCATTATTTTGGGGGAGCAGCATGGCTCAGTGGAAAGAGCCCAGGCTTGGGAGTCAGATGTCATGGGTTCCAATCCTGGTTCCACCGCTTGTCAGCTGTGTGACTTTGGGCAAGTCACTTCACTTCTCTGTGTCTCAGTTCCCTCATCTGTAAAATGAGGATTAAGATTGAGCCCCACGTGGGACAACCTGATCACCTTGTATCCTCCCCAGCGCTTAGAACAGTGCTTTGCACATAGTAAGCACTTAACAAATGCTATTATTATTATTATTATTGTTATTATTGTTATTATTATTATGTGAGGTCCAGCAGGGGGGCTGCTGAGTCAAAAGGTCATGGGTTCTAATCCTGGCCCTGCTACTTGTCTGCTGTGTGATTTGGGGCAAGTCACTTCACTTCTCTGGGACTCCGTTATCTCATCTGTAAAATGGGGATTAAGACTGGGAGCCCCACGTGGGACAACCTGATCACCTTGTGACCTCCCCAGTGCTTAGAACAGTGCCTTACACATAGTAAGCTCCCCAGCGCTTAGAACAGTGCTTTGCACATAGTAAGCACTTAACAAATGCTATTATTATTGTTATTGTTATTATTATTATTATTATTATTATTATGTGAGGTCCAGCAGAGGGGCTGCTGAGTCAAAAGACCAAGGGTTCTAATCCTGGCTCCGCCACTTGTCTGCTGTGTGATCTGGGGCAAGTCACTTCACTTCTCTGGGCCTCCGTTACCTCATCTGTAAAATGGGGACCAAGACTGTGAGCCCCATGTGGGACAGGGACTGTGTCCAACCCGATTTGCTCGTATCCACCCCAGCGTTTAGTACAGTGTCTGCCACAGGATAAATACTTAATACAATGATAATAATAGTAATAATTGCTCCTGCCCCAGTACTTCTAATAATAATAATAATAATAATAATAATAGTATTAAGCGGTTACCATGTGCCAAGCACTGTACTAAGCACTGGGGTGGAGACAAGCAAATCAGATTGGACACAGTCTCCGTCCCAGGTAGGCCTCACAATCTCGATCCCCATTCTACAGATGAGGTAACTGAGGCCCAGAGAAGTGAAGTGACTTGCTCCAGGTCCCACAGCAACAAGCGGTGGAGCCGAGATTAGAACCCATGACCTCCAGAGTCCCAGGCCCGGGCTCTACCCATTACGCCAAGCAGCTTGGAAAGCCACCAGTTCCCAGCCTGCATCCTACCGCCAAATGGCACAAATGGAGCTGCCATCTTAGAGAAGCAGCTTGGCTCGGTGGAAAGAGCCCGGGCTTTGGAGTCAGAGGTCATGGGTTCAAATCCCGGCTCTGCCAATTGTCAGCTGTGTGACTTTGGGTAAGTCACTTAACTTCTCTGGGCCTCAGTTACCTCATCTGTAAAATGGGGATTAAGACTGTGAGCCTCCTGTGGGACAACCTGATCCCCTTGTAACTGTCCCAGCGCTTAGAACAGTGCTTTGCACATAGTAAGCGCTTAATAAATGCCATCATTATTATTATTATTACCCCAGCCCCTAGTACAGTGCCCAGGACATCGTAAGCACTTATGAGAAGCAGCGTGGCTCACTGGAAGGAGCACGGGCTTTGGAGTCAGAGGTCATGGGTTCAAACCCTGGCTCTGCCAATTGTCAGCTGTGTGACTTTGGGCAAGTCACTTCATTTCTCTGTGCCTCAGTTACCTCATCTGTAAAATGGGGATTAAAACTGTGAGTCCCCCTGTGGGACAACCTGATTACCTTATAACCTCCCCAGAGCTTCGAACAGTGTTTTACACATAGTAAGTGCTTAATAAATGCCATTATTATTATTATTACTATTAACCACTTAACAAATATCATTACAAAAATACCAAAAATGTTTTCTTCCCAAAGGAGTGGGGCAGGCCTAATACTTCCTGCCCAAAAATCTATGTCAGGGAAGCTAGTGGTGTCACCCTGATAATGCCAAGTTCATTGGAGCAATGGAGTCCACTCATCTTGCCAAGAAAAGAGCAGGTGGTCCAGTGGAAAGAGTATGGACTTGGGGGTCAGAGGCCTTGGGTTCTAATTCTGACTCTGCCACTTGCTCGCCACGTGACCTTGCAAAAGTCTTTTAACTACTCTAGGCCTCAGATTCCTCAGCTGAAAAATGGGGATTAAATACCTGTTCTCCCTTCTACTTAAATGTATTCATTCAATAGTATTTATTGAGCCTTTACTGTGTGCAGAGGACTGTACTAAGCGCTTGGGAAAATACGAGGTCACAGCCTAGATGGGGGGAGACAGACAACAATACAAATAAATAAAATTACAGATATGTACATAAGCACTTTGGGACTGGGAGGGGGAAGAGCAAGGGGATACATAAAATTACAGATATATATATATATATATATGGGTTCGAACCCATATATATATATATATATGGGTTCGAACCCATATATATAAAAGCTTTGGGGCAGAGAGGGAGGGAAGAGCAAAGGGAGAAAGTCAGAGTGATGCAGAAGAGAGTGGGAGATGAGGAAAAGTGGGACTTATTCTGGGAAGGCTCCTTGGAGGAGATAGGCTTTCAACATGGCTTTGAAGTGAGGGAGAGTGGTTGTCTGCCGGATTAGCAGAGGAAGCAACGTGGCTCAGTGGAAAGAGCCCGGGCTTTGGAGTCAGAGGTCATGGGTTCAAATCCCGGCTCCGCCAGTTGTCAGCTGTGTGACTTTGGGCAGGTCACTTAACTTCTCTGTGCCTCAGTTACCTCATCTGTTAAATGGGGATTAAGACCCTGAGCCCCCGGTGGGACAACCTGATCACCTTGCAACCTCCCCAGCGCTTAGAACAGTGCTTTGCACATAGTAAGCACTTAATAAAGGCCATTATTATTAGAGGAGGTATCTACCATTGTGCTTAGTATGGTGCTTCACACATACTACGCATTAAACATATACGGTTATTATTATTATAGTTTTCGACAGAGGATCCAACCTAACCAAAAAAATTCATTCAATCATATTTATTGAGCGCTTACTGTGGGCAGAGCACCGTAATGCTATCTAAAAAGAACCGGAGTACAATAAAATGTTCAGAGGAGGAAACAGTGTAGCCTAGTAGGAACAACACAGACCTGCGACTCAGAAGGACCTAGAACCCAGGACCTAATCCCAGCTCTGCCACTTGTCTGCTGTGTGACCTTGGATAAGTCACTTCACTTCTCTGTACTTCAATTACTGCATCTATAAAACGGGGATGAAGATTGTGAGCCTCGTGTGGGCCACGGACTGTGTCCCACCTGACTAGTTTGTATGGACCCCAATGCTTAGTACAGTGCCTGGAACTCAGTAAGTGCTTGGCAAATACCACAAAATAAGGGAAACGTCTGCAGGAATTATTTCAGCGTCATTCTGTCAGTGTCAAGAACAATTTTATTTTTAGTCAAACAGCACAAAAATACTTGATACAAATTGGATAGATGCTGTAAAAACATAGATTGAACTAAATTAGACAGAACACATCGGCACAGGAGAAAGTGAAAAGTTGAACTAAAGTAATGCAGGGCAGGGACTGTGTCCAACCCGATTTGATTGTATCCACCCCAGCGCTCAGTATGGAGCCCGGCACGTAGTAAGTGCTTAACAAAAACCACAATCATTATTACTGTTATTATTAATAATAATAAATACCATAAAATATCAATAAATGCCACTGATTGATGGATAGGCCACTGATGAGCCATGCAGCATCACGGCATTGAAATCCGGGGGTGACGGCTCTGTCCGCTTTGTGGGCTCTATACTGCTCATGGAGAAGCATCATGTCTGAGTGGTTATAGCCCGGGACTGGGCGTCAGAAGGTCATGGGTTCTAATCCTGACTCTGCCACTTGTCTGCTGTGTGAGCTTGGGCACGCCATTTCACTTCCCTGTCGTTTGAAGATTCAACAGCGGCGGATGAATTTTAGGAGCAGTCTCCTGTTGTTCTTTTCGCCTAAGTTCCTTTTGCTGGTTTGCTGAAAAGATCCGGTAATCCCAAATTGGTGGCGAGTGAGGGGAAGTTGCCACCTGTTGCCGTCTGCTTTCCTGGTCTGCCCATTCCAGTCAGGAATTTTTATGGAGCCGTCGTTCTGGTTAAGAAATTCTGGAGCTGTTTGGAATTGGGACAGCATACCACGTCTGTAGAAGCTCCATTTAGAGATTGAAACTTTCGAGATGACTACCAAAACTCCGAGTGAGTATCGGCCTGTTGCTGGCAGTACCGACTTGTACTTCCCAAGCGCTTAGTACAGTGCTCTGCACACAGTAAGCGCTCAATAAATACGATTGATTGATTCTCTGGGCCTCAGTTCCCTCATCTGTCGAATGGGGATCGAGAATGTGAGGTGCAAGGCTTTACGCCCAGCCCACACCCTCCGCTCCTCTGCCGCTAACCTCCTCACTGGGCCTCGTTCTCTCCTGTCCCGCCATCGACCCCGAGCCCACGTCCTTCCCCTGGCCTGGAATGCCCTCGCTCCACACATCCTCCAAGCTAGAGCTCTCTTCCTCCCTTCAAAGCCCTACTAAGAGCTCACCTCCTCCAGGAGGCCTTCCCAGACTGAGCCCCCTCCTTCCTCTCCCCCTCCCCACCCCCCATCCTACCTCTTTCCCCTCCCCACAGCACCTTTATATATATTTGTACGGATTTATTACTCTGTTTATTTTACTTGTACATATTTACTATTCAATTTATTTTGTTAATGATGTGCATCTAGCTTTATTTCTATTTATTCTGATGACACCTGTCCACATGTTTTGTTTTGTTGTCTGTCTCCCCCTTCTAGACTGTGAGCCCGTTGTTGGGTAGGGACCGCCTCTATATGTTGCCTGCTTGTACTTCCCAAGTGCTTAGTACACAGTAAGCGCTCAATAAATACGATTGAATGAATGAATGAATGACAGGGACTGTGTCAATCAATCAATCGTATTTATTGAGCGCTTACTGTGTGCAGAGCACTGTACTAAGCGCTTGGGAAGTACAAGTTGGCAACATATAGAGACAGTCCCTACCCAACAGTGGGCTCACACCCCTATTTCCTTGTATCTACCCCCGCACCCTAGTAAAGTGCCCAGTAACATTGGAAGCGTTTAACAAATGCCGTAATTATTACTATTATTATTATTATTTTGTTTTTCTTTTCCCCCATCGCCCCATCTCTGGCATAAACCCCATTTCCTTGTTTTGGCCTGAAGCCTCACCCCCATATCCTGCTGCTGTGACCCACGGCGGGGAACTTCTGGACGTCACCCTGCGATTTATGTTCTTGAGGCAAGGGGAAGGAAAGGAAAGGAGGTTATGGCCTGTTACGTTCATCCATTCATTCATTCAATCGTATTTATTGAGCGCTTACTGTGTGCAGAGCACTGTACTAAGCGCTTGGGAAGTCCAAGTTGGCAACATAGAGAGACGGTCCCTACCCAACAGTGGGTTTACAGTCTAGAAGGGGGAGACAGAGAACAAAGCAAAACATATTAACAAAAAAAAAAATGTTACAACTGGATCATTCCTTTTGTGGTGACAAATCCTTGAATTACCTGAATAAGAGTCACTTCTTCGAAGAATTGGATATGGAGGATATATAATTAAAACAAAGAACAATCAATCAATCAATTCTATGTACTGAACCCTTACTGTGTGCAGAGCACTTGGACTAAACGCTTGAGGGAGTACAATATAACAGAGTAGGTAGACATGGTCCCTGCCCTCAGCGAGCTTACAGTCTAGAAGAGGAAGAAGACATTAATATAAATGAATAATAATAATGGCATTTATTAAGTGCTTACTATGTGCAAAGCACTGTTCTAAGCACTGGGGAGGTTACAAGGTGATCAGGTTGTCCCACAGGGGGCTCACAGTCTTAATCCCCATTTTACAGATGAGGTAACTGAGGCACAGGGAAGTTAAGTGACTTGCCCAAAGTCACACAGCTGACAAATGACGGAAATGTACGTGGGTGCTATGGGGCTGAGAGAGGGGTGAATGAGGGAATTAAATCCAAGTGCAAAGGCACAGACAGGAGTGGGAAAAGAGGAAAAGATGGCTTAGTCAGGGAAGGCCTCTTGGAGGTGATCTGCTTTAAATAAAGCTTTGAATGTGGGGAGAGTGATCAATTGTCAGATATGAAGAGGGAGGCCATTCCAGGCCAGAGGCAGGATTTGGGTGAGAGGTGGGTGGCGAGATAGAGAGATGGAGATACAGTGAGCAGATTGGGTGAGTATCAAATCAATCAGTCAATCAATCGTATTTATTGAGCGCTTACTGTGTGCGGAGCACCGTACTAAGCACTTGGGAAGTACAAGTTGGCAACATATAGAGACGGTCCCTACCCAACAGTGGGCTCACAGTCTAAAAGACTTAAGCACTATCAAAGTGCTTAAGGGGTACACAGCCAAGTGCAGAGTTAACACAGGGGGAGGTAGATAAGAGAAAAAAAGGGTTTAGTCAGGGAAGGCCTATTAGAGGAAATCGTCCCCCTCTCCATCCCCCCCATCTTACCTCCTTCCCTTCCCCACAGCACCTGTATATATGTATATATGTTTGTACATATTTATTACTCTATTTATTTTAATTGTACCTATCTATTCTATTTATTTTATTTTGTTAGTATGTTTGGTTTTGTTCTCTGTCTCCCCCTTTTAGACTGTGAGCCCACTGTTGGGTAGGGACTGTCTCTATATGTGGCCAGCTTGTACTTCCCAAGCGCTTAGTACAGTGCTCTGCACACAGTAAGCGCTCAATAAATACGATTGATGATGATGATGATGAGATGGAAGGACTGGTGGTCTCTTGGACATGAAGGGGGATGGATTTCCAGGCTCAAGGGAGGATGTGGGCAAGGAGTTGACAGCAAGACGGAGACCCACTACTGTAAGTGGGTGTTGGAAGAGTGAATTGTGCAGGTTGAGTTGTAGTAAATCAATTAGCTAAAGTAGGAAGGGGAAAGCTGATTAAATCAAGCAAAAACTCCTCACCCTGGGCTTCAAGGCTGTCCATCACCTCGTCCCCTCCTACCTCACCTCCCTTCTCTCCTTCTCCAGCCCAGCCCGCACCCTCCGCTCCTGTGCCACTAACCTCCTCACTGTGCCTCGTTCTCGCCTGTCCCGCCGTCGACCCCTGGCCCACGTCCTCCCTCTGGTCTGAAATTCCCTCCCTCCAAACATCTGCCAAACTAGCTCTCTTCCTACCTTCAAAGCCCTCCTGAGAGCTCACCTCCTCCAGGAGGCCTTCCCACACTGAGCCCCCTTTTTCCTCCCCTCCTCCCCACCCCCCCCCACCTCCTTCCCCTCCCCACAGCACTTGTATATATTTGTACAGATTTATTACTCTATTTATTTTACTTGTACATATTTACTACTCTATTTATTTTGTTAATGATATGCGTATAGCTATAATTCTATTTATTCTGACGATTTTGACACCTCTTTCCATGTTTTGTTTTGTTGTCTGTCTCCCCCTTCCAGACTGTGAGCCTGTTGTTGGGTAGGGACCGTCTCTCTATGTTGCCGACTTGTACTTCCCAAGCGCTTAGTACAGTGCTCGGCACGCAGTAAGCGCTCAATAAATACGATTGAATGAATGAATGAATTGGCATTAGAGGAGCAAAGTATGTGGCCTGGGTTGGAGTGAAAATCAAAGACGTAGGGTGGGCATAATAATAATAAAAATGATGGCATTTGCTAAGTGCTTACTATGTGCAAAGCACTGTTCTAAGTACTGGGGGGATACAGGGTGATCAGTTTGTCCCACGTGGGGCTCACGATCTTAATCTCCATTTTACAGATGAGGGAACTGAGGCCCAGAGAAGTCAAGTGACTTGCCCAAAGTCACACAGCCGATAAGTGGCGGAGTCGGAATTAGAACCCATGACCTAATGATTGGCTGCCTCTAAAGTCTATGGTAAAGAGTTTCTGTTTGATACAGAGGTGGATGGGCAACCACCGGAGGTTCTTAAGGAGTGGGGAAACAGCCTAAATGGTTCGGTAGAAAAATAATCTGGGCTGCAGAGTGAAGTGTGGACTGGACTGGAGAAGAGATAAGCAGCGTGGCTCAGTGGGAAGAGCAACGGGCTTTGGAGTCAGAGGTCATGGGTTCAAATCCCGGCTCCGCCACTTGTCCTCTGCGTGACTTTGGGCAAGTCACTTCACTTCTCTGGGCCTCAGTTACCTCATCTGTAAAACGGGGATTAAGACTGTGAGCCCACTGTGGGACAACCTGATCACCTTGTAATAATAATAATGGCATTTATTAAGCGCTTACTATGTGCAAAGCACTGTTCTTGTAACCTCCCCTAGCGCTTAGAACAGTGCTTTGCACATAGTAAGCGCTTAATAAATGCCATTATTAAGAGATGAGGAGCTGGGAGGTCAGCAAGGAGGCTGATGCAGTCATCAGGGAAATAAATCAAACAGGGACACATAACCCTACTGTTAGACTGTATTTCACAGTTGCATTAGTTTTAAATTTAGCAATTGTTAATTTCCTGGCTTATAATGGAGTCACAACAGAACATTTCTAGAGCGACTGCAACCACAAACAATATAGAAATATTTAAGCAGGTAGAATCAACTAGGAATTTGGAGGTCATGCTGACCTACTTGTCCCGTCTGCTTTCCACCCGCCTTTGGAAAATTTTTGGCATGCATTGTGTGAAAAATTAAGCTACTTATATTCATGAATTGCACTCGGACTATATTTATGAGTGCATTGTATTTATGATTTAAAGAATATTTGTAAGCTTATTATGGGCAGGGAACACGTCTACCAACTCTGTTACACTGTTCTCTCCCAATTGCTTAATACCGTGTTCTTTGCACACAGTAAGCGCTCATGTACTTCCCAAGCGCTTAGTAAGTGCTCAATAAATACGATTGAATGAATGAATGAATGAACGATTGATTGATTAAAAATGGGACTTAACTTGTCAAAGATCTCATTATCCCAACACCTAAATCTCATGTTGATAATAGGGCTACTATTTTTTTCAGTAGTGACTGGGTTAGTTTTTGTACCAAGGGCCCTCACGGCCAACTGAAGCGCGACTTACTCGTGTAGATTTTTAGTGTGATTCTGCCCTAGTTCTGGTAAAAAGCTCCAACTTCCCCGTCATTTCTAAGTGTCAACTGTTAGCTTGGCATTGAAAATGCCTAAAAATCTCTAGAAATAGATCTTGTTGCGGGAGTAAGGGAAACAGTCTATTCAAATATTTATGCGAGGTTATATCTTTAGCTAAGTATCAATCAATGACATTTATTAAGCACTGTGTGCTGAGGATTTTATTAAGCTCTTGGGAAACCATGGTACAACGGAGTTGGCAGATGTGATCCATGCCCAGAAAGAGTTTTACAGTCTATGGGGGGAGGCTGACATTAAAATCAATTAAAATCAATTAAAATCAATTAGAAATAGTGGAGTATAAGAATATTCACACAGGAGAAGCAGCGTGGTTCAGTGGAAAGAGCACGGGATTGGGAGTCAGAGAATGTGGCTCCGCCACTTGCCTGCTGTGTGACCTTGGGCAAGCCACTTCACTTCTCTGTGCCTCAGTGACCTCATCTGTAAAATGGGGATTAAGACTGTGAGCCCCATGTGGGACAACCTGACTACCTTGCATCTCCCCCGCCGCTTAGAACAGCGCTTGGCACATAGTAAGCGCTTAACAAATACCATTATTATTGTTATCAGTAACATGGCTTAGTAGAAAGAGCATGGTTTTGGGAGTCAGAGGTCGTGGGTTCTAATCCCGCCTCCACCCCTCGTCAGCTGTGTGGCTTTGGGCAAGTCACTTTTAACTTCTCTGGGCCTTAGTTACCTCATCTGTAAAATGGGGATTAAGACTGTGACATGGGACAACCTGATCACCTTGAATCTATCCCGGAGTTTAGAACAGCGCTTGGCATGTAATAAGCACTTAACAAATACCATTATTATTTTAAGTAGTGTGGGGCTGAGGTTAATATCAAACTCCTTACGGGGTATCCAGCAAAATTCAGAGCTGATGCAGATGGGAGGGTGGAGAGGCGAAATAAAGGGTTTAGTCAGGAAAGGCCTCTTCAGGGAGATGTGATTTTTAGGAGAGTTTTGAATCAATCAACCAATCAATCAATCGTATTTATTGAGCACTTACTGGGTGCAGAGCACTGTACTAAGCACTGGGAAGTACAATTTGGCAACATATAGAGACAGTCCCTACCCAACAGCGGGCTCACAGTCTAGAAGGGGGAGACAGAGAACAAAACCAAACATATTAACAAAGTAAAATAAATAGAATAAATATGTACAAGTAAAATAAATAGAGTAATAAATATGCACAAACATATATACATGTGCTGTGGGGAGGGGAAGGAGGGGTTGTCCCACAGGGGGCTTACAGTCTTAATCCCCATTTTAGAGGTGAGGTAACTGAGGCCCAGAGAAGTGAAGTGACTTGCCCAAAGCCACACAGCTGACAAGTGGCGGAGCCGGGATTTGAACCCATGACCTCTGACTCCAGAGGCCGGGCTCTTTCCACTGAGCCAAGCTGCTTCTCTACAAATAAAGACAAGTAAGACATGACAAGTAAACAGGCATTAATATAAATAAATAGAATTTTAGATATGTACGTATATACGCAAGTGCCGTGGGGCGGTTATGTTGCCAACTTGTCCTTCCCAAGCGCTTAGTACAGTGCTCCACACACAGTAAGTGCTCAATAAATACGATTGATTGATTGATTGAGGGGGGTAGAGCAGAGGGAGGGAATCGGGGCGACGGGGAGGGGAGGAGGAGCAGAGGTAACGGGGGGCTCAGTCTGGGAAGGCCTCCTGGAGGAGGTGAGATTTCAGGAGGGCTTTGAAGGGGGGAATTGAGCTAGTTTGGCGGATGTGAGGAGGGAGGCCATTCCAGGCCAGAGGAGGAGTATTTGTTTCCCCCTTCTAGACTGTGAGCCCACTGTTGGGGAGGGACCGTCTCTATGCGTTGCCAACTTGTCCTTCCCAAGCGCTTAGTCCAGTGCTCTGCACACCGTAAGTGCTCAATAAATGCGATTGATTGATTCATTCAATCATTGATTGATTGATTGATTCATCCATTGAATTGTATTGGGCGCTTCCTGTGCGCGGAGCATTCATTCATCCAATCGTCTTTATTGAGCGCTTCCTGTGTGGGGACCATTCATTCCTTCATTCTGTTGCATTTACTGAGCGCTCATTCATTCATTCATTCATTCATTCATTCATTCATTCATTCATTCAATTGTATTGAGCGCTCCTCCCCCTCCCCATTCCCCATCTTACTCCTTCCCTTCCCCACAGCACCTGTATATATATATATATATATATATATATATGTATATATATGTTTGTACATATTTATTACTCTATTTTACTTGTACATATCTATTCTATTTATTTTATTTTGTTAGTATGTTTGGCTTTGTCGTCTCTCTCCCCCTTCTAGACTGTGAGCCCACTGTTGGGTAGGGACCGTCTCCATTATGTTGCCAACTTGTCCTTCCCAAGCGCTCAGTACAGTGCTCTGCACACCGTAAGCGCTCAATAAATACGATTGATTGATTCATTCAATCATTGATTGATTGATTGATTCATTCAATCGTATTGGGCGCTTCTTGTGAGCGGAGCATTCATTCATTCAATCATATTTATTGAGCGCTTCCTCTGTGCGGAGCAGTCATTCATCCATTCAATCGTATTTATTGAGCGCTTCCTGTGTGTGGAGCAGTCATTCATTCATTCAATCGCATTTATTGAGCGCTTCCTGTGTGCGGAGCAGTCATTCATTCATTCAATCGTACTTATTGAGCACTTCCTGTGTGCGGAGCATTCGTTCACTCATTCAATCGTATTTATTGAGCGCTTCCTGTGTGGGGACCATTCATTCCGTCATTCCGTTGCATTTACTGAGCGCTCATTCATTCATTCATTCATTCATTCAATCGTATTGAGCGCTCCCCCTCCTCCTCCTCCATCTTACTTCCTTCCCTTCCCCACAGCACCTGTATATATATATATATATATTTGTACATATTTATTACTCTATTTATTTATTTCATATATTTGTACATATTTATTACTCTTTATTTATTTATCTATTTATTTATTTATTTCACTTGTACATATCTATTCTATTTGTTTTATTTTGTTAATATGTTTTGTTTTGTCCTCTGTCTCCCCCTTCTAGGCTGTGAGCCCGCTGTTGGGTAGGGACCGTCTCTGTGCGTTGCCAACTTGTCCTTCCCAAGCGCTTAGTACAGTGCTCTGCACACAGTAAGCGCTCAATAAATACGATTGATTGATTGAATCTTTGTACTTCCCAAGCATTTAGTACAGTGCTCTCCACACCGTAAGTGCTCAATAACTACGATTGATTGATTGATTGATTGATTCTAGACTGTGAGCCCACTGCTGGGTAGGGACCGTCTCTGTGTGTTGCCAACTTGTCCTTCCCAAGCGCTTAGTACAGTGCTCTGCACACCATAAGGGCTCAACAAATACGATTGATTGATTGATTCTTTGTACTTCCCAAGCGTTTAGTACAGTGCTCTGCACAGTAAGTGCTCAATAAATACGATTGATTGATTCTTTGTACTTCCCAAGCGTTTAGTACAGTGCTCTGCACTGTAAGCGCTCAATAAATACGATTGATTGATTGATGATTCTTTCTACTTCCCAAGCGTTTAGTACAGTGCTCTGCACAGTAAGTGCTCAATAAATACGATTGATTGATTGATTCTTTCTACTTCCCAAGCGTTTAGTACAGTGCTCTGCACAGTAAGTGCTCAATAAATACGATTGATTGATTCTTTGTACTTCCCAAGCGTTTAGTACAGTGCTCTGCACAGTAAGCGCTCAATAAATACGATTGATTGATTGATTCTTTGTACTTCCCAAGCGTTTAGTACAGTGCTCTGCACACCGCAAGCGCTCAATAAATACGATTGATTGATTCTAGACTGTGAGCCCGCTGTTGGGTAGGGACCGTCTCTATGCGTTGCCAACTTGTCCTTCCCAAGCGCTCAGTACAGTGCTCTGCACACAGGAAGCGCTCAATAAATACAAATGATTGATTGATTCTTTGTACTTCCCAATCAATCAATCCATCGTATTTATTGAGCGCTTACTGTGTGCAGAGCACTGTACTAAGCGCTTGGGAAGTACAAGTTGGCAACATATAGAGACAGTCCCTACCCAACAGTGGGCTCACAGTCTAAAAGGGGGAGACAGAGAACAGAACCAAACATACCAACAAAATAAAATAAGTAGGATAGAAATGCAAAAGTAAAATAAATAAATAGAGTAGTATTTTAGTACAGCGTTTAGTAAAGTGCTCTGCACACTGTAATATTTAGTAATTTAGTAATTTAGTAATATTTTAGTACAAGCGTTTAGTACAGCGCTCTGCACACTGTAAGCGCTCAATAAATGTATATATGTTGGTACCTATTTATTACTCTATTTATTTATTTATTTATTTTGCTTGTACCTATCTATTCTCTTTATTTTATTTTGTTAGTATGTTCGGTTTTGTTCTCTGTCTCCCCCTTTTAGACTGTGAGCCCGCTGTTGCCCACTTGTCCTTCCCAAGCGCTCAGTACAGCGCTCTGCACACAGGAAGCGCTCAATAAATACAAATGATTGATTCTTTGTATTTCCCAAGCGTTTAGTACAGCGCTCTGCACACTGTAAGCGCTCAATAAATGTATATATGTTGGTACACATTTATTACTCTATTTATTTATTTTGCTTGTACCTATCTATTCTCTTTATTTTATTTTGTTAGTATGTTCGGTTTTGTTCTCCGTCTCCCCCTTTTAGACTGGGAGCCCGCTGTTGCCAACTTGTCCTTCCCAGGCGCTCAGTACAGCGCTCTGCACACAGGAAGCGCTCAGTAAATACCAATGATTGATTCTTTGTATTTCCCAAGCGTTTAGTACAGCGCTCTGCACACTGTAAGCGCTCAATAAATGTATATATGTTGGTACACATTTATTACTCTATTTATTTATTTTGCTTGTACCTATCTATTCTCTTTATTTTATTTTGTTAGTATGTTCGGTTTTGTTCTCTGTCTCCCCCTTTTAGACTGTGAGCCCGCTGTTGCCAACTTGTCCTTCCCAGGCGCTCAGTACAGCGCTCTGCACAAGGAAGCGCTCAATAAATACAAATGATTGATTCTTTGCATTTCCCAAGCGTTTAGTACAGCGCTCTGCACACTGTAAGCGCTCAATAAATGTATATATGTTGGTACCTATTTATTACTCTATTTATTTATTTTGCTTGTACCTATCTATTCTCTTTATTTTATTTTGTTAGTATGTTCGGTTTTGTTCTCCGTCTCCCCCTTTTAGACTGTGAGCCCGCTGTTGCCAACTTGTCCTTCCCAAGCGCTCAGTACAGCGCTCTGCACACAGGAAGCGCTCAATAAATACAAATGATTGATTCTTTGCATTTCCCAAGCGTTTAGTACAGCGCTCTGCACACTGTAAGCGCTCAATAAATGTATATATGTTGGTACACATTTATTACTCTATTTATTTATTTTGCTTGTACCTATCTATTCTCTTTATTTTATTTTGTTAGTATGTTCGGTTTTGTTCTCCGTCTCCCCCTTTTAGACTGGGAGCCCGCTGTTGCCAACATGTCCTTCCCAGGCGCTCAGTACAGCGCTCTGCACACAGGAAGCGCTCAGTAAATACAAATGATTGATTCTTTGCATTTCCCAAGCGTTTAGTACAGTGCTCTGCACACTGTAAGCGCTCAATAAATGTATATATGTTGGTGCCTATTTATTACTCTATTTATTTATTTTGCTTGTACCTATCTATTCTCTTTATTTTATTTTGTTAGTATGTTCGGTTTTGTTCTCCGTCTCCCCCTTTTAGACTGGGAGCCCGCTGTTGCCAACTTGTCCTTCCCAGGCGCTCAGTACAGCGCTCTGCCCACAGGAAGCGCTCAATAAATACCAATGATTGATTCTTTGTATTTCCCAAGCGTTTAGTACAGCGCTCTGCACACTGTAAGCGCTCAATAAATGTATATATGTTGGTACCTATTTATTACTTTATTTATTTTGCTTGTACCTATCTATTCTCTTTATTTTATTTTGTTACTATGTTCGGTTTTGTTCTCCGTCTCCCCCTTTTAGACTGGGAGCCCGCTGTTGCCAACTTGTCCTTCCCAGGCGCTCAGTACAGCGCTCTGCACACAGGAAGCGCTCAGTAAATACCAATGATTGATTCTTTGTATTTCCCAAGCGTTTAGTACAGCGCTCTGCACACTGTAAGCGCTCAATAAATGTATATATGTTGGTACCTATTTATTACTCTATTTATTTTACTTGTACATATGTATTCTCTTTATTTTATTTTGTTAGTATGTTCGGTTTTGTTCTCCGTCTCTCCCTTTTAGACTGTGAGCCCACTGTTGCCAGCTTGTCCTTCCCAGGCGCTCAGTACAGCGCTCTGCACACAGGAAGCGCTCAATAAATACAAATGATTGATTCTTTGCATTTCCCAAGCGTTTAGTACAGCGCTCTGCACACTGTAAGCGCTCAATAAATGTATATATGTTGGTACCTATTTATTACTCCATTTATTTATTTTGCTTGTACCTATCTATTCTCTTTATTTTATTTTGTTAGTATGTTCGGTTTTGTTCTCTGTCTCCCCCTTTTAGACCGTGAGCCCGCTGTTGCCAGCTTGTCCTTCCCAAGCGCTCAGTACAGTGCTCTGCACACAGGAAGCGCTCAGTAAATACCAATGATTGATTCTTTGTATTTCCCAAGCGTTTAGTACAGCGCTCTGCACACTGTAAGCGCTCAATAAATGTATATATGTTGGTACACATTTATTACTCTATTTATTTTACTTGTACATATGTATTCTCTTTATTTTATTTTGTTAGTATGTTCGGTTTTGTTCTCTGTCTCTCCCTTTTAGACTGTGAACCACTGTTGCCAGCTTGTCCGTCCCGAGCGCTCAGTACAGTGCTCTCCACACGGTAAGCGCTCAATAAGTACGATTGATTGACAGCTTGATTTCCCGCCTCTGGGCGGCCATCTTGGCCGCCCCTCCCGCCTCAGAAAGGGCGGGCTCGCGCTCGCCGCGGCGGCGGCGGCGGCGGCGGAAGTCCCGCCCCCCCGCCGCCGGAAGTGACGAGGCTCTCTAGCGCGTCGGCCGGCGGGCGAGGAAGGAGCGACTCTATGGTCCTCCTGCGGGACGTCCGGGGGGGAATGGCGGCTGCGGCGCTGCGGCTGCGGAGCTGAGTCCCCGGCGGTGGCGTGCTGACGACCGGGTAAGCCTGGCGCGGCTCGGACAGGGAGTCTCACACACACACACACACACACACACACACACACACACACAGAGGGGCGGATCCCAAATGGCCGCCGGCGCCGACCTCGGCTACGCGAAGGCCGCCCGGCCTGGTGTGGGGATGGGGGGGTTGGGCGGCTCGAGCCAAACGGAGCGTGCGCGAGGACGCGGCGGGAACGCGCGCCATCTTGGCGCGCGCGCACGCTCACCCCCTCCCCGGCCGCGGGGCCGCGCACGCGCCGTGATCCGCCCTCCCCCCCCCCGGAGCGTTCGCGCGCCTGCGCGCTCGCGCGCGCCCCCCCCTTCTACTCATTCACTCATTCAGTCGTATTTATCGAGCGCTCCGTGTGGGCGGAGCAGCGTACTGAGCGCCTGAGGCGACAAAATAAAATAAATAGAATAAATGTGTGCAAGTAAAATCAATCTCCCACATAGCATTCGCGCTCCTTTTCTGCTTATTTATTCAGTCAGTCGTATTTATTGAGCGCTTCCTGCGTGGGGAGCAGCGTACTGAGCGCCTGAGGCGACAAAATAAAATAAATAGAATGAATATGTGCAAGTAAAATAAATCAATGTCCCGCTCGGCATTCGCGCCCCTTTCTCTTCTACTCATTCACTCATTCAGTCGTACTTATTGAGCGCTTCCTGTGGGCGGGGCAGCGTACTGAGCGCCTGAGGCGACAAAATGAAATAAATAGAATGAATATGTGCAAGTAAAATCAATCTCCCACATAGCATTCGCGCTCCTTTCTCTTCTACTCATTCTTTCAGTCGTATTTACTGAGCGCTTCCTGTGGGCGGAGCAGCGTACTGAGCGCCTGAGGCGACAAAATGAAATAAATGGAATTAATATGTGCAAGTAAAATAAATCAATCTCCCACGGAGCATTCGCGCTCCTTTCTCTTCTACTCATTCAGTCAGTCGTATTTATTGAGCGCTTCCTGTGTGGGGAGCAGCGTACTGAGCGCCTGAGGCGACAAAGTGAAATAAATAGCATTAATATGTGCAAGTAAAATCAATTTCCCACATAGCATTCGCGCTCCTTTCTCTTCTGCTTATTCATTCTTTCAGTCGTATTTATTGAGCGCTTCCTGTGGGCGGAGCAGCGTACTGAGCGCCTGAGGCGACAAAATGAAATAAGTAGAATAAATATGTGCAAGATAAATCAATCTCCCACGTAGCATTCGCGCTCCTTTCTCTTCTACTCATTCACTCATTCAGTCGTATTTATTGAGCGCTTCCTGTGTGGGGAGCAGCGTACTAAGCGCCTGAGGCGACAAAATAAAATAAATAGAATAAATATGTGCAAGTAAAATCAATCAATGTCCCACTCAGCACTCACGCTCCTTTCTCTAATATTTATTCATTCATTCAGTCGTATTTATTGAGCGCTTCCTGTGGGCGGAGCAGCGTACTGAGCGCTGGAGACGACAAAATAAAATAAATAGTATTTATTGAGCGCTTCCTGTGGGCGGAGCAGCGTACTGAGCGCCTGAGGCGACACAATGAAATAAATAGAATAAATATGTGCAAGTAAAATCAATCAATCTCCCACATAGCTTTCGCGCTCCTTTCTCTACTACTCATTCACTCACTCAGTCGTATTTATTGAGCGCTCCGTGTGGGCGGAGCAGCGTACTGAGCGCCTGAGGCGACAAAATGAAATAAATAGAATTAATATGTGCAAGTAAAATCAATCAATCTCCCCCTCGGCATTCGCGCTCCTTTCTCTTCTACTCATTCAGTCAGTCGTATTTATTGAGCGCTTCCTGTGGGCGGAGCAGCGTACTGAGCGCCTGAGGCGACAAAATGAAATAAATAGCATTAATATGTGCAAGTAAAATCAATTTCCCACATAGCATTCGCGCCCCTTTCTCTTCTGCTTATTCATTCTTTCAGTCGTATTTATTGAGCGCTCCGTGTGGGCGGAGCAGCGTACTGAGCGCCTGAGGCGACAAAATAGAATGAATCTGTGCGAGGAAAATCAATCTCCCACATAGCATTCACGCTCCTTTCTCTTCTACTCATTCACTCATTCAGTCGTATTTATTGAGCGCTTCCTGTGGGCAGAGCAGCGTACTGAGCGCCTGAGGCGACAAAATGAAATAAATAGAATTAATATGTGCAAGTAAAATCAATGTCCCACTCAGCATTCGCGCTCCTTTCTCTAATATTTATTCATTCATTCAGTCGTATTTATTGAGCGCTTCCTGTGGGCGGAGCAGCGTACTGAGCGCCTGAGGCGACAAAATGAAATAAATGGAATTAATATGTGCAAGTAAAATCAATCTCCCACATAGCATTCGCGCTCCTCCCCCTTCTACTCATTCATTCATTCAGTCGTACTTATTGAGCGCTTCCTGTGGGCGGGGCAGCGTACTGAGCGCCTGAGGCGACAAAATGAAATAAATAGCATTAATATGTGCAAGTAAAATCAATCAATGTCCCACTCAGCATTCGCGCCTCTTTCTCTTCTACTCATTCATTCATTCAGTAGTATTTATTGAGCGCTTCCTGTGGGCGGGGCAGCGTACTGAGCGCCTGAGGCGACAAAATGAAATAAATAGAATTAATATGTGCAAGTAAAATCAATGTCCCACTCAGCATTCGCGCTCCTTTCTCTTCTACTCATTCAGTCAGTCGTATTTATTGAGCGCTTCCTGTGGGTGGAGCAGCGTACTGAGCGACTGAGACAACAAAGTAAAATAAATAGTATTTATTGAGTGCCTCCTGTGAGCAGAGCCGCGTACTGAGCGCCTGACGCGACAAAGTGAAATAAATAGAATTAATATGTGCAAGTAAAATCAATCTCCCACATAGCATTCGCGCTCCTTTCTCTTCTACTCATTCATTCATTCAGTCGTATTTATTGAGCGCTTCCTGTGGGCGGAGCAGCGTACTGAGCGCCTGAGGCAACAAAATGAAATAAATGGAATAATATGTGCAAGTAAAATCAATCAATGTCCCACTCGGCATTCGCGCTCCTCCCTCTTCTACTCATTCAGTCAGTCAGTCGTATTTATTGAGCGCTTCCTGTGGGCAGAGCAGCATACTGAGCGCCTGAGGCGACAAAATAAAATAAATAGAATAAATATGTGCAAGTAAAATCAATCTTCCACATAGCATTCGCGCTCCTTTCTCTTCTGCTTATTCATTCTTTCAGTCGTATTTATTGAGCGGTTCCTGTGGGCGGAGCAGCGTACTGAGCGCTTGACGACAAAATAAAATAGTATTTATTGAGCGCTTCCTGTGTGCGGAGCAGCGTACTAAGCGCTTGAGATGACAAAATAAAATAAATAGAACAAATATGTGCAAGTAAAATAAATGTCCCACTCAGCATTCGCGCCCCCCCTTCTACTCATTCACTCATTCAGTCGTATTTATTGAGCGCTCCGTGTGGGGGAGCAGCGTACTGAGCGCCTGAGGCGACAAAATAGAATTAATCTGTGTGAGGAAAATCAATCTCCCGCGGAGCATTCGCGCTCCTTTCTCTTCTACTCATTCACTCATTCAGTCGTATTTATTGAGCGCTCCGTGTGGGCGGAGCAGCGTACTGAGCGCCTGAGGCGACAAAATGAAATAGCATTAATATGTGCAAGTAAAATCAATTTCCCACATAGCATTCGCGCTCCTTTCTCTTCTGCTTATTCATTCTTTCAGTCGTATTTATTGAGCGCTTCCTGTGGGCGGAGCAGCGTACTGAGCGCTGGAGACGACAAAATAAAATAAATAGTATTTATTGAGCGCTTCCTGTGGGCGGAGCAGCGTACTGAGCGCCTGAGGCGACAAAATGAAATAAATGGAATGAATATGTGCAAGTAAAATCAATCAATGTCCCACTCGGCATTCGCGCCCCTTTCCCTTCTACTCATTCATTCTTTGTCGTATTTATTGAGCGCTTCCTGTGGGCGGAGCAGCGTACTGAGCGCTTGAGGCGACAAAATAAAATAAATAGAATAAATATGTGCAAGTAAAATAAATAAATCTCCCACATAGCATCCGCGCTCCTTTCTGTTCTGCTCATTCACTCATTCAGTCGTATTTATTGAGCGCTTCCTGTGGGCGGAGCAGCGTACTGAGCGCTTGAGGCGACAAAATAAAATAAATAGAATAAATATGTGCAAGTAAAATAAATAAATCTCCCACATAGCATTCGCGCTCCTTTCTCTTCTGCTCATTCACTCATTCAGTCGTATTTATTGAGCGCTTCCTGTGGGCGGAGCAGTGTACTGAGTGCCTGAGGTGACAAAATAAAATAAATAGAATTAATATGTGCAAGTAAAATCAATCTCCCACATAGCATTCGTGCTCCTTTCTCTTCTACTCATTCATTCATTCAGTCGTATTTATTGAGCGCTTCCTGTGGGCGAAGCAGTGTACTGAGCACCTGAGACGACAAAATGAAATAAATGGAATAATATGTGCAAGTAAAATCAATCAATCTCCCACTCAGCGTTCGCGCTCCTTTCTCTTCTACTCATTCAGTCAGTCAGTCATATTTATTGAGCGCTTCCTGTGGGCGGAGCAGCGTACTGAGTGCCTGAGGCGACAAAATGAAATAAATGGAATGAATATGTGCAAGTAAAATCAATCAATGTCCCACTCGGCATTCGCGCCCCTTTCCCTTCTACTCATTCATTCTTTCAGTCGTATTTATTGAGCGCTTCCTGTGGGCGGAGCAGCGTACTGAGCGCCTGAGGCGACAAAATAAAATAAATAGAATAAATATGTGCAAGTAAAATAAATAAATCTCCCACATAGCATTCGCGCTCCTTTCTGTTCTGCTCATTCACTCATTCAGTCGTATTTATTGAGCGCTTCCTGTGGGCGGAGCAGCGTACTGAGCGCTTGAGGCGACAAAATAAAATAAATAGAATAAATATGTGCAAGTAAAATAAATAAATCTCCCACATAGCATTCGCGCTCCTTTCTCTTCTGCTCATTCACTCATTCAGTCGTATTTATTGAGCGCTTCCTGTGGGCGGAGCAGCGTACTGAGTGCCTGAGGTGACAAAATAAAATAAATAGAATTAATATGTGCAAGTAAAATCAATCTCCCACATAGCATTCGTGCTCCTTTCTCTTCTACTCATTCATTCATTCAGTCGTATTTATTGAGCGCTTCCTGTGGGCGAAGCAGTGTACTGAGCGCCTGAGGCGACAAAATGAAATAAATGGAATAATATGTGCAAGTAAAATCAATCAATCTCCCACTCAGCGTTCGCGCTCCTTTCTCTTCTACTCAGTCAGTCAGTCATATTTATTGAGCGCTTCCTGTGGGCGGAGCAGCGTACTGAGCGCCTGAGGTGACAAAATAAAATAAATAGAATAAATATGTGCAAGTAAAATCAATCTCCCACATAGCATTCGCGCTCCTTTCTCTTCTGCTTAATCATTCATTCAGTCGTATTTATTGAGCGCTTCCTGTGGGCGGAGCAGCGTACTGAGCGCTTCAGAAGACAAAATAAAATAAATAGTATTTATTGAGCGCTTCCTGTGTGCGGAGCAGCGTACTAAGCGCTTGAGATGACAAAAAATAAATAGAACAAATATGTGCAAGTAAAATAAATCTCCCACTCAGCATTCGCGCCCCCCCCTTCTACTCATTCACTCATTCAGTCGTATTTATTGAGCGCTTCCTGTGGGCGGAGCAGCGTACTGAGCGCCTGAGACGACAAAATAGAATGAATATGTGCGAGTAAAGTCAATCTCCCACGGAGCATTCGCGCTCCTTTCTCTTCTACTCATTCAGTCAGTCAGTCGTATTTATTGAGCGCTTCCTGTGTGCGGAGCAGCGTACTGAGCGCCTGAGGCAACAAAATGAAATAAATAGCATAAATATGTGCAAGTAAGATAAATCAATCTCCCACTCAGCATTCGCGCTCCTTTCTCTTCTACTCATTCACTCATATTTATTGAGCGCTTCCTGTGGGCGGAGCAGCGTACTGAGCGCCTGAGGCGACAAAATAGAATGAATATGTGCGAGTAAAATCAATCTCCCACGGAGCATTCGCGCTCCTTTCTCTTCTACTCATTCAGTCAGTCAGTCGTATTTATTGAGCGCTTCCTGTGTGCGGAGCAGCGTACTGAGCGCTTGAGGCGACAAAATGAAATAAATAGAATAAATATGTGCAAGTAAGATAAATCAATCTCCCACTCAGCATTCGCGCTCCTTTCTCTTCTACTCATTCACTCATTCAGTCATATTTATTGAGCGCTTCCAGTGTGCGGAGCAGCGTACTGAGCGCCTGAGGCGACAAAATAAAATAAATAGAATTAATATGTGCAAGTAAAATCAATCTCCCACATAGCATTCGCGCTCCTTTCTCTTCTACTCATTCACTCATTCAGTCGTATTGAGCGCTTCCTGTGGGCGGAGCAGCGTACTAAGCGCTTGACTAAATAGAATAAGTAGTATTTATTGAGCGCTTCCTGTGTGCGGAGCAGCATACTAAGCGCCTGAGACGGCAAAATAAAATAAACAGAATTAATATGTGCAAGTAAAATCAATGTCCCACTCAGCATTCACGCTCCTTTTTCTTCTACTTATTCATTCATTCAGTCATATTTATTGAGCGCTTCCTGTGGGCGGAGCAGCGTACTAAGCGCTTGAGACGACAAAATAAAATAAATAGAATCGCGCAAGTAAAATCAGTGTCCCACTCAGCATTCCCGCTCCTTTCTCTTCTACTCATTCATTCATTCAGTCGTATTTATTGAGCGCTTCCTGTGTGCGGGGCAGCGTACTGAGCGCTTGAGACGACAAAATAAATAGAATAAATATGTGCAAGTAAAATCAATCCATCTCCCATTAAGCATTCGCGCTCCTCCCTTTTCTACTCATTCATTCATTCGTATTTATTGAGCGCTTCCTGTGTGCGGAGCAGCGTACTGAGCGCTTGAGACGACAAAATAAATAGAATAAATATGTGCAAGTAAAAATCAATCAATCTCCCACTCAGCATTCGCGCTCCTTCGCCTTCTACTTATTCATTCATTCAGTCGTAATTATTGAGCGCTTCCTGTGTGCAGAGCAGTGTACTGAGCGCTTGAGATGACAAAATAAATAGAAAATATGTGCAAGTAAAATCAATCAGTCTCCCACTCAGCATTCGCGCTCCTTCGTCTTCTACTTATTCATTCAGTCGTATTTATTGAGCGCTTCCTGTGGGCGGAGCAGCGTACTGAGTGCTTGAGACGACAAAATAAAAGAAATAGAATAAATATTTTCAAGTAAAATCAATCCATCTCCCCCTCGGAGCATTCACCCACCTCCCTCTAATACTCATTCATTCATTTTTTCATATTTATTGAGCTCTTCCTGTGTGTGGAGCAGCGTACTAAGCGCTTGAGACAAAATAAAATAAATAGAATAAATATGTGCAAGTAAAATCCATCTCCCCCTCCCACTCGGAGCATTCGCTCGCCTCCCTCTAATATTCATTCAGTCGTATTTATTAAGCCTTTTTTTATTTATTATTTATTATTTATTTATTTATTTGTTTGTTTGTTTGTTTATTAAGTCTTTTAGACTGTGAGCCCACTGTTGGGTAGGGACTGTCTCTATATGTTGCCAATTTGTACTTCCCAAGCGCTTAGTACAGTGCTCTGCACATAGTAAGCGCTCAATAAATACGATTGATGATGATGATTAAGCGCTGACTGTGTGCGGAGCAGCGTACTAAGCGCCTGAGGCGACAAAATAAAATAAATAGAATTAATATGTGCAGGTGAAATAAATAACTCTCCCACATAGCATTCGCGCTCCTCCCTCTTCTACTCATTCATTCAATCCTATTTATTGAGCGCTTCCTGTGTGCGGAGCCGCGTACTAAGCACTTGAGGCGATAAAATAAATAGTATTTATTGAGCGCTTCCTGTGTGCGGAGCAGCGTACTGAGCGCTTGAGACGACAAAATAAATAGAATAAATATGTGCAAGTAAAATCAATCAATCTGCCACTCAGCATTCGCGCTCTTCCCTTTTCTACTCATTCATTCATTTAGTCGTATTTATTGAGCGCTTCCTGTGTGTGGAAAACTGTACTAAGCGCTTGAGATGACAAAATAAAATAAATAGAATAAATATGTGCAAGTAAAATCAATCAATCTCCCTCCCCGCTCCCACTCGGAGCATTCGAGCCCCTCCCCCTTCTACTCATTCATTCATTCAGTCGGATTTATTGAGCGCTGACTGTGTGCGGAGCACCATACTAAGCGCTTGGGAAGTCCACAGGGAGACGGTCCCTACCCAACAATGGGCTCACAGTCTAGAAGTACTGTGTGCTCTGCACACAGTAAGCGCTCAATAAATACAATTGATTGATTGGTTTTGTTGTCTTTCTCCCCCTTCTAGACTGTGAGCCCACTGTTGGGTAAGGACCGTCTCTATATGTTGCCAGCTTGTACTGCCCAAGCGCTTAGTACAGTGCTCTGCACACAATAAATACAATTGAATGAATGACTCGGGCTTCCCCAAGCCCTCAGTCCAGTGCTCCGTCTCTAGATGTTGCCAACTTGGACTTCCCAAGCGCTCAGTCTAGTGCTCTGCACACAGTAAGCGCTCAATAAATACGATTGAGTGAATGAATGAATGCCCCGCACACAGTGAGCGCTCACTAAGTATAATTGACTGGACTGACTGACTACTGTGCTCTACACACAGTAAGCGCTCAATAAATACGATTGAATGAATGAATGCCCTGCACACAGTGAGCGCTCACTAAGTACGACTGACTGACTGGACTGACGGACTGACTGACTGTGCTCTGCACACAGTAAGTGCTCAATAAATACAACTGAATGAATGACTGAATGCCCCGCGCACAGTGAGCGCTCACTAAGTACGACTGACTGACTGTGCTGTGCACACAGTAAGCGCTCAAAAAATGCGATTGAATGAATGAATGCCCCGCACACAGTGAGCGCTCACTAAGTACGACTGACTGACTGTGCTCTGCACACAGTAAGCGCTCAATAAATATGATTGAATGAATGAATGAATGCCCCGCACACAGTGAGCGCTCACTAAGTATGACTGACTGACTGTGCTCTGCACACAGTAAGCACTCAATAAATATGATTGAATGAATGAATGCCCCGCACACAGTGAGCACTCACTAAGTA
Source organism: Tachyglossus aculeatus (assembly GCF_015852505.1). Taxonomy (NCBI): domain Eukaryota; kingdom Metazoa; phylum Chordata; class Mammalia; order Monotremata; family Tachyglossidae; genus Tachyglossus; species Tachyglossus aculeatus. Next base: position 81,139,370 of record NC_052067.1, read on the forward strand.
TGACTGACTGACTGGACTGACTGACTGTGCTCTGCACACAGTAAGCGCTCAATAAATACGATTGAATGAATGAATGAATGCCCCCCACACAGTGAGCACTCACTAAGTACCACTGACTGGGCTGACTGACTGTGCTCTGCACAGAGTAAGTGCTCAATCAATACGATTGAATGAATGAATGAATGCCCCGCACACAGTGAGCGCTCACTAAGTATGACTGACTGACTGTGCGCTGCACACAGTAAACGCTCAATCGATATGATTGAATGAATGAATGCCCCGCACACAGTGAGCGCTCACTAAGTACCACTGACTGGACTGACTGACTGTGCTCTGCACACAGTAAGCGGTCAATAAATACGATTGAATGAATGAATGAATGCCCCACACACAGTGAGCACTCACTAAGTACCACTGACTGGACTGACTGACTGTGCTCTGCACAGAGTAAGCGCTCAATCAATACGATTGAATGAATGAATGAATGCCCTGCACACAGTGAGTGCTCACTAAGTACCACTGACTGACTGTGCTCTGCACACAGTAAGCGCTCAGTAAATACGATTGAATGAATGAATGCCCCGCACACATTGAGCGCTCACTAAGTATGACGGACTGGACTGACTGACTGTTCTCTGCACACAGTAAGTGCTCAATAAATGCAATTGAATGAATGAATGCCCCGCACACAGTGAGCGCTCACTAAGTACGACTGACTGACTGTGCTCTGCACACAGTAAGTGCTCAATACAGTTGAATGAATGAATGAATGCCCCACACACAGTGAGCGCTCACTAAGTACCACTGACTGACTGACTGTGCTCTGCACACAGTAAGCGCTCAATAAATACGATTGAATGAATGAATGAATGCCCAGCACACAGTGAGTGCTCACTAAGTACGACTGACTGACTGTGCTCTGCACACAGTAAGTGCTCAATAAATACGATTGAATGAATGAATGAATGCCCCACACACAGTGAGCGCTCACTAAATACGACTGACTGTGCTCTGCACGCAGTAAGCGCTCAATAAATACGATTGAATGAATGAATGCCCCGCACACAGTGAGCGCTCACTAAGTACCACTGACTGACTGACTGTGCTCTGCACACAGTGAGCGCTCAATAAATACGATTGAATGAATGAATGAATGCCCCACACACAGTGAGCGCTCACTAAATATGACTGACTGTGCTCTGCACGCAGTAAGCGCTCAATAAATACGATTGAATGAATGAATGCCCCACACACAGTGAGCGCTCACTAAGTACCACTGACTGACTGTGCTCTGCACACAGTAAGCGCTCAATCAATACGATTGAATGAATGAATGAATGCCCCGCACACAGTGAGCGCTCACTAAGTACGACTGACTGACTGTGCTCTGCACACAGTAAGCGCTCAATCAATACGATTGAATGAATGAATAAATGCCCCGCGCACAGTGAGCGCTCACTAAGTACGACTGACTGGACTGGACTGGACTGAATGAATGAATGTCCCTCGTCCCCCTCTCCATCCCCCCCATCTTACCTCCTTCCCTTCCCCACAGCACCTGTATATATGTTTGTACATATTTATTACTCTATTTATTTATTTTACTTGCTCATATCTATTCTATTTATTTTATTTTGTTAGTATGTTTGGTTCTGTTGTCTGTCTCCCCCTTTTAGACTGTGAGCCCACTGTTGGGTAGGGACTGTCTCTCTATGTTGCCCATTTGTACTTCCCCAGCGCTTAGTACAGTGCTCTGCACACAGTAAGCGCTCAATAAACATGATAGATTGATTGATTGAATGAATGAATGAATGAATGAATGACTGACTGACTGACTGACTGACTGACTGACTAAATGACTGACTGACTGACTGACTGACGGAATGGCTTCCCGCCGGCGCCTCGCGGGGAGCTTGTGTCGGGCTGTGATTGGCCGAGGCCGCCGTCGCTCACGGCCCCCGCCCCGCCCTGTGGGGGCTGTGATTGGCCGAGGCCGCCGCCGCTCTCGGCCCCGCCCCCCCGGGCGCGCGACTTCCGGTGGGCGGGGCCCGCCCGCGCGCCATGGCGGACGGGGCCGTTGCTGAGGGGAAATGGCCGCCTCAGTAGGCCTTCCCCCCCACTCCCCGTGAGTCCCTCCCTCCCTCCCTCACGGATCGTCCGGTCCTTCCGTCCTATTTAGTGAGCGCCCACCGTGCGCGGGCCACTGTACTAAGCGCTTCTGAAGCACAAGTCGGCAACCTAGAGAGAGGGACCCTACCCACCGACGGGCCCTACAGTCCAGAAGGGGGAGACGGACAACGACACCAAACATGGAGACGGGTGTCAAGAATAATAATAATAATAACAATAATAATAATAGTATTTATTAAGCGCTTGATAATGATAATAATAATAATAATGGCATTTTTAAGCGCTTACTATGCGCCGAGCACTGTTCTAAACGCCATCAGAATGATCATATTAATAGAACAGTGGTGGCATTGAGCACTGTTCTAAATGCCATCAGAATTATATTAATATAGGTGGCACTCATCAAGCGCTTACTATGGGCCAAGCGCTGTTCTAAATACCATCAGAATTATATTAATGTAGTGATGGGGGCAGTCATTAAGTGCTTACTGTGTGCAGAGCACTGTTCTAAATGTCATGAGAATTGTGTTACTGTATTATAGGTGGCATTCGTTAAGCGCTTACTATGGGCAAAGCACTGTTCTAAATACCATCAGAATTATATTAATATAATAATGGTGGCATTCGTTAAGTGCTTACTATGTGCAGATCACTGTTCTAAATGTCATTAGAATTATGTTAATATGTTATAGGTGGCATTCATTAAGCGCTTACTATGGGCAAAGCACTGTTCTAAATACCATCAGAATTATATTAATGTAATAATGGTGGCATTCGTTAAGTGCTTACTATGTGCAGAGCACTGTTCTAAATGCCATCAGAATTATATTACTATATTATAGGTGGCATTCATCAAGTGCTTACTATGGGCAAAGCACTGTTCTAAATACCATCAGAATCATATTAATATAATGGTGGCATTCGTTAAGTGCTTACTATGTGCAGAGCACTGTTCTAAATGCCATCAGAATTATATTAATGTATTATAGGTGGCATTCATCCAGTGCTTACTATGGGCCAAGCACTGTTCTAAATACCATCAGAATTATATTAATGTGATGATGGTGGCATTCGTTAAGTGCTTACTGTGTGCAGAGCACTGTTCTAAGCGCCATCAGAATTATATTAATATATTATAGGTTGCATTAAGCGCTTACTATGGGCAAAGCACTGTTCTAAATACTATCAGAATTGTATTAATGTAATGATGGTGGCATTCATTAAGTGCTTACTATGTGCAGATCACTGTTGTAAATGTCATGAGAATTATGTTAATATATTATAGGTGGCATTCATTTAGTGCTTACTATGGGCAAAGCACTGTTCTAAATACCATCAGAGTTATATTAATGTAATAATGGTGGCATTCGTTAAGTGCTTACTGTGTGCAGAGCACTGTTCTAAATGCCATCAGAATTATATTACTATATTATAGGTGGCATTCATCAAGCGCTTACTATGGGCAAAGCACTGTTCTAAATACCATCAGAATTGTATTAATGTAATAATGGTGGCATTCGTTAAGTGCTTACTATGTGCAGATCACTGTTCTAAATGTCATTAGAATTATGTTATTATATTATAGGTGGCATTCATTAAGCGCTTACTATGGGCAAAACACTGTTCTAAATACCGTCAGAATTGTATTAATGTAATAATGGTGGCATTCGTTGAGTGCTTACCGTGTGCAGAGCACTGTTCTAAATGCCATCAGAATTATATTAATATATTATAGGTGGCATTCATCTAGACTGTGAGCCCACTGTTGGGTAGGGACTGTCTCTGTATGTTGCCAATTTGTACTTCCCAAGCACTTAGTACAGTGCTCTGCACATAGCGCTCAATAAATACGATTGATGATGATTCATTAAGTGCTTACTATGTGCAGAGCACTGTTCTAAATGCCATCAGAATTATATTAATATATTATAGGTGGCATTCATCAAGCGCTTACTATGGGCAAAGCACTGTTCTAAATACCATCAGAATTATATTAATGTAATAATGGTGGCATCCGTTAAGTGCTTACTATGTGCAGAGCACTGTTCTAAATGTCATTAGAGTTATGTTAATATATTATAGGTGGCATTCATTAAGCGCTTACTATGGGCAAAGCACTGTTCTAAATACCATCAGAATTGTATTAATGTAATAATGGTGGCATTCGTTGAGTGCTTACCGTGTGCAGAGCACTGTTCTAAATGCCATCAGAATTATATTAATATATTATAGGAGGCATTCATCAAGTGCTTACTGTGGGCAAAGTACTGCTCTAAATACCATCAGAATTATACTAGTATAATAATGGTGGCATTCATTGGGTGCTTCCTATGTGCAAAGCACTGTTCTAAGCACTGAGCACTGTTCTAAATGCCATCAGAATTATATTACTATATTATAGGTGGCATTCATCAAGTGCTTACTATGGGCAAAGCACTGTTCTAAATACCATCAGAATCATATTAATATAATGGTGGCATTCGTTAAGTGCTTACTATGTGCAGAGCACTGTTCTAAATGTCATTAGAATTATGTTAATATATTATAGGTGGCATTCATTAAGCGCTTACTATGGGCAAAGCACTGTTCTAAATACCATCAGAATTGTATTAATGTAATAATGGTGGCATTCATTAAGTGCTTCCTATGTGCAGAGCACTGTTCTAAATGCCGTCAGAATTATATTACTATATTATAGGTGGCATTCATCAAGCGCTTACTATGGGCAAAGCACTGTTCTAAATACCATCAGAATTATAGACTGATAATATATTTATAGTATTTATTGAGCGCTTACTGTATAATGGTGGCATTCATTAAGTGCTTACTATGTGCAGAGCACTGTTCTAAATGCCATCAGAATTATCATCATCAATCGTATTTATTGAGCGCTTACTATGTGCAGAGCACTGTACTAAGCGCTTGGGAAGTACAAATTGGCAACACAATTATATTAATTATATTATATTAATATAATAATATATAATATATAACAATCTATAATATAATGTAATATTAATTATATGTTATAGGTGGCATTCATCGAGCGCTTACTGTGGGCAAAGCACTGTTGTAAATACCATCAGAATTATATTAATATAATAATGGTGGCATTCATTAAGTGCTTACTGTGTGCAAAGCACTGTTCTAAATGCCATCAGAATTATATTAATATATTATAGGTGGCATTCATTAAGCGCTTACTATGGGCAAAGCATTGTTCTAAATACCATCAGAATTATATTAATATAATAATGGTGGCATTCATTAAGTGCTTACTATGTGCAGAGCACTGTTCTAAGCGCCATCAGAATTATATTAATATATTATAGGTTGCATTAAGCACTTACTATGGGCAAAGCACTGTTCTAAATACCATCAGAATTATTATATTAATATAATATAGGTAGCATTCATTAAGCGCTTACTATGTGCAAAGCACCATTCTAAGCGCTGAGCACTGTTCTGAATGCCATCAGAATTATTATATTAATATAGGTGGCATTCATTAAGCGCTTACTATGTGCAAAGCATCGTACTGAGCACTGTTCTAAATGCCATCAGAATTATTATGTTAATATAATATAGATGGCATTCATTAAGCACTTACTATGTGTAAAGCACTGTTCTAAGCGCTGAGCACTGTTCTAAATGCCGTCAGAATTTTTATGTTAATATAGGTGGCATTTGTTAAGCGCTTACTAAATGCAAAGCATTGTTCTAAGCACTGAGCACTGTTCTAAATACCATCAGAATCATATTAATATAATATAGGTGGCATTCATTAAGTGCTTACTATGTGCAAAACACTGTTCTAAACGCTGAGCACTGTTCTAAATGCCATCAGAATTATTATATTAATATAATATAGGTGGCATTCATTAAGCGCTTACTATGTGCAAAGCACTATTCTAAGCACTGGGGAGGTTACAAGGTGATGAGGTTGTCCCACGGGGGGCTCACGGTCTTCACCCCCATTTTACAGATGAGGGAACTGAGGCCCAGAGAAGTTGTGACTTGCCCAAAGTCACACAACTGACAATAATAATAATGATGACGGCATTTATTAAGCGCTTACTATGTGTGAAGCACCGTTCTAAGCGCTGGGGAGGTTACAAGGTGGTCAGGTTGTCCCACGTGGAGTTTATAGTCTTAACCCCCATTTTACAGATGAGGGAACTGAGGCCCAGATAAGTTGTGACTTGCCCAGAGTCACTCAGCTGACAATAATAATAATAATGATGATGGTATTAATTAAGCTTACTATGTGCAAAACACTGTTCTAAGCGCCGGGGAGGTTACAGGGTGATCAGGTTGTCCCACGGGGGCCCCACAGTCTTCACCCCCATTTTACAGAAGAGGGAACTGAGGCCCAGAGAAGTTAAGTGACTTGCCCAGAGTCACCCAGCTGACAATAACAATAATAATAATGGCATTTATTAAGCGCTTACTATGTGCAAAGCACTGTTCTAAGTGCTGGAGAGGTTACAAGGTGATCAGGTTGTCCCCTGGGGGGCCCACAGTCTTCATCCCCATTTTACAGATGAGGGAACTGAGGCCCAGAGAAGTTAAGTGACTTGCCCAGAGTCACACAGCTGACAATAATAATAATAATAATAATGATAATAATGGCGTTTGTTAAGCACTTAGTATGTGTAAAGCACTGTTCTAAGCGCTTGGGGGTTACAATTCAATTCAGTCATATTGAGCGCTGACTGTGTGCGGAGCACTGTACTAAGCGCTTGGGAAGAACAAGTCGGCAACATATAGAGACGGTCCCTACCCAACAACGGGCTCCCAGGCTAGAAGGGGGAGACAGACAGTCAATCAATCAATTGTATTTATTGAGCGCTTACTATGTGCAGAGCACTGAGACAGGTGTCAGTACAATCAGAATTATTATATTAATATAATTATATAATGGTAATGATGGTGGCATTCATGAAGCGCTTACTATGCAAAGCACTGTTCTAAGCGCTGGGGAGGTTACAAGGTGATCAGGTTGGCCCACGGGGGGCTCACAGTCTTCATCCCCATTTTACAGATGAGGGAACTGAGGCCCAGAGAAGGGAAAGGACTTACCCAAAGTCACACAGCTGACAATAATAATGATGGTGGCTTTTATTAAGCACTTACTGTGTGCAAAGCACTGTTCTAAGCACTGGGGGGTTACAATTCAATTCAGTCGTATTTATTGAGCGCTGACTGTGTGCGGAGCACTGTACTAAGCGCTTGGGAAGTACAAGTTGGCAACATATAGAGACGGTCCCTACCCAACAGTGGGCTCACAGTCTAGAAGATAGTAAGCGCTCAATAAACACGATCGATTGACCCCCTCACAGCTTCCCAAGCACTTAGTCCAGTGCTCTGCACACAGTCAGCGCTCAAGAAATACGATTGAATGAATGGATACAGTACAGCAATAAAGAGAGACGATCCCTGCCCACAACGGGCTTACAGACTTGGGCGGGGTGGGGAGACAGGCATCAAAACAACTAAAAAGGCATCATTATAAAAAAATAATTATAGATATTTACATAATATCTATAATGTATATATAATGTATATATGTTTGTACATATTTTTTACTCTATTTATTTGTACATATCTATTCTATTTATTTTATTTTGTTAGTGTGTTTGGTTTTGTTCTCCGTCTCCCCCCTTTTAGACTGTGAGCCCACCGTTGGGTAGGGACTGTCTCTATATGTTGCCAATTTGTACTTCCCAAGCGCTTAGTACAGTGCTCTGCACATAGTAAGCGCTCAATAAATACGATTGATGATGATGATGATGGTGATATTTACATAAGTGTTGGGGCAGGGAGAGGAGGGGAACAGCAAGGGGAGCGTGAATTTGAGAGTCACCTGCACCCACTGCGAGATTGCAAATCCTCCTCCCCCCCCCCTTTTTTATAATAATGACTATAGTGATGGTTTTTAGACTGTGAGCCCACTGTTGGGTAGGGACCGTCTCTATATGTTGCCAACTTGTACTTCCCAAGCGCTTAGTACAGTGCTCTGCACACGGTAAGCGCTCAATAAATACGATTGATTGATTGATTGTCAAGCGCTTACTCTGTGCCAGCCGCTGCACTAAGCACTGGGGTGGCTACAAGCAGAGAGGATCGGACCCAGCCCCCGTCCCGCGTGGGGCTCACAGTCTCAGTCTTCATTTTACAGATGGGGAAACAGAGGCACAGAAAAGTAAGGAGACTTGCCCAAGGTCACGCAGCAGACAAGTGGCAGAGCCGGGATTAGAACCCATGAGACTTTCTAACTCACAGGCCTGTGCTCTATCCACCATGCCGTGCTGCTTTTTCTTGTTGTCGTCGTCGTCGTAGTTTTCACTTCAGGGACTTAGGGGGATGACAAATCAATCAATCAATCGTATTGAGCACTTACTGTGTGCAGAGCACTGTACTAAGCGCCTGGGAAATCCAAGTTGGAAACATATAGAGACGGTCCCTACCCAACAGTGGGCTCCCAGTCTAGAAGGGGGAGAGAGAGAACAAAACCAAACATACTAACAAAATAAAATAAATAGAATAGATAGGTACAAGATAAATAAGAGTAATAAGTCTGTACAAACATATATACATATATGCAGGTGCTGTGGGGAAGGGAAGGAGGTAAGACGGGGGGATGGAGAGGGGAACGAGGGGGAGAGGAAGTTAGGGGGTCAGCAATCAATCAATCAATCGTATTGAGCGCTTACTGGGTGCAGAGCACCGTACTAAGCGCTTGGGAAGTCCAAGTTGGCAACATATGTAAATGCTAGTAAATTAACTGCAGGTGGGAGGGAAATGGATGAACAGTAGTCTGATCAAAGTAAGCTGGAGTGGGCACCAAAGCACTTTGTGTTGGTTGGGAAGCCCAAATCAGAGGGCACATTGTGATTATTCGGTTGGACGCCTATAGGATGATGTTTTATGCACTGCTTCAAATGGGGAAGAAAAGCCTTGTGGACTATGACCTATAGTACTGTGAGCCCACTGTTGGGTAGGGACTGTCTCTATGTGTTGCCGACTTGTACTTCCCAAGCACTTAGTACAGTGCTCTGCACACAGTAAGCGCTCAATAAATACGATTGATTGACTATAGATCTGATTCCTAAGGCCCTACTGAGAGCTCATCTCCTCCAGGAGGCCTTCTCAGACTGAGCCCCCTCCTCCTCCTCTCCATCCCCCCAACCCGGTCTTACCTCCTTCCCTTCCCCACAGCACCTGTATATATGTTTGTACATATTTATTACTCTATTTTACTTGTACCTATCTATTCTATTTATTTTATTTTGTTAATATGTTTGGTTTTGTTCTCTGTCTCCCCCTTCTAGACTGTGAGCCCACTGTTGGGTAGGGACTGTCTCTATGTGTTGCCAACTTGTACTTCCCAAGCGCTTAGTACAGTGCTCTGCACACAGTAAGCGCTCAATAAATACGATTGACTGATTGATTATAGATCTGATTCCTAAGGCCCTACTGAGAGCTCATCTCCTCCAGGAGGCCTTTCCAGACTGAGCCCCCTCCTTCCTTTCCCCCTCCTCCCCCTCTCCATCCCTCCCACCCCGTCTTACCTCCTTCCCTTCCCCACAGCACCTGTATATATGTATATATGTTTGTACATATTTATTACTCTATTTATTTTACTTGTACATATCTATTCTATTTATTTTATTTTGTTAGTATGTTTGGTTTTATTCTCTGTCTCCCCCTTCTAAGACTGTGAGCCCACTGTTGGGTAGGGACTGTCTCTATATGCTGCCAACTTGTACTTCCCAAGCACTTCGTACAGTGCTCTGCACACAGTAAGCGCTCAGTAAATACGATTGATTGATTGCTTGGGGTAAGGCATCAGGTCGTGTTATGGGGAGACTGCATGGCTACAGCTACATCATCAATCGTATTTATTGAGCGCTTACTCTGTACAGCTACAGCTCCTGATCCAGCTGACAGTGGCCCTTGTAAATTAGTTGTGGTAATTATTTGGGTGTACTAAGGGCCAGTGGGAAGCCCTGGGGCTAGGTGCAACTATAAAGGCTCAGACATGGTCCCTGTTCCACATGGAGCTCACCATCTAAATGGGAGTAGATAAAAAGCGGTAGGAACAGTGGAGTATAAAAAACATCTAGAGATACTAAGTATCTCTCAGTTACACTCATGCAGGGCATATGGGGGCACCTTCATGCCATGAAATTAGTCACCAAAGCATGCAAGAGATCACTGCTAGACTGTGAACCCACTGTTGGGTAGGGACCGTCTCTATATGTTGCCAATTTGTACTCCCCAAGCGCTTAGTACAGTGCTCTGCACACAGTAAGCGCTCAATAAGTACGATTGATTGATTGCTAGGTAAGGTGTGCCTGAAAGTGGGAGATGAGCTACCAGTTTGCTCTGGGAAAATCCTTTCCACAGCCAAAGATATTCATCTAAAACAGAGCTGCCGAGTGCCTCTGAATTCTGCTCTTTTTGCCACTATTTGCTTAATGATCCATGAATTGTTGAATTAGAAAACAAAAGCAAGACCAGCAAATTTGGGGGGAAACTGGCCAGATGTCGAGTTTTCCGTACATTCCAGTTGCAGTCGGGGTCTGCGATTCAGTAACAGTATCTAATTTGTGCTTCGCTGAGAGACTGGGACCTGCCCCAGTTGCCCTCCAGTTTCCTGATATTGATGAATGTGTAAGAAAGGACATTACCGAATACTAAATCAATCAATCAGTCGTATTTATTGAGAGCTTACTGTGTGCAGAGCACTGTACTAAGCGCTTGGGAAGTACAAGTCGGCAACACACAGAGACAGTCCCTACCCAACAGCGGGCTCACGGTCTAAAAGGGGGGAGACAGACAACAAAACCAAACATACTAACAAAATAAAAGAAATAGAATAGATATGTACAAGTAAGATAAATAAGTAAAGTAATAAATATGTACAAACATATATACATATACATCATCCATGATGATGATGGTATTTGGTAAGCGCTTACTATGTGCCAACCACTGTTCTAAGCGCCGGGGGAGATACAAGGCCATCAGGTTGTCCCACTAAATGGAAATGATCACTAGGGAGGGAGCCAGTCTACCAATAACCAGGATTAAAGCACTGCTTTTTCATTATTATCAGTAGTGTTTGTTGAGCACTTGCTGTTTGCAGGGCACTGTCCTAAGCGCTTGGGAGAGTACAGTGCAATATCCCAGCTGAACTCTGCCGAACAGAATGTTTTCAGGGGGATAGTTGCAGCTGTATTAAAGAATGCTTGACTGAAACAAACACCAGCTGGGAAGAAGAAATACTTAGAAACACACCGAAGCACAACTTTAGACAGGGGAGTGATAGGCAAGCAAAAAAAAAAAAAGCAACGGGTGGAATGACCTTTCAGATATTCCAAAAATCCCTTGGCAACTTTTTATTTTTTCTGAATGGTATTTGCAGAGAAGCAGCGTGTCAGTGGAAAGAGCTCGGGCTTTGGAGTCATGGATTCAAATCCCGGATCCGCCAATTGCCAGCTGGGTGACTTTGGGCAAGTCACTTCACTGTGCCTCAGTGACCTGATCTGTAAAATGGGGATTAAGACTGTGAGCCCCACGTGGGACAACCGAGCACGGGCTTCGGAGTCAGAGGTCATGGGTTTGAGTCCCGGCTCCGCCACATGTCTGCTGTGTGGCCTTGGGCAAGTCACTTAACTTCTTGGAGCCTCAGTGACCTGATCTGTAAAATGGGGATGATGACTGTTAGCCCCACGTGGGACAACCTGATCACCTTGTATCCCTCCCAGCGCTTAGAACAGTGCTTTGCACATAGTAAGCGCTTAACAAATGCCATTATTATTATCTCCTTGTAACCTCCCTAGCGCTTAGAACAGTGCTTTGCACATAGTAAGCGCTTAATAAATGCCATCATTATTATTATTAAGTGCTTACTATGTGCCAGGGACCGTACTAAGCACTGGTATAGATACAAACTGATCAGGTTGGACACAACCCCCATCCCACATCGGTGTCTCAGCCTTAATCCCCATTTTTACAGATGAGGTGGCCGAAGCCCAGAGAAGTGAAGTGACTTGCCCGGCATCACACAGCCGACAAGTGTCGGAGCTGGGCTTAGAACCCAGGTCCTTCTGATTCCCAGGCCTGTGCTCTATCCACTAGGCTACCCTGCTACTTCAAACTCGCCGTCTACCCCAGCTCCATTCCCATTTCCACGTGGCTCTGGTTGCCCCACTTGTAGCCATCTCATGCAAGTGAAAATTGAAAAGGGATCAAAGGATGCCGAGGGAGTCCGGGACGATGTGGAAAGTTAAATGACATGGTCACCCTAGGATTGGAGGAAGCTCGCTGTTGTGCAACTGGCCACGGCCAGCTGCCTCCAATTAGACCTGGGTGGCTTTTCTCCATCCTTGCACAATATTGTCGAATGGGCGGGAGAGCGGTGGAAGGAGCAAAAATAATTCATCCCACGATGCCTGCCTGCGCTTGCTCTGACGGTACCGAAGCCTGGGCTCTAGTTTAAAGGGGGTTGAGATGAATTAACTTCCTCTGATTGTTCTCTCCCTGTCTGGTCCAAATTAGTCTGAAAAATGTCATTAAATTGAGCAGGAGTTATTTGATAATTTAATCAATCAATCGATCGTATTTAGTGAGCACTTACTGTGTGCAGAGCACTGTACTAAGCGCTTGGGAAGTACAAGTTGGCAACATGTAGAGACAGGCCCTACCCAACAGTGGGCTCACAGTCTAAAAGACACAATTTAGTTGTAGTAGGAGATTTTTTCCATGACGTGAGAGGCAGTGGGGCCTAGGAGAAAGACCATGGGCCCGGGAAGAATAATAATGGTAATAATCACAGCTTACCATGTGGCAGGCACTGGGGTGGATACAAAGCAGATCGGGTTGGATAGAGTCCCCGTCCCACGTGGGGCTCTCAGTCTCAATCCCCATTTTACAGGTGAGGTGATTGAGGCACAAAGAAGTGAAGCGACCTGCCCAGGGTCACACGGCAGACAGCTGGCAGAACCAGAATTAGAATAATAGTGACGGTACTTGTTAAGCGCTTACTGTGTGCGAAGCACTGTTCTAAGCGCTCCATGACCTTGAGCCCACTGTTGGGTAGGGACTGTCTCTAGATGTTGCCAACTTGTGCTTCCCAAGCGTTTAGTACAGTGCTCTGCACACAGTAAGCGCTCAATAAATACGATTGATTGATTCTGATTCCCACTATGCCCTGCTGCTTCTCAGGGAAGTCAGGAAACCACAGTTCTCGTCCCGGCTCCGCCACTTATCCTCCTGTGACCTTGGGAAGGTCGCTTAACTTCTTTTTGTCTTTTTCCTCATCTGTAAAATGGGGATTCATACTCGTTCTGTCTTCCCCATTGACTGTGAACCCCAGTTGGGACAAAAACTTCGTTCAAGCTGATGCCTTGTGCTTACCCCAGCATATAATACAGTATTTGACCCATTTAGACTGTAAGCTCCTTGTGGGCAGGGAACGTGTCTACCAATGTCTACCAATCTACCTGTTATATTGTATTCTCCCAAGTGCCTCTAGACTGAAAACTCATTATAGGCAGGGAATGCCTGTTATATTGTACCCTCCCAAGGGCTTAGTACAGTACTCTGCACATAATAAGTGCTCAATAAATACGATTGACTGACTCAGTAAATATCCCTGATAGTAACTGCTTAAATGCAATTGTTACGTAGATAGCAAAAGTAGATAAATGCTGTTAACTTTTAAAATTGCGATTTGGTTTAAGGTGATTTTACCAGTATTGAGAGACCAAATTTGTATGACAATCCTAAGTTTTAGGTCATCCGCAGAATTATGGAAACTGGTTATTGACCTAAGTGGTATGTTTTGAAAGATAGTTTTAATTTAAGCAATCTTAAACTTTTTGTTGCAAGTTTCTGATCTGTTTTATGCACTTTATTTTCTTTTCATTGCAACTAGCTAATAAGTTTTTAATTTTTTTTTCTTTCCTAGCGATTTGAATATAGAATTCACATTTCCAGGAAGTCTACTCTATTTCAAAAACTTCATTTGACTGTTTGACATACAGAGCAGAGTATAAGGTAAGCACACCTGTTTGGATACTGCGATTTGAACACGTTGCTTTCCAAAGGTCATTTAAACTAATCCAGTTTTGGTATCCCTTAGGGTTTTGGGGGTATTTCTAATTCAATTTTAGGCTAGAGGGACTGCCTTGATAAGGCTTAATTTTTTCTCTAAAATGTAGACCTTAAATTTTTCAGGAGTATACTGTGTGGTTTTGGTTATTTACAAATACTTTGAGATTTTTTTTTTGAAGGCTTCCAGTATTTGAAAAATATGTATTCCTTAAATTGTAGTTGAGTTTTAATTTTTCAGGCAAGGCTTAATGTTCAGCTGTTCAGTGTTCACCAAGTTGGGATTTGCATGTCTGTTTTTAGTAACACTAATTGCCTGATAAATTGTCGGATGAAATTCCAGTATTAAATTGCCTTCAAAACTAGTGGTTTAGTGAAATGTTGACTTCTTGTTTTTGAGTCCCCAAATTTGTTCTTCATGGTATGCGTCTAGACCTTTTCCTCCTTTCTCAAGGATGATGTAATCCTAGGCTGGGATTGCGAGAGGAATCTTGAGTTTTTTGAAAAAAAATCACAACTTATGTTGAAAAGGAACTAACTGCATCATTTGACCTGAGCTCCCTAATGAACCTGATGATAATCAGGTGAGGGAAAGATGGAAATGATCGACTCATTCATCAAAATTAAATCTCTATTTTATTTTATACCTGCTTTGTTCCCCCTCAAAAATAAGATGATGGTTCATTTGGCCAACCAAGTTTGAGTGCCCACCATCAGTCACTGACTGAACGTACACCACTATGTTCGTATTTTCTCATCTTGAACACCTTGCAGCTGGTTAGGAGTTTATCTGGGGCTGCTGAGTGGGATGAGGTTTTGCCAATATGCCCAGCGTCATTCCAACATCCTGACGCTTCATCATCATCATCAATCGTATTTATTGAGCGCTTACTGTGTGCACAGCACTGTACTAAGCGCTTGGGAAGTACAAGTTGGCAACATATAGAGACAGTCCCTACCCAACAGTGGGCTCACAGTCTAAAAGGGGGAGACAGAGAACAAAACCAAACATACTAACAAAATAAATAGAATAGATATGTACAAATAAAATAAATAAATAGAGTAATAAATATGTACTTCAGCTTCAGAAAGCTGTATGCAGGAGGGCATCAGAATCCGACTGATTGGGGAATTGGGTGACTTTTGTTCACCTGTGCGGACCTTCTGCTTCATTTCAGGCAGTTTTGGAGTGGGAGGCCACCCTGGGGTCCCGGTGGTTTGCCCTCATCCGTGGGAATGTGACATGGTCTTTTTTAAGCAATGGCACAAATATGTTATGTTTTCTGCCTCAGGTTCTTTATTTATATTGCCCTGAGACTAACCTTCACTACCTCCGTGCATTTGTACGGTTTCTTCAATAATGCAGTATGCCAATCCCAAACAAGCGTGGGCTGTTGAAAGAATGTTCCCCGTTTCTCTGTAGCCAAGGTCCTTGTTGAAACCTACTGTGAGCCCACTGTTGGGTAGGGACTGTCTCTATATGTTGCCAACTTGTACTTCCCAAGCGCTTAGTACAGTGCTCTGCACACAGTAAGCGCTCAATAAATACGATTGATTGATTGATTGATTATGGCAGAATTGTGAGCATTCCTTGGTCTGCTCTATATGGTGCATGTTGGACAGTTGAAAGTAGGGTTTCAGAGCTGTTAATCATCTAGATTTTCGAGTTTACCTGAGGTGTTTGAAAAGAAAAATAATAATAATGTTGGTATTTGTTAAGTGCTTACTATGTGCCAAGCACTGTTCTAAGCGCTGGGGAGGATACATGGTGAACAGGTTGCCCCTTGTGGGGCTTAATCGGTCTTCATCCCCATTTTATAAATGAGGTAACCCAGGCACAGAGAAGTTGAGTGACTTGCCCAAAGCCACACAGCTGACAAGCGGCGGAGCCGGGATTTGAACCCATGACCTCTCACTCCCAAGCCCGTGCTCTTCCCACTGAGCTGCTTCTCTAACGACTGGTGGTCATTAAACATTTGTTACGGAAATACGCAATTTCATTCTGTAGTGGTTTTTTTTTTTAACTTTCTGCTTTCTCATTTGAACAGGGTAATCCAGCAGGAAAAATGGGTCGCTCTAACTCCAGGTCACATTCATCAAGATCAAAGTCCAGATCTCAGTCCAGCTCCAGGTCAAGATCTAGGTCACATTCTAGAAAGAAGAGATACAGGTAATCAATCAGTTAGCGTGTGGCTTTTTATGCTGATGTTTCTTGGGTGGAAAATCACAGCCCTAAGCAAGGCAGGTGGCAGCAGTACTGAAGCCTAGGTGTGGCCCTTTCAGAAGTATTTTTAGCAAATGTACACAGATGCATAACTTTGGGAAGCACCGGTTTGGTATCGTCCTTAGTTTGGCACACAAACACCGTCCCACGGCATCATCTAGTTTCTTTCTCCTCCCGGAAATTCCCTTCCGGGATCCCCATTCTGCATCTCTGAACTGCCGGAGCAACAGCAGTGAGGTTGGAATTGCTTCCCTCGTTCCCAACCCGGGCAGCCTCATTCCAGTTATAACCTCCTGCCAAGGGGGTTTTCTGCAGCCAGGGATGTTCTTGTTTAGTTGCTGGCCCTGGTGACTGTTGGATTGGTCATCTGAGAGGAGAAGCAGAGCGTTGAATGAAAGGGAAGAAAATAGATCTGTTCTTTTGGCTGACTGATATTAAAGACCTGCATGGAGAGAAGCATATGCATGGCCTAAACAAAAATTCAGGTGGAAGGCGGCCGGTTCTATCATGCTTATAAGAAGGATGGATCCCAGTACTCACTATGCAGGGAAAGGAAAATGAGGGAAGAAATACCGGTATGGCAGTGGCTCCACTGACCCTGAGAAGGCTTGGATGGAAACAAGGTACAGGAGGGACGTCAGTCAACCGAGCTTGGCCCAAATGATTTTTGCTTTTTAAAAAAAAAGTCTGCAAGTGATAGTAAGAGAGAAAGAGTGAGAGTTTGTGTGTTGGGTGGGTAACTGGGGACAGAGAGTTCTAGGTTCTGATTCAGTTGATCAGTCTTCTATAGAAAATCTTTCTGCAGCTGGCTTTTTATAATAAAAATAATTATAGCATGTAAGAAGAGCTGTCTTCGTGGTTAATCCCTTTCCCTTGCCATTTTTTGTTGTACTGTTTCTGTTAAAGAATCTCGATTCATTTTGAACAGCGAGTCTTTCTTGGTTAGCCGTGATACTTTTTCAGTACTAAGCTCAATATGTTAATACGGTAAAACTAGGGCAGTATGAATGAATTGTCAGTTACTTTTTCATATGAATTTGCCGCTGACCCCTTGCCCGTGTACTGTCTTGGGCCTGGAACCCCGTCCTGCCTCACGAACGGCAGACCGCCACTCTCCCTGTCTTCAAAACCCTTCTAAAATCTTGTCTCCTCCAAGAGGCCTTCCTTGACTAAGCCCTCACTTCCCTTATTCACCCTCCCTCCTGCATCGTCTACGCACTCGGGTCTGTACCGTGTAAGCGCTGTGATATTCACCCCTCCAACAGCCAGCCGCACAGCAGCCGTGTACCTATCCATCTGTAATTTACTGTAACGTTGGTCTCCCCTATATTCCGTAAGGTCCTTGTGGCTAGGATCAGCTCTAAACCTACTCTGTCGTAATATAGAGCGCTCGATAAATACAGCTGATACTTAGAATATTAGGTATATTTTGTTCCTTGCACTAATACTCTGTTTTACATTCAGTTCTAGGTCTCGCTCCAGAACGTATTCGCGATCCCGTAGTAGAGATCGCGTCTATTCGCGAGATTACCGCCGCGATTACAGAAATAACCGAGGGATGAGGCGCCCCTACGGGTACCGAGGAAGGGGGAGAGGATATTATCAAGGAGGCGGCGGTAGATACCACCGAGGGGGCTACAGGCCAGTCTGGAATAGAAGACACTCTCGGAGCCCGAGGAGGGGCCGCTCCCGGTCCCGAAGTCCGAAGCGAAGGTCCGTGTCCTCCCAGAGGTCCAGAAGCAGATCACGCCGCTCGTACAGATCGTCCAGGTCGCCAAGGTCCTCGTCGTCTCGCTCCTCATCTCCCTATAGCAAGTCGCCGGTCTCCAAGAGGCGAGGGTCTCTGGAAAAGCAGGCCAAAAAAACTGAAGGGGCCCCCCCGCCGGATAGCCCTTTAAAAAGTAAGACGCAGGATGAACAAAAAGATACCTTTGAGCATGACCCGTCGGAGTCTCTCGATGACTTTAACAAGTCGTCAGCCGCCTCCGGTGACATCTGGCCCGGCCTCTCGGCCTACGATAACAGTCCACGGTCACCCCATAGTCCGTCTATCGCCACACCACCTAGCCAGAGTTCGTCCTGCTCCGACCCGCCTCTGCTCAGCACGGTTCACTCAGCAAAAAATACTCCTTCTCAACACTCACATTCCATTCAGCATAGTCCCGAGAGGTCCGGATCCGGCTCTCTGGGAAACGGCTCTAGTCGCTACAGCCCTTCTCAGAACAGCCCGATCCACCACATCCCTTCGAGGAGAAGCCCTGCGAAACCAGTCCCGTCCCAGAACGTTCCCCGCGAAGAGGCTCGCATGCGTTCCTCGTTTTATCCTGATGCTGGGGATCAGGAAACTGCCAAGACTGGAAAGTTCCTAAAAAGGTAAGAATTGCGCTTTGAAGCCTTAGCCCAAAAGAGGCGTTTCTGTCTCGAGGGATTCCGTCTGGACCTCTAGGTTTCCGAATGCAGTGGGACTCGGGTTTCCATGTTTCTCCGCTGAACTTAGTACGTCTGATCTTTTCTTAAAGCACTCCAGAATCGTTTCTCTTCGTCTTGTGGAAATTAGGAGCTGAGTCTTTGGGTGGGGGAAAAAAAAATCTGGAATTCAACCATTCCTTAGTTATGTCTTAGAGCTTTAACAGTTACACCCCACTCCAGCACATAGTAGTTTGTATCTGCTCTCTGTGACATCATTATCTGCCTCTTTTATTATTGCCATTGCATGTCAATCGTTAACTACCCTCTGTGATGCCATCACCCCCTTTTAGACTGTGAGCCCACTGTTGGGTAGGGACTGTCTCTATATGTTGCCGACTTGTACTTCCCAAGCGCTTAGTACAGTGCTCTGCACACAGTAAGCGCTCAATAAATACGATTGATTGATTGATTTAAGAAGCAAATTAACCCTTGATTCGTATAAAGTCATTTTCTCCCTAAAATCCATTCCAATTAACTCTAGACAGTTTTGTAAATGGTAGAGTAATGAAGACTCTTCACCTTCCACATTGGTGGAAATAGTTTCTCTTCTACGGGAGTGTAAAAACAGAAAAGTCGTAGAGCTTTAAGAAGCAAATTAACCATGGATTCGTATAAAGTCATTTTCTCCCTAAAAACCATTCCAATTAAATCTAGACAGTTTTGTAAATGCTAGAGTAATGAAGACTCTTCACCTTCCACATTGGTTGAAATAGTTTCTCTTCCACAGGGGTGTAAAAGCCGAAAAGTCATACTATTATAAAACATGCCTTCGTTTTAAGTCTGTAATGTGGGAACTCGGTAGCAAACTGTTTACGCAACTTTATTTTGTCTACGTGGAGAAAGGATGACTTTCACCTGACTCAGATTCTGGAAACTCAGATTCAAAAGTTACCATTGGAGGCGTTCAAACAGCTTGTATGTCTGGCGTAGAGTTCTAATTGCACATGCAGAATTTCAGTCGAAAATGAGCTGTAACTTCATATCTTAATGCTGTGTGACGTATATCCTCTTGTGAAATGGAGCGTTTCAAGCCGTTACTGCGTTTCCTCATATCTCAGAACTCACTTTCTTAATCCCTGAACTGTTCTTTTTCTGAAGGGCCTAATAGGCGTGAGTTTTACCAGAGCAGAGAACAGTTTTGCTAAGCTCTCTCTTGCGAAATATTTCAAGATTTCATGTGAAGGACCTTAAATTACGTGCTTATTTTTTTGGATAGTTTTGGAAGTCATCTGCACAAATAGTTGAGTAATGTAGGAAACCAAGGACTAAGCAAAGTGGGTGTTTCGTGTGGCTTTTAGCAGTGTTCAAATGGTACTTTCTGCAGACAGACCGTAAACAGCTATTACAATAATGCATTTCAGCCCTAGGACCAGAATTTCGGAAATGAGTTTCAGATTTAGAAAGCATCGCTGAAGGCCTGTGAGTTTCGTAAGCTTAGAATAGTGGACTGTGGTGTTAAGAAGCATAGGTCCTTTAGGATAGTATTACTTTTGTTCAGAGTTAGCCTTCGGCAATCCCCCAAACTGAAAATGCAGGAGTTAGTTGACCTCTGGAGAATTCCAGGAGCCTGTTACGTGAAGGATGGCTTTTAAAGTAGCCACGTGTCGTGGCCATGGCCTTAATGTCGTGCTGAAGTAGTGTTTCAAATAGCAACACTCTTTGGTGGCATTTAGTCCCCTTGTTGCTTGTCCTGTGAATTGGGACAACACGTAAAATATACAAGTGCCTTTCAGTGAATGCAATCCAGAGTTACCATCCTCTTCTTTGCTATCCACAGGTACACAGATGAAGAGTCTAGAGTATACCTGCTTGATAGGGGTAATACCAGGGAGAAAGAGGCCCAAAAGGAGAGAGGATCAGAAAAAGGGAGGGCGGAGGGAGAGTGGGAAGATCAGGAAGCTTTAGACTATTTCAGTGATAAGGAGGCCGGAAAGCGAAAGTTTAATGATTCAGAAGGGGATGACACAGAGGAGACAGAGGACTATAGACAGTTCAGGAAGTCGGTCCTGGCAGATCAGGGTAAAAATTTTGCCACTGCATCTCACCGGAATGCTGAGGAGGAAGGAACCAAGTACAAATCTAAAATTTCACTGAAGGGTGCTAGAGAAAGTGAAGGCTTGAGAGAAGAGAAAAGTTATAAACTTAAAGAGACTGGATATGTAGTGGAAAAGCCTAGTACTGCAAAAGATAAGCACAAGGAAGACGACAAAAGTTCTGAGAGAATAATGGTGAAGAAAGAAACTCAGTCACCTGAGCAGGTAAAGTCTGAAAAGCTCAAAGAACTCTTTGATTACAGTCCCCCTCTACACAAGAATCTGGAGGCGAGAGAAAAGTCCACCTTCAGAGAGGAGAGCCCACTTAGGATCAAAATGATAGCCAGTGATTCCCATCGTCCTGAAGTCAAACTCAAAATGGCACCCGTCCCCCTCGATGATTCCAACAGGTAAGTAACCCCGCATTAATGTCCAACAAACATCGTAGATGTTCCGTTAATGTTCAGGAACACCTGAAAACGTTGTCGTCTTTCGTGAAACAATCGCTTCTTCATTCAAATGGCGTGTGTTTTTCTCTTTCTCTGTCTCTGTGCGTGTTTGTGCGTGCGCGCGCGTGCGTGCGTGTGCGTGCGCCTGTGTGTGTTCGAAACCTCCTAGACCTGCTTCCTTGACTAAAGACAGGCTGCTTGCTAGTACACTTGTCCATTCTGTCAAGAAGGAGCAAGAGTTCCGATCCATCTTTGACCACATTAAGCTGCCACAGGCCAACAAAAGCACTTCAGAGTCATTTATTCAGCATATTGTGTCCTTGGTTCATCATGTCAAAGGTATGTATCGTTATAGCTACGGGGTCGTTTTTAAATAGCAGAAGTATTTTGAGGAATAATGGGTGGTAATAAATACCGTGACATACTAGCAAAAATTAACCTTCATACAATGCAGCTGGTGATCCAGTTGCTCATGGCAACAAGGGAAAACTCCCAGGGAAGACTTGATTCCCTAAAGCCAAGCACATTAAATACGAGACAGTGCCCGATGTCCTTCGATAGTTGATTCTGAGTAGTTTAAAACATGAAGTGTGTGCCCTGTACAATAGGTTACTGTTCCTTTAATGAGAAGGTTTGTGGGTTTCTGTTGGATCTGGCTGCTGTCTGTGAATTTTGCACTTTAAATTTCAGAAAATTAACTGGTCACCTCTGCTAGCCATTACTGTGTTGAAGGTTTGTCGTTTCCCCCCGCCCCCGCCAGTGGTATTTAGAAAATATTGATTATTTGCAAAGAAAGCAGTATTCTGGGCATATGGCTTGAAATCAACTTTAAGTGATTAATAATCAAATGATCCCTTATTTCCGTTTTTGAAGTGGTTAATTTATTGCTCAGCCTTTTAGTAAATAAGATACCGAATGAGGCAGACCACCTAATCTCCCAGCTCTTTCACAAGGGAGAAAAACTTGGAAATTTAAATGACTTATATCGGAAATTACAGTGACTCTGAAATCCAATGTATGTTTTTTAGATATGAAATGTTTTCGTGTCAGACCAGTTACTGTTATAACTTGAGTTCATCAGTGTATGTCTTGGCGTAAATAACAGCCTTTACTAAGTGTAGAACAATTTTGGGGGGCAAACAGATTTTTTTTTCTTTTTAGGCAGTTTGCTAGCCATTGATTTGGCGTACTTTGGTTTGTGAGCTCTGCTTAGGTAATACGCATTAGCAGCCTCAACCTTTTAAAAGTATATGAATTATATGTTCCCAGAATTGATGGGAGAATAGGCTGTTAATACTGTTGAAATATATTTATGCAAATGAGTGAGCTGAAGGTAAGAATTTTTTCCTTTAGCTAGTAATTAAGTTTGAGGAGCAGATTATTGATATTCATTAAACAGCGTTATTGGTTTCTATCTTCATTTTTATCTAATTCTTTTTGGCCTTTCTCCATATTTCCCATCTTAGGCTGAGTTTTGAGATCAGATTTTGGTACATTTTCTGCTTCCATTTTCTTTTTTAAAAAAAAAAACAAAACCCAACTGTAGTTGTGTTTTATTGGTATTGTGCAACCGAACTGAACAGCTCTTAATTCGTACAGAGCTGAAAATGCCCAGTGATGTTTTCTTTTTCATTGTAACTAGGTCCTGGAAAATATTTTGAAATGGCAAAATCCATGTAACACAGTAAAATAGCTGTTGAAAGATACAGATGCAGAAACAGGCAAAGTTGAATCTTCTGTCTTCCTGGCAAAAATGGCATAAAACCTGAGTTGCTAGCTCATATTCCTGGGTTTCATGGAATTATGATTGAGGCACTACCCTTGTAGTGGCCATTTCAAGTTTTAATGATTGGTTATGAGACATGTGCTGGATATTGGGCGGTAAGTTGACACAGATGTATGTTGACCTGTTAAGCAGATAGCTTGCTTCATATGTAACATTTCATAGTTCATGACTTTATACGTCTTTCTAGCTTGCATTTAAACACATTTGTTGAGCTGGTCTTAAAAAATCGTTATTACTAATTTTTTAATTGTTTAAAGAGTCAAGAGAAGGATCAGTTGTCAGATGTGCTGTCAGGTTTGCCAAGATGCCAGATGTTTAAAAATCAGTGGTAACGGCCCTGATTGATCTTAAAGTCAATTTTCTCAGCGTGGCAAGTTCAGTGTTTTAAGAGGTTCCTTTTCCTGCACACTTATGTCTTCATTCTACGCAGAAATGACCCTGTTAGCTTTTTATCAAACCGGCTTTATATTTTGATATTTCACCAAGTTAAAACGTTCTCCGTGTTTCCTGCAATTAATGATGTGAAGTCACTTCTACTCACTTGGGCAGGAATGTAAAGATGCCCAAAGCCACTAGTCCTTTTTCTCCGTTTAGAGGGGAAGGGTACGTCAGGGAAATGGGAAGGGAGAGTCTTGATTTTTTTAAATTCACCTGTTGTGCTTGGATTATAGGTAGTACTGGCAGATTATGCCTGTGAGGAAGCTCGCAGTGGTGGTGTGTTCTGCTACTGTCACTAGATGTTGAGGTACCCGAGTTAAGGGAACAGGATGGGATATCATCCGCCTCTCCTGCTAGGTCTCTTAAATATTATGTTTATTATTTTTCACCCGCGACAAGCCCGTCTGTCAGGGGTGGAAATCCCCTACGTAAGTGGAATAAACTAACTGGACAGTATCTTTCTTGACCCAACAGAGCAATACTTCAAGTCGCCTGGAACGACCCTAAATGAGAGGTTCACTGCGTATCAGAAAGCCACAGAAGAACATAGCACCCGGCAAAAAAGTCCTGAAATACACAGGTATATGCCATTGTATTGGCATAAAGCACGGATGCCGATTTACATTGGGGATTCAGCCGCTTTAGGAATCTCATTTTTCAGAAAGGCAGGAATGGGCCAAGACTTTTGTACTAATCTTCCGCTCTTATCAGATCCGGTGATCGTGCCTGTAAAGTAATTGCAACTTTAGTTTTACTTTTTAAAAGTACCCTTTCCCAGAAATTCTCTGTCCTGAGAGTACTGTGTTTTGCGGATTAAGAATAAGGATTTGGAAGACTTAATCCCGTGTTAAGTAGTAACCTGCTTCAGGAGAGGTGTCTTTTCTTCATTTCAAAGAGTATTTGGTGTGAGGTAGTTCCCGGTAATTTAGTCTTATCTCAGCTTTCTGGAGATATAGCGAACTGCGAAGATGGTGTGAAGAATGCTCTCCACCTTCAGGTAACAAGATCGGAAAAAACGTCTTGGTTACACGGGTATTCGTGAGGTGTGTGGCAGGGGTTTCCCTGTGGTTGAGTTGAATATAATAGAAAGAAATTCACGGAACTAATTATTGGTATTCTGAAGGTCGTTCTGCAGGAGGAAAAATGTCACTTCATTGTACTTTCAAAGTGAGAACTCTCTGAACCATTGTCATGTCCTAGATAAACTTACTCTTATTTTACATTAAGGAGAATTGACATCTCTCCAAGTACCCTGAGGAAGCACACCCGTTTAGCCGGGGAAGAGAGAGTATTTAAGGAAGAAAGCCAAAAGGTAGGTTTTTAATTACTGTTAAATATGTGCTGAAATGGAAACCGTTTGTTCGTTTGGTATTTGAATGTGAACACCTTCCGAATTTGTAACTTTTAGAGTATAGTAGTAGGACACGCTTTAGGACGTACACACAAAAGTCAAAGATTCTGTCCCAAAGAACTTAATCTGACAGGTGCATGCTGGTGAGGTTAACCATGATACTTTTGGGAAACAAGAGCATTTAGACAGGAAGCAAGGGGCATAAAAGGGAGGATGTCTAACTTTATGGAAGCAGTTTAAAATTAGAAAAGAGGAAATGGGAAATATCCCTTTATAATGCATCAGTACATATAGATTGAAAGAAATTAGGTAATGAAGACAAGAGTTCTGAAGTTTGGGAGGAAGAAACTAAAGGAAGACTTTGGAGTGGCCAAGGAAGAGGTCAACTTAGTAATGCTGTTGATTCAGATATTTAGCAACTTGTTCTGTGATTGAACTCTTTTATTAATGTCATTTGTCAAGCACTTATGTGCCAGAGTAATCACTGCCTCAGAATATTTATTGCCAATAGTGACTTAAACAGGAGAAGGTAGTGGAGTCTGCTTCTGCCAATGATTTAACCTGGTCACTGCATTTATTCCTTGATTTAACCACCGTGGCTACCTGAAGATGACAGCTTATTCCTTTGGAAGGCCCTAGTCCGCAGTGAGGGTAAGCGGCCTCACTCTGCAAAGAAGGTTCAGAGGGGTGGCTTTTCTGGTTGGTAATTTGTGTTACTGACTCAAGGAACCTGTTGAGGGCATGAAACAGGCGGTTCAACTCGTTAGACTGGGCTCACTTCAAAACAATATTGAGTGGTCCACTTGCCGGGACCTGGAAAGAGGAACTGTTTTCTCTCACCTTACCCTCCCACTTTTCCTCCCGGGACCAGTCTTGAGACTGCCCTATTGCTCTCTCTGCTCCTACCGGATTGATTCTACCAGATGGGTGAGTTTGGTGTGACTAGCGGGTTTTTTTCCCCCTCCCCACCTTTTCCTTTCTTTGATTAACAGAGTGATAGTATTAGAGTCCTTCTGTTCTAAAATTTCCAGGCTGGAGAGTTGCTCTTTGTGGTATTTCCCTTTCTACCCTGCCTTCTATTTTTTTTTTTTTAAAGTCTTTACTACTTGAAGAATCAAAGGAAAGAAGAAAGCAGTGAATTGGGTCAACTACTAGTTAATTAGCTGAATTGGCTTTACAAGGACTGAGCAGTAGCAATTTTGGGGCCTGGCTTTTAATGCCGTGCCGCCTCAATTTTGTCTCTTGGATCTATTGTGGGTATCAGTAGCCACCAGAAAGTTGAGTATCTGTGGTAATAAGAGTAATAATTGTGAGACTTTTAAGGGCTTATTTTGTGTGGCGGTGCTGGGGCAGGCGCAGTACAGTCCGATCAGGCACAGGTCTGGGCCCGATTGGGGCTCACGGACCAAGGGGTTTTATAGATGAGGAAGGGGAGGCACAGAGAAGCTGAGTGACTTGCCCAAGGTCACGCAGCAAAATGGCCGAGCCAGAATTAGAACCCAGATCTTCCGACTCCCGCTCCTGCGCTTTTTCCGTTGGGCCACTCTGCATCCCCGACTCTGGAATTTTTTTAAACGTAGCGTGTGGCCGTCCGGGGCCTACTGGAGAAGATGCAGTCCCTCGAACCCTGCTCTGAGACTCCATGTACCGTCTCAAGCAGGGAGTGATGCAGATCTCAGGGTTCACGCACGCGGGCCTCCGAGTCGAAACGTAGAGTGGTAGGATCAAGGCTCTGAGCACGTCTGTCCAAATCAGACGCGCAGGTCTTGGATTTGAAGCTCCCGGTTGGAAGCAAGCCGAAGGATAGCTCTCCCCCATTCCTTCTGGTCCCCTAAATTCCGTTTCGGAAGCCGGTGATAGAAATTGGATGGACTTTTTTTGGTTCCGTTTTGCTGCATATTTCCATTTTGAGGCCTTTTAATTCATGTCTCCAGGGAGAAAAAAAATTAAGGTGCGACTCTGCTGACCTGCGGCATGACATTGATCGCCGTAGAAAAGAAAGAAGTAAAGAGCGAGGGGATTCCAAGGGCTCCAGGGAATCCAGTGGGTCAAGAAAGCAGGAGAAAACGCCCAAAGATTTCAAAGAATACAAATCTTACAAAGACGACAGGTAAATGTTGCACTGTTTAAGTGGGTTTTAACTTCTAATTAGACTTTTATAATTGTCAGCTTAATTGCTTTCAATTTTCCCGGTGTAATCGAATGTTTAAATTTAAACAATTAAAATTATTTGTTTTACAGCAAAAATGTATTTGTCTTTTACACGGCTTATGGTGGATGAGGACAAAAACTTTGGAATAGCAAGCTAACACTGAAAAAAAAAATGACAAATTAATGTGTCCTATTATCCAGGCTACATCAGGAGGTTGGACTTCAATGCAGTGCATTTCTAGAAACAGTTTGTGTAAGAACTTTGGTTCGTTATGCTTGATTCCGCACTTTTTCAACTCATAACACCCAGAGACCAAACATTTATACTGATGGTTAGAGGTTTAACATGGGAGAGATGGGGGGGAGGACGTACAAATTTTTTTTTTTTAATTAGTATTATTAAAGAAATGATGATGTGTTAGCCTTTCATAGTAAGTTATGTTTCAGTGGATACTTGTAGCAATGGTAAGAAATTACTGCAGGTATGGCCTTTCGGGTGTTGTGTTAAGATCATGTCAATCTGACTAAAATAGTACCAAATGCATATGTGATTGGGGCTAATGAATAAAGTACTTTGTAGATATTTTCTCTGCATTTTATTAGGTAAATGATTGATTTTTTACTTAACTCTTTATTTCTGACTGTTATCCATAATGTCATCCACTATCTATTTCTGTTCTAGTGTTACGTAGGAGAGCCCAAACCATACCAGCTATTCTCATCAGTGTGTGCAAACTGAATTCTAAAATTACTTCGAAACTTTGCCTTGAGGGCTTTCATTTCCTTCTACTTTTCCTTTTCCTTATCCCTCTTTCCCTTTCCCTGCAAAAGGCAAAGAGACAACTTTCTTTCATTAAAACACATACACTTGCTCTTGCGGTTTGCAGACTGCTGGTTTCTAACTGGTTGGCAACAGCATGTTTTCTGCAGGCAAAAATTAAACAAATTATGGAAGGAGGATGGAAACAAACCATGATCAAGTTAACACCCAGAAAATTATTTTACTTCCGATTAGATAGTTTTCCGTTGTGTAAAAAAAAAAAAACCAGAAAAACAAAAAAATGCTCCCTCTTAGGATAAGATTTTTCAGATTAAATATCCCTTTTAAAATAGCACATAGTATGCTTTTTTTTTCCAGTAAGCATAAAAGCAGAGAGCAAGACCGTTCTCGATCATCATCCTCAACTTCCTCTTCCTCTGCCAGTTCTCGAGAAGACAAAGACAGTAAGAAAGAAAGAGAAGAAGAGTTTAAAGCCCACCACGAGCAGAAAGAATATTCAGGCTTTGCGGGAGTCAGCAGACCTCGAGGAACTTTCGTAAGTAACGGGGGTAGCCGTCACTGGGGTATTTGTTAAGCGCTTACGACGTGCCAGACACCGTATAAGCTTATCGGGTTGGAAACAGTCCCTCCCCCGTATGGGGCTCGTAGTCTCAATCCCCATTTTACAGATGAGGTAACTGAGGCACAGAGAAGGGAAGAGACTTGTCCAGGGTCACAAGTACTTGAGAAAAGTAGTTGATACATTTGGGTGAGAATATCAGCGGCCCGACCCGAGCTGCAGCCAGAGTGGCGGATCTGACAGAGAAACTGAGGCTGGCAGGTCTGGCTTCTGATATCACAATCCCACGTAATATTCCCTTTGGCTCCTGTGTTCACACGAGCAGGCCGGTTCTCCCTGAGATCCCACTGGAAACCGGCCCAGTAAAAGCAGGTTGGAAGTTGCCAAATTCCCGGTCCTTACTGACATTAGGATTTGGAGAGGGATTTGATTGGGAACACTTGGAGTAAGGGATCTTGAAGCCTCTAATATTTTGAAGCCCATTTCAGGCAGGCAAAGGTCCGTGTAGGCAGTTGCCCCCAGGAAATACGTAACTCTTTTCGAAGTAGTTGCAGAAGCATCCTGGAAAGAGGGCAAAAATGAGGGAAACACAGGCAAAGGAATCTAAGGGAGGGCTAGCCAAGCGAACTAAATCTCTGATGTGATTCAAAAGGCATGGAGAATTAAAACCAAAATTCGTACTCGTTGATGTAAAATTACTACAGGAGTGTAGAGCCAGCGGCCCTTTGATTCCTTTTGGTCGCTTAGATTCGGCGAGCAGAGAGTAGATGCATTTTAGCCTTTGCTGACTTTGACAACGTATACTTAAAGAGTTTTGTTAATCAGTTCCGGATTAGAGGCAGAGGACGAGCCAGAGGAGTCTTTGCGGGGACCAATACCGGTCCAAACAACTCAAATACCACTTTCCAAAAGAGACCGAAGGAAGAGGAATGGGATCCCGAATACACCCCAAAGAGCAAGAAGTACTTCTTGGTGGGTCCTAGATTCTGCTTTCTTTTGATTTGCGACATTTTGGAGAGATAATAAATTAAGAATTCCCGTATTACTTTTTATGGCAGGCTAACAAGAGGTCCTGGTGGGCAGGGTTGTGTCCTTGTTTCGACCCTACGGTTTTTCGTAGAATCTCTTTCGATACTTTTGTGTTGAAAACCTTGTCTACAAGGTACCAATTCAGTTTGTTTAGTTCGTCACCAAGAGCTAAGCTCTTGCCTCACCTGAGCAGCGTTGAGAACCGCCAAAATCGGTTTTAATTGGAACAAAAGACTTCTGTCTGTGGGTCCCAAATCACCAGTCCACCACTGTTGAAACAGTGAAGATGGGTGATAGCAACTCTGAATAGTGTAGCGTCAGAGAGTCTGGGCTTCGGTGGGAAGCTGTACTTGCCTGTCTATAAATGAGGGCAACCATGTTTTACAAAATTACTTAAATTCGCTTAATATCTGTGGCTGGGTTAGATGATGATAATGATGATGGCATTTGTTAAGCGCTTACTATGTGCAAAGCACTGTTCTAAGCACTGAGGATACAAGGTGATCAGATTGCCCCACGTGGGGCTCACAGTCTCGATCCCCATTTTGCAGATGAGGGAACTGAGGCCCAGGGAAGTTGTGACTTGCCCAAAGTCACACAGCTGATAATTGGTGGAGCCTCTGACTCCCAAGCCTGTGCTCTTTCCATTGAGCCACGCTGATATTTTAGATTTAGGTTATCTTCTCTCCAGCCTTCCCCCCACTGCCCCACTTCCATCTGCATTCGTTCTGGTAGTGTATCTACAGAGTTTTCTTGGTACAAATCTGGAAGTGGTTTACCATTGCCTCCTTCCGCGCAGTAAACTCGAGTCTCTGCCCTCGACTCTCTCCCCTGCCACATATCTTTAAACTCTGTTGCTTCCCCAACCTGTAATTTATTATAGCCTGCTACAGTCTTTTCTTGTAGACTGCATCCTGAAGGGAGCAACTTTTGCTTTAAACAATACAGCACTACTGTCTCATCTACTTTTGGGGACACTTGTAGATACTGATAAATAAGATGCTTCAAAATACTGAATTTGGATTAGTTGGGTCTGGGGTGACTTCCCTTTCCTGTCTAGGCAACCAATTTATGTAGAATGGGTGCTAAGGCTTTCAAAGCTTGGGTTTCCCATTATCCATATTTGGTGGATACCTTAGCATTTAGTGCCATTGCAGGGTGTAACCATTTAAGGTTTTCAAATTAGGCTCCGACGCAGTTGCATTCTTGATCGGAGTCACATGTCTAGTTACGTGGCAGAAACAGATACTAATAAAACAATGATGATTCTAAAACATGCATGGAGTGGCCAAAGTTGCAAATTTGACCACTGATGCCCGTCAGATTTCTGTCTGTTCACTCCAAGAATGAGTGTTACATAAGGCTATTATAGATTGAAATGGTTATTTTGGACTTTGGTTTGTTCACCTGAGGCGGGCAGAACACAACTCCTCAAAGGCAGGTATTGTGCCTTGAAGCACTCAATCAGCATTTAGTGCTCAGTTTGTGCAGAGCACCGTACGGAGGGGTGGGAGAGTACCATCAATTTAAGGTGTGATTCAGAATTTTAAAACGTTGGCTCACTCCTGTTGGAGCAGCGGGACGGACCGTGGAAGAGCCCCCGTGGTCCAGAGTAGGGGGTGGAGAATTGGAATAGGTGGCCTGATGCCAGAAGCCCTTGATCTCCCGGGGTTCCCTCTCATCGAGGTGTTGGGGGTGGCCCCTTTCATCAAGATTTGATGTCCAGTGTGAATTTGGTACCTCTGCAATGTAGAATTGCGGTACAGAAACTCATACGGCTCCCCGTCTTCTCCCAACCTTTAGCATAATACCTGTATGGGCCAGGGACTCTACTGCTGTACTCTTCCCCAGCACTTGAATGGGAGTCAAAAGTATTTTCTTGACTTATGAGGCGCAGAAAATAGAGTGGTCAGATATAATGATCTTAGAGTTAGTCACTCCTAAAAGAAAAACTCACGTGTTTTGTTTTTTTCCTTTTTTAAACTCCCCCTTAGCATGATGACAGAGATGATGGTGTGGATTATTGGGCTAAAAGAGGAAGAGGCCGAGGTACTTTTCAACGTGGCCGAGGGCGATTTAACTTCAAAAAATCAGGTAGCAGTCCAAAATGGACACATGACAAATACCAAGGGGATGGGATTGTTGAAGACGAAGAGGAGACCATGGAAAACAATGAAGAGAAGAAGGAAAGACGCAAAGAAGAGAAGGTAGAAAATTCAGACTTGTCAGTGAATTGAAGAACAGCTCTCCTCCCATATGGGTCACGTGAAGGCCGTGAAAAGTTCGATAAAGAAAATTCATGTTAAAAGCAGAGCTTGCTGTGACTCAGATATGGCTTGTACATACTTTTCTTAGGTCTGTGTTAATCTTTTACTTTCTGTTTGTTTTTACAGGAATAGTAAGTCTGAAATAAGATTGCAACTCAAAGAGCAGAACTTGCACCTACCATTTTTTTTTTTACGTGACTTTTTTTGTTTTCAAACAGAATGTATGCATTTTACTTAAATTTTACCGTTTGCAAGTAGTCTGTAGACTTTTTGTTTTAAGTCTTTAAATATCTTGATAATTAGTAGACTGTATGTTGAGGATTGTACTGAAACAGTAGAAAGTTGCTACGTACCATATTTGTAACTCAACTTTTAAAAAAAAAAAAATCTTTTACTGTTTTTGTTATATGCATTGTAATTCTGCTTTGTCTATAAGATATGGTCAAGTACAACTCTGTGAAAGTTCTGATTCTTCCCTCTCCCCTCTGTTTGTGGATGTTTTATTCTGAAGTAAACTTTAGCTCTCAAGAGAAACAGATCCCTGAACAAAATTGTTTATACAGTGCGCTAATTTTAATGGCACACATCTGATTATTTTAACTATATACATTTCAGTGGTTTCCTTAGGTAGAGCACATTTCGCTGTAGGGTGACGACTCTTTGACGCATACTACTGAGCAAATAGGGCCAGTTTGGGCAGCAGCCAAGCAAGTTCAGTTCTGCAGTGGATCATCTGAAAATATCGGATTCGCACAGCCGTCCGGTGGAGAAGTACACTAAGCACTTCTCACTGGACACGGGCTGCTATGCTAAGGAGAAGTCCAGGCACTTAACAGCCATTCCTGCTTAAAAAAACACAAAAAAAAGTATTATCTTTTCTTCCTGGTGAGGGGAGATGGAGTCGTGGTTTCGGACAATCATCTACTGTCTCGGTCTATTTGAAACGAATTAGCTGCAGTAAGGTGGAGCGGGAAATTCCACTACCTTAGCTGGCGTTAGAGCTTAGAGTCTAAAGTCTGTTGCTTCCTGGCCGATGGGAAATGAGGGAAAAACCCTGATTCTCGATGAACTGCTCCACTGAAAAGTAGCGCTAAGTATTTTCCATTTGGAGTTTGGTAAGCCTGGAAACAGTTAACGGGGAAAAAAGTTCACCTCTTCACAAGACGCAGCGGCCCATCCGTACGAGTTCCTAAACACGTCACAAATAAGACGGAACTAATCTCAGTGTTTCGCAGAGCTTGTTTTACGAATTTCACCAATAAAGCGTTTTCGTCAGGAAGTTCGTTGCAGCATCGATCCAGCTTCCACTTGTCTCCGATTCAATTCCGGTCCGTAAGACAGCCTTTTCATTTTCTTCCCGGGGGCTTTCCTCAGGCAGGTAATCCGGCAAATTGGAATCGTCTTCTATATCGGTGTTCGCAGCTTTTAAAGGAATAAAAATCTGAAATGATACGAAGAGGGAAATGCTAAGTTTCACACTGAAAAATGCTTCCCGGCAAGATTTCAGTCGACAGGTTTCTGCAGAGCTGAGCAGCCCAAACAGCTGCTTCCACGTTTCTACTTATTGTAGCCTTTTAAGTCTTAAATTTGAAGCCTTACCTCCTTTCCCCCTTCATTTCTGATCACTTGTTGTGCCTCTAGAATTTTAGTTGTGGCGATTGCAGTTGCTAACAGCTGTAAAAAAAAAAAAAAAATGCGAGAATAATATAATTCTAATGGCGGAGCAATATTAGTACTGCATGATTTCCCCGTTATATAGTACCTAATCTGCGACCCGTAAGATACTGAAGGGAATTAATTAGATGGCAGTTCAACAGAACTGCACTTGAACAAGGTTGAATTTAGAATTAGTACAGAAGTTTACCGATTAACTCAGACACTCACGGGTTTTTTGGCCAGCAATACTGAAAACACTGTAACGTGAGGCAAAACCACCAGCTTTTCATTAGAGGGATAGGACTGGCTACTTAATCCCTACATTGTACTGAAATTCACTGGAGAAAAGGAGAGGAGGGAGTTGGGCAGTCATCTCCTGGAACAAAGACAACTTGAGATCTTGCAGAATTTAGGGCGTTCAAGTCCCGCGTAGTTTAAAGCCCTTCTGAGGTTAATCATAAAATATAACTCCGCTTTTCCTTGTAATGTGTGGAATGTAATTATCTGCCCAGCACAAAACAGAGGGATGAGTACTTCATCACGGGACAGAGAAGTGTGTATAATGTCCCTGCATGTGTGTTCCTTCAGAGCTAAGGTGTAGTGACCAGTGTATATTTTTATAAATCACAATTTAGCTCCACGCCTGAGTGAAATACAAGTCGAGTTTGCGCCTATTAGTCGCCAAATATTTGCGAATGGCAGAAGAAACTCTTTGGTACCTCCATTGACAGATTTCCTTTCACCCAGCAAAAGGAAATGATCAAAAGGCTATTTCCAAGAAGGATTAAGAAAACTACTTAATCACTACTTAGTCAATTCCTTAAGGTGTGTTTATTTTCCAACAGCCCAGGGGTTTTCCTATTAAATGCAGAATATATTTTTCCAACAGGCTGCCTGGAGGGGTCAGTTGGCACAGTCAAATCAGTGTTGGGGTTCAAATTATAAAGTTTGAGAAGCCATTAATCTTTCCCAGTATGGATGAATATAGGTGGTTAAAGACTCCTATCGAGTGTGATGTATACTGGAACAGGGACCCTTGTGAATTGTCAAATGCCAATAAAATGTCATAAGTGGTCAAGTGTCGTCTGCCTACCATAGTTTTCTTAAGACTCAGTGCTAAAGTAACATCTCTTCCGTAAATTTTCATCCATTTGCTAGAAATCAGAAAGAACACCGTAGCTATGTTAAGGTATATATTAAGCTATATTAAGCTATTTGCCCAGTGCCTGCCTTTGCCTCCTATATGAGAATTCTCACAAAAACAACAGCTCCCGTGCCCGCCCTCTTTATCGACAAGTTAATTATCTTTATTTCACCATTACAGTGAGCCCAGACGATAATTCCTAATTTCTGGTCTAACCCATCGCCACCATCTGAGCAATCTGGATCTTCACCTTGCCTGTTTCCTTTTTGAGAAGTTATCCCCCCAGGGAGCATTTTAAACTGAGCATAAATCCCTGAAAAAGCTCGTTAGGGACCGTCGCTGTATGTTGCCGACTTGTACTTCCCAAGCGCTCAGTACAGTGCTCTGCACACGGTAGGCGCTCAATAAATACGACAACGAATGAATGAATGAAGTGCTATTGCTTACCTCTGTCGTCAGATCTGACTTAACTCTTACAGTGCACCGCTTCAGTGCTGTTTGAAAAGTAAGTAAAGCTGATCACCCTCTTGAATTTCAACAAAGCAGCTTCGCACAAAGTTCATGTGTGCTGAAAGTTCAAAGACAATTTGAAATATTAATATGCTGATGGGAAATTAGTGCGGACTTGCAGTTCACCTGCCATCTGCATGTCATTCTCCCTTATTTTTCCCTCTTCTGGTTGACCCAACGCTATTCCCTCCAAGGATATTTCTACTCCAACTCACGCTTCTTATACCGACAGGCTTAGCTATTTTAGTTACAAAACAGTAATTTCCAGGCAAACGCTGTAGCAGGCTCACTGTACTTAAGTATTGATTATCACTGCTCTTCTCGACTGCTCCGTACACAGTAAACGCTTAAACTAGGAGCGCTTCTACGGATAATCTATACCGATCCATTTACTTTTCTCTCCATTAATATTTCAGTCGAGCTACAGTAGCAACTCCGGTCGCGGATCAATCGTGTTTACCGAGTGCAGGGCAGCGAAAGGCAGGTCGGAAGGTCTAGCTGAAGAGTTAAATGCGCTTTATGTGGAGAAGGAGGTAGGACATTTGGCGATTGTTTTGTTACCTATCATCTACGCCTTGGCAAAAGCCAGCAATGTGATCGGATCCATACTCAGCACGAGGCTCGTTATTGTATTTTACACCCATCACACTGCCGAAATAGATAATTTGAGACGGAAACCAACACCGCAGTACGTCTTGCACGCCGACAGCCGTCGAAGACAGCGGCGAAGTGAGGGGGGCTCAGGTTTACTTCGAACTGCTTTTGGACAGCTTCAGCGCGTGAAAGAGGTCGGTACCCTGAATCGCACAGCACTAGTGAGCATGAACGACGTAAATATTCACAAATTAAACGAAACACGGTGGCTCCTCCTGCTTGCCGGCCCCACCGTCCTGAACTGAGTGCCTTTTGGGAAAGCCGGATGCCGTCACGGCGGCTGTTGATTTCCTTAAAATTCAAGTTCCCACAGTGAAAAGAATAAAAAAGGGATTAACTGCTAGTTAGCGCTACCATATTATCCAGGCCTTGGATATGAAGAGTAATAGTCTTCGCCGTTAGCTAACTACCATATTATCCAGGCCTTGGATATGAAGAGTAATAGTCTTCGCCGTCTTATTTGAATTACTGAGGAAAAAGGACCGCGCTTTTCGTTTTTTTGTCGAGATTTCCTGGAGCGCTTGTACGGTTCACACGGAGGGAGTCGCTCAGAGCATATTGGATTTCTTCGGCTAGGAGCCGAATACCATCACCGACATCACTCCTGCGTGAAAGAGAGTTCGGTGTAAAATCTACCTTCGTATCAGAAATTGTTTGGATTTTTTTCCCTTAACCTGCGGCTTCTAGCCAATCTTTTTGATATTTCCCCAATTTTTCTATTCCTTAATAGTAAGTGAAACAGATAGTTGTGCTAATAAATTACCTTTTTTTTTGCGTCAGTGGCCAAAAAGATAATGCCAGGTGCCACTTGTTTGAGAAGATAAGCCACTGAACTCAACCTTTTTTTTTTTATCAGAAAACAATTGGTTTATCTGCTCTACCTTTCATTAATACATTGGAGTAAAACTGTATGACACTCCTGGTGTAACACATATTTTTTACCATGTACCTGACTTAGAGAAGCAGCGTGGCTCGATGGAAAGTGCGGGCTTGGGAGTCAGAGGTCATGGGTTCGAATCCCAGCTCCGCCACTTTATTTTACTTGTACATATTTACTATTCCATTTATTTTGTTAATGACGTGCACCTAGCTTTATTTCCGTTTGTTCCGACGACTTGACACCGGTCCACATGTTTTGTTTCATTGTCTGTCTCCCCCTTCTAGACTGTGAGCCCGTTGTTGGGTAGGGACCGTCTCTATGTGTTGCCGACTTGTGCTTCCCAAGCGCTTAGTACAGTGCTCTGCACACAGTAAGTGCTCAATAAATACGATTGAATGAATGATCAGCTGTGTGACCTTGGGCAAGTCACTTCACTTCTCTGTGCCTCAGTTACCGCACCTGGAAAATGGGGATCAAGACTGTGAGCCCCATATGGGACAACCTGATTACCTTGTAGTTACGCCCCCCCCCCCGCCCCAGCGCTTAGAACAGTGATGGCACATAGTAAGTGCTTAACATATACCAAAGTTATTCAATTATTATTATTAGAATTCATTCATTCATTCAATCGTATTTATTGAGCGCTTACTGTGTAAGCGCTTAACATATACCAAAGTTATTAAATTATTATTATTAGAATTCATTCATTCATTCAATCGTATTTATTGAGCGCTGACTGCAGAGCACTGTACTAAGCGCTTGGGAAGCCCAAGTCGGCAACATATAGAGACGGTCCCTACCCAACAACGGGCTCACATTAGAAGGGGGAGACGGAGACGACAAAACATGTAAAAAAATCTTTTCAAGGTGGACTCTGAGGAAATCCCAGGTTTCTCTCTGTCACATTTCATTCAATCGTATTTATTGAGCGCTGACTGTGTGCAGAGCACTGTACTAAGCGCTTGGGAAGCCCAAGTCGGCAACATATAGAGCCGGTCCCTACCCAACAACGGGCTCACAGTAGAAGGGGGAGACGGAGACGACAAAACATGTAAAAAATCTTTTCAAGGTGGACTCTGAGGAAATCCCAGGTTTCTCTCTGTCACATTTCATTCAATCATATTTATTGAGCGCTTACTGTGTGCAGAGCACTGTACTAAGCGCTTGGGAAGCCCAAGTCGGCAATATATAGAGCCGGTCCCTACCCAACAACGGGCTCACAGTAGAAGGGGGAGACAGACAACAAAACATGTAAAAAATCTTTTCAAGAAGCCAGTCTCCCCGCACTCTGAATCAATCAATCAATCGTATTTATTGAGCGCTTACTATGTGCAGAGCACTGTACTAAGCGCTTGGGAAGTACAGATTGGCAACACATAGAGACAGTCCCTACCCAACAGTGGGCTCACGGGAGAAGCAGTGTGGCTCAGCGGACGGAGCCCGGGCTTGGGAATCGGAGGACTGGGTTCTAATCCCACCTCTGCCACTGTTCGCTGCGTGACCTTGGGCAGGTCACGGAAGTTCTCAGTAAATGAGAAAAACCAACTAAAGACGCGTGAATGATGCCCGCAGTAATGACAGTTACCGAGAACTTGGCAAAGCACCGGATAAGCATTTAGAAGAGCACGACGGAAAGAAAAGGCATCCCTGCTCACAAGGAACTTAGACCCTAACGGTTCTTAAAAATGATCGTAGTTATTGTATTTATCAAGTCTTTACTATGTATTAAACCCTGGGGTGGACACCAGTAATCAAGTAAGAAAAACTTCCTGGCTTCCACTGGATTTGGCAAAAATTCAGTGCTTAGAACGGTGCTTTGCACATAGTAAGCGCTTAACAAATGCTATCATCATTATTATTATTATTATATAATACCTTGAATTTTTCACAGCACTTCCCTTTGAGACTGTGAGCCCACTGTTGGGGAGGGACTGTCTCTATATGTTACCAATTTGTACTTCCCAAGCGCTTAGTACGGTGCTCTGCACATAGTAAGCGCTCAATAAATAACGATTGATGATGATGACGATGATGATGATGATATTTCATGTCTCGTTTCTGTCCACACATCATCTCAGGGAGGTCAATTGAGGCATTTTATAGGTGAGGAAATGGGCATAGAGAGGTGAAGTGATTTACGCAGGGACACACTCCTGGCCAGTGGCAGAGTAGGACTAAAACCTAGGACTCTTGGTGGAAATCTTTTCTTTAATATAGTGTAAATTTTCTGAATTGGGCCAAAGAACAACCACCTGCTAGTGGTTTAGGATTTATGTTTACTTCCCATCCCCATAGGCCCCTGAAAGTTACTTTGTTCTCTAATTTGATATGATTTTAAACATCTTCACATATGGAAAATGACACAATTTTGAGGTCTCCACTTCTTTCGTCCCCAAATGCTGTGAAGCATGATTTATGTTGCTCTTTGAATATGTAATACGATGAAAAATTCGATTTTTACTCTCTCCTGGAGGTAAATTCAAAGATTAGTTTATTCGGTCAATCAATCAATCACATTTATTGAGCGCTTACTGTGTGCAGAGCACTGTACTAAGCGCTTGGGAAGTACAAGTACAAGAGAAGCGGCGTGGCTCAACAGAGAAGCGGCGTGGCTCAATGGAAAGAGCCCGGGCTTTGGAGTCAGAGGTCGTGGGTTCAAATCCCGCTTCCGCCACGTGTCAGCTGTGGGACTTTGGGCAAGTCACTTCACTTCTCTGAGCCTCAGTTCCCTCATCTGTAAAATGGGGATGGAGTCTGTGAGCCCCCCGTGGGGCAACCTGATCACCTTGTAACCTCCCCAGCGCTTAGACCAGTGCTTTGCACATAGTAAGTGCTTAATAAATATTATTATTATTATTACAAGTTGGCAACATATAGAGACGGTCCCTACCCAACAGTGGGCTCACAGTCTAGAAGGGGGAGACAGAGGACAAAACCAAACATATTAACAAAATAAAATAAATAGAAATGGAGAGAGAGAGAAACAGAGAGGGGGCAGAGAAACAAGAGAGACAGAGAAAGAGAGGAAGAAATAGAGAAATGGAGAGAGAGAGACAAAAACAGAAAGGGGGCAGAGAGACAGAGAAAGAGAGGAAGAAATAGGAAGAAATATGCAGTCAACCCTGCATAAACAAAAAGTGCATAAAAGAATATTCAGCCTCATACAGTATTTCCTGATGTGGCTCAGGAAAGTTATTCAAAAATTCTCAGGAAGGCAGGAAAAGATTTTTTCAGTACATGTGCAGCTGAGTTAATCAAACTCCAGTCTATAACCTTAAGATCTCTGCTCCACAGCCCAAATAGAAAACACTGCTAGTGGTTATGATGAGGCAAAAGAGAAGTTTAAAAAAAAGTCAAAAAATCAATTTACAAAGCGGTAGCACCGATTTTCATAGAAGGTATATAACGAGTTGGAGTGAAATAAAAAGCCACTGTGGGCAAAGCTTCTTGGCTAGCAAATAAGCTTTGTGGGTGATGATCATTCATTCGTTCATTCATTCATTCACGAGAAGCAGCGTGGCTCAGTGGAAAGAGCGCGGGCTTTGGAGTCAGAGGTCATGGGTTCAAATCCTGGCTCCGCCAATTGTCAGCTGTGTGACTTTGGGCAAGTCACTTCACTTCTCTGGGCCTCAGTTCCCTCATCTGTAAAATGGGGATTAAGACTGTGAGCCCCCTGTGGGACAACCTGATCACCTTGTAACCTCCCCAATGCTTAGAACAGTGCTTTGCACATAGTAAGCGCTTAATAAATGCCATCATTATTATTATTATATTCGTTCGTTCATTCAGTCACTCATCCATAAAGCAAGCAGTGGGTCCACTGTCACCTTCAGAAAAAAATCATTATTACCAAGCCTACTAAATATGTGAAAACTCTGAAATTAAAAAAAGTTTTTTCTACATATTTTCTTCATTTGAGTTGCCTCTATAATAATAATTGAGGCATTTAAGTGCTTACTATTCATTCAATCGTATTTATTGAGGGCTTACTGTGTGCAGAGCACTGTAGTAAGTGCTTGCTTACTATGTGCTAAGCCTGTTC
The DNA here is from genome assembly GCF_015852505.1 of Tachyglossus aculeatus. Taxonomy (NCBI): domain Eukaryota; kingdom Metazoa; phylum Chordata; class Mammalia; order Monotremata; family Tachyglossidae; genus Tachyglossus; species Tachyglossus aculeatus. The sequence continues at coordinate 81,180,046 of NC_052067.1, forward strand.
TAACTGCTGGTGTAGATACAATTCATTCATTCAGTCGTATTTATGGAGCGCTTACTGTGTGCAAAGCCCACTGTTGGGTAGGGACCGTCTCTCTATGTTGCCTACTCGTACTTCCCAAGCGCTTAGTACAGTGCTCCGCACATAGTAAGCGCTCCATAAATACGATTGAATGAATGAATGAATGCAGAGCACTGTACTAAATGGTTGGGAAGTACAAGTTGGCAACATAGATGGTCCCCACCCAATAATGGGCTCACACAGGCCTAGTCTATATCCCACACAGTGTTCACAGCATCCTTCCAAAGAGGGAAGGAACCGGGCATTTAATCCCCCATTTTACAGTTGGGGAAACCAAGGCACAAAGAAGTGATATGCCCAAGGAACACAGGAGGAAAGGGGTGGAGCTGGGATTTAGAACCGAGGCCTTCTGACTCCATCTGCCGCTCTTTCCACTAGACTATACCAATAACACTGTATGCTAAAATACGTTTTCGTCATTTCATTCTCATCAAATAGAAAAGATATACACAGGGCCTCTTACCTGCAGCTAAAATACATTTTCATCATTTCATTCTTATCAAATAGAAAAGATATCCACAGGGCCTCTTACCTGGAGCTAAAATACGTTTTTGTCATTTCACTCTATATGTATATATGGTTGTACATATTTATTACTCTATTTATTTATTTATTTATTTATTTTACTTGTACATTTCTATCCTATTTATTTTATTTTGTTGGTATGTTTGGTTCTGTTCTCTGTCTCCCCCTTTTAGACTGTGAGCCCACTGTTGGGTAGGGACTGTCTCTATGTGTTGCCAATTTGTACTTCCCAAGCGCTTAGTACAGTGCTCTGCACATAGTAAGCGCTCAATAAATACGATTGATTGATTGATTGATTGATCAAATAGAAAAGATATCCACAGGGCCTCTTACCTGGAGCTAAAAACATTTTCGTCATTTCACTCTTATCAAATAGAAAAGATATCCACAGGGCCTCTTACCTGGAGCTAAAATACGTTTTCGTCATTTCATTCTCGTCAAATAGAAAAGATATCCACAGGGCCTCTTACCTGGAGCTAAAATACGTTTTCGTCATTTCATTCTCGTCAAATAGAAAAGATATCCACAGGGCTCTTACCTGGAGCTAAAATACATTTTTGTCATTTCATTCTCATCAAATAGAAAAGATATCCACAGGGCCTCTTACCTGGAGAGCTGAACGAGTAACTTCAATGTTAGGGTGATCCAGGAACAGAATAATGCCAGGGAGACATCCTTTATCTTTAACTATTGAAGCTCTGTTACTTGGGTCCGACGCCAGATCCCTTAATTGATTTACTATTGACAGGGCATTCATCCTTGTGAATGAGTCATATGTAGCCTTCCTGCTCAATAACCCCAAGAACCAAAGCCAAAATTTCAATTAGCAAGCCAAAACAAACTATTCAAAATAGTTGGAACGATGCCTAACAGCTTCAGCTAAATAATCCGCCAAGCTGCCCATCCGCCAAACTAGCTCCCTTCCTCCCTTCAAGGCCCTACTGAGAGCTCACCTCCTCCAGGAGGCCTTCCCACACTGAGCCCCCTCCTTCCTCTCCCCCTCGTCCCCCTCTCCATCCCTCCCACCCCGTCTTACCTCCTTCCCTTCCCCACAGCACCTGTATATATGTATATATGTTTGTACATATTTATTACTCTATTTATTTATTTTACTTGTACATATCTATTCTATTTATTTTATTTTGTTAGTATGTTTGGTTTTGTTCTCCCACTGTTGGGTAGGGACTGTCTCTATATGTTGCCAACTTGTACTTCCCAAGCGCTTAGTACAGTGCTCTGCACACAGTAAGCGCTCAATAAATATGATTGATTGATTGATTCCTCCCTTCAAAGCCCTACTGAGAGCTCACCTCCTCCAGGAGGCCTTCCCAGACTGAGCCCCCTCCTTCCTCTCCCCCTCCTTACCTCCTTCCCCTCCCCACAGGACCTGTATGTATGTTTGTACATATTCATTCATTTATTTTACTTGTACATATTTATTCTATTTATTTTATTTTGTTAATATGTTTTGTTGTCTGTCTCCCCCTTCTAGACTGTGAGCCTACTGTTGGGTAGGGACCGTCTCTATATGTTGCCAACTTGTACTTCCCAAGCGCTTAGTACAGTGCACACAGTCAGCGCTCAATAAATACAATGGAAGGAAGGAATGAATGAATGAATGAATGAATGAATGAACCCAAGCCCCCAGCCTCCCACCAAGGGTGGCCCACTAGGCCGGGCGGCTTACCAAATCTCGCGAGACCTCCGGTCCGGCGGCCCACCTTGGCGGCTCCCCAATGCCTCCGCGCCGCCGCGCTCCCATTGGCTGCCGCGCTCCCCTCATTGGCTGCCGCGCTCCCCCATTGGCTGCCGCGCTCCCCCATTGGCTGCCGCGCTCCCCCATTGGCTGCCGCGCTCCCCCATTGGCTGCCACGCGCTCCCCCATTGGCTGCCGCGCTCCCACATTGGCTGCCACGCGCTCCCCCATTGGCTGCCACGCGCGCTCCCATTGGCTGCCGCGCTCCCATTGGCTGCAGCGCTCCCATTGGCTGCCGCGCTCCCATTGGCTGCCGCTCTCAGCCCCGGCCTTCTGATGGGCGGCTCGGCCCGCCAATCAGGAGCGGCCACTCCCGGACGGACCAATGGGGGCGGCGCGCGTGTTTCAATTTGGGGCCCGGGCAGCGCTGATTGGCCGAGGCCGGGGAAGGGGGCGGGGCGCCCGCAGGGAGACCGTCCCTGGCCCGCGCGCTGAAGCGGGGCTGCAGGTAATAATAATGATAATAATAATAATAATAATAATAATAATAATAATAATAAATAATGATGTTAGGATGTATTAAGTGCTTACTACGTTCCCAGCGCTGTTCTAAGCGCTGGGGGAGATACAGGGTAATCAGGTTTTCCCCACGTGGGGCTCCCAGTCTTTATCCCCATTTTACAGATGAGGTCACTGAGGCCCAGATCATTCATTCAGTCGTATTTATTGAGCGCTTACTGTGTGCAGAGCACTGTACTAAGCGCTTGGGAAGTACAAGTTGGCAACAATAATAATAATCATAATGATGCTGGTATTTGTTAAGCGCTTATTATGTGCCAAACACTGTTCTAGGCGCTGGGGGAGATACAATAATAATAATAATAATAATGGCATTTATTAAGCGCTTACTATGTGCCAAACACTGTTCTAAGCGCTGGGGGAGATACAAGGTGATCAGGTTGTCCCACGGGGGGCTCACAGTCTTCATCCCCATTTTACAGATGAGGAAGCTGAGGCTCAGAGAATAATAATAACGATGATGGTCTTTGTTAAGCGCTGACTATGTGCCAAACACTGTTCTAAGCGCTGGGGGAGATAATAATAATAATGATGGCATTTATTAAGCGCTTACTATGTGCCAAGCACCGTCCTAAGCGCAGGGGAGGTTACAAGGTGATCAGGTTGTGCCATATGGAGCTCACAGTCTTCATCCCCATTTTACAGATGAGGAAGCTGAGGCACAGAGAATAATAATAATGATGATGGTATTTGTTAAGCGCTTACTACGTGCCAAGCGCTGTTCTTAGCCCTGGGGGAGATACAATAATAATGATAATGATGACATTTATTAAGCGCTTACTATGTGCAAAGCACTGTTCTAAGCGCTGGGGAGGTTACAAGGTGATCAGGTTGTCCCACATGGGGCTCACAGTCTTCATCCCCATTTTACAGATGAGGAAACTGAGGCACGGAGAATAATAATGATGATGGTATTTCTTGAGCGCTTACTAGGTGCCAAGTGCTGTTCTAAGCGCTGGGGGAGATACAAGGTGATCAGGTTGTCCCACGGGGGGCTCCCAGTCCTCACCCCCATTTTACAGATGAGGTCACTGAGGCACAGAGAATAATGATACTAATGATGGTATTTGTTAAGCGCTTACTATGTGCCAAGCACTGTTCTAAGCGCTGGGGAGGTTACAAGGTGATCAGGTTGTCCCATATGGGGCTCACAGTCTTCATCCCCATTTTACAGATGAGGAAGCTGAGGCACAGAGAATAATAATAATGATGGTATTTGTTAAGCGCTTACTATGTATCAAGCACTGTTCTAAGAGCTGGGGGAGATACAATAATAATAATAATGATGGTATTTGTTAAGCGCTTACTATGTGCAAAGCACTGTTCTAAACGCTGGGGGATACAAGGTGATCAGGTTGTCCCACGGGGGGCTCACAGTCTTCATCCCCGGTGCCTAGAACAGTGCTCTGCACATAGTAAGCGCTTAACAAATGCCATTAAAAAAAAATCCCCATTTTACAGATGAGGGAACTGAGGCACAGAGAATAATAACAATGGTGGTATTTGTTAATCAATCAATCGTATTTATTGAGCGCTTCCTGTGTGCAGAGCACTGTACTAAGCGCTTGGGAAGTACAAGTTGGCAACATATAGATATGGTTCCTACCCAACAGCGGGCTCACAGTCTAGAAGGGGGAGACAGACAACAAAACGGAACATATTAACAAAATAAGATAAATAGAATAGATATGTACAAGCACTTACTAGGTGCCAAACACGGTACTAAGCGCTCAAATAGTACTTTCATTCAATCGTATTGAGCACTTACTGTGTGCAGAGCACTGGACTAAGTGCTTGGGAGAGTAATAATAATAATAATGATGGTATTTGTTAAGCGCTTACTATGTGCAAAGCACTGTTCTAAGCGCTGGGGAGGTTACAAGGTGATCAGGTTGTCCCCCAGGGGGCTCACAGTCTTAATCCCCATTTTACAGATGAGGTAACTGAGGCCCAGAGAAGTGAAGTGACTTGCCCGAAGTCACCCAGCTGACAAGTGGTGGAGCCGGGATTTGAACCCATGACCTCTGACTCCCAAGCCCGGGCTCTTCCTCCCCCTTCTAGATTGTGAGCCCACTGTTGGGTCGGGACCGTCTCTCTATGTTGCCAACTTGTACTTCCCAAGCGCTTAGTACAGTGCTCTGCACACAGTAAGCGCTCAATAAATACGATTGATTGATTGATTGATTTCCACTGAGCCCCGCTGCTTCTCAATCGGCACCACAAATTGGCAACATCGCTTAGTCCTCTGCGCACGGTAAGCGCTCAGTCAATACGATTGAATCACGATTCAATCAATCGTATTTATTGAGCGCTTACTGTGTGCACAGCACTGTACTAAGCGCTTGGGAAGTACAAGTTGGCAACATATAGACGGTCCTCACCCAACAGCGGGCTAGCAGTCTAGAAGGGGGAGACAGACAACAAAACAAAACGAGTAGACCATCAGAATAACTAGAATTATTAGCTCTATGCACATCATTATTTCCTGTATATATGCACCTGTATTTCCCCACAGCACCTATATATATATATATATATATGTTTGTACATATTTTTTACTCTATTTATTTATTTTATTTGTACATATCTATCCTATTTATTTTATTTTGTTAGTATGTTTGGTTTTGTTCTCTGTCTCCCCCTTTTAGACTGTGAGCCCACTGTTGGGTAGGGACTGTCTCTATATGTTGCCAATTTGTACTTCCCAAGCGCTTGGTACAGTGCTCTGCACATAGTAAGCGCTCAATAAATACGATTGATGATGATGATGATTAATAAAATAGAGCACATCATTAATAAAATAAAATAAATAGAGTAATAAATCTGTACAGATATATATAAGTGCCGCCCGGAAGGAGGTAGGGCGGAGGAGGGGGAGAGGAAAAGGGGGGCTCAGTCTGGGAAGTCCTCCTGGAGGAGGGGAGCTCTCATTCATTCATTCAATTGTATTTATTGAGCGCTTACTGTGTGCAGAGCACTGTACTAAGCGCTTGGGAAGTACAAGTTGCCGACATATAGAGACGGTCCCTACCCAACAGCGGGCTCACAGTCTAGAAGCACAGTAGGGCTTGAATGAATGGGGTGGATACAAGCCAACTTGTACTTCCCAAGCGCTTAGTCCGGTGCTCTTCACGCAGTAAGCGCTCAATAAATACGATTGAATGAATCATCATCATCATCATCAATCGTATTGAGCGCTTACTGTGTGCAGAGCACTGCACTAAGCGCTTGGGAAGTACAAGTTGGCAACATCTAGAGACGGCCCCTACCCAACAGTGGGCTCGCAGTCTAGAAGGGGGAGACAGAGGACAAAACCAAACATACTAACAAAATAAAATAAATTGAATAGATATGTACAAGATAAATAAATAAATGGAGTAACAATAAATAAATAGAGTAACAATAAATAGGTAAATAGAGTAACAATAAATAAATAAATAGAGTAACAATAAATAGAGTAGCAGTAGAGTAACAATAAATAAATAGAGTAACAATAAATAAATAGAGTAACAATAAATAAATAGAGTAGCGGTAGAGTAACAATAAATAAATAGAGTAACAATAAATAAATAAATAGAGTAACAATAAATAAATAGAGTAATAGAATGAATGAATGAATACAAGCAAACCAGTTTGGACCCAGTCCCCTGTCCCACGTGGGGCTTACAGTCTCAATCCCCATTTTACAGATGAGGCAACTGAGACCCGGAGAAAGGAAGGGGCCAGCGTGGCCTGGTGGGAAGAGCACGGGTTTGGGAGTCAGAGGACGTGAATTTGAATCCTGCCGCCGCCCCACGTCTGCTGTGTGACCGTGGGCCAGTCCCTTCACTTCTCTGTGCCTCAGTTCCCTCATGGGGAAAATAATAATAATAATGTTGGTATTTGTTAAGCGCTTACTATGTGCCAAGCACTGTTCTGAGCGCTGAGCCCACTGTTGGGTAGGGAGCGTCTCGATATGTTGCCAACTTGTACTTCCCAAGCGCTTAGTACAGTGCTCTGCACACAGTAAGCGCTCAATACGATTGAATGAATGAAGGTGATCAGGTTGTCTCACATGGGGCTCACACTTTTAATCCCCATTTTACAGATGAGGGAACTGAGGCCCAGAGAAGTTAAGAGATTTGCCCAAGGACGCACAGCAGACAAGTGGTGGAGTCAGGATTAGAACCCACGTCCTCTGACTCCTAAGCTTTTGCTCTTTCCACTAAGCCATGCTGCTGCTCAAATGGGAATGAAGACTGTGAGCCCCGTGAAGCAGCGTGGCTCAGCGGAAAGCGCCCGGGCTTTGGAGTCAGAGGTCATGGGTTCGAATCCCGACTCCACCACGTTCATTCATTCATTCAATCGTATTTATTGAGCGCTTACTGTGTGCAGAACACTGTACTAAGCGCTTGGGAAGTACAAGTTGGCAACATATAGAGACGGTCCCTGTGTCTGCTGTGTGACCTTGGGCAAACCACTTCACTTCTCTGAGCCTCAGTTACCTCATCTGTAAAATGGAGATTGAGACTGTGAGCCCCCCATGGGACAACCTGATCACCTTGTAACCTCCCCGGCGCTTAGAACAGTGCTTTTTCATTCATTCAATCGCATTTATTGAGCGCTTACTGTGTGCAGAGCACTGTACTAAGCACTTGGGAAGTACAAGTCGGCAACATATAGGGACAGTCCCTACCCAACAATGGGCTCGCAGTCTAGAAGGGGGAGACAGACAACAAAACATTTACGAGAGCGCTCAGTAAATAGGACGATTTGATGGATTTAGGAGAGCGTTCCGTAAATAGGCTGATTTTTGGGATTTACGAGACCGCTCAGTAAATGGGCTGATTTTAAAAAGTTGCAAAAGTGCTCAGTCATTACGGTTTTAGGGATTTACGAGCGCTCAGTAAATAGGACGATTTGACAGATTTCCGAAAGCGGTCAAGAAACAGGAGGATCTTACGGATTTAGGCGCTCAGTAAATAGCTGACTTTACAGATTTACCAAAGCTCTCAGGAAATAGGTTGATTTGAAGGAGTTCAGTCATGATGATTTCTCAGCGCTTACAACAATGCTCAGCACCTAGTAAGCGTTTAACAGATACCACCGTTGACAAATTGCCGAAAACGCTCAGTAAATAGGAGGATCTGACGGATTTCCGAGCGCTCAGTAAATAAGAGGATCTGACGGATTTAGGGACGCTCAGTAAATAGGAGGATCTGACGGATTTAGGGACGCTCGGTAAATAGGCCGGTTTGACGGATTTCCGAGCACGCTCAGTAAATGGACTGATTTTAAGGAGTTACGACAGCACTCAGCAAGAGATCATGGGTTCTAATCCTGCTTCGGGGGGGGCAGAGAAGGGGAGGGAGGTTAAGGTTAGCGGGGCCGGGGGGGGAAGCCCGTCGCCCCGGATCTCTTTGCACATAGTAAGCGCTTAATAAATGTCATCATTATTATTATTATTATTTGTAGGCAGGGCTCATTTCTACCAACTGTTATATTGTCCTCTCCCAGGTGCTTAATTAAGTGCTCCGCATACAGTAAGTGCTCAATAAATACCATCTGAAAATTGTTAATGCTTCAGTAGGAGATGAGTCCTATGATAACCTAAAATTTGTAATTACCATCAAATAAAACCGAATGTCCTCGCCCCCAGAAAAATCTAGTTCAGTGACACTGTACTCAAAGCTTGGGAAAGTCCACCAGACATAAAACTTGTACTTCCCAAGCCCAACTGGTACTTCCCAAGCGCTTAGTACAGTGCCCTGCACACAGTAAGCGCTCAATAAATATGATTGATTGATTGATTGACAAAAAAGACAGTGGCTCCCTCCCTCTGAGGAATTTGCAGCATAATGGGAGAAGCAAGGTGACACCCATTATTTATGAATAGTAAATCTATTCATTATTCATTCATTCATTCATAATGAATTCATAATGAATCATAATGAATAAATCCATTCATTATTCGGAATCAAAATTCCGAAGCAGCGTGGCTCAGTGGAAAGAGCCCGGGCTTAGGAGTCAGAGGTCGTGGGTTCAAATCCCGTCTCCGCCGCTTGTCGGCTGTGTGACTTTGGGCAAGTCGCTTCACTTCTCTGGGCCTCAGTCACCTCATCCGTAAAATGGGGATGAAGTCCGTGAGCCCCCCGTGGGACAACCTTGATCACCTTGCATCCCCCCAGCGCTTAGAACAGTACTTGGCACATAGTAAGCGCTTAACAAATCCCAACATGATTATTATTCCGGTAATGGCAAGAGTATGGAAATGAATCACTAGTATTTGAGCTCGTACTGTGTGCGGCGCATCGGATTAAATTCTTGGGAGAGCGCAAGGCGAAAGAGTTGGTAGACGTGACCTCTGGAGTTTAGAACTCATAGAGTCGTAGAAATCAGTCATTATTTGATTATTTGAGGGCTTATTATGTACAGAATAGGAGGAGGAGGAATTTAGGAGATTATGTAATTATGTAATTAATGTAATTAATTACGTACATGTACAGAATTTACATAAATTATGTAATTTATGTACAGAATTTAGGAGGAGCCTAAAGACTTCCAAGAGTACAATAAATAGGTGTGATTCCCAACCAATGCCCCACCCACCCCTCCGACTCGGGCGGCATGTCGTACGTTGCCCAAATTTTCAGCCATTTACCTCTTAAATATTCCAGGAAGCCATTTAATAAAATGGCCTCCAGTCAATCAATGGTATTTCGTTCATTCAGTCGTATTTATTGACCACTTAACTGTGTGCAGAGCATGGTACTAATCTCGGAAAGCACAATTTGGCAACAGATTTGAGTTCAGAGCACTGTAATAAGCCCTGGGGAGAGGGCAATATAATAATTAGTTGTGACTATTGAGAGCTTTCTGTGTGTAGAGCAGTGTGACAGATTTGGTAGATAGGTTTCCTGCCCACGATGAGCTTACAGTTTAAAAGGAAGACAGACATGTAGAATTATTATTATCCTGCCCGCTGTTGGGTAGGGACTGTCTCTATGTGTTGCCGACTTGTACTTCCCAAGCGCTTAGTACAGTGCTCTGCACACCGTAAGTGCTCAATAAATAAGATTGATTGAAGACATCTCTACTTGAATGCCATTCGTTCATTCAGTCGTATTTATTGAGCGCTTACGGTGTGCAGAGCACTGTACTAAGCCCTTGGGAAGTACAAGTCGGCAACATATAGAGACGGTCTCTACCCATCAACAGGCTCACCGTCTAGAAGGGGGAGGCAGACAACAAAACGAAACATGTAGACAGGTGTCAAAATCGTCAGAACAAATAGAATTAAAGCTGTATGCACATCATTAACAAAATCAATAGAATGGTAAATATGTACAAGTGAAATAAAGACAGTAATAAATCTGTACAAATGTATATACAAGTGCTGGGGGAAGGGGAAGGAGGTAGGGCGGGGGGGGTGGGGAGGAGGAGAGGAAAAAGGGGGCTCAGTCTGGGAAGGCCTCCTGGAGGAGGTGAGCTCTCAGTAGGGCCTTGAAGGGAGGAAGAGAGCTAGCTTGGCGGATGGGCAGAGGGAGGGCATTGCAGGCCCGGGGGATGATGTGGGCTGGGGGTCGATGGCGGGACAGGCGAGAACGAGGCACGGTGAGGAGATTAGCGGCAGAGGAGCGGAGGGTGCGGGCTGGGCTGGAGAAGGAGAGAAGGGAGGTGAGGTAGGAGGGGGCGAGGTGATGGACAGCCTTGAAGCCCAGGGTGAGGAGTTTCTGCCTGATGCGCAGATTGATTGGTAGCCACTGGAGATTTTTGAGGAGGGCAATAACATGCCCAGAGTGTTTCTGCACAAAGATGATCTGGGCAGCAGAGTGAAATATAGACTGAAGTGGGGAGAGACAGGAGGATGGGAGATCAGAGAGAAGGCTGATGCAGTAATCCAGTCGGGATAGGATGAGAGATTGAACCAGCAGGGTAGCGGTTTGGATGGAGAGGAAAGGGCGGATCTTGGCGATGTTGCGGAGCTGAGACCGGCAGGTTTTGGTGACGGATTGGATGTGAGGGCTGAACGAGAAACCCTGTCCTACCCCTGTAGATAGCACCATCATCCTTCCTGTCTCACAAGGCCGTAACCTTGACATTATCCTTGATTCATTTCTCTAATTCATCCCACGTAGTCTATCACTAAGTCCTGTCCATTCAATCAATCAATCAATCAATCAATCATATTTATTGAGTGCTTACTATGTGCAGAGCACTGTACTAAGCGCTTGGGAAGTACAAATTGGCATCACATAGAGACAGTCCCTACCCAACAGTGGGCTCACAGTCTAAAAGGGGGAGACAGAGAACAGAACCAAACATACCAACAAAATAAAATTAGTAGGATAGAAATGTACAAGTAAAATAAATAAATAAATAAATAAATAAATAGAGTAATAAATATGTACAACCATATATACATATATACAGGTGCTGTGGGGAAGGGAAGGAGGTAAGACGGGGGGATGGAGAGGGGGACGAGGGGGAGAGGAAAGAAGGGGCTCAGTCTGGGAAGGCCTCCTGGAGGAGGTGAGCTCTCAGGGCCTTGAAGGGAGGAAGAGAGCTAGCTTGGCGGAGGGGCAGAGGGAGGGCATTCCAGGCCCGGGGGATGACGTGGGCCGGGGGTCGATGGCGGGACAGGCGAGAGCGAGGTACAGTGAGGAGATTAGTGGTCATTCAGCCTTCACAACATTGCTAAAATTCACCCTTTCCTCTTCACCCAAACTGCTACAATGTTAATCCAAGCATTTATCCTAGCCCTCCTTGATTACTATTTCAGCCTCCTTGCCGACCTCCCTGTGTCCTGTCTCTCCCCACTCCAGTCCATACTTGACCCTGCCGCCCAGATCATTTTTCTACAGCAATGTTCAGGCCATGTTTCCCCACTCTTCAAGAACCTCTTCAGTGGTTGCCCATCTACCTCTGCTTCAAACAGAAACCTGTCACCGTTGGCTCTAAAGCACTCATTCACCTCGCCCCCTCATACCTCACCTCACTACTCTCCTAAGACAACGCAGCCCACCCACTTTGCCCCTCTAATGCCAGCTTCCCACTGTACCTCAATCTTGTCTATCTCGCCGCTGACTTCTTGCCCACGTCCTGCCTCTGGCTTGAAACACCCTCCCTCTTCATATCCGACAGACAACTACTCTCTCCATCTTCACAGCCTTATTGAAGGCACATCTCCAAGAGGCCTTCCTTGACTAAGCCCTCCTTTCCTCTTTTCCCACTCCCTTCTGTGGCACCCTTTATTCACCCCTCTCACAACCCCACGGCGCTTATGTACATATCCCTAATTTATTTATATTTATGTCTGTCTCCCCTTCTAGACTGTGAGCTCGTTGTGGGAAGGAAATGTGTCTACCAACTCTTATATCGTACTCTCCCAAGTGCTCAGTACAGTGCTCTGCACACAGTAAACACTCGATAAATACAATTGATTGATAAAACTTAGAGACTTTGGAGTCATTCACCCAGGATGATGAAAATGGGGAGCATCCCCCTCTCCAAAATCTTGACACCACAGAGGAGAAAGTTCTGAGGAGACTGGTGAGAAGTAAAGACATCTGCTTGCTTGATAATAACCTCTTACATTTCCAAAAGAGAAACCAGTGCGTCTTTAGGAGACCCTCTGAGAAATGTCTGTGGCCTTGGCCAGAATCGGATGTTTATTAATATTAATAAAGATGGGCCACCTGGGGTAAGAAGGGACTTGCCCCATGCTCCTACAAATTGTCAGTACTAGATCCAGGAATGGAAAACTGGTGTGTTGATGCTCAAACCTGTTTCCGACTTAGTAATAATGATAATGCCTGCTGTTGGGTAGGGACCGTCTCTATGTGTTGCCGACTTGTACTTCCCAAGCGCTTAGTACAGTGCTCTGCTCACAGTAAGCCCTCAATAAATACGATTGAATGAATGAATGAATGAATAATGGTATTTGTTAAGCACTTACTATGTGCCAGGCACTGTACTAAGTGCTGGGGGGGATACAGGCAAATTGGGTTGGACAAAGTCCCTGTCCCCTGTGGGGCTCACAGCTCAATCCCCATTTTATAGATGAGGTAACTGAGCTGCAGAGAAGTGAAGTGACTTGCCCAAGATTACACGCAGTAGACAAATGGCGGAGTCAGGATTAGAACCCATGACCTTTTACTTGATAATCAATACTGCTTCCCAGCGTTTGAAGAATTCAAATTGAAATTTTAACCCCCTCAATTGTTTTAGCATAAGCTGCAGCACATGTTCTCACAGGTTCAGTTTGAAATTTTAACTCCCTCAGTTGTTTTAGTATAAGCTGCGGCGCATGTTCTCACAGGTTCCACCGATTCTAAAGAATGTTCTTTTTCATTTGCAGTGTCGGTAACCTGTTGATGTCAAAGAGGCTGCTAATGTGTTTTTGGATCTGGGTTTTCCCATTATTACTCTCTAAATGTCACTCATGTTGACTCTCCTAAGACAGCTACTAGAATATTTTGGTGTGCACATAGAAGAGGTAGGTGTATCAATTTACCTCAGTGAGTATAGTTGATCTGGGATTTGGTTTTAATAACGTTTAAAGGTATACAATTTTTTGCTTTCCATTCCTAGCTGAAATTGCTATTTAGTCAGAACAGATGTAGATTTGAATTAATCCAGCCTTGGAGATAGGCTCAAGAAATCATAATGAATCTGTAGAAGTTTCACTAGTCTCTGTCCTCGCCAATTCCATTGTCAGGCTAATATTTATGAAACCCTGGACATGAGTGTGAATGGTAATTTGGTTTTTAAAACCTGATCACAGCCTGACCTATCTCCTCTCATTTAATATGAACACATCCTTCAATCTTTCAGGTTCTCTTTCTGTGGACTGGTATTCATTTTCTTGGTTATATCAGTCGTCTACTGAAAGGGTCTAGTCGCTCTTTCCTGTAGAACATGTGGCCTCTATATGCTGATTATTTCCTTGCAGTCTTTAAATCACTGCTAAAAAGGCATTTAGCAGTAAGCAACCTGGGTAAACACGGAGAAGATAATATTAGTTGTAACTATCACCTCTGCAGGGATTCTGCTTACAAGTTTTTCCTTTAGTGCGCTTTCAAGATTAGGTTATTGAATCTTTAGTGCTTGTATTTCGTACAGCATTCCCTACCTTTGAGAGAATTCTGCAAAGTTTACCTTGGCTTCAACTTCTCTCTTTATCACCTCTAAAGTGTTTTGATTGACTTGAATAGATGACTAAAGCCCATTTCAATTTAGCATTAGATAAGGACACATCACTGTAGTATAGACAGATCTGACAGATCTATAGTATATCAAGCACAAGTTGGGGAGCCCCCCAAGAATGGGGACTGTGTCTAATTCCTACCTATGAATTCTCTTCCAGCGCTTAATAGATACTGTTATTACTAATGCTGATAATTGTGGTATTTAAGTGCTTGCTGCTTGCCAATTGCTAGGGTAGATAGAATACAAGGCATGGCGAATAATTTCCTATTACGCTTCCATATACGTCCATATAAGTGTGGATCAACTCCAAGTATTGTTTGCATTATTGGAAAAATTCTTCCTTTAGATCCTTGTCCAAGACCTAATTTTGAGGTGAATAGTATGTTGTTTTGTGCTTTACCATTGAAATTGAAATGAACATATATTCTCCCTCCTCCTGCCAGCCTTCATAATACATCTGCATTTTTGAGGAACATTATGACTGTATACGTTATCAAATTTATAGGGAAAAGAGTCTTAAGCTTTTCAACGCGAAATATGCCATTTTTTCGAACAGCGAACCGTAATCATTTCTTCCTTGTGGTATTTGTTTAAAAATTTTTGACAAATAACACGCTGTGCTTCTCTTTTGGTGACTGGAAAATAGCTTCCGCCGATATGGGAAGCTCATGGAAATGGTCGTAGCGTCCTTCGTATTATTGTGACCCAACTCTCTACGAGTCTGTTTTCAAGAGCTGACCTCCAGCGGGCTTGCTCCGTTGTAAGTAAATCTGTCTTTTTCACTGTTTGTGGTCGCTCTGAACCAGACTTTGACCTCCATCCTTTGTGAAGAAGCTTGAGCTAATAAAGCTTGGCAAACTGGAATTGTCTGTATCTTTTGAATTTTCAAGTCTGTTTAGCATTAAGGTGACCTGGAAATGATTTAGGCATGTACTCTGAAATTTGTAAAAGCTACAGAACAGGTCAAACTATAGAACATTAACCAGTTGTTTATGGTTTCCCATATAATCATTTCAGCCTTCTAGCTTTCAGTCAGACGTCTAGAATTTCTCTGTTCCCCTGGCCAAGTTTCAGGAGCTCATCAAGCTATGCACAGACCGGATTTTGGGAAACCCACTTGATCCGGAAACTTTTAAAATGTAAAAATGTCCGAAATGTTCAGGGGTCACTTCTCCCTGTGGTGAGCCGTAACCAAGTCTTACGTATACGTTGTCTGGTTTGGTTTCAACCTCAGTGAACCATGACAGTTTCACTTGCTACGGAAAACATCTTCATACTGTCCTCTCTCTTGCCGTTTGTCCATGCAGTGGACAAGAAGCAGGAGGAGAAGGGAGGCTTGGTTTCAGGCCCATGGAATACAGACCTCAAACCGGAAAATCCAGCCTAGCCCATGCAGGGCCCTCGTTGATCCACCGAAAAAGCGGACCGATGGAATTTGAATCCATTTCCTACTCCTTTTATGTTTACTGCCATTTGCGAAATTGTCATGTGTTTACCGAAACTTTATTTTATGTGTTTCTGCGTCATTTATAATAGGTTGGGCCATTTTGGCAAAATGAAAGCCGTGGATCAACTCGAAGTATCGTTCGCAGCATTGGAAAAATTCTTCCTTTAGATCCTTGCCCAAGACCTAATTTTGAGGTGAATAGAATGTCGTTTGGTGCTTTGCCACTGAAATTGAAATGAGCATATTTTCCTCCCTCCCGCTTCATATCTGACAGCTAGCAGTCACATCTCCGTCCAAGCCTAATTAAAACCACACTTCCTCCAAAAGGCCTTCCCCAACTGAGCCCTCTCCCTTCTTCGATACCTCTGCACTTGACTCTGTACCATTTAAGTACTTGATTGATTCACCCCACCCTCAGCCCCACAGCTCTTATGTACAGCTCTGTCATTTATATTAATGTCTGTTTTCCCCTCCAGACTGTAAGCTCCTTGCGGGTAGGGAACGTGCTGTAGTGTACTCACAAGTGCTTAGTACAGTCCTCAGAACACAGTGAAGCACTCAAATCCCGTCGGTTTTCCAGTTTCCTTTGCTTATAAATACATATTCTATAAGTATTTCTTATTCTCATGAACAGTATTTTTCAAGGTTAGCATTTTGATCTATCTTTTCTCTTTAGCTGGTTACATACCTGAACTTCCCGTACTACGATGAATGTGGCGATGCTACAAGGCCTCTAGTTCCATCTTTTGCTGATATTCCGTGGGTGGAGCGTGAGAGAAAAACCCCTTCCATCAGATTTAGGTAACTGATTTACATCAGATTTAGGCAAGTCCTGCTATATAAATTGCTCCGCATTGTACCTTCTGTTCTATAAATGGGCAGGATTGGAAAATTAATCATTTTGTTAGTTTCTGTCAATTTCCACCTCATCTGGGACAATGCTATGACCAAGGGGCTTTGGAATATTTAAGGACAACTCATTTGATGCCTGGGTGTGAAGTTGGGGAGGGAACAATAGGCCCGCGGAAAGGCAACTTTAAGGAAAGCTCAAAATCACACATTTTGAGGGGGAATGGTGCTTTGTGGATTAAATGTCGAGGCGCCGGTGCTTGTCTGTTAGCCACGTAGATATTTTGTTATCTAGGTAGAACATATTGTGCTGGCTCTAGAAGGATAGGGCAGCAAAATACTTTGTGGGATGGCAAATTTTATATAGGGGTCTTCAAAGTTGAATTAAATTGGGAGGGCCCATCCACGTGCTATAGCAAAAAATAGTTTTTCGAGCATTTATTAATTTCAACGATACTCTAAAATCTAACTTATTTGAGAAGTAGGTTAGAGAGTCAGCCATCCTTTGAATGGTAGTTCATTGAAACTCCGACACTTAAGAGTACTCTTCAATGCAGGTCAATTTGGTTAGTGTTGGGGAACCTGATAGAAACTTCAGGGAGGTGAACTACTGCGATTTTTTAGTGTGGAGCCACTCTTTATTTTTATTGTTAACAATAATAATCATTCATAATTATGGCATTTATTTAGTGCTTACTATATGTCAAGCAGTGTTCTGAGAGCTGGGGTAGGTATAATTTAATCAGGTGGGGCAGAGTCCTTGTCCCACATGGAGATCACAATCTAAGTAGGAGGGAGAATAAATATTTAATCGCCATTTTACAAGTGAGGAAACTGAGACACAGAAGTTAAATGGTTTACCCAAGGTCACATTGCAGGCAGTTGGCAGATCTGGGACTCGAACCCGGGTCCTCGGACTCGCAGGCTTGTGCTCTTTCCACCAGGCCATACTGCTTCTCTACTTTCCAGTCATGGTAGGTTCAGCCATAACTCTAACCCTTACCTTTGTCGTCACTTGGGAATTCTGAGTGTCCTGTTCTTTTCGGGATAGGATTTATGTTAAGAACAGTGTTAAAGTTGGTGGGGGTCGTCTTAAAGACTGGTTTGGGGGTAGAACTCCGAGCTATTTGGAGACTTTTAAGTGTTTTGGGAAATATTAAGCTTCCCCAGTACAGTGGGAAGGAAGAAGGATCATTCCTGGCACAACCATAGTTTGAAGATCTGCGAGAATAGCTTGAAGTTTCCTTCTGTCTTCTCAAATTTGGCAAGCACACTTTTTCCTCTCCCTTTATCTTCCCCTAGGAAACACTTGGAATCCAAAATGGCCATTGGCCGAATCACTGTCCTCACACAAAGGATGGCTTTTTAAGGGGTATTCAGCGAATAAATGCCAATTTGAGGTTTGGTAACTAATTCCTCTAAAGGGTTCAATCAATCAATCAATCGTATTTATTGAGTGCTGTGTGCAGATCGCTGTACTAAGCGCTAGGGAAGTACAAGTTGGCAACACATAGAGACGGTCCCTACCCAACAGTGGGCTCGCAGTCTAGAAGGGGGAGACAGAGGACAAAACCAAACATATTAACAAAATAAAATAAATAGAATAGATATGTACAAGTAAAATAAATAAATATTTAGAGAAACTCTAGAATCAATCAAATTTATTGAGCACTTACTGTGTGCAGAGCGCTGTACTAAGCGCTTGGGAAGTACAAGTTGGCAACACATAGAGACGGTCCCTACCCAACAGTGGGCTCACAGTCTAGAAGGGGGAGACAGAGGACAAAACAAAACATATTAACAAAATAAAATAAATAGAATAGATATGTACAAGTAAAATAAATAAATATTTAGAGAAACTGTAGAAGAGAATAAATGATTGCTCACAATTGTGATTGGGTTCGCATGCATAGAGCTTTGTGAAAGCGCTTAGTACAGTGCTCTGCACACAAAGCGCTCAATAAATATGAATGAATGAATGAAAGCATATTATATAAATATGTGTGTGTGCTTGTGTGTACATATATGTATATTATTAGTATGATAAATGCAGCATATGATCCTAATCTAAGCTGAACCATGATTTTTTTCAGCAGCTTGTTTTGTCTGAGCAGAAAAAAACACCAGTTTGAGTCCAGTCCTTTCTTGTTTTTGTTTTCCCATGATTGGAAAAAGTTCAGCGGAGTAACTGTAGTTGCCTTCTTTTCTTCCCCCTTGGCTAGGAATGATGCGTGGACAGATGAAGAGGAGGAGGCAATTTCAGCTCTTCACCCTGTGTCTTCAGCGATGGTTTCCTTGTCACCTGTTCCGAGAAGCAGAGAACAAATGAAAAATGATCTTCCTGCAGCTGAAGCGGCAATCAAAAAAATAGCTGCCCTGGAAGATGAGCTAACCCTTCTTCGGTCCCAGATAGCCGCAATTGTCGCAGTGCAAGAACCAAGAAGTTGTACTAACTTTGGTAAATGCCACATAATAATAATAAATAATTGTGGTATTTGTTAAGCGCTTATTTTGTGCCAGGCACTGTACTATGCACTTCAATAGATACAAGGTAATCAGGTCCCACATGGGGCTCACAGTCTAAATAGAAGGGAGGCAGTTACTGAATCCCCATCTTGCAAATGAGGGAACTGAGGCACAGGGAAGTTAAGTGACTTGCCCAAAGTCACAAAGCAGACCAGTGGCGGAGTGAGTAAATATGGCATAAAAATACTAATAATGATTTTGGTATTTGTTAAGAGCTTACTATGTGCAAAGCACCATTCTAAGCGCTGGGGAGGATACAAGTCGATCAAGTTGTCCCATGTGGGGCTCACAATCTTAATCCCCATTTTACAGATGAAGTAAGTGAGGCACAGAGAAGTGAAGTGACTTGCCCAAAAAGTCACACAGCTGACAATTGGCGGAGCCGGGATTTGAACCCATGACCTCTGACTCCCAGCCTATGCTCTTTCCACTGAGCCACGCTGCTTCTCCATATTGACACGGTTTTTAAATCTTTTGTGTCTGGCCTGTTTTCTTCCTTACAATTAAATTTACATCAAATTATATCATGGTTTCTATTCTAAGCCAATACTGTAATTACAGTATGTATAGGGAAGATACTTTATAGTTACAAGTGTTTTCTAGGGCAAAAGCACTTTGTGTCTTTTAAAAAAAATCCAGGAAAAACTTGAAATTCAAGTGGGGAGACAATCTCTTTCAAGGATTTTATGGGCTGTAATGGTCCACAGACACTGTATGTTTTCAATTTTTGAAATCATTCTTTTCCATTTCTTTGAGTTTGGAAAGATTGTCAGTGTTAATTTTCCTCACCCTGTGACTTTTTGTTTGTGTTTTTTGGGTTTTGTTCACATCTCTGTGTTCTTTAAAGTAGACGTGATGAGTACTGGATTCTGCTTACTAAACAGACTTTCAGCCTAGTTAGACCAGAGGAGCAGCGTGGCTCAGTGGAAAGAGCCCGGGCTTTGGAGTCAGAGGTCATGGGTTCAAATCCCAGCTCTGCCACTTGTCAGCTGTGTGACTTTGGGCAAGTCACTTCACTTCTCTGCGCCTCAGTTCCCTCATCTGGAAAATGGGGATTAAGACTGTGAGCCCCCCGTGGGACAACTTAATCACCTTGTAACCTCCCCAGTGCTTAGAACAGTGCTTTGCACATAGTAAGCACTTAATAAATGCTATCATTATTATAACTGGCCTATTCTAGGCCAGGGGACTGCATGTGGTGTGCTGATCCCTTATGGACTCCTATAATTTGATATTGGTTGTCTTGAATACAGCTGCTGCTAAAAAAAATTTCAATTTAGAATTTTATGTTGAAGGGGTTTTTTCGATGTTGTTTTGTGGGTTTTTTCAATTAGATCAGAGGTGCCATCTGTGAGCATTGTGAGCATTGGGGTCTTTTCCATCCTGATTGGAAATTCTCAGAATCTTGCCAGGGATTAACAAGTCTGGGAGTCCTACTCGGCAATGGGAATAATAATAATAATAATAATAGCATTTATTAAGCGCTTACTATGTGCAAAGCACTGTTCTAAGCACTGGGGAGGTTACAAGGTTATCAGGTTGTCCCTCGGGGGGCTCACAGTGTTCACCCCCATTTTACAGATGAGGGAACTGAGGCGCAGAGAAGTGAAGTGACTTGCCCAAAGTCACACAGCTGACAAGTGGATTTGAACTCACGACCTCTGACTCCAAAGCCCGGGCTCTTTCCACCGAGCCACGGAACCATCTCTTCCCCCTGCTGCTCCCAACCCCCCACTCCCATGGAATGGGCGCCAATGTCCATTAGACTGTAAGCTCCTTGAGTGCAGGGATCTTGTCTACCAACTGTATTGCAGTCTCCCAAATTCCTCGTACAGCGCTCCGCACAAAGAAAATGCTCAATAAATACCGCTGATTTATTGTTGATTGACTTTGTGTTAAGCACAACAAGGTTTTTAGGTTTCTTGACTATGTATCTCATGCCTGGTAGCGAGCCCCTAGTACTTTCATCAACTTCTGCGTCACTCTCCATTTTTCCAGATCAGTTTTCTGCTCCAGTGGTCCCACCTCCTCCTCCTCCTCCTCCTCCCCCTCTTCCTTCATTAATGCCTGCCTCCAATAACCACGACTCAAATAATTCAACAACTGAACTTGGAAAACAGCGTCATGCCGCAAATAAGATCAACTCAACATCCAGCGAGCCTGCTGAAAACTTGAAGGCCAGAGGAATTCCCAGCATGATGGATGTTCTGAAGGATATGAACAAAGTCAAGTTGCGGGCTGTTGAGCGGTAAGAACAGCCTTGCTTCTCTAAAACAGAAGGAACCAAGACAAGTTCAGAGAGTCACGATACGGATAAATTGACAATAAATGGAAGTATGATAGTGCCAAGCGTGGTTAGTGGCATGTGAAGATTATCTTTATATTTAGCATGATCCTTCTTGGAATCCTGAATATGAAACTCGAATATATTGCCACCCCAGGTGGGAAAGTCTCAGCAAAACAAAATATGACTTTATCCGTATCTGGACTGCATTTACCTTATTATCCCAGAGTTTAGCATAGTAATTCACCCTAAGTGCCCAGTAAGTACCATGACTAATATAAACAGTAAGTCTGGTGATAGAGAGAAGCTACTCTTGGGTTTTGCGATCCTCAATTTACTCATTATTCCTGGTGGTCATTTCCGTGTCACTGCTCAAACGAACTTAAGTTAAATATTAGCTCCTCGGCTTGTCTATTCACATACTTCTCATATTGTGAAAGATGGGTAAAAAGCTGGTGCATTAATTTTTATGCTTTGTTTATGGAACTTGTACTGTGACAGGGCCAATATTGTATCAGTTGAAGTCGCGAATGGGAACCTTTCAATGTGAAAAGAATCTTGGCTCTGCCACTTGTCAGTGGACAAGCCACTTAACTTCCCCGTGCCTCAGTGTCTTCATCTTTAAAATGGGGATTAAGACTGTGAGCCCCAGGTGGGACAAGAATTGTATCCAACCTGATTACCTTGTATCTACCCCAGCGTTTAGTACGGTGTTTGGCACGTAGTAAGTGCTTGACAAATGCACAATAGAACTATTATGGCTTAGTGTCAAGAGCACAGGCTTGGGAGTCAGAGGACGTGGGTTCGAATCCCGGCTCCGCCACTATACTTCCCAAGCGCTTAGTACAGTGCTCTGCACACAGTAAGTGCTCAATAAATACGATTGATTATCTGCTGTGTGACCTCGGGCAAGCCACTTCTCTGTGCCTCAGTTGCCTCATTTGTAAAACGGAGATTAAGACTGTGAGCCCCACGTGGGACAACCTGCTTACCTTGTAACTACCCCAGTGCTTAGAACCATGCCCGGCACATAGTAAGCGCTTAAAAAATGCCATAATTATTATTATTACCTTACAGAGAAGTGAATGTTTGTGTGCAACAATGTTACACAAGTGCACTCATCCGGTGTGCCTTTCAGTAGTGTTCTAATTGTAGGGTTTCTAGAGTCTAAAGCCTAATGCTGGGGATGGGAAGCAAAACATTGTGCTTTTGTAGAGAGATTGCAGCATAAACCTCCAAATGGG
Source organism: Tachyglossus aculeatus (assembly GCF_015852505.1). Lineage (NCBI taxonomy): Eukaryota > Metazoa > Chordata > Mammalia > Monotremata > Tachyglossidae > Tachyglossus > Tachyglossus aculeatus. The sequence goes on from NC_052067.1 coordinate 81,202,464, forward strand.
GAAGGGCAAGAAGAGAGTGGGTTGATGGACAGGATGGGGGTGAAAGGAAACTTAGAAAGAGATGACAGAGAGGGAGGACGTTGACAGTATCCAGGCACTGTAGTAAGCGCTTGGGAGAGTTCAGTATAACAGAGCTGGAAGACACATTGCATGCCCAAGTGAGCTTCCTTCCCTTCCCCACAGCACCTGTATATATGTTTGTACATATTTATTACTATTTATTTATATATCTTGTACATACCTATTCTATTTATTTTATTTTGTTAGTATGTTTGGTTTTGTTCTCTGTCTCCCCCTTCTAGACTGTGAGCCCGCTGTTGGGTATCTCTATGTGATGCCAATTTGTACTTCCCAAGCGCTTAGTACAGTGCTCTGCACATAGTAAGCGCTCAATAAATACGATTGATGATGATGATGATGTTGGGTAGGGACTGTCTCTATGTGTTGCCGACTTGCACTTCCCAAGCGCTTAGTACAGTGCTCTGCACACAGTAAGCACTCAATAAATACGATTGATTGATTAAAGTCTGGAGGGGGGGCATATTAATAATAAGGAAATAATTTATAGATACTGATACCGACTCATTTCCTGGCCAGGGGGTTGGATGATAAGGATAGCAACCATTGCCTTGTTTCTCCTTAAATTCCTTAGTGTCACTGTTGGGGACAGAGTACTGACCGGAAGGGCCACTGATCTGGCCCAGAAATGGAATTTTTTTTGTTTTTGTGTACCAGTCGGCAAAGGGCTTAACAACGCTACAAACAAAATTTAATCAAATCAATCACTGGGATTTATTGAGCATTCACTGTGTGCGGAGCACTGTACTAAGCACTTGGGAAAGTACGATTGGGCAAGTCACAACTTCTCTGTGCCTCAGTTACCTCATCTGTCAAATGGGGATTAAGACTGTGAGCCCCCTGTGGGACAACCTGATCACCTTGTAACCTCCCCACTGCTTAGAACAGTGCTTTGCACATAGTAAGCGCTTAATAAATGCCATTCTTCTCATTATTACTACGATACAATAGCTTGGGTAGGGACTGTCTCTATATGTTGCCGACTTGTACTTCCCAAGCGCTTAGTACAGTGCTCTGCACACAGTAAGCGCTCAATAAATATGATTGATTTGGCAGATATGATCCCTGCCCACAAGTAGCTTACATTCTAAAATGGGAGACAGACATTCATATACATTACAGATAGGGGAAGTTATGGAGTATAAGGGCATGTACATAAGTGCTGCGGGGCGGGTGAGTATCATAGTGTTCAAAGAGTACACGGCTGATTGCACAGTGGGAAGGACAGATGGGGAAATGAGGGGTTAGTCAGGGAAGACAGCTTGGGAGAGGTGTGATTTATAAGAATAATAATAATAATTATGGCATTTATTAAGCGCTTACTATGTGCAAAGCACTGTTCTAAGCGCTGGGGAGGTTACAAGGTGATCAGGTTGTCCCATGGGGGGCTCACAGTCTTAATCCAAACAGTTGGAGAAGCAGCGTGGCTCAGTGGAAAGAGTCCGGGCTTTGGAGTCAGAGGTCAGGGGTTCAAATCCCGGGTCACCAGCTGTCAGCTGTGTGACTTTGGGCAAGGCACTTCACTTCTCTGGGCCTCAGTTCCCTCATCTGGAAAATGGGGATTAAAACTGTGAGCCCCCTGTGGGACAACCTGATCACCTTGTAACCTCCCCAGCGCTTAGAACAGTGCTTTGGAGAAGCAGCGTGGCTCGGTGGGAAGAGCACGGGCTTGGGAGTCAGAGGTCGTGGGTTCGAATCCCGGCTCCACCACTTATCGGCTGTGTGACTTTGGGCAAGTCACTTAACTTCTCTGTGCCTCAGTCACCTCATCTGTAAAATGGGAATTAAGATTGTTAGCCCCCCGTGGGATAACCTGATCACCTTGTATCCCCCCCCCAGCGCTTAGAACAGTGCTTTGCACCTAGTAAGTGCTTAATAAATGCCATTATTATTATTATTGTCCCCATTTTACAGATGAGAGAACTGAGGCCCAGAGAAGTGAAGTGACTTGCCCAAAGTCACACAGCTGACAAGTGGCGGAGCAGGGATTTGAACCCATGACCTCTGACTCCAAAACCCGGGCTCTTCCCGCCGAGCCACGCTGCTTCCCAAGAAGGGATGGAAGGTGGAGAGAGTGGTGGGCTGTCATACGTGGAGGGAGGTTGCGGGCAAGGGCTCAATCAATCAATCAATCAATCGTATTTATTGGGCGCTTACTATGTGCAGAGCACTGTACTAAGCGCTTGGGAAGTACAAATTGGCAACACATAGAGACAGTCCCTACCCAACAGTGGGCTCACAGTCTAAAAGGGGGAGACAGAGAACAGAACCAAACATACCAACAAAATAAAATAAATAGGATAGAAATGTACAAGTAAAATAAATAAATAAATAAATAGAGTAATAAATATGTACAACCATGTATACATATATACAGGTGCTGTGGGGAAGGGAAGGAGGTAAGATGGGGGGATGGAGAGGGGGGCGAGGGGGAGAGGAGGGAAGGGGCTCAGTCTGGGAAGGCCTCCTGGAGGAGGAGGCTCGGCACTGGACTAGACAAGATCAAGGTATAGAGAGAGTGAGTTGGCGTTAGAGGAGTGGAGTGTGCGGATGGGATTATAGTAGGAAATCGCGGATGGGATTATAGTAGGAAATCAACAAGGAATGGTAGTAGGGAGAGGGCTGGTTGAGTGCCTTAAAGCCAATGACAGGGAGGATGGTGGTGCTGTCTACAGTGATAAAAGGATGGGGGCGGACAGAGTTTGGTGGGGAGATGAGGAATTCTGTTTGGCACAGGATCCTGTTTCAAGAGAAGCAGCGTGGCTCAGTGGAAAGAGCCCGGGCTTGGGAGTCAGAGGTCATGGGTTCTAATCCCGGCTCCGCCACTTATCAGCTGTGTGACTTGGGGCAAGCCGCTTCACTTCTCTGGGCCTCAGTTTCCTCGTCTGTAAAATGGGGATTAAGATTGTGAGCCCCTGATCACCGTGTATCCAACTTGCCAACTAATGTTGCCAACTTTACTTCCCAAGCGTTTAGTACAGTGCTGTGCACACAGTAAGCGCTCAATAAAGACGATTGATTGATTATCCTCCCCAGCGCTTAGAACACTGCTTTGTACATAGTAAGTGCTTAACAAATGCCAAAATTTTTAAATTATTATTACTCTTGTGGATAGAGAAACAGCAGCGTGGCTCAGTGGAAAGAGCACGGGCTTTGGAGTCAGAGGTCATGTGTTCAAATCCTGGCTCCACCAACTGTCAGCTGTGTGACTTTGGGCAAGTCACTTCACTTCTCTGGGCCTGTTACCTCGTCTGTAAGAAATGGGGATTAAAACTGAGCCCCACGTGGGACAACCTGATCACCTTATAACCTCCCCAGTGCTTAGAACAGTGCTTTGCACATAGTAAGTGCTTAACAAATGCCATCATTAATCAATCAATCCATCAATCGTATTTATTGAGCACTTACTGTGTGCAGAGCACTGTACTAAGCGCTTGGGAAGTACAAGTTGGCAACATATAGAGACAGTCCCTACCCAACAGTGGGCTCACAGTCTAAAATAATCATTATTATTATTATTGGAAATTTTTGAGGAGTGTGGAAATACGGACCGAAAGGTTTTTAAGAAAAATGATCTGGGCAGCTGAGGGGAGAGAAAAGAAGCAGGGAGATCAGTGAGGAAAGATGCTGATGCAGTAGGTGGGAAATGATAAATGTTGGGCTCAGCATGTAGCAGTTTGGAGAGGAAGGGTGGATTCTAGAAATATTGCGAAGGTAGAACGGGCAGGATTTCATGACAGGCTGAATGGGAGGGTTGAATGGGAGCTGAGTCAAGGATAATGCCATGGTTATGGGCTTGTGAGACAGGGAGGATGAGGGGGCCGTCTACAGTGATAAAAGGATGGGGGAGGACAGAGTTTGGTGGGAAGATGAGGAATTCGGTTTGGGACAGGTTGAGTTGGAGATGTCAGTGGAGCATCCAAGTAGAGACGTCCTGAAGGCAGGAGGAAATCCGAGACTGCAGAGGAGAGAGAGATAAGAACCTGGAGAGGTAGATTGAAGAACCATCTGCATAGAGATAATAGTTGAAGCCATGGGGGTGAATGAGTTCTCCAAGGGAGTGGGGTGGAGATGAAGAATAGAAGGGGACCCAGAACTGAGCCTGGAGGGACTCCCACAGTTAGAGAGTGGAAGGCAGAGAAGGAGCCTGCAGAAGAGAATAAGAAAGAGTGGTCAGTAGACAAAATAATAATAATAATAATGGCATTTGTTAAGCGCTTACTATATGCAAAGCACTGTTCTAAGTGCTGGGCGGATACAAGGTGATCAGGTTGTCCCACGTGGGGCTCACAGTCTTCATCCTCGTTTTACAGATGAGGTAACTGAGGCTCAGAGAAGTTAAGTGCCTTGCCCAAGGTCACACAGCAGACACGTGGCGGATCTGGGATTTGAACCCAGCATCATCATCATCAATCGTATTTATTGAGCGCTTACTGTGTGCAGAGCACTGTACTAAGCGCTTGGGAAGTACAAGTTGGCAACATCTAGAGACAGTCCCTACCCAACTGGCTCACAGTCTAAAAGGGGGAGACAGAGAACAAAACCAAACATACTAACAAAATAAAATAAATAGAATAGATATGTACAAGTAAAATCAATCAATAAATAGAGTAACAAATATGTACAAACACATACATATATACAGGTGCAGTGGGGAAGGGAAGGAGGTAAGATGGGGGGGATGGAGGGGGGACGAGGCGGAGAGGAAGGAAGGGGCTCAGTCTGGGAAGGCCTTCTGGAGGAGGTGAGCTCTCAGTAGGGCCTTGAAGGGAGGAAGAGAGCTAGGAAGAGAGGAAGAGAGAGAGAACCCGTGACCTCTGACTCCAAAGCCCGTGCTCTTTCCATTGAGCCACGCTGCTTCTCTAATTCTTTAAATTAATAATTTGGAGCACTTTGCCTTCCCTCCTCTGCTGCTTATTGCACTGACTTACAACATAGTCAGTAATAATAATAAAAGAAGAAGAAGAAGAATTGTGGTATTTGTTAAGTACTTTTGTGTCTCCGGCACAGTTCTAAGCTCTGGGGTGGATACAAGCAAATTGGGTTGTAATGAGATTGAAGTGTCATAAAGTTATTGTGTTTTTTAATCATTCCATTTGGGTATGTTTCAAATATTGGCACTTAAATTCTTTTGTAGGTCACCTGGAGGTAGACCAGTGACTAATAAGAGAAGAAGGAGCTCCCAGTGGGATCCAGTGTCTCTAATTTCTCAGGCGCTTAAGCAGAAGTTTGCATTTCAAGACGATGATTCCTTTGACAAAGAAAACAGATCCTGGGAATCTTCCCCGTTTTCTAGCCCGGAAACTCCAAAGGTCAGGAAAGCTTACATTCGATAGCCTGTCAGTGATAAGGCATCTTTTTGTGCTGAAGAGTCAAAAAAAAAATGAAATATTTGAGCAGTTTGTGCGCATAATATGGAAAAAGCATCCCATGTTGCCATTCTCTCTGACTTGCTGAGCTCCTTGGGCCGTGGTCCCCACTCTTTTTCTTTGTCCGGTGGGGCGGGGATGGTATTGGCTAAGCGTTTACTATGTGCTAGGCCCAGTATCTGAGTGCTGTTGTAGATATAAAACAAGCAGATTGGACACAGTCCAGGTCAATCAATCAATCAATCGTATTTATTGAGCGCTTACTGTGTGCAGACCACTGTACTAAGCGCTTGGGAAGTACAAGCTGGCAACATATAGAGACAGTCCCTACCCAACAGTGGGCTCACAGTCTAGAAGGGGGAGACAGAGAACAAAACCAAACATACTAACAAAATAAAATAAATAGAATAGATATGTACAAGTAAAATAAATAAAATAGAGTAATAAAAATGTACAAACATATATACATATATACAGGTGCTGTGGGGAAGGGAAGGAGGTAAGGTGGGGGCAGTGGAGAGGGGGGCGAGGGAGAGAGGAAGGAAGGGGCTCAGTCTGGAAAGGCCTCCTGGAGGAGATGAGCTCTCAGTATGAAGCTCAGTCGTAATCCCCAATTTACAGATGAGGTAACTGAGGCCCAAAGAAGTGAAGTGATTTGCCCAAGGACACCCAGCAGACAAGTGGCAGGGTCGGGATTAGAACTCAGGTCCTTCTGATTCCCAGGCCTGTGCCCTTTCCACTAGGCCACACTGCTTCTAATGCTCCATATTGGACTCCCCTTTGCCCTCCACCCCATTACCTCTCCCAGGCTCCTTGTCTCTCGGCTCTGGGAGGGATGAAATCTCATCCCTCCCCCAGCTGGGCATCGTTTCCATCCATCTCCACTTTCCCCGGGCCCACTCTGGGGCTGATTTGGGAAGAAACATAACATCTGGATGAGCAGAAGGAAGAGACGCTTGTGCTAATGAAATTCTGTTATATTGTACTCTCCCCAAGTGTTTAGTTACAGGGCTCCACACACAGTGACCGCTCGGTAACTACCACTGATTAATTGAGAAGCTGGATGAAGGGGAAGGAGGGGGAGAAGATTTGATTAGGCCAAACGTGGTTCCCAACTGCCATTAAGGGAAGCAGCGTGGCCTAACGGACAGAGCCCGGACCTGGGAGTAGGAAGGCCTGGCTGTGTGACCTTGGGCACTTCCCGGGCCTCAGTTACCTCATCTGTAAAATGGGGATTAAGACCGTGAGCCCTATGTGGGACAGGAACTATGTCCAACCTGATTATCTTGTATCTATCCCAGTGCTTGACACATAGTAAGTGCTTTCCAATGGCATCATCATCAAGCAGGAGGCAGAGAGAGAGTGAATGTGGAGGAATTTAATATCTGGTTGTTCAAGCTACCCCCCTCCTCCCCGCCCTGACCAGATAATTCAGCTCTTCCCAGATGTGACACACCCACTACGTCATCATCATCAATCGTATTTATTGAGCGCTTACTGTGTGCAGAGCACTGTACTAAGCGCTTGGGAAGTACAAGTTGGCAACATATAGAGACAGTCCCTACCCAACAGTGGGCTCACAGTCTAAAAGGCTCCTGGTGCTCACCACAGGAGCTGAACTTGTTCCCTGTCCAGCATATAGCCCACCCTGTGGTGTCAGCCATGAGGGTGTCTTAATTCCCGTGGCACGTATGGGAGAATAAATGAGTGGCTTCCCTTCCTGCTCAGCTTGGCTGGCCCACCTTGGTTCAGTCAGTCAATCGTATTTATTGAGCGCTGACTGTGTGCAGAGCGCTGTACCAACTGCTTGGAAAGCACAATTCGGCAACAGATAGAGACAATCCCTACCCAACAACGGGCTCACAGTCTAGAAAAATAATGATGGCATTTGTTAAGCGCTTACTATGTGCCAAGCACTGTTCTAAGCGCTGTGGTAGTTACAAGGTAAACAGGTGGTCCCACGGGGGGCTCACAGTCTTAATCCCCATTTTACAGATGAGGTCACTGAGGCCCAGAGAAGTTCAGTGGCTTGCCCAAAGTCACACAGCAGACAAGTGGTGGAGCCGGGGTTGTCCAGAAACGCTCTGGGCATGTTACTCCCCTCCTCAAAAATCTCCAGTGGCTACCAATCAATCTGCGCATCAGGCAGAAACTCCTCACCCTGGGCTTCAAGGCTGTCCATCCCCTCGCCCCCTCCTACCTCACCTCCCTTCTCTCCTTCTCCAGCCCAGCCCTCACCCTCCGCTCCTCCGCCGCTAATCTCCTCACCGTACCTCGTTCTCGCCTGTCCCGCCGTCGACCCCCGGCCCACGTCATCCCCCGGGCCTGGAATGCCCTCCCTCTGCCCATCCGCCAAGCTCGCTCTCTTCCTCCCTTCAAGGCCCTACTGAGAGCTCACCTCCTCCAGGAGGCCTTCCCAGACTGAGCCCCTTCTTTCCTCTCCCCCTCGTCCCCCTCTCCATCCCTCTGTCTTACCTCCTTCCCTTCCCCACAGCACCTGTATATATGTCTATATGTTTGTACGTATTCATTACTCTATTTATTTTACTTGTACATATCTATTCTATTTATTTTATTTTGTTAATATGTTTGGTTTTGTTTTCTGTCTCCCCCTTCTAGACTGTGAGCCCACTGTTGGGTAGGGACCGTCTCTATATGTTGCCAACTTGTACTTCCCAAGCGCTTAGTACAGTGCTCTGCACACAGTAAGCGCTCAATAAATACGATTGATTGGTTGATTGATTAGAACCCATGTCCTCTGACTCTTAAGCCCGTGCTCTTTCCACTAAACCATGCTGCTTCTCTTGCCATGGCTGCTTTCTGCTGATGGCTGTGGGTGGGCGTCGTGAAAGGAGGGATGGCGGTGGGGGGTGGGAAAGGTCAGCTTCTCACGTCACCCTCCCTACGTGGAGTCCACGGGGAAGCCCCTTCTGCTTTGTGGGTAGGGAATGTGTCCATTTGCTCTCCCACGCATTTAGTACAGTGCTCTGCACACAGTAAGTGCTCAATAATAATAATAATGATAGTATTTGTTAAGCGCTTACTATGTGCAAAGCACTGTTCTAAGCACTGAGGAGGCTACAAGGTGATCCGGTTGTCCGTTGTCCGTATTCATTACTCTGTTTATTTATTTTACTTGTACATTTTTATTCTACATATTTTATTTTCTTAATATGTTTTGTTCTCTGTCTCCCCCTTCTAGACTGTGAGCCCACTGTTGGATAGGGACCGTCCCTATATGTTGCCAACTTGGACTTCCCAAGCGCTTAGTACAGTGCTCTGCACTCAGTAAACGCTCAATAAATATGATTGAATGAATGAATGAATGTCCCACGGGGGGCCTCCCAGTTTTAATCCCCATTTTACAGATGAGGTAACTGAGGCACAGAGAAGTTAAGTGACTTGCCCAAAGTCACACAGCTGACAGTTGGCGGAGCAGAAATTTGAACCCATGACCTCTGACTCCAAAGCCCGTGCTGTTTCCACTGAGCCATGCTGCTTCTCCAATAATGACAGCATTTATTAAGCGCTTACTATGTGCACAGCACTGTTCTAAGCACTGGGGAGGTTACAAGGTGATCAGGTTGTCCCACGGGGGGGGGTCACAGTCTTCATCCCCATTTTACAGATGAGGGAACTGAGGCACAGAGAAGTGAGCCCCCTCCTTCCTCTCCCCCTACTCCCCACCCCGTCTCCCCCGCCTTACCTCCTTCCCCTCCCCACAGCACCTGTATATATGTATATATGTTTGTACATATTTATTACTCTATTTATTTTACTTGTACATATTTATTCTATTTATTTTATTTGGTTTATATGTTTAGTTTTGTTATCTGTCTCCCCCTTCTAGACTGTGAGCCCACTGTTGGGTAGGGACCGCCTCTATATGTTGCCAACTTGGACTTCCCAAGCACTTAGTACGGTGCTCTGCACACGGTAAGCGCTCAATAAATACAATTGAAGTGACTTGCCCAAAGTCACACAGCTGCCAGTTGGCGGAGCTGGGATTAGAACCCATGACCTCTGACTCCCAAGCCCGGGCTCTTTCCACTGAGCCACGCTGCTTCTCAATAAATACGATTGAATGCTCATGAGTCACACCTGGTTCCAAGAGACGCCAGATGTGGCTGACAAACCATAGATTGCCCAAGGGCTTTGAAAAAAAAAGCCGTTAGTATTGTGTATGCACAGGTTTTTTGCTGTGCTGATCTCTTTTCCCAATTTCAGAGAGTTGTAAAGCGAAGAGAACCCACAAGGGTTTAATTAAACAGTCTTTTCCCTGCTTTAATGTTGGGGTGCATCCTAATGCGTTTTCGGTAATGATCGATTTCAGTTCAGATATACCGCCCTGAAGCCAAATGGACATTGTCTCCCAGGAGGATCAGCAGCATAACATTCAGGAATCGGGTGAAAAGCCTGTGAAAATGAAGAGAGCGGCGATGCCATTTCACTGCGTCTGTTGAACTCCGGCTTGCAGGTCCTCTCGTTTCAGAAGCTAAAAGAACTTTATACACTGGGATGGATTGTATTGGTGAAGTACCGTGAAGACTGAAAACTACCTACCTCTCCAGATTCTGATTTCCCAACCGTCGAGCTTTTCGGATGGGTCGTGGGTGTGGGTTTTTTTCTGTAATGTTATTTTTTAATGGATCCTGGTTTTTTTTTCACTGTAGGAAAGCATTCAGAATTAAATTTCATAGTCTCGAAATGGTTGATCTGAAAGCCATCAGTAAAAGCGGAGACTTGCCTATGATATGGAAACAGTTTGAATAAGTAGGAGAATTTAATTTGATTGTAATCGAGTCTATTCCCGTATTCCATTCTGACAATAAGAGGGTAGTGATTTTAGTTTCTTCTACAGAGTATCCTAAAGAAATTGTGATTGCACTCAGGGTGTTTTTTCTTAATTTATTTTGTTTGGTTCAGAAAGGAGACTTTGCACCTGTTATTAGATCGTAGTGATGGTGCTTGGCTTTCATTACGTGCAACTTTGACAGAGTTATAGATCTGAAACGGAGAAATCTCGCAGAGAACCTTCTGATCGCACAAGCAAAATCTACACTTGTTATGTAAATAAGTATATATGTCTGTGCTGTGTTCTTCTGCCTGGCTTTTCCGCTTGTTCTTTTGTTAATAAACATAAATGTGCCTTCCATCACTGGATATGTTTAATGTCAGTTGAAGTACTGCCTATTACGTATACTATATCTATCTATATGAGTATATAGATATATATAGGCAAGAAGCAGCACCTGGAACAGAGCAAGCAGAGAAGCAAGCATTGAAGAAGCACACAGAGAAAAAGCATTTAGGAGAGCAGCACTTGGAAGCAGAAAGAAGAAGCATCGGCAGAACGGGCTCCCATGACCAGCACACTGGTATTGGACCCTTGGTGGAGTGGAGAGAGTGAGTGTGTGTACGTGTCACTCCCTTGCACGTCAGTAAAATAATAATAATGGCATTTATTAAGCGCTTACTATGTGCAAAGCACTGTTCTAAGCGCTGGGGATGTTACAAGGTGATCAGGTTGTCCCACAATTCAGTAAAAAACTTTCCAGTCACCTTGGTCGTCGGTGGTGTGGTTTTACTACTACGTGTCACTGAGGCTCCCCCGGTCCAGGAAAGCCCTGGTTGATATTCATCCATTCATTCATTCATTCAATCGTATTTATTGAGCACTTACTGTGTGCAGAGTACTGTACTAAGCGCTTGGGAAGTACACGTTGGCAACATATAGAGACGGTCCCTACCCAACAACGGGCTCACAGACTAGAAGGGGGAGACAGGCAACAAAACAAAACATATTAACAAAATAAAATAAATAGAATAGTAAATATGTACAAGTAAAATAAATAGAGTAATAGATCTGTACAAACATATATACAGGTGCGGTGGGAAGGGGAAGGAGGTAGGGCGGGGGAGATGGGGAAGGGGAGAGGAAGGAGGGGGCTCATCTGGGAAGGCCTGGAGGAGGTGAGCTCTCAGTAGGTATGAGCCAGGGGCTCATGACACACAAATATATATATATATTTCCTTCACTGTTTTGGAATGGCTGAATGTTTTTTGGAGTAGGATATGTATTGTGATTGTGTTATTGGGTTTTTTTTCTCAATTTTTTTCTCCCAAGAAGTGTATCTGATAATAATAATAATGATATATATAATGATATAATATATATAATGTTATATATATATAATATATATAATATATATATTATATATATATAAAAAACATATATATGTTATATATATGTCCTGTCCCGCCATCGAGCCCCGGCCCACGTCATCCCCCGGGCCTGGAATGCCCTCCCTCTGCCCATCCGCCAAGCTAGCTCTCTTCTTCCCTTCAAGGCCCTGCTGAGAGCTCACCTCCTCCAGGAGGCCTTCCCAGACTGAGCCCCTTCCTTCCTCTCCCCCTCGTCCCCCTCTCCATCCCCCCATCCTACCTCCTTCCCTTCCCCACAGCACCTGTATATATGTATATATGTTTGTACATATTTTTTTACTCTATTTATTTATTTATTTTATTTGTACATATCTATTCTATTTGTTTTATTTTGTTAGTATGTTTGGTTTTGTTCTCTGTCTCCCCCTTTTAGACTGTGAGCCCACTGTTGGGTAGGGACTGTCTCTATATGTTGCCAATTTGTACTTCCCAAGCGCTTAGTACAGTGCTCTGCGCATAGTAAGCGCTCAATAAATACGATTGATGATGATGATATATATATATATTCAGCCTTTCCAAAACAGTGAAGGAAATATATATATTATATATATATATATATAATATAATATATATATATAATGAGATATATATATATATATAGATATAGATATATATATTTCCTTCACTGTTTTGGAAAGGCTGAATGTTTTTTGGAGTAGGATATGTATTGTGATTGTGTTATTGGGTTTTTTTTCTCAATTTTTTTCTCCCAAGAAGTGTATCTGATAATAATAATAATGATGATGTTGGCATTTGTTAAGTGCTTACTATGTGCAAAGCACTGTTCTAAGCGCTGGAGAGGTTACAAGGTGATCAGGTTGTCCCACAGGGGGCTCACAGTCTTAATCCCCATTTTACAGATGAGGTAACTGAGGCCCAGAGAAGTGACTTGCCCAAAGTCACACAGCTGACAATTGGTGGAGCCGGGATTTGAGCCCATGACCTCTGACGCCGAAGCCCGGGCTCTTTCGACTGAGCCACGCTGCTGCTCCAGCTGCAAGAAGAGAAGAAAGAAAGCATGTAAGTCTGGGATAGGCATTTTTGCCACTTCTGAGGAATTTGCATATTAGTAAGTTAGCCCAGTACATAGCTGAAAATTTGTTTCGAGGGTTGAGACCAATGGAATTCATGACTTTTTTGTTTTGAGCAGAGCCAGGTTTTGTGGCTTTAGCTGTATGTATGCCCGACAGGGAAATGATATGTGTCTACCACAAGAGAGCAGCATGATACCATGGATTTTAATATTCTGTAGTGCTTTGGGAGAATGCCTTCCCACATTCATTCAATCAATCAACCAATCGATCAAATTTATTGAGCGCTTACTGTGTGCAGAGCTAAGCGCTTGGGAAGTACAAGTTGGCAACATATAGAGACAGTCCCTACCCAACAGTGGGCTCACAGTCTAGAAGGGGGAGACAGAGAACAAAACCAAACATATTAACAAAATAGAATAGGTATGTACAAGTAAAATAAATAGAGTAATAAATATGTACAAACATATATACAGGTGCTGTGGGGAAGGGAAGGAGGTAAGATGGGGGGCATGGAGAGGGGGACGAGGGGGAGAGGAAGGAAGGGGCTCAGTCTGGGAAAGCCTCCTGGAGGAGGTGAGCTCTCAGTAGGGCCTTGAAGGGAGGAAGAGAGCTAGCTTGGCGGATGGGCAGAGGGATTGGGGGCATTCCAGGCCCGGGGGAGGACGTGGGCCAGGGGTCGACGGCGGGACAGGCGAGAACGAGGCCTAACGGTGAGGAGATTAGCGGCAGAGGAGCGGAGGGTGCGCACTGGGCTGGAGAAGGAGAGAAGGGAGGTGAGGTAGGAGGGGGCGAGGTGATGGACAGCCTTGAAGCCCAGAGTGGCTCCAAGAAATCACAGAACCATGCTAAAACTGACTCATCATTCATTCATTCATTCAATCATGTTTATTGAGCGCTTACTGTGTGCAGAGCACTGTACTAAGCGCTTGTACATTGAGCCCCCTCCTTCCTCTCCCCCTCCTCATCCCACCCTACCTCCTTCCCCTCCCCACAGCACCTGTATATATGTTCGTACAGATTCATTGCACTATTTTACTCATACATGTTTACTATTCTATTTATTTTGTTAATGAGGTGCATCTAGCTTTACTTCTATTTATTCTGACGACCTGACACCTGTCCACATGTTTCGTTTGGTTGTCTGTCTCCCCCTTCTACACTGTGAGCCCGTGGTTGGGTGGGGGCCGTCTCTATATGTTGCCAAATTGTACTTCCCAAGCGCTTAGTACAGTGCTCTGCGCACAGTAAGCGCTCAATAAACACGATTGAATGAATGAATGAATGATGAGTCTTAGTTTTAGCATGGTTCTGTGATCATTTCTTTTTATGCCATCTGTTAAGTGCTTACTATGTTCCAGTCACTGCGTGTCACTAAGTGCCGGGTTCGATACAGGCTAATGAGGTTGGACACAGTCCATGTCCCACATGGGGCTCACAGTCTTAATCCCCATTTTAGAGATGAGGTCACTGAGGCACAGAGAAGTGGCAGATCTGGGATTAGAACCCAGGGCCTTGGACTCCCGGGCCCATTTGTCTTTCCATTTGACCAGGTTTTTTCCTCTTCTGTTGATGAGTTCCTGCTGCTTCTGCAGGAGGACCTTGTTAATAGATAAGAGTATTTTGTAGATCAGCGAATCCCCAAGTAGTTGAGTGAAGAGAATTAAATCCAACGGTGTTTACCTGATTAAACTGGTCAGGTGGATATATGATTCCATATATGTCTATTTCATATGCAACATACACTTTCCAAAGACTACTAGCGTAAAGAAGCAGCGTGGCTTTATGGAAAGAGCCCGTCTTGGGAGTCAGAGGACATGGGTTCTAATCCCGGCTCTGCCACTTGTCTGCTGTTTGACCTTGGGTAAGTCACCTAACTTCTCTGTGCCTCAGTTGCCTCATCTGTAAAATGGGGATTAAGATTGTGAGCCCTACATGGGACAACCTGATTACCTGGTATCGACCCCAGCGTTTAGAACAGTGCTTAGCACATAGTAAGCGCTTAACAAGTACCATTATTATTATTATAAATCACTGCCGTGGGGTTTGTAAATGGTGTAGGTTCTCTATTTTATCAACTAGTCTACTTCAATCTGCGGGCACACTGAGGGAAGCAACATGGCTTAGTGAAAAGAACATAGGATTGGAAGTTGGAGGATCTGGAGTCTAATCTCGGCCACTTGCCTGCTGCGTGACCCTGGGTAAGTCACTTCACTTCTTTATGCCTCAGTTTCCTCAATTGCCAAACGGGGATTCAATGCCTGCTATCCCTCCTACTTAAACCGTGAGCCTGATTGGAGAAGAGCCCTGGGTCCAACTTGATTCTTCCATAAGCGCTTAGTACAGTGCTGTGCACATAGTAAGCGCTCAATAAATACGATTGATGATCTACCCCGGCGCTTACTACGGTGCTTGTCTCAAAGTATGCGCTTAATAAATATCGCCATTATTATTTATTATTATCACACATTGAATAAGAGAGGCTGACATATTTTCTGGTTGTGCCTTCTCATCTAAAAGATTTAAAGATTGCAGTAGGGTACATATCACTGGGAACATTTTTGAGTACAGACAGCACATAGACATTTTTGAGTATAGGTTTGTTTAAATAAAAGCGGTTGATCTCACCTAGCAATTCTAGCTTAGTACAGTGCTCTGCACACAGTAAGCGCTCAATAAATACGATTGATTGATTGATCTAGCCCTGTCAGAGAAAAGTACTGACATGTAACCAATCTGGTTGGAATGTCAGGCCTTGAATTTAGGCAGGGATGACAATGTCATGATCTGAAAGAGTTGGCTTGTGTTGTAGGTAAAAAAAGTCCCTGAATATTTGCTTTTAAAGCAAAGAAACGAGCGTTGTAAAAGTGATTTTTTGAGAAAAGTTTCTGAAGGGTGACATTGCCAATACATTACTTGTTCTTAAAATGTGCATGAGAGTTTTTCCAGATATCTGCTGGTTTCTATTCCAACTAAATTTTATGACAAAATTAACTTCTAGCCTGAAGAAAGTTCCCAGTATTGCATAAACATGTCACTCCTTATTTTGATAATAAATGCATGCCATCATTACTTTTGAAATTGTACAGTGGACTTTTATCCGACATTTGCTTTCTTCCTTAACCTAGTCATTGGGATATGCCAAAATTCACAGAGAGTGGAAACACTACTCTGGCAAGACCTGCAACTAGTCATTGATTTTGGGGGGCAATAAGCTACTCTGTGTAAACTTTAGTTCACCTCCTTAGTCTGTTGTTTATTAGGGCAGGGACAGTGTAAATATGGGCACTGTGAAGATCTGTTATTATCAATAATTGTAAAAATCTCAGTTTTCTGAAAATATGATTTTTAAAAGAGGAAGGTCTTTAAAGAGTACTCTGATCCCTCAAGTCCATTTTTCCTTTCCAGAAAATATCTTTACTTTCATTTCTTTAATATGTTATTTATTGAGTACTTACTATTTGCCAGGCACCGTTCTAAGTGCTGGGGTAGATACGAGTTAAGGAGGTTGGACACAGCCCCTGTCCTACCTGGGGCTCGCGGTCTTAATCCCCATTTTACAGATGAGGTGACTGAGGCCCAGAGAAGTGAAGTGACTTGCCCAAGGTCACACAACAGGCAGAGCCAGAATTAGAACCCAGGTCTTTCCGATTCCCATGCCCGTGCTCTATCTACTAGGCCATACTGCTTCTCACTCGGCCAGGCAGATGCATGGATGACAAAGTTGAGGAACTTGTACTTCAACTGGTTATTTTAGATTTGTATGGCCAAAAAAGTGGAAAAGTTTCCCAAAATGTCCTTTTATCCTTCTCCACAATATTGTCGGATTTGAAGCCTCGAATGATTTCCCCACACGGTTCATTTGAATAATGCAACAGAGCCCTCAAGGCTGCCAGCCAATCTAAGAAAAATCTTTATGTAATATTTTGGTTTCTGCAGTAGTACTTGTTTACACGGGTTTAGTTTTGGAGATTGGAAGCAAAACAAAACAGAAGTTTGAATCTGCATTCTGGCCGGCTTTAGTTATCGCTATCTTTCCATTTTATTATTATTATTGTGTTAGAGAAGCAGCGTGGCTCAGTGGAAAAGAGCACGGGCTTTGGAGTCAGAGGTCATGGGTTCAAATCCCGGCTCTGCCAATTGTCAGCTGTGTGACTTTGGGCAAGTCACTTAACTTCTCTGTGCCTCAGTTCCCTCATCTGGAAAATGGGGGATTAAGACTGTGAGCCCCCAGTGGGACAATGTGATCACCTTGTAACCTCCTCAGCGCTTAGAACAGTGCTTTGCACATAGTAAGCGCTTAATAAATGCCATCATTGTTATTATTTAGATGCTTACTATGTGCCAAACACCGTTCCAAGCACTGAGGTAGATGCAAAGTAATCAGGTTGGACACAGTCCCTGTCCCATGTGGGGCTCACAGTCATTTACCAAGGGATACATCCTTTGTCATCTTCCCAAGTTTCCAAAGAGCTCCCGGTCTAGAGGCTTGAGAAGCAGCGTGGCTCAGTGGAAAGCGCCCGGGTTTGGGAATCAGAGGTCATGGGTTCTAATCTCGACTCCACCACTCGTCAGCTGTGTGGCTTTGGGCAAATCACTTAACTTCTCTGTGCCTCATCTGTAAAATGGGGATTAAGACTGTGAGCGCCACGTGGGACAACCCGATCACCTCGTATCCCCCCCAGCTCTTAGAACACTGCTTCACACATAGTAAGCACGTAACAAATACCATTATTATTATTATGATGATGATTATTGAGAAGGCCCAAGGAAGGTGTAGAACAGCCGCTGACCTTTGGCCTTCACCATGTTAGAGTCTAGGCGAATCCACAGAAAAAAAATTCCACCTAATGGGTTTTGTAAGTTGAATAGCTTAAAACAATGAGAAAATGGGAAAGAATCAACATCACTCAGTGTGAAAGCAGCATGGCCTAGGGGAAAGAGCATGGGCCTAAGAGTCAGAAATCCTGTCTCTGCCACTGGTCTGCTATGTGACCTTGGGCAATTTGCTCAACCTTTCTGTGCCTCAGTTAACCTCACCTGTAAAAATGGGGATTAAGAGTGTGAGACCCATGTGGACTATGACCAAGCTGATTATCTTGTATCTACCCAGTGCTTAGTACAGTACTGGCACATAGTAAGCACTTAACAGAGAAGCAGCATGGTCTAGTGGATGGAGCATGGGGCTGGGAGTCGGAAGGACCTGGGTTCTAATCCCGGCTCTGCTACTTGCCGGCTGTCTGACCTTCGGCAAGTCGCTTAACTTCTCTGTTACCTCATCTGTAAAGTGGGGATTAAGACAGTGAGCCCTTTGTGGGATAGGGACTTTGTCCAGACAGATTTACTTGTATCCACCCCAGCACTTAGTACAGTGCCTGGAACATAGTAAGCACTTAACAAATACCATCATTATTATTATTATTATTATTACATGGACTATGTCCAACCTGATTACTTTGTAACTTGTGAGCCCCCCATGGGACAACCTGATTTCCTTGTAACCTCCCCAGCGCTTAGAACAGTGATTGCATATAGTAAGCACTCATTATTATTATTATTATTATTACCCCTATGCTTAGTACATTGCCTGGCACATAGTATGCACCTTACAAATACCTTGAAAAAAAATACCATCTAAAACAAATCTGGAATAAGAAATCAGTCAATGGAATTTATTGAAACTTTCTATCTGAAGAGTATAAGCACTTGGGACCCTACAGTACAATCAGAAAGTGGTATTTGAGTGCTTAGTGTGTGCGGATAACTGTACTAAACACTTGGGAGATTAGGATACCGCAGAAGCTAGTTGGTAGACATGATCCCTGCCCCCAAGGAGTTTATAATCTAGTGGAGGAGTTTACAGTCTAGTGGGTTTACAATCTAGTGGAGTTTACAGTTTTATGGATTGCAACGATAACAAATGCTTAATGAAACAGACCAGTGCTTTAGGGCCGCTTGAAGATAAGCTACAGTACAGTCAATCAGTGGTATTTGAGTGCTTACTGTGTAGTAAGCACTTGGGAGAGTGAGCCCACTGTTGGGTAGGGACTGTCTCTATATGTTGCCAATTTTTACTTCCCAAGCGCTTAGTACAGTGCTCTGCACATAGTAAGCGCTCAATAAATATGATTGATGATGAGAGTACAGTACAACAGAACCGTTGGACCTGCCCTCAAGGAACTTACAGTCTAGTGGGTTTACAATCTAGCTGAGTTTACCGTCTATTGGACTGAAATAAATAGAAACAAATGCAATAAACAGACCCGTGCTGTTTGAAGCTGTGCCTTCTGATGGTTTAAAAATTTTCTTCAGATTCTAACCAGAGGCCTCCTTGTAGATTCGGGCTCATTTGCCTTTTCATTCATTCAACCGTATTTATTGAGCGCTTACTGTGTGCAGAGCACTGTATTAAGCGCTTGGAAGTACAAGTTGGCAATATAGAGAGACGGTCGCTACCTAACAGCGGGCTCACAGTCTAGAAGACTATTTGCCTTCCAGGAGAAGGTTTGAACAATCAGGCCTCCCTGCAGTTAGGTCCTAATAATAATAATAATGATGATGGCATTTATTAAGTGCTTACTATGTGCAAAGCACTGCTCTAAGCGCTGGGGAGGTTACAAGGTGATCAGGTTGTCCCACGGGGGGCTCACAGTCTTAATCCCCATTTTACAGATGAGGCAACTGCGGCACAGAGAAGTTAAGTGACTTGTCCAAAGTCACACAGCTGACAATTGGGGGAGTCAGGATTTGAACCCATGACTTCTGACTCCAAAGCCCGTGCTCTTTCCACTGAGCTACGCTGCTTCTCATAAGGGTCCTGGAGGGAATGTCATCTAGAGGACCTTGTGGCCTCGTACAAATCACACAGATTTTCTAGGCTTCACCTTCCTCATCTATAAAATGAAAAAAAAAATAATGCAAGGCTCTCCCTACCACACAAGGATGCTGTAAGGGTAAAAATCAGGCATGCGTTGTCAAAGTTCTCTGGAAAATGAAAGTACTGTTGACAACACCAGATATTGGCTTCTGCCATGTGAAAAGCCATATTAGAGTGAGATGTCACTGGTGAGCTTAGTTTTGGTCATCAAATTGTGAGGAAAATGACATTTACTCTTACATAAGACTTTTTGAGGCTGCTTTGCCTCTCGGAGCATACTTATCTGTTCCCCTGGATTGTCCCAGTCCTGGCTCCGAGTTAGTGGATGTGAGTGCGGAAAAGGTGACCATGGGAGAGGTACTTAAGATTTAAAAGTTATAATCTTGCTGGGACCCAATAAATATTTGATGATAGTAAAATTGGGTGATGGCGGGGGAGGGGGGAAGAAATCTACGTCTTGTAGCTATTAATATTGACATAGCTCTTATCATTGTGGCCTATTAGTGACTAGGTTTTTGGTGGGCTAAAAGTCACTACTTAAGGAGTTATTATCTTTTTTATTGCAAAGCAAATCAAATAAACCTAAATATTGTAGAATCTTAGGGCTTTGCGTAAACATTTAAAAAATAATAATTCCTTGGTCCAGAAAGTCCTGGAGAGTGGGGGAAAGGGAAGCACTAATGCCCCAGACCAGAGGGAGCAATGAGAAGGATGTTTGTAAGAGTTAATGCTTGGTAGTGGGTAATGGGTAGCGGTAGAAAGTGCCAATGGCAGAGACTGAGTGTCTGAAGAGGTAGGGATGAGGGGCAAAGACTCTACCCTGGCATAGGGCAATAGGATATATTTTCCTCCCTTGTTTCTCTTGGCTACAAGGATTAAAACTTTGCACTTGGAATATGTATCTTGCTAACACTTTTTTTCTGGTCCTACCTGATGGAAACATCACTCAGAGTTTAAAACTTTGCACTTGGAATATGTATCTTGCTAACACTTTTTTTCTGGTCCTACCTGATGGAAACATCACTCAGAGTTACTAAAAAGTTTTCGTTGCCTAGACAAGGTACAAACCACTTTTTTTTAATGGTATTTGTTAAGCACATAGATTCAAGCTAATGATGTTGGACTCCATCCATGTCCCATGTGGGGCTTACAGTCTTAATCCCCATTTTACAGCTGCGGTAACTGAAGCCCAGAGTGAAGTGGCTTGCCTGAGGTCACACAGCAGACAAGTGGCGGAGCCAAGATTAGAACCCAGATCTTTCTGATTCCCAGGCCCGTGCTCTATCCACTCTGCCACACTGTTGCTCACTATGTGCCAAGCTCTGTACTAAGTTCTGGGGGAAATAAAAGATCATCAGGTCCCACATGGGGCTCACAGTCTAAGAGGGAGGGAGAACAGGTTTTGCATCTCCATTCTGGCGGTGAGGGAACTGAGACACAGAGAAGTTAAGTGATTTACCCAAGGTCACACAGTAGATAAGCAGTGGAGCTGGGATTAGAGCCCAGGTCCTCCGACTCCTGGGTCTGTGTTCTTTCCAATCAATCAATCAATCGTATTTATTGTGCGCTTACTGTGTGCAGAGCACTGTACTAAGCGCTTGGCAAGTACAAGTTGGCAACATATAAAGACAGTCAACTTGTACTTTTCCACTAGGCCCTGCTCAACTGTTAGAGAAAAGTTGGTTGCAGGAGAGGATTTAGGAAGGAAAATAAGTTCAGTTTTTGATTCATTAAGCTTGAGATTCCTGCAGGACATCCATATCGAGATGTTTTACAGGCCAGAGCAAACGTGGGATTGGAGAGAAGGAGAGAGGTTGGGCTAGCAAGATAAATTTAGGAGCCAACCGCACAGAGGTAGTAATTAAAGCTATGGAAGTTAACTATGATGTAGGAAGAAGGGGACTTAGAGAACAGAGCCTTGAGAGACACCCATGATTATTGTGTGAGGCGGAAGGGGATTCAGTTAAAGAGACTGAGAGAGGGTAATAATAATAATAATAATAATAATAATAATGGCATTTTATTAAGCGCTTACTATGTGCAAAGCACTGTTCTAAGCGCTGGGGGGATACAAGGTCATGAGGTTGTCCCACGTGGGGCACACAGTCTTCATCCCTATTTTACAGATGAGGGAACTGAGGTACAGAGAAGTTAAGTGACTTGCCCAAAGTCACACAGCTGACAAGTGGTGGAGCCAGGATTTGAACCCATGACCTCTGACTCCAAAGCCTGTGCTCTTTTCCACTGAGCCACGCTGCTTCCCGAAACAGAGGAGGAGAGAACCGAGTCATTGAACCCAAGATTAGAGAGCGTAACCACGAGGAGCCAATCGTCTGGTGTTCTGTACTTAGATACTTTGAAAAGTGATTTCAGAAAAATTACATTACCAGGCCTCTCCAGTTTTAGCCTAGTTTTATTAAGGCGATTCTAAGTGTGGAGTTAGTCTTTTCTTCTCTTATCTACATGCTAAATTTCAATTGTTGCTATAATTGCACACTGAAACAGAGAAGCACGCAGAGAAGCAGCACGGCTCAGTGGAGAGAGCACGGGCTTGGGAGTCAGAGGTCACGGGTTCAAATCCTGGCTCCACCGCTTGTCAGCTGTGTGACTTTGGGCAAGTCACTTAACTGCTCTGGGCCTCAGTTACCTCATCTGGAAAATGGGGATTAAGACTGTGAGCCCCAAGTGGGACAACCTGATCACCTTGTATCCTCCCCAGCGCTTAGAACAGTGCTTTGCACATAGTAAGTGCTTAACAAATGCCATCATTATTGGAAAAAGAGCCACACTGAAATTCTTTGAAAATTTGACCTCCAGCTCCTTTGGTTTATAAGTCTAGCAGAAATTTTTCCAACTGCCGACGCTCAAAACCCTTGTGAGATCACAAAACCAAGTTGTTATTTCTACTCTCCACGTCGCTACTGGAATTTTTCCTGGGTGAACGACAATAACCTGAGCTATTTCAACTTCAGATATGATGGGAGGAACAGATAAGTGTTTCGGGTTGCAACTTTATGGTTCAATGTTTCCATATTATGGAGACCTGTTTTATGGGTCAAGGCATGAGGAAGCCACAGAGCTAAACAAAGATATTGTAAACAGAGGGTTCTGTTTCTAGGTTCTTTGGTTCTGTGTCTCTCTTTCACCGCCCAATAGCTCCCTTCCCTCCTTAAATCAGCGTGGCCTAGTGGAAAGCTCCCGGGTCTGAGAGCCAGAGGACTTGGGTTCTAATCCCGGCTCTGCCACTTGCCTGCCGTGTGATCTTGGGCAACTCCCTTAACTTTTCTGTGCCTCAGTTTCCTCAATACCTGGTCTTCCCACTTGACTGCGAGGCCCAGGTGGGACAGGGATTGGATCTGGCCTGATTAACTTGTGTCTACCCCAGCGCTTAAGCGCAGTGAGTGCTTAACATATACCATTAAAAACAAAAACAAAACAAAACTGAGTTTTAATCTCCGTGATCTCATTTGGGAGCATATCTCCCTGGTGCTGTGAAGGTCTGGGATAGGTTCAGGATCTTTGAAAATGTCAACGGCCGGACATCATAGAGCGTAACGAGACACTAATGCCAGGAGGGATGGAAAACACTGTGTGGCAATAGTGAAAAAATAGCACATCATAGAAAACTAACTCTATTTTTGGTGTCTAGTTGATGGTGTTTTGCAGTTTGAAACCCTATGATTGGTGAGCTTTTCAGCGTGTACGCATCCTTCTCATCCATGCAGAATCAGTGCAAGCGTTGGTCAAGTCCGACTTTTTCTGAATAGGGCACGAAACCGTGTGGAAACAAGATGAAAGGGATACAAACAATTGAAATCCTTAGATCATTCTAATCTCACTCCAGCCAAACATTTCACCCAAAACTACAAATAGCTAGCGTTCCACCCAGCCTAGTAGTGGTATAGGATATCCAGACATTGTGCTGGTTGCTCTCCTGGACATCCATTTTCCTGGTTAGCTGTATATCACCCACAATACCTACATTTTCCTCTAGTAAGCCACAATGAAACACTTATCCAATAATTATCCCCCTTGAGCTTTGTTTTCCTGCCCAATCTTAACCGGGGGGCTAGGGATGGGGGTCCTGGGTGGCAGAGAAGTGAACTAAAAACACAGAAGAGAAAGAGAGAGATTAAGAAAATTAAAAAAAAAATTGAATAATAATAATAATGGCATTTATTAAGCGCTTACTATGTGCAAAGCACTGTTCTAAGTGCTGAATGGTGCTGTTGGGACCGAATCAATCAATCATATTTATTGAATGCTTACTATGTGCAGAGCCCTGTACTAAGTGCTTGGGAAAATACAGTATAACAGAGTTAATAGACACGTTCCCTGCCCACAACATTATTAAGTGCCTACAGGATGCAGAGCACAGTATTAAGGGCTTGGGAAAATACAGTATAAAAGAGTTGGTAGGCACATCCCCTAGGCTTACAGTCTAGAGGGGGAGATGATCATTAATATATCATTAATGTCTATATGGGTATATTTGTACATATTTACTATATTTATTTTATTAATGATGTGTATATATAATTCTATTTATTTTGATGGTATTGACACCTGTCTACTTGTTTTGTTTTGTTTTTTGTCTGTCTCCCTCCTTCTGGACTGTGAGCCCGTTGTTGGGTAGGGATTGTCTCTATCTGTTGCCGAATTGTACTTTCCAAGTGCTTAGTACAGTGCTCTCTTCCTCCCTTCAACGCCCTACTGAGAGCTCACCTCCTCCAGGAGGCCTTCCCAGACTGAGCCCCCTCCTTCCTCTCCCCCTCGCCCCCCTCTCCATCTCCCCCATCTTACCTCCTTCCCTTCCCGACAGCACCTGTATATATGTATATATGTTTGTACATATTTATTACTCTATTTATTTTACTTGTACATATCTACTCTATTTTATTTTGTTAATATGTTTGGTTTTGTTCTCTGTCTCCCCCTTCTAGACTGTGAGCCCACTGTTGGGTAGGGACTGTCTCTATATGTTGCCAACTTGTACTTCCCAAGCACTTAGTACAGTGCTCTGCACACAGTAAGCGCTCAATAAATACGATTGATTGATTGCTCTGCACACAGTATGCACTCAATAAATACAATTGAATGAATGAATGTTAACATAAGTGCCGTGGGGCTGAGGGAGGGGTGAATAAAGGGGACAAATCAGAGTGCGAGGGCAATGCAGGAGGGAGAAGAAGTAAGGGGATTGAGGGCTTAGTTGGGGAAGGCATCTTGGAGGAGATATGATTTTTAATAAGGCTTTGAAGGTGGGAAAGAATGGTGGTCTGTCGAATATGAAGGAGGAAGGAATTCCAGGCCAAAAGCAGGGCGTGGGCGAGAGGTTGGCAGCAAGATAGATGAGATCTAGATACAGTGAGTAGGTTGGTGTTTGAGGAGCAGAGTGAGTGCTGGCTACTGAAGTAGTTGTGAATTAGGGATTTTGTTGAAAACCTGATGCTCTTTTTCTCTTAATGTTATTCATCAGACCCTTCCCAGCAGTAGGGTGGGTCCTCTCACTGGCCAAATCGGTCAGATCCATCTTTCTCAGAGAATTGGAGAGGATGTAGAACTTTATTCAGTGGCCTGGGCCCAAATTTACCCCATGTTAAAAGGTTTCTGCAATTGTGGGGGAGGTCTGCAAGTGTTAAAGATGCAGTCAGTGTTCTCACACTCCAGTGACGCCAAGCTGTTTGCCAGAAGTTTCTGGAAATTGTCAAGGCTGCATTGTTAAGGATGACAAAGAAAATGCAATTTTTATAGCTAAATTTTTTAGTTCTATTGCAATTTGCCAAGGTATTCTTACTGCATAATTACACAGATTTTATATTCACCGTGATGTACATTTGATCATATACCCACCTTAACCATCTCTAGCTCTTCAAATTCGTCATTCTGTCAGTATTCTGTTACCAAAAGTGACACTAAGGGAGGTAAGGAGAAACAAGGCAATGGTTGCTATCCTTATCATCCAACCCCGTGGCTAGGAAATGATTCAGTATCAGTATCTGTAAATTATTCACTGAGATTATCGTCTGTCTCCCCTTCTAGACCATAAGCTCAATGCAGGCAGGGAACGCGCCTACCAACTCTATTATATCGTGCTCTCCCAAACCCTTAATACGGTCCTCTGTGCATAGGAAGTGCTCAATGAACATGATTGATGGATTCAAGTTATTTTGGCCTTGTAAGTAGTTTCTAAGGCTATAAGCAACTTTTTTAATGATTAGAGCAATAGTCTGGTCCGTCCGGCCCAATATCCCGTGTCTGATAGTGGCGGCAGTGTTCTCAGAGGGACTGTGTGATGGTTGTCTTTGTGGACGTTCAAAAAGTGACTGACTCCCCCTTTTAGACTGTGAGCCCACTGTTGGGTAGGGACTGTCTCTATATGTTGCCAACTTGTACTTCCCAAGCGCTTAGTACAGTGCTCTGCACACAGTGAGCACTCAATAAATACTATTGATTGATTGATTGACTTTTTATATGTCAGTTTATATGAATTGCATTAAGTGCCTCCCGTGTTCAAAGCACTGTACTAAATGGTAGGAAGAGATATGTGAATGAGACTTAGACCCAGTCCCAGGTACCCTCCGCCACTCGTCTGCTGCGTTTCCTTGGGCAAGCCTCTTAATTTCTCTGTGCCTCAGTTACCTCATCTGTAAAATGGGGATTAAGACTGTGAGCCCCACGTGGGACAACCTGATTACCTTGTATCCGCCGCATCGCTTAGAACAGTTCTTGGCACATAGTAAGCGCTTAAAAAATACCATCATTATTATTATTACTAGGCACTGAACTAAACACTAAGAATCCAATAAAATGAGTACATATTTGATCCCTGCCCTTAAGGAGGTTACAGTCTAGTGGGGCAGATTCGGTCGGAGAAGCAGCGTGGCTTAGTGGGAAGAGCCCGGGCTTGGGAGTCAGAGATCGTGGGTTCTTATCCCGGCTCCGCCACTTGTCAGCTGTGTGACTTTGGGCAAGTCACTTCACTTCTCTGTGCCTCAGTCAGCTCATCTGTAAAATGGAGATGAAGACTGTAAGCCCCACGTGAGACAACCTGATGGCCTTGTATCTACCCCAGCGCTTAGAACAGTGGTTGGCACATTGTAAGCACTTAACAAATACCATTATTATTATGATTGTTCTTATTGTCATTATTAATAAACAAGTGCAAGTAGAGAGAAGCAACAGGTTTTCAAGATCTGTACGTACGTGCTCCTGGGTATTGGCAGGGAAAGACGGAGTGACTATCCAAGTGCTTTGGAGGCTCTGAAATGCTGAACTAGGTAGGGTAGGAGATGAGAAATTCACCTGAAACAGCCTTCTGGAGGAGATGTGTTTTAAGAAGAAAATAAATTTGGGAGGGAGGATTGGTGACAAACGTATAAGGGAAGAAGAAACAATACACAAACAAAACCAAAATATGAGTCAGGAAGACGATAGAGACAAAGACAGTGGTTCGCTGTGATAGAGTTTCAGGCTCCTCATAGCTCAGTCTAACCACACCACACAGGTTTTAAAAGCTGAGGCGTCTTCTTAATCATCATCATCATCAATCGTATTTATTGAGTGCTTACTATGTGCAGAGCACTGTACTAAGCACTTGGGAAGTACAAGTTGGCAACATATAGAGACAGTCCCTACCCAACAGTGGGCTCACAGTCTAGAAGACTGCAAGAGTGTCTTCTTCTTTCCTAGGCTGGAGCAGAAACATCTAGGCTGTAAGCTCGCTGTGGTCAGGGAATGTGTTTTCCAACTCTGTTATACTGTACTCTCCTAAGCACTTAATACAGTGCTCTGCCCACAGTAAGCACTCAATAAATATGATTGAGCCAATGGGTTTCCCAGTGACATGGGGCTGGGCAGTCTCCCACTCACCCAGTCCAAAGCTGGGGACTGCTATCAATTAATTGTATTTATTGAGCATTTACTGTGTGCAGAGCACTGTACTAAGCTCTTGGGAGAGTATAATTATTATAATTATTATATTATAATTAATATATAATATATATAAATGATTTTATAATTATTAGTACAGTGCTCTGCACACAGTAAGCGCTCAATAAATACGATTGATATAATACAAGAGAGTTGGTAGGTACATTCCTTTCCCACAAGGAACTTACAGTCTAGATGGGGAGGCAGACATTAAAATAGATCATGGATATGTATGTAAGTGCTGTGGGGCTGAGGGTGGCCTGCATAGTAAGTGCTTAAAGGGCAAAGATCCAAGTGAAAGGGTAATGTAGAAGGGAGGGGGAGTAGGGGAAATGGGGGCTTAGTTGGCAAAGGCCTCTTGGAGGAGGTGTGATTTTCATAATCAATCAATTATATTTATTGAGCGCTTACTGTGTGCAGAGCACTGTACTAAGCGCTTGGGAAGTACAAGTTGGCAACATATAGAGACAGTCCCTACCCAACAGTGGGCTCACAGTCTAGAAGACAGTGGGCTCACAGTCTATTAGAAGGCTTTCTAATAAGCCTTGAAACTTGGGGAGTGTGGTGGTCTGTCACATATGAAGAGAAGCAGCATGGCTTAATGGAAATCAATCAATCAATCAATCGTATTTATTGAGCGCTTACTGTGTGCAGAGCACTGTACTAAGCGCTTGGGAAGTACAAGCTGGCAACATATAGAGACAGTCCCTACCCAACAGTGGGCTCACCGTCTAGAAGGGGGATCTAGAAGTGGAAAGAGCGTGGGCTTGGGCTTCAGAGGTCGTGGGTTCTAATCCCGGCTCCGCCACCTGTCACCTGTGTGAGTTGGGGCAAGTCACTTCACTTCTCTGGGCCTTGGTTACCTCATCTATAAAATGGGGATTAAGGCTGTGAGCTCCTCATGGGACAACCTGATTACCTTATATCTATCCCAGAGCTTAGGACAGTGCTCAGCTCATAGTAAGCGTTTAACAAATATTATTATTATTATTGTTGTTATTATTATTATTATGAAGGGTAAGGGAGTTCCAAGACAATATGGAGATAATAATAATGGCATTTATTAAGCGCTTACTATGTGCCAAGCACTGTTCTAAGCGCTGGGGAGGTTACAAGGTGATCAGTTTGTCCCACCGGGGGACTTGCACAATTTTAATCCCCATTTTACCGATGAGGTAACTGAGGCCCAGAGAAGTTAAGTGACTTGCCCCAGGTCACACAGCTGACAGTTGGCGGAGCAGGGATTTGAACCCATGACCTCTGACTCCAAAGCCTGTGCTCTTTCCACTGAGCCACGCAAGGCCAAGGGGTCAGGAGTGACAAAGATGAGATATAATAAAAAGGTTTGCATTAGGAGTGAAGTGTGCCGGTTGGACTTTAGTAGGAACTCAGCTAGATCGGGGGTTGGGAGGGAACTGATTGAGTGCCCGAAGGCCGATGGTAAGGTAAGGAGTTTCTGTTTGATGTGAAGGTGAATGCAACCTCTTCTTGAGGTTCTTGAGGTGTGAAAAGACCTGGACTGAAAGACCTCACGGAGCTCAAACGCTTTCTGTCTGAGATCGTTTAGCACGGTGTCGTGATTTGGGATTTGGAGAACCAGGTTATCAATCAATCAATCGTATTTTGCCCCATCCCTCTTTTTTATGGTAATTGTTAAGTGCTTATTATGTGGCAGGCACTGTACTAGCGTTGGACCAGACACAAGCTAATCAGGTTGGACACAATGCTCCACGTGGGGCTCACAGGATTAAATCCCCCATTTTGCAGATGAGGTAACTGAGGTACAGAGACGTTAAGTGACTTGCCCAAGGTCACACAGCAGGTAGGTGGTGGAGCTGGGATTAGAGCCCACGTCCTCTGGTCCCAGGCCTGTGCTCTAAGCCATGTTGCTCTTCCACTGTCCTGCTAGACTGTACTCTCCTGTGTAATACAGTGCTCAATGCACAGTAAGTGCTCAGCACACAGTAAGTGCTCAATAAATACCATCTAGACTGTGAGCCCGTTGTTGGATAGGGACCGTCTCTGTATGTTGCCAACTTGTACTTCCCAAGCGCTTAGTACAGTGCTCTGCAAACAGTAAGCGCTCAATAATAGAACAGTGCTCAGCACTTAGAACAGTGCTTTGCACATAGTAAGCGCTTAATAAATGCCATTAAAAAATAAATAAATACGATTGAATGAAATACCATTGGTGATGATAATGATGCTACGTGATCTTGGTCAAGTTACTTGACCGCAAAAGGCCTCAGTTATCCGTAAATTGGGGTTGATAAGCCTGCCTTTTCCCTATAGGCATGTTGTGAGGATAATAAAAAGTAATGTGAGAACACGGTGGAAAATATTAGTGCTGTACAAAATTCAAGGTATTATTATTATAAGGGGCAAAACAGATATTTAGGAAACACATTTTGGATTCCACATGGAACCTTTACAGTCCAAATGTTAGTTGTTTCAGGGAAACAAATGAGGGATTTAGGGGCCACACTTTACATGGATCAGCTGAAATCCATCTGGTTGCAGTCTGTTCACAGAATTTTCTCCTGGCAGCTTGTGTCCTTAGAAGCAACTCTCCAAAGATTCTGCCTGATAGCAACTGCCCTGTTCTAGAAGGCTGACAACACCCAAAGCACCTAGGATAAGAGCTTGAAGCTGGAGTGTTGCATTTCAAGAGAGGTGAGTCCCTTGGAATCATAAAAGTGGATTAATGTGTTTGTTTTACAATGTATAGATTATGTGTAATTCATTCCCTTACAGAGTCCGAGAGAGATGTAATTTTTAAGCAATTTGTCATCTAAATATTTACTAGCCGATTCAAAGTCTTTAGATATCTCCCTTTATGACTTTAGAAATGATACCCAAGGAAAATTGGATCCAGAAACATTAGTCTTTCACAGTTACTGGAAATATTTCTAAGGCCTTAGACAAATAGCAAATCACATTGGGAGGAAAAAAGGAATTTGAATTCATACAAGTTTTCGAAAATTCAGTCTGAGTATTTACAAGTTTTTTTAAATATCACAACTGTATTGTACTTTTTTGTTTGAAATTACATAGAATTGCTACATCGCTGAACTTCCTCTCCTGCATTTCCCCCCTCAACATTCCAGAAAAGTTTGGAGGCAAAGGGATTTTATGGAGAATGTACACTTTAAGTTCTGCTCAGTCCAGATAAGTTAATAGGTCAGGAAAATCGATTTCTGCAATCCTTTATCTCTCTTCACTGACATCTGTCTAGAAAATGATAGATTAATTTGTCATATTTTCATTTTTCATCTTCAGCTGTTTAGAAAAATTAATGGTTCATCTTGATCACTGGCTGTCCTTGCTATTGATCAGTTTCTCTATCTTGTGGATGTAGTGTCCAGTAGACTGATAATCATAGTTCATTTTTCAGGTTTACCCTTTTGGAAAGGCAGCATCTGGATAATTATTCAACTCTTTTCTGAATGAGTGGCATGCCTTTTACATTTGGCCCTGAGATGCACTTGTACAGTAATTCAATTCTGGGTTGAAAAACAGCATGTTTCTTAATTAGACATCTTTCCTGCTTTAATCACTGTTTTCCTGGCCTGGTGGCTTCTGTGCGTTGATTCTGGTCTGACCGTTCTTTTCCTTTTGGATGCAAATTGATCCTTTGTGCTCACATGTGAAACGTTAGCTTTATTCTAAATGGCTGAGAAAAGTCCTTCATTTTACCAGAAAGTGCCACCTTCAACAAGTCGCTGGCAGTACCTCAGAGTATTCTTGCTGATTTGGTGGGTGAGGTCAGCCTTAATCTGCAGTCATGAAAGGTTTATCTACATTTGGCAGATGGAGTTTCCTTGGCTTTTCTCCTTTCCCCACTGAGGCAAAGTGAGGAAAGGCTGATCCTTGGGATAGTTGGGTTGAAGGACCATTGAAACTGTTGTCCAAAGTCCCCTTGGTAGCCTTGACCTACTTCTGGACCATTTGATAAAACAGATGGCTCAGGTGGAGTTCTAGATTTGTCTAGTGCCACTGACTAGCCTGACATTTGCAAGGTTAGAGGCTAATCTCATTTCCTTCCGCATCCTTGCTTTGAAACCATTCTGCTCAGGCTGTTTGGTAGGTGATCTTGATGCTCCAAAAAATAACTTTCAAGGCTTCGCCCAAGGTTGCTCCTAGATTACAGATGTCCCTCTGAACGAAAGTCATGCTATGCCTGGTTTAATAATAATGATGGCATTTATTAAGGGCTTACTATGTGCAAAGCACTGATCTAAGTGCTGGGGAGGTTACAAGGTGATGTCCCACGGGGGTCTTAATCCCCACTTGACAGATGTGGTAACTGAGGCCCAGAGAAGATGTCACACAGCTGGCAATTGGCAGAGTCGGGATTTGAACCCATGATCTCTGACTCCAAAGCCCGTGCTCTTTCCACTGAGCCACGCTGCTTCTCCAATGTTTAGAACATAGCTGCTCCTTGTGGTCCCTAGAAGAGAAATTTTATCAGGCTTTGCATTCTGCTCCCTCTCCTCCGGCTCTGGATTACTGGATCAGACTGTTTCCAACCCCATTATATTGTATCTACACCAGTGCTTCGAAGAGTGCCTAGCACATAGTAAGCACTGAACAAACACCATAATTGTTATTAACTATTATTATTATCACCAGAAGCTTCTCTCCTCTGATCAAGGACACTTAGACAATGTCATCAAACACCTAGGAAAACTTCGTTTGTAAAAAAAAAAAAAAAAAGTGTGTGAAGAGTATTAAGCTGGCTTTCTAGGCCTCTACTATTTGAAGAAAAAATAATTAGGAGGAATGGTGTTAAATTAAGCCAGGAGAGGTTAGGTTTTCTTTTTAAGATGTAGTGGCAGCAAGCTTTTATCCAAATGTCTTTCTTTTATCTCACCACCAGCATGTTGTCCAAGCCTGACTCTATCTGCTTTGTGCTACTAGCTTCTGCGTAAGCAGGCAGGGCTGTTGCCTGTTTGCTTCATCGGTGGAGGAATTCAAAACGAGGGAGCATGCTGGGGAGAGAAAACACCACAAGAAAGTGTACTGCTTGTGGCTTGGAGGGAGGAGGAATAATTGAACATAAAATCTTAGGCTCATGTCCTCCCAGATCTAACATTCCCCCTTTGCTCTCTACTTGCCCTTTTCAGATTTCCTAGGGGTGAGAGAGCATGATTTTTAGAACATGAAATTCTTGCCACTGCTAGATGGGAAGGGAGGAGGGAAGGAGCGGAAAAAGCTCTGGACTGTAAGCTTGTGGGGGCAGAGAATGTGTCTCCCAACTCTGCTATATTGTACTTTCTCGAGCATTTAGTACACTGGTTTGCACACAGTAAGCGCTCACTAAATTGATTGAAAAAGAAGGAAGGAAGGAGTTCCTGTAGTAGGCTTCCTTTTCTCTCCATCCCCTTTTGGACCCAGTTCTACTTCCCTTAAGATCTGAACATTCATTCGAGCAAGACATTCAAGGCATCTTCTAGTAGTGGAGAGGTTTCCCCTTTATGTTTTTAGGGTCTGTGACGCCACCACGCTAGTTTAGTTCCCAAGTCCACCTCCCGGCTGACAATTCAGAGATGTCTCAGGCATTGTGGGATTTTTATTTCCAGAAGTCCTTGCTTGGCTTTGGAGTCGGAGACCTTTCCACACATCCTAAACTTTTATGGGGATTTCTGAGACCTAGGGATATCACCCCTCAACCTGGTGTCGTCCTAACAAAACTGGAGCCTAAAAGTCATCCTAGAGTTGTGTCTTCCAGAACGTGCTGTGTAAACATTTCCCTAAATGCGGGTTTCTTCTAACAATAAACCAGAGCCACCACATTATCTGCGACTTTTTTTTTTAAATTTTATTAGTTGCCATCTTCTGAAATGATGAATACTTACAGCAGTATGTTTTAAAAGATACAGTTAAAGTTCCTTGTTTAATTCTTGGCCTCACTGCTCAGCGGTCACAGCATTTTCACATACTCTAATGCTTTACCTTTCAGCTGGATTCATGTGACATATCACATATAGACATATACCATCTAATGAATGTGTATGCAGATATAATATGTTTACCACCAACCTGGTACTTTAAACAAATGATCTGCCTTTGGTGTATAAAGTTTAGCAATATACTTTACATCTGCTCAAACCTCTTTACCTTCTCTGTGTAAAAGTATGTGTACCTAAAATATATGATGAAATATTACAAAAGACAGCAATAATTTGTGACCAAAGACTAGTATGTATGTATACATACCTATACATACATGTAATAATAGCACGATCCATGATCACACGCTAGCACAGCTGTTACTTTATGGATATGTACTAGTCATCTTAAGTACTCGGGGTCAGTTTCTCATTGCAGCCGTAGCCTTAGGGGCCTGATTCTTGGCCGGTATTCAACCCAAATAGACAGTTCCCATAGCGTAATAGGATGAGGATCTAACCATTGGAGCCTGTCCTGAGAAAGGGATTTAACCACTCGCTCAACTCAGCTGCATTGATGGGGGTGGCCAGAGAGGAAGTACATTGTTTCGAGTGCAGTGACTGTTGTAAGGCATGAGTTTTGGTCTGAATTAGTGAGGCAGCTGCCACTTAAGCTATATTAGTGGCCGGGTTTTGGTTGAAATCACTCTGTAGACCAGAAATATGCCCTAATGGTGAGCTGGCTGACCTATGAAACCATCGCGGCAGAGTTTGAGTTTTAGAGGAAATTTAAGCTTTATGAGAAACTGTTTTCCTTTTACATTTAAAAAGGACCCCGATGTAAACAGGATCTCTCTCCTCTCCCAAGACCATTTAGAGCGGTAAGAAGGATTTTATTATGCTTTACACAATGTTACTGTAGGTTACTGAAAGATCTCATTGGGTCATTTATCTCATCCTTGTCCACACTAAGCTCTCTAGCCTTCAATCATTTGGGTGTTTAGTCTCAATATCATATTTGTTCTGCGGGTCTGACAATCACCCCATTTCCTGAACTCTTCTTTCACATGATTCTTGAAAAACTGGCCTTCCTGAGAATTCCATTTGCTCTGTGAAACATTCAGTATTCTCCCAGCTAATTGTCCTGAAGCTGGGAACCCGTAAAACCCCTTTAATTGGCTCCTCCGTTTGTCCAAAACATTACTGAGCCAAAGGCTTCGGGTTTCCTTTGAGATGGTTAGAAATGAATCAATCCATACAAGTAACCACACTGAGCAGTTATTTAATTTTCTCTGGAGTTATACCTTTGTGACAAGGTACAGAAGGTTGGCACAGAATTCCTGTAGTCAGTTTAAGTTGATCAGCCCTGGTGTTAGGAAGGCTCAATCAATCAGTGGTATTTATTGAGTGCTTGCTCTGTGCAGAGCACTGGTCTGAGTGCTTGGGAGAGTACAATATAACAGACACATTCCCTGCCCACCAGAACTTACAATCCAGAGGTTCAATCTAAAACTAGTGACTTGAAAACTGGGAGGAGTTCAGAGCCACTCATCTGTTTCCGATCTTTTCTCAGTTGGGGCCGCCTAATTTACAGCTGGAAAATGCACATTGTAAAATGGGGCTTGCCTCTTCTGAGGTGACTGATGTTTGCTACGTGGCTAACCTTAGCAGGGTGTTCCTACTTTTCTCCTGTTTAAAGGGAAGAATTGGAATCTGACATGAGGCCAATAGACTGTGTCTCTGGTGGTTAGCATAGGATTATTTTCTCCCAGGGCTGCTTTCATTCATTCAGTGCAAATTACTGAGCGTTTAGTGCAAAGCACTGTACTAAGAGCTTGGGAGAGTACAGTATAACAATAAAAACAGACACTCCCTGCCCACAATGAACTCGTACAAGGTAACCTTGTTTTCCCTTTGGAAAAGAGGGAAAACGGTAGGTACTCTGCCCTTCACAGCAGGGACACGACCAAAAGTTTAGCCAGGCCCTTAAATAGGTAGCAGACACTTACCTTTAGTGAGTATAATGGATAAGCCTGGGACAGTTAAGAGGAGGCATCAGGTGAAGATCTCAACTGCAGCTGCTTCATCTATTTTAGGTTAAGAAACAGTTTGTCAACTTTGATTCTGGAGTTCATCCACATACCTCTATTTCTAGAGGCAGCAGAATGGCAGGGAGGTAGAGGGGAAAGACGATGATACAAGTTGGAGATGAGTCGAATGTTTGCAGTCCTCATCCATAAACCTGGAATCTGCTCAACTTGTAGGAATTTTGGTGGTCACAAAGCCTGGGTGAACTGGTATGTTTTATGATGCTAGCTGAAAGTTAGGTTTACCTTATCTTTAGGTTGGAATCCGCAGCATCACAAAGAAATCGAGTTCTGCTGATTTTCCTACTTTGTTAGATGGAAGGAAAACAACGCATGTGGTTTTCACCCGTATTTTTACACGGCTTAGTGGACATTTTACACGGCTTAGTGGACAGAGCCCGGGCTTGTGAGTCAGAAGGATCTGGGTTCTAATCCCGGCTCCGCCAGTTGTCTGCTGTGTGATTTTGGGCAAGTCGCTTAACTTCTCTCTACCTCAGTTACCTCATCTGTAAAATGGGGATTAATTCTGTGAGCCCCACGAGGGACACGGACCGTGTCCAACCTGATTAGCTTGTATTTACCCTCTTAGAACAGTGTCTGGCACACAGTAAGCATGTAACAAATATCATAAAAAAACAAGCAACAAAATAAACCAAAAGATCCACCATGCAAGATCTCTAAGAACCTCTTTATTCATGTAGATCATTTGTTTTGCTCACACTTTCACATTAAGCTAATTTACCCTTTTGGGCTAACTCTCCCTTTACAACACATGCAGTTGCATTTGAGTTATCATCCAAGGAGAAATCCCTATGTTCTTTCCGCCTCTCGGAACCGCAGAATGGAAAGGCTGTGAGTGGCCTTGCCGACCCTAGATGGGTTGAGGCAAACAACTTTTTTCAGCGAAACCCTGGGGCGATCTTGGGAAATGTCAAAATGACTAGTCTCCCTCAAGCTGCCCAAATTTCAGCGGTGTTGCACCTCACTTGACTGGATTATTCCAAAAAGAATCCTCACTAGCCTGACCGGAGGGCCTTGATCCCAGCGGGGGAATGTTCAACTTACCACTGCATTTCTGCAAAGAGCCCGGGCCTATTCTCTTGCCTCAGATTTAACTCGGATGCTTCAAAGTACACGTGTTCTCCAGAGGTCCTACTCTGGGGACAACATCCCACAGTCCATCCGGCGAGCAACTGCTGCCAAGTGTTCGGGGAAAAGCCGGTAGCTCTCCTCTTGGAGAAGGGTCTGGCTGTAGGATCTGAGGCAGAGATGCTCAGATGAGACCACACGCAGATAATCGCTTTGGTCAGCAACAGGGTTGAAGTGGGCGTCAGTTTATTTTAGGGTTCGTTGCCCTTGAAGGGTTTCCTGGAGAATTTACGTGCCTAAAGACACGGCCATTAAAACTCCTCTCTGACCTCGGAGGAGAGTAGCCGAGTTGCTTGAGAATCAGCGAGGAAATGGAGTTGGGTGTGGGTATGGGGAAAGGATTTGAGTAATTGGTTGCAGGTGTGGATTCTTACCCAGGCTTGCAAATAAGAGCTGAAGATTAAACCATTTGTTTCCTCCCCTGAGTCCACCCAGGAGGAAAGCAGAGTAGTCCACAAAATCACCTTACACGGCCTAAATTATTACTTGCCACGGGCCAGTAGCTATTTGCAAAGCCGTTTCTAAGCCAGAAACCTCAGGATGCTAAGGGATTCATCTGTGAGCTCCTTGAAAAGCAATACTTTTAATGAGCAGAGGCACTTTGGGTTACAAAACCCTTCTAACTGACGCCACCATTTGCAATCTTCAGGAGTCAGAACTCAGCGCTCCCTGCCTTCATTAATAATCTCCTCTCAGGCATGAATCCTTGTGTGTCTATTCACTTAAGGCTTCTCCTGCAAGAGGGTATTTCAGCTGTCTTCAGATGCACCTTAGAAAGGCCATATGGGACATTAGATTTTTGAACGGTAGTTTTCTAGCGGGGTTTTTAAGTTTTCATCGGCTGCCTAGGTGAAGGAGGGATGGCGCTCCTGCACATACACAAATTTTGTTTTGATTTTTATTTATCCAAGAGGGAGTTGAATGAAAAACTAGATAAAATTTTAATGGCGGGAAAGCAAAGAGAGCGGTATAAGTATAGGGAAGATGGAGAAAAGCTATTTTTTTTTTCTCTCACTGCAGGAGAGATTTAAGAAACTCACTGTTTTTCCAGGACTGTTTAATTGTTCTTTGTGGACTGGGTCTCTTCAACAGGTAGCTCTGAAAGGTTCTGGAGGGGCTTTTGTCCATCTAGAATGGTATATTTATGATAATAATGATGGTATTTGTTAAGCGCTTGCTATCCAACTTGTACTTCCCAAGTGCTTAGTACAGTGCTCTGCACACAGTAGGTGCTCAATAAATACGATCGAATGAATGAATGAATGTGCCACGCAAGTAAGTTATGTAAGACCCAGTCATTTGTATGGTTCCTGGCCATGAAGGGGAAAGGCAGGAGGCTGAATAGCTAGAAGTGGCAAT
The DNA here is from genome assembly GCF_015852505.1 of Tachyglossus aculeatus. NCBI lineage: Eukaryota > Metazoa > Chordata > Mammalia > Monotremata > Tachyglossidae > Tachyglossus > Tachyglossus aculeatus. The sequence continues at coordinate 81,240,462 of NC_052067.1, forward strand.
ACTTATAGGTGAAGCAATGTGTAAGCATGACAGAGATTGCTGGTTGTGATGCTTTTACTTTCCCCTGCTTATTGCTGTGGCTTAGAATGGAAAATCAAGCGCTGGTTTGGATCCTGGGAGTTCTAACTTCTGTTTGTGCCGGGTTCCTTCTTTCTGTTAAAACTAATAGAGCTGTGACCTGAATAAATGGGGGAGAAGTGGGATGGCTCAGATAATGGGCATCCCAACTGCACCACGTGTCAGCCGTGGGACCTTGAGCAAGTCGCTTCACATCTCTGTGCCTATTATCTCAGGTGTAAAATGGGGTCAAAGACTGTGATCCCCATTGGAGACGTGTATCTACCCCAGCACTTGTATCTACCCCAGCACTTAATACAGTCTGATGCATAGTAAGCACGTAACAAATACCATCAAAAAAGTATTTTCTGTCACTGCCCCCATAGGGTATTTAATAAACAGAAAAGTCAAAGCTGAACAACTTGAATAGGTTTGGCTTCAAAGTCCAGTTTACGCATGAAGTTTTAGGGGAAATTTGGTGAATCTACAACTTCATAACCCAGTCCAAAATCAAGGGGTAATTTGCACTGCTTTAGAAAAGCTCCCAAGAGCAGACCAAGCTATGGATGCTCTCCAGATGACACTATTGTGGATTCCTTTTGGGATCCTGAACCTCAAGAGGGTAGGGTTCAATTCTTATCGAGTCCAACTATGGATCAGATCTGAGCCCAGGGCTATGAGTTAGCAGGAGCTTCCCAAATAATATAATATTTTGATTCTCCACAGCTGTTTCTTAGCCCTTATCTGGCTTAAGAAAGTGTCCTTTTTCAATTTTATCTTAATTTTATCTTCCGTCCACCTCCTCAACCTCTCAGCCACTAAAATAATCTCCTCAAGCAATAAAATCAAGTGTCATTCGTTTTTGATTGTCATTGGAATGATGATGGTGTGGATGAAAGAAATCAACAAATAATCTCAAAGCCCATTTTTTCTGATTGTTTCAGCTGTCTGGCAAGGTCATTTGAGAGGTGCTAATTAGCATGGAAATGCATTTGTTTGATTTCCTTTCCATTTTTCTGCCTATTGTCTGTTATGGATCAAAGTGAGTGGGTTTAATAGTCAAAAGACAGGCAGCAGAAGCAATGCAGGACATGCATAATCTACATAAGGAGTGTGTTTTGAGCTTCTTAGTATAAGAAAAAGCAACTATCTCTGTTTCATAACTTCAGAAAGAGGCCTTGGTCAAACATGAGGAAATGCTAATATTGGCTACAAATAGATGTTTTCTGGACCAGCCTCCCCTCGACCAACTCCAAGCCATAATTCCTTTTTCTAGACTCTCTTAGATACAGGCTATTCAAAGGCCTCAGGTGGGTATCTCCTGTAATCAAGCTACATTGGAGCTTTCCTTTGGGGTTTACAATCAGAAGTATCTCCAAATCTAGGCTTTTCCTTGCCCACAATAAATCCAACAGTTTCAAAGATTATGAAAAACAACCTGAATTATTCCAAGAATGCCAGTTTGTAGCCAGCCAACAGAATTGAGCTGTGGTCTCACAACTGGACTCTTTGTCTAGAAATTATATCAATTTCTTCTCTAGACTTTTGTAATCCAAAGGTCAAAACTTTTGTTCGGTCAACCGGTAGCCTCTTCTGTTACGGCACAAACCTAAACCAGTTCTCCAGCAAAGCTTCTGTTTCACTCTTTCGAGGTAATCATTTCTCTCTAATCCTGCTGTTTTTCCTAAAAGATCTTATTAATGAAAGCTTCAACCTATGAAAATGGATGCTTAAGAGAACCAAGAAAATAAGTTAGCTACTTTTAATGCGTTAAACGTGAGCATTTAAATAATGACGGACTTGACTGACACCACTGTAATCATCCTTAAAGGAAAAAAAATAGCTCTAAGTGCCCACTACTCTATCTTGAGTTGGAGTTCCTGCTACGTCTAGGAGCAGGACATAGCCAAAGAGCGGAAGGCCCCAGAACATACGAGAATCCCTCCATGGGTTGAGCTTAATGGATGGATCACATAGCTAGTCATTGGATAAAGCACAGTGGAACCAAACAGCTTAAAATTCCAGGGGCTCAGGCTAGTGAGAGCTGTAATTAATTAGCCCTGATGAACTTCATCAGCAAGCGAAAAGGCTGTCAATCACAGAATATTGCCCTTCCTTAAATAACCACAAAGCATCAAGGAGAGGGAACAAACAGCTAGGTATTTTTAGGCAATGAGGAAAACGAAACGAGTTACTCAAGACCAAAAGAATGAATCCAACACAAAGGGACCATGGGATACTGTACCAGACGAAGCACGGATTCTCTAAAACAGCTAACGTGACAAGTCACAACGGGTCCCATCTGGGTCTGCACACCGTCAGGTTCCGTAGCAAGAGTCTAACAAACACAAGCTCATCAGCTGGCATTGCTAAAATCGACTGTGTAGCATTGCTGTAACGATTACTTCAGGCTTTGGGTATGAACCCATTCGAAAGGATGCCCGGAGCCGTAGATTAAACAACATGGTCTCAAGCGGAATGCATGTGAAGTTTCAAAAGAGGAAAAGGGACAATAACAGCGACAACAAAAAGGGCCCACAATCTTCATTCTGTGGGGAGCGGGAAGATGCAAATGAAAAGACAATTCAGAAACACAGCTGTGGCGCTACAAGGGCGGTAGCTATCAGAAGATGAGAGACGGTAAAAGTTAAGGCCATTATCTGCAAACAATAGTGTATTAATAAACTCTATACCATATTTACAAACGCTTTCTCTCGTATTAAAACTAACAGTATTCTGTTCACAGTGCCATTGTTTATACAGGTAGCAATCCCGTAATACTTAAGTATCTTGGCAGGGGAATCAGTAGCGCTTTGTATTTACAGGAAATGTACACGTGTGAATATAAACATGTCGTTGAAATTGAGTCATCAAAAAAGACAGATCAGCTAACGGTGCAAAGGACTGAGCTGAGCATCACCTTCTCCACCGAGTAGATAGGAGACCCTGTTCCTCGAATCGAGAAGATGCCGGCCTCTTACCTAAAGTGGCATAAAAATTATTAACAAAATGAGCCGTCTCCTGGTCAGGTGGGTACACCGAGTAATCTCAGTCCGAGGTTTTTAGATCCATCGTCTAGTGCACGGAATAGAAAAGTTAAAAAGGGTTTATTTATTATTATCATTATCATCGTTATCAATAAAATAAAGAGGTTCTCTCTTGCTCTCTTTAGTGCCAGGCCCTTATCCGCCGAGTCCCGAATATGCTGGTGGTTTAACGTGGGGCGTAGCAGCGGGGCCAGAGACCGTGCAATAGTTGGGGCCCGTGGCCGGCTGCATATCCCAGCCTGGGCGAGTGGAACATGGACCCTGGAGTTGATCTTCCTGACTCTCCAATCTCCCCCGGGCAAGTCACTGGCCTTCTCCCGGGACCAGCAGCCTCCCACTGAATGGAGTTCCTCCTCGAACGGACTCCTGACTGGGAGGGCGGAGGGCAGAAGGTACCCGATGTACCTTGGAGAGCTGAGAGCACAACAATGAAACCCAGGAGTTGGGTGGGTCGGTAAAGGAGGGTCTCTAGAGCTCCGTCTTCCTCTTTGTTTTCCTTTTCCCACGCTTGACGGGGGTACCCACCACACCCGCGGGTTTCTCGTTCACCAGACCTGGTCCTGATTAGCCAAGGAAAGACGGCAAGGCCGTGGAAGAGACCCCGGAGCCCAGCACTAAGGGGTCTCCCCTTCCGTGAAAGTCTGCTCTTCATTTTCAGTCACTGGGCTTGAGTGGTCACCGCTGCCGCCGCCGCCATCATCGTCGCCACCCCCTCCGCCGTCGCCGCTGTGCTGTTTGTGGAGTAGACCCCTCCACTTGGCCTTGTTGCGCGTGAGGTGGCTCAGCATGTTTTCCGACAGGGGAGTGTCTCCGGTAAACTGGGCCCATTCCTCGAAGAGCGGCTCGACGATGTAAGTCATGAAACCTGGGGAAACACGAAGAGGGCCTTATCAGGACCTGGGCACCAGCTTTCTCTTGGGGTTCAGGGGTGCGGGTGTGGGGGGTGTGGTGCGCGTGTGTGTAAATTGTGACTGATAATCCAGGGCCCCGCAGTCCAAAAACTCTCTAAAATCCCCTGCCGCTCCTGAGAGGTTAATACCTTAAGAGAAACAGTGGCTACTGGATAGGCAAAAAAATGATGCTAGACACTTGCTTTGTATTTTCTGAATCTGAGCTGCACCTCTAAGGTGGATTATTATTATTATTATATTTATTAAGTGCTTACTGTGTGCCAATCACAGTTCTCAGCACTGAGATAAGTACAAGTTAATCAGGTTGGACAAAGTACCTGTCCCACATGGGGCTCACAGTCTAAGTAGAAGGCACAGTATAAACCAAGTGAAATAAGCCATAAGGCAATGATAGGAAGGCTTCTGTCTGGGTTTTATATTGTGACAAGTCCATACCTGGGCACGACTGAATGTTCTTCCTTGTCATATTTCTAAATTTATGGAGCTAAAGAGGGGTAGCTTCCTTCCCCCTCCCCCACATATATTTTGCAGGGGTAAAATGAATACGATTGAATAAATGGATACGATGAATAAATACGATTGATGATGATGAATGTTTGCCCAAAGGATTTATCCTACTTCAGAAGAGCTTTCCGTTCTCTGTCCCTTGACCCTGTTAGCCTAATGCACTGATCTTGTGGGACCCTCGATTCAGGGAAAGAGAAAGCTTTGATTGTTTTACTAGTGAAGGAGGGCAGGTGGGAAGTATTTTTATGGGAAAAGTCTACCACTAGCCCTTAGCTACTGCTTCTTTTTCTCCAATGCTGCCACTTCCAGGCATTTTGGTGTTCACATTCATTGTCATATTTAATATTTTTTGAGTGCTTATACTGTGCACTGTACTGAGTGCTTGGGAGGAAGGCAGCACACATTTTCTCCCACTATGGGGGCAGGCCTCTGACTTGCCCCTAATTTTAGCTTGTGGAGGAAAGGACTGTTTTTGGTCAAACAGGTTAGACTGAGCCGCTAGTGTATTGTACGGCCAGAGAGGTTAGGGAATTGGAAGCAGCTGCTGCTTCTGGTTAAGATGTGGTTTTGACCTCACCTGAAAATTGCCCCCAAACTGGAGCAAAGGATTTCATTCTCTCTATGTTGCTACTTCTGTTGTAAAGCATGAGGGAGGCTGGTGCCTTTAAAATGCACATTATGTTATGGTTCCCCCTTTTCTCGATACACAGTACCTTTGCTAAGCCAGCACTGCATCTCCTGGCTCTAGATAAATCACAGCTGAATCTTGTTTCCCCTGCAAATTCACTCATTTAAAGAGACTTATTAAACCTCGTGATCCCTTGACTCTTTTAAGGAGTATCATCATGGTTATTATAGTTCATTCATTCATTCAATCGTATTTATTGAGCGCTTACTGTGTGCCGAGCACTATACTAAGCGCTTGGGAATTATAAGTTGGCAACATATAGAGACGGTCCCTACCCAACAACAGGCTCACAGTCTAGAAGGGGGAGACAGGCAACAAAACAGAACATGTGGACAGGTGTCAAGTCATCAGAATGAATAGAAATAAAGCTAGATGCACATCATTAACAAAATAGAATAGTAAATATGTACAAGAAAAATAGAGTAATAAATCTGTACAAACATATATACAGGTGTTGTGGAGAGAGGAAGGAGGTAGGGCGGGGGGGTGGGGAGGAGGAGAGGAAAAAGGAGGCTCAGTCTGAGAAGGCCTAATTTTGTGTGTGTGTGTGTCACACTTCGAAAGAGAATCTCTGACCAACTACATTGAAATAAAAAAATCCATGGCTCACCTATTTGTATACTGGGTATCGTGTCCTTCTGCTGATTACAAAGAGGACTTATTTCCAATTCAAATTTCTGCTCAAGGTCACCTAAGGAAAAAGGAGAAAAAAATCAGTCTGTGAGTTTTTAGTTCCCCCACCCAGGCTTTTAAGAATCCTTCCATCTCTGATGGAGAAGCGAATTGTCGTATGAAAACAGTAGGAATCTTCTGAATTGCAGGTTCCCTCTTCAGCTCGGGGTGGAATTAACTGTGGTGCTGTGTAGCTGCCACTCCAAGCCCTGCTTGTCCAGGATCACTGAGGGGTGGGGAGGTGTTGCTTGCCAGCACCGGAATTGGCTGGACTGACATTTCTATCCTATTTATTTTATTTTGTTGGTATGTTTGGTTTTGTTCTCTGTCTCCCCCTTTTAGACTGTGAGCCCACTGTTGGGTAGGGACTGTCTCTATGTGTTGCCAATTTGTACTTCCCAAGCGCTTAGTACAGTGCTCTGCGCATAGTAAGCGCTCAATAAATACGATTGATTGATTGATTGATTGATTGAGTAGACCCTGGAAGTTCCTTAGCTTCCGTCGTGCTGCTGCTTATCTATCCAGCTCCGAGCCAAAGCCCCACTGCTGAAATTATTTCAGAGTGCAGCTTGGCCTCCGAGTCAGCTGGAAAAGGAAGCCGAAGAATTCCCCCTCCTAAAACCCCAACCCCCTCATCGGCCCCTGTAGGACCCCCAGTCGGGCCCAGATTGTCCCCTTACATCTTCCTACTGGAAGGTGGTGGCCCCTTTGAGGCTCCAGCTTCAAGCAATCTGGAGCGTCTCTTGGTTCTGGGATAAAATAAACTAGAAGAAGATGTATATTCTGGAGAAATCAATGGAAGATGTGGCTATTAATTAAGAGCAATAGGAAAGGGACAATTCAGAGCCGATGGGGAGACTTAGCCAGCCAAGACCAGAGTTTTCCAAGGTAATTGCTTTGGAACTAGTAGTGATTTTGCATCCACATGCCAGGGAGCTATTAGAATGGATTAATAGTAAACTAATTTTCTAGTAGTCTGATGCCGCATTAGGATAAGGTGGAGGATGTGGTGAAGTAAAAATTGAGGGTTGGAATAATGGCCCCCAGGATCTGGGTCCAGTGTCCACCCTCCTCAGCTAGGTGGCCAAATAATAATAATAATAACAGCATTTATTAAGTGCTTACTATGTGGAAAGCACTGTTCTAAGCACTGGGGAGTTTACAAGGTGATCAGGTTGTCCCACATGGGGCTCGAAGTCTTAATCCCCATTTTACAGATGAGGTAACTGAGGCCCAGAGAAGTTAAATGACTTGCCCAAAGTCACACTGCTGACAAGTGGCGGAGCTGGGATTTGAACCGATGACCTCTGACTCCAAAGCCTGGGCTCTTTCCACTGAGCCACGCTGCTTCCCCCAAAGAAAAAGATACTACTTACACAGCTCTTTCCCTCTACCATACCTCAGCGTGAGAAGTCTAATGGGTAGGGACCGTCTCTATACGTTGCCTATTTGTACTTCCCAAGCATTTAGTCCAGTGCTCTGCACACAGTAAGCGCTCAATAAATACAATTGAATAAATGGAGAAGCAGCGTGGCTCAACGGAAAGAGCCCGGGTTTTGGAGTCAGAGGTCATGGGTTCAAATCTCGACTTTGCCAACTGTCGGCTGTGTGACTTTGGGCAAGTCACTTAACTTCTCTGTGCCTCAGTTACCTCATCTGTAAAACGGGGATTGAGACTGTGAGCCCCCGTGGGACAACCTGATCACCTTGTAACCTCCCCAGCACTTAGAACAGTGCTTTGCACATAGTAAGCGCTTAATAAATGCCATTATTATTATTATTATGAATGAGTGAATGTAAGCTCGTTGTGGGAAGGGAATGTGTCTATTGTTGTACTCCCCCAAGATGTTAGTATGGTGCTCTGCACACAGTAAGTGCTCAATAAATACAATTGAATGAAAGTCAGGAACACAGTTGGGGGCTATGGGGTTGCACGAAACAATAATTATCTGAGGAATCAGCCAGGCCCAGACGAGGCAGGAGGACCCCGGGTTCCCGGCCAGAGGACGATGGGGAGAACAGTCTTGTAGTCTGTAGCTCCTTGTGGGCAGGGCTCATCTACATCTACTCTTTTGTACTGTGCTCTTCATCATCATCATCATCAATCGTATTTATTGAGCGCTTACTATGTGCAGAGCACTGTATTAAGCGCTTGGGAAGTACAAATTGGCAACACCTTTTAAGCACTTAGTACAGTGATCTGCACACAGCAAGCACTCAGTAAATACCATCGAGTGACTGATTGATTCTGCTATGGGGGTTTGAACTCTGCCTTTGTAGTTTTCTATTCTATTTCCAATTTAGAGTCCTGTTCCTCCTGTCTCCCTCATCTGTCCTCCTCCCCTTCCCTATTCCTCCCCTGTGACTGAGGCTGAGTCCTTAAACTTGGGGCTAACTGCAGGATGTTGAGCATGCAACTTAAAGGAGCACTGAAACTTTTTATTTTATGGTATTTGTTAAGCACTTACTATGTGCCAGACACCGTACCAAGCACTGGGGTAGATACAAGCTATGAGGTTAGGCACGGTCCCTGTCCCCCATAGGGCTCACGGTCTTAATCCCCATTTTACAGATGAGCTAACTGAGGCACAGAGAAGGGAATATGCCCACACCTTTAAGAAGATTGTAACCTTATTGTGGGCAGGAATCACGACCACCAACTCTATTGCATTGTACTTTCCCAAGCACTTAGTACAGTGCTCTGCATATAGTAAGTGCGGAATAAATACTACTGATCAATTGATTAGGTGTGAAGCCATACTGTCTGTAGAACTCATCTGAGTTTCCATTCAAGGCCCCAAAAGGCAGGTAAATCTGAACATCTGACTTTCGGTCCCAGGGGTTCCGGCAAAAAATTCAATAATAATGTGGAAGGGAGGTAGGAGGAAGTCAGTCGTATTTATTGAGCACTTACTATGTGCAGAGCTCTGTACTAAACGCTTGGGAGAGTACAATACAACAATATACAGACACATTCCTTGCCCACAGCGAGAGAGCAAGGGAGGGTGGAGAGAATGGCTCTGGGCCAGTTCTCTTACGCAGGCAGAACTCCCACAGAAGCCAAAGCTTGTGAAGGAAAGAGTCTTTGGTTTCCCTGGGAGATTTGCTTGTGGAAAGGGAATAGGACCCAGGCCTCGGTGATTACTGTTCCAGATGTTCTAGGGACAGCTGTCTCCTAGCTGTTCTTCCCTTTTTATAAGGGTAGAGCAGCATATGTTTTTGCTTCAGAAAAATCACCTCATCCATTTGCCTGCTCGGGGAGGTCTGCCCTTGAATACCTCTAAGGAATACAATTCCCTAACCTTCTCGCTAAGCCATTCCAATGTCTATACAATGCTTGCAGTCAAGGAATTTTTACTCTGTTGGAACACAATCCTTCTTTCAATTTATAGCTGATATTTTTTTGTTCTGCTCTTAATAGAGATGGTGTTTAGATAGGTGCTTTCTGATTTGAAGACTATTCTCTTTGCCTTTCAGATGGTGAAGTTCAGATATGAGTGCAATTGCGCTAGGCTGGAAAGAGCAGTGGGGGACTGGGATTGTGAGCCCGTTGTTGGGTAGGGATGGTCTCTGTTGCTGAATTGTACTTTCCAAGCACTTAGTACAGCGCTCTGCACACAGTAAGCGCTCAATAAATAGGATTGAATGAATGAATGAATGCCCCCTTCTCTTCTCTTCAGATCCTCCCCCCTGAGCTGTTTTGCCTCTAGGCCCTCTTGGCTGTCTCATAGCAGGATACTAAAGGCAAACATATCACATATCCTTTTCCCTTTGTCTATTTTCCCTGTCTTATCAGGGAGATTGGAGTATCAACTCAAGACAGGATGAAGTTGTTCCTCCCTTAGCAGGGTCAGGACCTTGCTTAACAGTGGTATTTGATCACCTGGAGAACGAAGCAGGGCCAGGAAATTGCCCAGTGGGAATTACTGCTGTCTGTCTGAAAGCATGTATCACGCATTGTGCTCTCTGATCAAGTGGGAATGCCGTACCAACCGTATATATGGAAGCCCTGTATTGAGTAGAGTTTGAGTTAGCCTTGACTAGTTGAGGAAATTCTGCCCATCAACCACTGCTCCCTACTAGCACTAGTAGAAGCACTATTGGAAGGAACTGGTGATTAATTGTACTTCCCAAGCGCTTAGTACAGTGCTCTGCACACAGTAAGCGCTCAATAAATACGATTGAATGAATGAATTAATTAATTAATGCACTCAGAACATGCCATAGTTTGTAGTATGGGACTCTGGGGAGCAGAGGAGGGAAGGGGCAATAATCTAGACTGTGGACTTTAAGTTTATTGTAGACAGGGAGCGTGTTCTGTTTATTGTTGTATTGGACCCTCCCAAGGGCTTAGTTCAATGCTCTGCATACCACCAGCGCTCAATAAATACGATTGAATTGAATAGTAGAAACAACCTGTATCTGATTTACCTGCTTGAACATGAAGCAAAGTCCCTGAAGTTTTCATCGACAGGAACCAGAGTCTTTAGCACCACAAGTAATCAGTTAATGAATCAATGGTATTTACTGAGCGCTTACTATGAGCAGAGCATTGTACTGAGCTTCTGGGAGAATACCATGCAACACAGTTAGCAGACACTTTCCCTGCCCACCAAGAGCTTATCAGGGTGGCACATTTGCCTCCTTTGGTCACGATCCTCTGGGATTTTCTGCTCCTCAAGATAGGGGTTTTCTGGCTCTTTGTAACAGAGGCACTGCACCTGCGGTTTTTGATCATTCTGCCTGATTGACGCTCTGATTCTAGAATGCCTGAATTACCTCCATTGCCAGAGGAGGCCCAGAGCTTGACACTATTAACAGCTCTTACAATCCTGAGGGCTCACAGAGAAGGCACAAACAAAGCCTGAAGAAAACTTGCACGGACTAACTTAGGGGAACAAAGACCACACCCGATCAGAATCCTTCCCTGCTACCTCTTTAATTTCCACCTGAATATTCTCTCCCAATGCTAATCACTTCATTCATTCATTCAATTGTATTTATGGAGCGCTTACTGTGTGCAGGGCACTGGACTAAGTGCTTGGGAAGTACAAGTTGGCAACACACAGAGACGGTCCCTATCCAACAATGGGTTCACAGTCTAGAAGGGGGAGACAGACAACAAAACAGAACATGTAGACAGGTGTCAATATTGTCAGAACAAATAGAATTAAAGCTACGTGCACATCATTAACAAAATAAACAGAACAGTAAATATGTTACAAGTAAAATAAAGAGTATTAAATCTGTACAAATATATATACAGGTGCTGTGGGGAGGGGAAGGAGGTAGGGCGGGGGGGATGGGGATGAGAAGAGGAAAAAGGGGTCTCAGTCTGGGAAGGCCTCCTGGAGGAGGTGAGCTCTCAGTAAGGCTTTGAAGGGAGGAAGACAGCTTGGCAGATGTGTGGAGGGAGGGCATTCCAGGCCAGGGGAAGGCCATGGGCTGGGGTCTGATGGCGGGACAGGCAAGAAAGAGGTACAGTGAGGAGGTTAGTGGCAGAGGAGCGGAGAGTGCAGGCTGGGCTGGAGAAGAAGAGAAGGGAGGTGAGGTAGGAGGGGACGAGGTGATGGACAGCCTTGAAGCCGACAATGAGGAGTTTTTGTTTGATTTGTAGGTTGACAGGCAGCCACTGGAGATTTTTGAGGAACACTTACTATGTGCAGAGCAATGTACTAAGTCCTTGGAAGAGTACAACAGAATTAGCAGACACGTCCTCTGCACATAATGAGCTTATAGTCTAGAGGAGGAGACAGACTTTAATATGAATAAATAGGTAATTTATAATATATAATTTAAAGATATGTACACAAGTGCTATAGGGTTGGGGGTCGCGTGAATTCGTTCGTTCATTCAATCAAATGTCCAAAAGGCACAGATCCAAGTACACTGACGACGCAGAAGAGGGAGTGAGCTGGGGAAAAGTGGGCTTAATTGGGGAAGGCCTCTTGGAGAAGATGCGACCTTAATAATGATTTAAAAGTGGGGATAGTGGTGGTCTAGTGTATATGGAGGGGGAAGGAATTCCAGGCTAGGGGGAGGTTGTGGGAAAGGGGTCCGTGGTGAGACAGTCAAGATCAGGGCACAGTGGGTAAGCTGGCATTAGAGCTCACCTCCTCCAGGAGGCCTTCCCAGACTGAGCCCCTTCCTTCCTCTCCCCCTCGCCCCCCTCTCCATCCCCCCATCTTACCTCCTTCCCTTCCCCACAGCACCTGTATATATGTATATATGCTTGTACATATTTATTACTCTATTTATTTATTTATTTATTTTACTTGTACATATCTATCCTATTTATTTTATTTTGTTAGTATGGTTTTATTCTCTGTCTCCCCCTTTTAGACTGTGAGCTCACTGTTGGGTAGGGACTGTCTCTATATGTTGCCAATTTGTACTTCCCAAGCGCTTAGTACAGTGCTCTGCACATAGTAAGCGCTCAATAAATACGATTGATTGATTGATTAGAGAAGCTCGGCTATAGTGAGGTGAGGTAGGATGAGGCAAGTTGATTGAGGGCTTTAAAGTCAACTGGCAGGAGTTTCTGTTTGATGCCGAGGTGGATGGGCAGCCACTGAGGAGTAGGAAGACATGGACTAAACGTTTTTGTTGATAAATGATCCATGCAGCAGAGTGAACTGTGGATTGGAGTGGGGAGATAGAGGAGGCAGAGAGATCAGTGACGGAGGAGGCAGGTAGTCAAGACGGGATAGGATAAGTGCTCGGATCAGCATGGTAGCAGTTTGGGATGGTGAGGAAAGGGCGGATTTTAGCAATGTTGTGAATATAGAACTGATAAGAGAGATGAGTCAAGATAATGCCTCAAAATCTCTCTACCCCATCGAGTCGGAAACATGCTTGAAACTTGTTGACATCCATCTTTTAATTGTTTTTTTCAGGGCAGTAGGTAGATGGGTTATGAGTTGGGTTATGAGAAGCAGCGTGGCTCAGTGGAAAGAGCACAGGCTTGGGAGTCAGAGGTCATGGGTTCTAATCCCAGCTCTGCCACTTGTCAGCTGGGTGACTTTGGGCAAGTCACTTCACTTCTCTGTGCCTCAGTTCCCTCATCTGGAAAATGGGGATTAAGTCTGTGAGCCCCCCTTGGGACAACTTGGTCACCTTGTAGCCTCCCCAGTGCTTAGAACAGTGCTTTGCACATAGTAAGCACTTAATAAGTGCCATCATTATTATTATTATTATTACGGGTAGTCTTGGTTGCCACATTATTCAGGCCTGCCAGGCTTCCCAATGGGCTAACTGTGGCCAGGAGCCATTAGAACTGAGGTCCCAGCTCATTAAAGGGAAGATCAGAGTTAGAGCGGAAAATTATTAGCATTACCTCCCACTGGCAAACAGGGAAGTCACTGAGATACTTGACTAATCTTATTCCCAATTTGTTGTCCCTCCTTATCTGCTGCTCTTTTTTTTCATGGTATTTGCTAAGTGCTTACTAGTGTCAAGCACTGTTCTAAATGCTGGGATAGATACAAGTTTCATCAAGTTGGACACAGTCCCTGTCACACTCTAAGTAGGAGGGTGTAGGATTGAATCCCCATTTTATGCTTGAGGAAACTGAGGCACAGAGAAGTTAAGGTACTTTCCCAAGGTCATACAGCAAGCGAGTCCCAAGCTCATGTTCTCTCCAGAAGCAGCATGGCCTAGTGGATAGAGCACGGGCTTGGGAGTTAGAAGGTCTTGGGTTCTAATCCCTGCTCAGCCACGTGCCTGCTTCTTAACCTTGGGCAAGTCACCTAACTTCTCTGTGCTTCTGTTTCCTTATCTGTAAAATGGGGATTAAGACTGTGAGCTCCATGTGGGACAGGGACTCTGTCTAGCCTAATTAGCTTAACTCTACCTCAGAGCTTAGTAACATGCCTGGCACACAGTAAGCCCTAAACAAATACCACAATCTCAACAAAAAAAAACAAACAACAACAACAACAAAAAACCCAGGCCACGCTGCTTCTCTGCTTTCTGAACCTGGAAGTCCAACCTCCTCTTCTTTATCAGCCTGCTGAAAGGAGGCATCAGAGGGAGGATTTAGGAAAACCAGAGCTGGTTGCCAAAACAAAAGCTACTGCTGTTAGTCATTTTCCACTCGGTGATGGGGACTGCCCCGGTTGAAAGGAAATAGAGATGCCGGAGCACTAACCTTGCCGGTAGAATTCCTCACAGACCCTTTCACTCCACTGCTTGCTCATCTCCCAGATCCTACAAGGATTGCAAATGTCAGCACACTTGAGTGCGATCTGGAAAGAGAAAAAAACCCAAACAAAACAGGAGCATTTTGTGGGGGAAGACAAGCCATCAATTAGCCGGTGATCTTTCAGAAGCAAATTGCTCTGGCTCTGAAGTGTTCTGAAAACCTCTGGGTCAGAGGAGGCGCCTTCCGGCCCGCCACTTGGTGCTACGCACGCTTTTTTAAAAACAAAGCTCCTCCTAAACTCACCTCTTCAGGAAACAGCACTTATTCACCGCTTTTATTGGATCGTCTACTTGTCTACTTATATCGTCGCTCCCAATAAAACACCTCTTCAGAGCCCCTGGTTGAATGAGGGGAGTTGAGAGCTCCATTTTGAGTCTGTGGAGTGGCCTGGGTAAATCCCAAGCAGCAGAAAAGGGGGAACGCGCCAGGCCAGCCCAGCCCCTCCTTCCAGCCTGGACTCCTGCTCCAGTGTCCGGATGAAGTGGGGGCTGGAGCCTGGACCTCACTTCCCCTGCGGTCTCGGTGGGTGACCTGACTTGTCCCTTTAATGATGTTTAGCTGGCAGGGCGGGGATGGGCCCCGTCTGGGTTTTGTGTGCAGACTTAAGTCGAGTCCTCATGAGTTACAGTAGTTGGGTTTCACCCTCATTATTCCTGGCGACTCCAGGACTAACTGTGATTTGGAAAACAGCTCAGGCACCCTGGCCTTACGTTGGCCCGAACCCCAGCTGTTTTCAGCTGCGTTGCCCAGCGCGCTGGCATCTTGTTTTTCCAGAACGATGGCTTCTCCAATGACCGCTGGCGTGATTATTTAATTCTGAGTTCTTAAGAGTCGATAGTACAGTTAAATAACTATCCCTCCCCACCCCCTATGCTTTGCACAGAGTAACTACATAATAAATAGCATTATTATTCCAACCCCCAGATTTTCAGATCAGGCTGGAAATAACCACGAGCCTGGATTTATTTTGGAAGCAATTCCCTGTCCTACCAGGCCCCAGGAAGTGCGGCTAAGTAGTAATGATAATAATGATGGTATTTGTTAAGCACTTACTATGTGCAAAGCACTGTTCTAATCGCTGGGGAGGTTATAAGGTGATCAGGTTGTCCCACAGGGGGCTCACAGTTTCAATCCCCATTTTACAGATGCGGTAACTGAGGCACAGAGAAGTTAAATGACTTGCCCAAAGTCACACAGCTGTCAGTTGACGGAGCTAGGATTTGAACCCATGACCTCTGACTTCAAAGCCCCTGCTCTTTCCATTGAGCCACGCTGCTTCTGGAAGAGGGGTACCAGAGGGGTGGGAGAACATGGCTAAATGGAAAAAAAATGCTCGAATCTCAGGCCTTTGGTTTTTGAGAGTGTTTTGTGCAAATAGGTTTGAGGGGAAATTGAGATAATTTCTTCCTCTTTTTGTCTTGTCCTGAGGTAAAAATAGACTTTTCCATTTGTATAGGTGCCATAATGATAGTCACTTTACCAACACATAAGTGGAGTGCCTCCTTTAGTACATGGGACAGCATGATCTCCTTAGGCAATGTGGGAACAACTAGGCAGCAATTACCATACGGAGCATTTAATACAGTGCTCTGCACACAGTAAGTGCTCAATAAATATCCCTGATGATTGATGAAGGTGACTCAGAAATTGCCGAGACACAGACTAAAAACAGTGACATTTCCCACTCTAAGAGCATTTTTGTTTTTCCTAGCCCTTGAATCTCTCTAATAAAGCCGATCACTGCCCTAATTTAAAGTGTGGGGTTAAGTCTAGCCAACTTTTTGTTAGCATGCTAACTAGCATGCTAGAAAACCACCATCTTCCAGTCTTTCCAGTGATTTCTACCCAACGAGTGTGATAGACAAGGTGTTTTTTACCTGAAGCATAAAATGCCTGTCTTGAGCATCCTCCAGTCTCAAATCCTTGTTGTCCAGATGCGCTTTTAAACGGGTCAGAAATTCATTCTGCCTGTTGATGTCTGTAGCCAGGATCAGGGAACCCAGCTGCTGTTCAATGTCCTGTCTGTGCACACGGGAAAGGAAAAACACCTTTTAGATACGTGGTTGAATCTGTCAGCAACGATGGCAGTTAAACCTCTCTCTTTCCTAAATTCTGCTGTGAGATGAGCAGAAGAAAGACCCCTTTTTCCTTTCTACAGCCAGCATATTTTGCGGGGGGGATGCAGCAGTAGAGTTTGCCCTCAAATCAGGGTTATACCACTTCCAGAAACAGGCTGAAAGAGAGGCAGGACTAGAAGCCCTTCAGAGGTTTCCCTCCTGGGTTACTATAGGGGTGAAGTCAAAGTGTTGTTGCTCCCTTCTATCCATTAGGCCAGGAGGAAAAAGTGCAGCTTCTTCTTAAACCACGGAGCGACTGTCAATCAATCAATCATATTTATTGAGCGCTTACTGTGTGCAGAGCACTGTACTAAGCACTTGGGAAGTCCAAGTTGGCAACATATAGAGACGGTCCCTACCCAACAGTGGGCTCACAGTCTAGAAGACATTATCTGGGGTAGTCTTTTACTGCCCATTAATGGGAGAGATAGTCACATAGTCAATCGTATTAATAGTGCTCTTACTGTGGGCAGAGCACTGTGCTAAGCGCTTGGGAGAGTACAGTATAACAGAGTTGATAGTCACGTTCACTGTCCACACTGAGCTGGCAGTCTAGAGGGGGAGAGAGACATGAATATAAATAAATACATTATTATTATGTATTTAAGTGTTGTGGAGCTGAGGGAGGGGTGGATAAGGGTAATAATAATAATAATGTGGGACAACCTGATCACCTTGTAACCTCCCCAGCGCTTAGAACAGTGCTTTGCATATAGTAAGTGCTTAATAAATGCCATTATTATTATTATTATTATTATGGTATTTGTTGAGCACTTACTATGTGCCAAGCACCGTTCTAAGCGCTGGGGTAGATACAAGGTAATCAGGTTGTCCCACATGGAGCTCAAAGTCTTAATCCCCGTTTTCCAGATGAGGTGACTGAGGCACAGAGAAGCTAAGTGACCTGCCCAAAGTCGCACAGCAGACAAGTGGCGGAGCTGGGATTAGAACCCACGACCTCCGACTCCCAAAGCTGTGCTCCTTCCACAAAGCCATGCTGTTTCTCTAAACCCCAGCTTACATCCCACAGATGGGTGAAAACAGAGTTGGGGGAAAATCAGGGACACAGTGTATAAATAATGTAAGAAGACTTTTTCTTATCAAGGGGAATTGAGGCAACAGTCTATTCTGAGGAGAAAATCTGCATGAAGTGGTACATGGGAATAAATGTAATAGGTCTAAATGTAAACTCCCTGAGGGCAAGGTAAGTTTTCCTTTGATACTCTCCCCCAAGTGCTTAATATAGCACTCTGCAAATGCCATTGATTCATTCCTCCTCATTTTTACCTTAACATTTTACTGCATTTTCCTTGTTTTACTCTTTGGAGAATACCCTTGTGCACAGCTGTGAGAAGCAGGTGTGGCTTAGTGGAAAGAGCACGAGCTTGGGAGTCAGAGGGCGTGGGTTCTAATCCCACTCCGCCACTTGTCTGCTGTGTGACCTTGGGCAAGCCACTTCTCTGTGCCTCAGTTACCTCACCTGGAAAATGGGGCTTAAGACTGTGAGCCCCACGTGGGACAACCTTGTATCTACCCCAGTGCTTAGAACAGTGCTTGGCATATAGTAAGCGCTTAACAAATACCATTATTATTACTACAATTGTCCTGACCTCCGGTTCCCTCCATGGTGATGTTCAGAGTAATGGTGCGTGTGTGGGGAGGGGTGGGGGGAGAAGGAGGAGAAGCAACAGGCCTGGGAGTTAGAAGACCTGGGTTCTAATCCTGACTCCTCCACTTTGCTGTGTGAGCTTGGGCAAGTCAATTCACTTCTCTGTGCCTCTGTAACCTCATCTGTAAAATGCGGATTAAGACCGTGAGCCCCATGTGGGACAAAGACTGGATCTGTCCCGATTATCTTCCATCTATCCCAGCACTTAGTACAGTGCCTGGCACGTTGTAGGCCTTTAACAAATACCATTTTTGTAAAAAAAAAAACAAACAAAAATCAAACTTCTTTAAACCCTGATTCCCTGCAGCACTAAAGGTAATGTGAGGGTCAGGCATCTTCAGGGAGACTAGAGTTTTTCCTCTCCCTGTTTGAAAGCTGTCTGCTAGTGGCGTAAACTGAACATTAAATACATCGAGTCCAATTGGAACCCATTGCAAAAGATAAATTTTAGCCCAGACTTGCTGATTCTAACTTCTTCAGAAACTAGTAGTAAGGATATAATTTCATTTATATGTCACTTATGATTGCAAGGTAACCATTAGCAGTTTTTTTATTAGGTTTGAGTTTAGAAATCCATCTTGCCGGAGGCTTTATAGCTCTGCTATATACTCTTAACAAATATTTATTATATGGGTCATGCGTGGGAGGGCTATTGCCATTTTCTAACCTAAAACATAAGATTTGGGCACAGTGCAGAATGGATTCTGAGGGGCTGGAAAACAGAGCCGTTTATTAAACTATTGCCGGGAAGCAGCGTGGCTCAGTGGAAAGAGCCCGGGCTTTGGAGTCAGAGGTCGTGGGTTCAAATCCCAGCTCTGCCCATTGTCAGCTGTGTGACTTTGGGCAAGTCACTTCACTTCTCTGGGCCTCAGTTACCTCATCTGTAAAATTGGGATGAAGACTGTGAGCCCCCCGTGGGGCAACCTGATCACCTTATAACCTCCCCAGCGCTTAGAACAGTGTTTTGCACATAGTAAGCGCTTAATAAATGCCACTATTATTATTATTATTAAAAGATTAGTGCGATCAATTCTCCAGAATATTTATACAGGACATAGATGATGCAGAGTTGGGCTTTTTAGCGCACAGTTCTTTTTTCTTCTGTTATTTAGCTTAATTGCTTCAGAGAGACTGATGACAGCATCTCAGATTTCTGAGATGAGCACTTGAGCATGTCTGGACAAGGGCCAAACCCATCAATCAATCAATCAATCGTATTTATTGAGGCTTACTGTGTGCAGCACACTGTACTAAGTGTTTGAGGGAGTACAATATATCAGAACACGTTCCCTGCCCACAACAAACTTACAGTCCACAACCGTGCATCAACCCTAGCACTCAGCACATTGTAAGCGTTCAGTGAAGCAGCATGCCCTAGTGGATAGAGCACAGACCGGGGAATCCCAAGGACCTGGGTTCTAATCCCAGCTCAGCCACTTGTCTGCTGTGTGACCTTGGACAAGTCCTTTCACTTCTCAGAGTCTCAGTTACCTCATCTGTAAAACGGGGAATAAGACTATGAGCCCCACATGGAACGAGGACTGTGTCCAACCTGATGAACTTGTATCTACACCAGCGCTTAGTACAGCGCCTGGCACATAGTAAGCGCTTAACAAATACCATTAAAAAAATACCATAATTACTCTCATCTCCCTCGGCCCCACAGAGAAGTGAAGTGTTTCTGGACTTTAGGCTGGACTAATAGACTGGCCGAGAAGATCTGTAATGTACGATGCAAAAGACTGTAAGCTTTTGTGGACAGAGAATGTGTCTACCAACTCTTTAAGACTGTGAGCCCACTGTGGGCAGGGATTGTCCCTCTTTATTGCTGGATTGTACTTTCCAAGCACTTAGTACAATGCTCTGCACACAGAAAGCGCTCAATAAATAGGATATGATGAAGGAATGAATTGAATGTACTCTACCAAGCACTTAGTACAGTGCTCTGCATATAGTATTATCCCTAACGGATTACTGCATCAGCCTCCTCTCTGATCTCCCATCCTCCTATCTCTCCCCGCTTCAGTCTATACTTCACACTGCTGCCCGGATTATCTCTGTGCAGAAACGCTCAGGGCATGTTACTCCCCTCCTCAAAAATCTCCAGTGGCTCCCAGTCAACCTATGCATCAAGCAAAAACTCCTCACTCTCGGCTTCAAAGCTGTCCATCACCTTGCCCCCTCCTACCTCACCCCCCTTCTCTCCTTCTGCAGCCCAGCCCGCACCCTCCGCTCCTCTGCCTCTAACATCCACAATGTACCTCGTTCTCGCCTGTCCCGCCGTCGACCCCCGGCCCACATCCTCCCCCTGGCCTGGAATGCCCTCCCTCCACATATCTGCCAAGCTAGCTCTCTTCCTTCCTTCAAAACCCTACTGAGAACTCACCTCCTCCAAGAGGCCTTCCCAGACTCAGCCCCCTTTTTCCTCTCCTCGTTCCCATTCCCCCGCCCTACCTCCTTCCCCTCCCCACAGCACCTGTATATATGTTTGTACAGATTTATTACTCCATTTTACTTGTACATATTTACTATTCTATTTATTTTGGTAATGATGGGCATTTAGCTTTAATTCTATTTGTTCTGACGACTTGACACCTGTCCACATGTTTTGTTTTGCTGTCTGTGTCTCCCTTCTAGACTGTGAGCCCGTTGTTGGGTAGGGTGCCGTCTCTATATGTTGCCAATTTGTACTTCCCAAGCGCTTAGTACAGTGCTCTGCACACAGCAAGTGCTCAATAAATATGACAATGAATGAATGAATAGTAAGTGTTCATTAAACGTGATTGATTTGATTCAATTCGATTAGAAAAGCCACATTACCCCCTTCCTTCCTCCCCCTTTCTCCTTTCCCTTTCCCCTGGCCCCCTCCCACTGGCAACAACAGCTGCGGCTGTGAAGCAGATCCACACAAGGTGACATCTCTCTCCATCCAGACTGTAAACTCGGTATAGGCAAGGAATGTGTCTGCTAATTCTGTTGTATCACACTCTCCCAAGCGCTTGGTACAGTGCTCTGCACATAATAAGCGCACAATGAATACCACTGATTGATTGATCCCAAAAGGTGGGGTTGTTAATCCAGTCCAGCTGCTACCTAGGGGACTGCACCAGGGACGGGAGGGAGGCACTTCAAACCGTTAGATTCCCAAAGATGTCCACTCTGTTATTGTGTGTTTAAATTAGGATTGGCTCTTGGCGAGGCAACGCATCAGGCTTCTAATTCGGTTTGGCTTTTCTGCCCGCTAAAGGTTGCTGACCCCCGGTCTAGCTCAGTGCCATTCGCTTCAAGTCTCTAGTGAAATATTGACTTTTTCTAGGGCTCCGCCGGTACTCACGTCATTTCTGGAGGCAGGTGGGCAAGGAGCCTGGATTCTCGGAGCATGCCGATGGTAGAACGCCAGTGGTGATTCTCCAGCACAGATACATTCTAGGGGGAATGAGATAAACAAGCTAAAGCAGGGGGGAGTTGACTGATATTTTACGAGATAGACCTTCCCTCCAGCTCTAGCCAGCACCGTATCAGATCATGTGTTGGAACAAACCAAGAGAAAATCACCAACTTTCTGCCCTATCAGAGGTATTCATCTCACCTAACTTGCTGCCGACCTGTTTTCCACACCCTCCTTCTATCTCTCCCTATTTGCCAAATCACTGCTCTCCCCAACTTCAAAGAGGCTTTCCCCGATTAAACCCCCTTTTCCTCTGCTCCGTCTCCCTTCTGCAGCGTCTATGCACTTGGATCTGTGGCCTTCGGGCATTTGATATTCACCCCACCCTCAGCCCCACAGCACGTATGTACATATCTATAAATTATTTATTTGTATTAATGTTTATTTCCTGTAAGCTTGTTGTGACAGGGAATGTTTCTACCATTGCTTCTAGATTGCTTCTAGAGAAGCAGCGAGGCTCAGTGGAAAGAGCACGGGCTTTGGAGTCAGAGGTCATGGGTTCAAATCCCAGCTCCGCCACATATCGGCTGTGTGACTTTGGGCAAGTCACTTAACTTTTCTGGGCCTCAGTTCCCCCATCTGTAAAATGGGGATTAAGACTGTGAGCCCCCATGGGACAACCTGATCATCTTGTAACCTCCCCAGCGCTTAGAACAGTGCTTTGAACACTCAGAACAGTTCTTCTAGACTGTGAGCCCACTGTTGGGTAGGGACCATCACTATGTGTTGCCAACTTGTACTTCCCAAGCGCTTAGTACAGTGCTCTGCACACAGTAAGCACTCAATAAATACAATTGATTTGCACATAGTAAGTGCTTAATAAATGCCATCATTATTATTATTACCAACTCTGTTGTACTGTACTCTCCTAAGAGCTTAATACACTGCTCTGCACACCTTAAGTGCTCAATACCAATGATGATGATGATGATATTTACTGAACACTCAAGGTATACAGATCGCTAAGGACTTTGTAAAAACAATACAACAGAGTCGGTACACAATTCCCCACCTGCAAGGAATCCAGCCAAGGCCTGAGGGAAGAAGGGAACTAATTTAGTTCAGCCGAGCTATGACCTCTCGATTTGGCCAGGAAGAGCAAGAGTTCAAAATGCAAATGATCTGAAAGTTATTGCATCACTTGTATGTCTCTGGTTAGCACCTTGAGCGCTTTGAATGAAAAACAGTAGCATTGGGAGGGTTTTTAAGCAAGACATATCTTAGAGTGTTCTTATAAGAATAATAATAATAATAATGGCATTTGTTAAGCACTTACTATGTGCCAAGCACTGTTCTAAACGCTGGGGGGGAAACAAGGTGATCAGGTTGTCCCACATGGGGCTCACAGTCTTAATCCTCATTTTACAGATGAGGTAACTGAGGCTCAGAGAAGTTAAGTGACTTCCCCAAGTTAAGTGACTTCTCCGCTGACAAGCGGCGGAGCCGGGATTAGAACCCATGACCTCTGACTCCCAAGCCTGTGCTCTTTCCACTGAGCCACGCTGCTTCTCTGCACATCATTCATACATTCAATCGTATTTATTGAGCACTTACTGTGTGCAGAGCACTGTACTAAGCGCTTGGGAAGTACACACATCACCGAACATCACACGCAAACAAAAAAAAGCCTAATTCTATGCTACGTCCAAGTTCTTCATTCACTCATTTCATTCAGTCATTTATTGAGTGCTTATTGTGTGCAGAGCACTGTACTAAGCACTCGGGAAAGTACAATACAACAATAAACAGTGACATTCCCTGCCCACGATGACTATTAGGACATGAAAAACAGTAGCCATCATCTTTCTTGTTTATCTAAATGCCAGGGTTGCTGCTACTCTCCACCACTGGGCCTGGGGAGAAAGGATGGGAAACCCTCCCAGAGCCCCCGTCCTCAGGGGCTCTGACCCTCATGGTGGGGAGGGGCTGGCCTGGGAAAGGAAAATTGGCCACTTTCATTCATTCATTCATTCAATCGTATTTATTGAGCGCTTACTGTGTGCAGAGCACTGGACTAGGCGCTTGGGAAGTCCAAGTAATCACTTAAATACCACTAAAAAAGTCCCCCATATCTCAGCCTCCCTAGGGTTAACATAAAAAATAAATATTGGCGAGGAGCAGAGAATCAAGTTTTGGGGGCAGAAAAACCAATCAATCAATCCATCGTATTTATTGAGCGCTTACTGTGTGCAGAGCACCGTACTAAGCGCTTGGGAAGTACAAGTTGGCAACATATAGAGACAGTCCCTACCCAACAGTGGGCTCACAGTCTAAAAGGGGGAGACAGAGAACAAAACCAAACATACTAACAAAATAAAATAAATAGAATAGATATGTACAAGTAAAATAAATAAATAAATAAATAGAGTAATAAATATGTACAGACATATATACATATATACAGGTGCTGTGGGGAAGGGAAGGAGGTAAGATGGGGGGATGGAGAGGGGGACGCGAGTAAGGGAGCAGATAGGGAGGTAGTTTCATGACAATGATTAGATGTAACATCAGGCAAAGGGTTTACGTATACAGTAAATGTATATAGCATTTACATATATAGTGTATTTGAATGTTTGTCCCTCTAGACTGTGAGCTTGTTGTGGGCAGAGAGTGTGCCTTTTTATTTTTATACTGCCAAGCACTTAGCATAGTGCTCTGCACACAGTGAGTGCTCAATAAATGTTACCAACTGAATGAATGTAGGTCATAGGCCCAGACTGCTGTAACTCCCACCTCTTTCCTCTCCCCCTCCCCATCCCCCCGCCTTACCTCCTTCCCCTCCCCACAGCACCTGTATATATGTATATATGTTTGTACATATTTATTACTCTATTTATTTATTTTACTTGTACATATCTATTCTATTTATTTTATTTTGTTAATATGTTTTGTTTTGTTCTCTGTCTCCCCCTTCTAGACTGTGAGCCCACTGTTGGGTAGGGACTGTCTCTATATGTTGCCAATTTGTACTTCCCAAGCGCTTAGTACAGTGCTCTGCACACAGTAAGCGCTCAATAAATACGATTGAATGAATGAATGTAGGGGGAGACAGACAATAAAACAAAACATGTGGACAGGTGTCAAGTCATCAGAACAAATAGAAATAAAGCTAGATGCACCACATTAACAAAATAAATAGAATAGTAAATATGTACAAGTAAAATAAATAGAGTAATAAATCCATACAAAAAGATACAAGTGCTGTGGGGAGGGGAAGGAGGTAGGGCGGGGGGGGATCAATCAATCAATCGTATTTATTGAGCGCTTACTGTGTGCAGAGCACTGTACTAAGCGCTTGGGAAGTACAAGTTGGCAACATATAGAGACAGTCCCTACCCAACAGTGGGCTCACAGTCTAGAAGGGGGAGACAGAGAACAAAACCAAACATATCAACAAAATAAAATAAATAGAATAGATATGTACAAGTAAAATAAATAGAGTAATAAATATGTACAAACATATATACATATATACAGGTGCTGTGGGGAAGGGAAGGAGGTAAGACGGGGGCGATGGAGAGGGGGACGAGGGGGAGAGGAAGGAGGGGGCTCAGTCTGGGAAGGCCTCCTGGAGGAGGTGAGCTCTCAGTAGGGCCTTGAAGGGAGGAAGAGAGGAAGGGAGGAAGGGATGGGGAGGAGGAGAGGAAAAAGAGGGTTCAGTCTGGGATTCAGGAGTCTTCTTCTTTTGTCCATCTCTCAAACCAGCTCTGCTGGCATAGCTGTCACATCTGACTTCTGCAGCAGTCTCGTGAATATCACCAGTGCTTGGCACATAGTAAGCGCTTAACAAATGCCATCATCATTATTATAATTATTATTATATCTAACACCAAATGGGAAGCAGTGTGGCCTAATGGATAGAACACAGTCCAGGGGGTCAGAAGGACCCGGGTTTTAATCCTGTCTCGGCCACTTGCCTGCTGTCTGACCTTGGGAAAGTCACTTCACTTCTTCATGCCTCAGCTACCTCATCTGTAAAATGGAGATTAAGACTGTGAGCCCCATATGGGACATCGTTAGTTTGCACTTAATACAGCACCTGGACCATAGTAAGCGCTTAATAAGTACTATTTTTAAAAATGGCAGAAGAAGATCACAAACAAAGTGGTTCTAGAATAAAATTAGTCCACCAGCATCAGAGCAGGGCCCACCAACCACATCACAAGTTTATCGGGGAAGAGAATAGATGACTAAAGGACCTCTAAGCAACTCTTGAAGTCGTATACAGGGTGGACCAAAAATGCCGTGCTTTGAAGATACGATGATGCAGAGCAAGGAATGAATGGAGGACAGCAGAAGATGGAGCCATCTGGCACAGAATGATTAGAAGTGGGGTCATTCTCTTGGGGCAGATGTCTTTAGAAGTAGCTACCTCAGAGTTTAGTACAGTGACTGGGCACATAATAAGCACTTCATAAGTACCATAAAAAAAAGAAATGAGAGCAACATAAAGAGGGCGAAAGAGAAGCAATATTACACACTGTAGGTAGCAAATGCACATGTTCAGTAGAGACCTTTCATTCATTCATTCATTCATTCGTATTTATTGAGCACTTACCATGTGCAAAATACTGTACCAAGCTCTTGGGAGAGTACAATATAACAAAAAACAAACACATTCCCTACCCACAACGAGATTACAGTCTATAGGGGGAGATAGACATTAATATAAATCAATTAATAAATGGCACGTATGTGACATGTACTGGACGTGGAAGGGAGTATTGATCCTGCATCATTTATCGGCCACACTCACCACACTGAAAATGGAGCAGCGTGGCTTAGTGGAAAGAGCCCGGGCTTGGGAGTCAGAGGTCATGGGTTAGAATTCCGGCTCTGCCACTTAGCTGTGTGACTGTGGACAAGTCACTTCAATTCTCTGTGCCTCTGTTCCCTCATCTGTAAAATGGGGATTAAGACTGTGAGCCCCACGTGGGACAACCTGATCACCTTGTATCCTCCCCAGCACTTAGAACAGTGCTCAGCACATAGTAAGCGCTTAACAAATGTAATTATTATTATAATTATAATAATAATAATTATTATACTATAATAATTATTATTATTATTACTCTCTCCGACATTGGGGTTGCCTTCAGACCTGAATGGGAGCTAAATACACTGTACTCTTTCTGTGCACCAAAGGTGCCTGTGTGGTCTGAACTACAGCAGCGAAAGCATCCAACATATAACCAAGGAAGAATTCATTCACATAACGGAACATTTTCAGGAATGCATAGATGCTTTTGGAGGTCAAACAAATTACCTCCAGGCTGCAGGACAAAATTCCCAGGGGAAAAAGCTAAACAAATGAATGAATATAAGATAATGGGTCCAGGCGTGTTTGCAAACATTGAGCAAACATTTGCAAACATTGGTTGGAATTCTTTTAAGAACATTAAATAAGAACATTCCCCTCCAGACTGTAAGCTTGTTGTGGTCAGGAAATGTGCCTGTTTATTGTACAGTACTCCCCAAGCACTTAGCATAGCGCTCTGCACACAGTAAGTGCTCAATAAATATGATTAAATGAATGGATGATGGGTTATTTTCAAGTAACAGATGAGCCATCTTGATACCACAGCTCTGTATCTCATGAATTTTTACTTGCAAATCCATGTAAATGTATTTGGATCTGAGCATCATCATGTATACTTCTAAACTGGCTAAAGCACTGCTAGAAAACTTAATGGTAAATGACATCGGCTCCATGTTGAATGAAAGAAGAGTATTTGGAAGATTGCCTCAAGGATCGTGATTGCTGTCCGCCTGCTTTAACTTCCTCATTAGTAATCTGGGAACAGGACATTTGGGAAGCTCGCATATAAAATTAAATGTGAGGACTGGCTAATTTTTGAAGAGACCTTTGTGGGTCAGAAATCTGGCAAAGACCACAGAGCATGAAAAGGCCACAGTACCCAATCCCAGAGGAGACCAAAGCCAGGATGCAATAGCAACAATAATTTGGGCTGATCTTTTTGGGGTGGTGTTGGGGGGGTGTAGTTTGCAATTTGAAAGAGCTAATTTGCCTCCCAAAAGCCTAAATTACAACCTGAGATTAGATTTCTCATTACAGAGAACCAGCCTATCAATACCTGGGCAAGACCGAGAAAGATGATTTGGATTAACAATGTGGCCTGAAATCCCCAGGGGTGGGAGTGGTCATGAACACATGGCACAGACCTTGGGTCATACAGCAAGGGCTTGGGAGTCAGAAGGTCACGGGTTCTAATCCCGGCTCTGTGTGGCCTTGGGCAAATAATCACAACTTCTCTGTGCCTCAGTCAGCTCATCTGTAAAATGGGGATTAAGACTGTGAGCCCCTTGGGGGACAGGAACTGGGTCCAATCCCCCCTATCTTACCTCCTTCCCTTCCCCACAGCACCTGTATATATGTATATATGTTTGTACATATTTATTACTCTATTTATTTTACTTGTACATATCTATTCTATTTATTTTATTTTGTTAGTATGTTTGGTTTTGTTCTCTGTCTCCCCCTTTTAGACTGTGAGTCCACTGTTGGGTAGGGACTGTCTCTATATGTTGCCAATTTGTACTTCCCAAGCGCTTAGTACAGTGCTCTGCACATAGTAAGCGCTCAATAAATACGATTGATGATGATGATGATGATTGGCTTGTATCCACCCCAGCGTTTATTATTATTATTATTATTATTATTACTGTTATTCACCATACTGTTTGGAGCTGTGGACCA
Organism: Tachyglossus aculeatus; assembly: GCF_015852505.1. Taxonomy (NCBI): domain Eukaryota; kingdom Metazoa; phylum Chordata; class Mammalia; order Monotremata; family Tachyglossidae; genus Tachyglossus; species Tachyglossus aculeatus. Next base: position 81,268,499 of record NC_052067.1, read on the forward strand.
GCCATGAAATGCATGAATCCCTTTCTTTGACTCATGGGTCGCGAAAGTGTAGGAAAGATGCTGTGATTGCTGAGAACTAATGCAAGAATCACTGGGGGCTAGAAATGGGAAATATTTCCCATTAAGGAATTAAGGAAATGGGAAATATTTTGAATAAGCAGCATGGCCAGGTGGAAAGAGCATGGGCCTGAGAGTCGGAGGACCTGGGTTCTAATCCCGGCTCTGCTAATTGCTTGCTGTGTGATCTTGGGCAAGTCACTTGACTTCTCTGTGCCTCAGTTTCCTCAACTGTAGAATGGGGATACACTACCTGGTCTCCCTCCTCCTTAGTCTGTGAGCCCCGTGCAGGACGGGAATTGTGTCCAACCTGATTAACATATATCTACCTCAATGCTTAGAACAATGTTTGAAGCAGAATAAGCGCTTAACAAATACCATAAAAAAGATAACACTCTGGAATAGTAAAACAATAAGGGAAAGATTATCTATAGAAATCCAAAGCAAAGGTGTTCATTTGCTGTGATTTTTTAATAACGTGAAGAAACAATAGGAAAATAATTCAAGCCATTAAGAAATAATTTCTCGACAAATTCAAGGCTTAAATTCTTGACAGATCCTGTGTTAAAGGAAATTTGCATAATAATAATAGTGATTGTATTTGTTAAGCGCTTACTATGTGCCAAGCACTGTTCTAAGCGCTGACCATCACAAAGGCCATGGTGACTGCCCTAGACATGGCAGTGATTGTGACTGTTCCACTCTGAGCCGTGAAGAGCTCAAACCTCTTCTCCTCTAGTCACAATGTCCTACTGCTTTTTAATTTTTATTTTACGTATTTATCCACATCCTGGGCCTTTATGTTGTTTTAAGGTTTTCATTTCATTTTTCTTTATGTGTTTTGCCAGTCCCTTCTCCTCCTTTTTTTCTTAATAATTACGGCAATTTTAAGCACTTACACTGGATTAGACACACACAGTCCCTGTCCCGCATCTGAGTTCATAATCAATTAATCAATCATATTTATGATCTTATAAATGCATTTTCTTATATTAAACCCAGTCCCCATTTTCCTTCTGACTGATAATTAGATGTCCAATCTGATTATCCTGTATCTAATAATAATAACAGTAATAATTATGGTATTTGTTAAGCACGTAACTATGTGCCAGGCACTGTACTAAGCGCTGGTGTGAATACAAGCAAATTGGGTTGGATATAGTCCCTGTCCCACATGGGGCTCACAGTTTCAATCCCCATTTTACATAGGAGGTAACTGAGGCCCAGAGAAGAGAAGTGACTTGCCCAAGGTCACACAGCAGACAAGTGCACTTAGTCTTAGTCCTTATTCACAGCATCCTAGTACTTAGTACAGGGCTTGGCACAGAGTAAGTATTTAACAAACACCACAATTATATTATTATTATTATTTTATAAATAAGGACACTGAGACCCAGAGAGGTTAATAATAATAATAATAATAATAATAATAATGGCATTTATTAAGCACTTACTATGTGCAAAGCACTGTTCTAAGTGCTGGGGAGGTTACAACGGGATCAGGTTGTCCCACGGGGGGCTCCCAGTCTTAATCCCCATTTTACAGATGAGGTAACTGAGGGCCCAGAGAAGTTAAGTGACTTGCCCAAGGTCACACAGCAGACATGTGGCAGAGCGGGGATTCGAACCCCTGACCTCTTGACTCCAAAGCCCGGGTTCTTTCGAACTGAGCCATGCTAGTGACTTTCCCAAGGTTATACAGCAGATCGCTGACAGATCAAGGACTGAAACCCAGAATTTTTGATTTCTAACCCAGTCCTCTTCACACCTATCCAGCCCCTGATTTCTTCTACATTCACACCAACCTAGGCTGTTTACTCCTATTCACTGGCCTCTTCACCCCCAAGGCCCCAAGGACAATTCAACCATATTCTCAGGATTCCCCTAAACACTAGACTCTTCACTCTCAAAGACTCAAGGACAATTCAATCATCTCCTCACTGTTCTCCTGAACATTGGCCTCAAGGCCCCAAGGACAATTCAACCATCTTCTCAGGATTCCCCTAAACACTGGACTCTTCAGTCTCAAAGACCCAAGGACAATTCAATCATCTCCTCAGTGTTCTCCTGAACATTGGCCTCAAGGCCCCAAGGACAATTCAACCACCTTCTCAGGATTCCCCTAAACACTGGACTCTTCACTCTCAAAGACCCAAGGACAATTCAATCATCTCCTCAGTGTTCTCCTGAACATTGGCCTCAAGGCCCCAAGGACAATTCAACCACCTTCTCAGGATTCCCCTAAACACTGGACTCTTCACTCTCAAAGACCCAAGGACAATTCAATCATCTCCTCAGTGTTCTCCTGAACACTGGCCTCAAGGCCCCAAGGACAATTCAACCATCCCCTGTGGATATCACCGGATTAAGTTGCTACTGTTGTCTTTTACCTCACAGACCCCACCATGACCTCTCAACGACCACCCATTCTCAGCCCATCCTAGTGCTCCCCTCCCACCTCACCTTCCTCGCCCATGAGCCCCATGTTGGACAGTGTCTGTGCCCAACCCAATTTCCTTGTATCCACCCCAGCACTTTAGTGCCTGGCACTCAATAAGTGCTTAACAAATACCACAATTATTATTATTATTAGACTGTGAGTCCTTTGAGGGCCAGGGAGTGTGTCTAATAATCATCCGCATATTCTTTCCCCGTGCTTAGTACACTGCTCTGCACACAGAAAGCTCTGAATCTTACTAATACTAGGCCCAATTTGACCAATGGCATGTGCACACTGTCTCTATATGTTGCCAACTTGTACTTCCCAAGCGCTTAGTACAGTGCTCTGCACACAGTAAGCACTCAATAAATACGACTGATTGATTGATTGATCTAAGTTGCTGCAAATACTTGATGGCATGATTGGAAGAGCATTCCCTAATTCTCCAAAAGTAGTCTATTTAAAATGTAGACTGAAAACATGCTCTGTAGCAGTGAGTACACTCAAGTTTTTCAAGTAAACCAGAGAAAAATTTTTTTTGAAACACCTGAATTTGCAAAGCATTATGACTACATCCCTTACTATAAGTCACTGGGTATAAAGCAGCACCTTCCCTCCCAAATCCTCTCCTGCTCCTTACTTTCCCATCACGGCTGACAATACCTCCATCCTCCTGGACTACCAAATCCATAAAATTGGCATTATCCTTGACTCCTCTCTCTTTCAATTCTCACATTCTTCCTTCACAACACCTCCAGAATCTGCTCCTCCCTCTCCACTCTAGGGCTTAGTACAGTGTTCAAGTGCTCTGCACCCAATAAGTGCTCAATAAGCTCCACTGACTGATTGATTCAACCACTACCATGCTGATCCAAGAACTTGCAAGTCACTTAACTTCTCTGTGCCTCAGTTCCCTCTTCTGTAAAATGGGGATTAAGACTGTGAGCCCCACGTGGGACAACTTGATCACCTTGTAAACTCCTCAGCACTTAGAACAGTGCTTTGCACATAGTAAGTGCTTAATAAATGCCATTATTATTATTTACTTTAACTCTTCTCCCCCACCCCAGCCCCAATTATCCTCCTAGATATGAGGCTGGGTCCATCCGGACTGTAGGCTTGATGGGGGGTCGTGGGGTAGGGGGGGTGTCCACATTTCCTAGCCTTGACTTGGCTTGGTTCTGTCCAGGTTTGAACTCCCAGAATCTCAGCCCATTCAGGGCTCTGTTCCCAGAGAGTGGATAAAATTAAGCATAAATCCCCACTGCAGGATTACAAATCAATAGTATTTATTGAATACCCACACTACACAGAGCACTATACTAAGTGCTTGGGAGGGTGCAATAGAGTTACTAGACCTGATCCCTGTCTTTAAGAAGCTTACATTACAATAAGGATGACTGACACTAAAATAAATTACAGGTGAAGGAAGCAATAAAGTGTAAAGATGGATACATAAGTACTTCAGTGCTTAGGTGTTACGGAGGTGCTAAAATGGCAGTGGAGGGTGGACGGGGGTGGAAATAGCATGGGGAGATGAGAGCTTAGTCATGGAAGGCTTCCTGGGGGAAATGTAATCTTAGAAGGGTCTTGAAGATGGGGAGAGCATTGGTCTGACAGGCATGAAGGGATTGGGAGTTCTTAATAGCAGGGAAGGCATAAGCAAGAAGTTGACAGTGAGAGAGATAAGAACTAGGCAAAGTTGGCTTGAGAAAAAAGAAGCATGCCAGCTGGGGTGAAGTGGAAAACAGTGAGACTAAGTAGTGGGGAAAGAACTGAATTGAGCATCCTAAAGCCAGCAGCAAGAAGGGTTAGGGTTAGGAGATGAGGAGATGTGTTGGGTAACCAATGGAGGTTTCTGAGGAGTGGGAATACATGCTCAAAAAATTTTTAGATGATGTGGGCTGCAGACTGAAGTACAGACTGGAAAGGGAAGAGACTGAAGGCTGGACAGTCATTGAATAAGTGCTTTGCACATAGTAAGCGCTTAATAAATGCCATTATTATTATTATAAGCTGATGCAGTAGTCTAGTCAGTATATACAAGTGCCACACTGCTCGGCACTTAGTACAGTACCTGGCACTCAGTAAATGCTTGACAAATACAACAATTATTATTATTGTTATTAACACATTGTGTGCAGAGCATTCTGCTAAAACTCTGACTCCCCCAGAATTGATCCTTGTTCTGTGTTGCTGATTTTGTGGGCAGGGAACACGTCTACCAACACTCTTATATTGCATTCTTCCAAACTCTTAGTACAGTGCTCTGCACACAGTAAGCGCTCAATAAATCAGTTGATTGATTAATTCTCCGGGTAGTGTGCAAGGAAGTTGCTGGCAACTGCTGGGGAGGTACAGGGAGAGAGGCCAAGAAATGACTTTCCCCGAGGGCAGTGTGTAGAAGAGAAATAGACTGGATATAAGGTAATGCCATTAAGGTGGATGACCTCAGGAGTGACCCGGCAGTTCTAATTTTGGTCTAGAATTCGCGTGAAGAGATGATTGTATGTTCAGTCTGGTGGTAGCTTGCCTACGGCCTTCAAAATCAATCGGGAAATCTCTTGAGAACGGCCTTCCTGAAGTGCCTTGCTTCTGGGAGAGCCGGAGTGGCAAAAATGAAAAATAGGGGGAAGTGAGAAGGCCAGACTGGAATGTCCTAAGTAAAACAGTGGAGTTGGTGTTTCGGGTGAAGGTTTGAAAAAGCTCAGTGCTTGCTTTACTGTGATAGATCTGCCTTGGCTCTGAAGTCTTTGGCAAAGGGCAAGGAAGAATCAGAAGGGATGAAAGCTTCCAGGTCTCTCCCTAGGGGAAGGTCCACTCGATACCTCAGTTGTATATCTACTCCTTTGCCGGGAAATGTCTACAAACATAACAGCATTTGTCAGTTTCTGTGAACTGATAAAATCAGGTCAAAACTCAGGATCAAAGCTCCTTCGCAGGTGTTGAAGGGAATGGACAGCTTAGCTTTTCTCCAGTCAGATGCTTCAGTTCTTTCCCCTCAATGTGTTGGCTGCCCACAACCCTGAGCAACTATCCATGTCCTCCTCATCTGAAAGTTTTCCATCACCTACTGCTGACACTTCCAAATAGCTGACCAGAAGTCCCTGGATCTTGCTTTCCAAACACACATTAATTTTTTATAATGGTATCCCTTAAGCACTTACTATGTGCCTGGCACTGTACTAAGTGCCGGGGTAGATACAAGCTAATCGGGTTGGACACAGTCCCTGTCCCACATGAGGCTCACAGTCTTAATTCCCATTTTACAGACGAGGTAACTGAAGTACAGAGAAGTGACTTGCCCAAGGTCATACAGCAGACAAATGGCAGAGCCGGAATTAGAAGCCAGGTCCTTCTGAACCCCAGGCCCATGCTCTATCCACTAGGACTTGCTGCCTCTCCTAATGATCAAATTAATAATTAATTTTATAAATTAAAAATTATAAATAAAAAGTAAAAACATTAAAAGAATTCTTCGTTATTGAGGAATCACCCCCCTGGATCTCACAGCATGGCTCGAAGCCAGAAGTCAGCTGCCTTTTTGTGCAGAAAAAGCAATCATTTTGCAACCGATCAGTCTTTGAAAGGGAAAAGAATGAGCAAAGTAGGATGCTTCTCTCTGGGACTCGCAGTTGGTGGGCAGGAGGGTAATATCTGCTCTCTGTCTCTCCCTTCTGGACTGTGAGCCCATTGTTGGGTAGGGACCGTCTCTATGTGTTGCCGACTTGTACTTCCCAAGTGCTTAGTACAGTGCTCTGCACACAGTAAGCGCTCAATAAATACGACTGAATGAATGAACGAATTGCGCTGTGGACACTCTCGTTTGGGCAGAGAAACAGCATGGCCTAATGATAAAAGCACGGGCCTGAGAATCAGAGGACCTGGATTCTAATTCCCATTCCACCACTCGTCTGCTGTATGACCTTGGGCAAGTCACTGCTCTGTTTCTCAGTTACCTTGTTTGTAAAATGGGGATTAAGTCTGTGAGCCCCACGTGGGACACGGATTGGGTCCAACCTGATTGTCTTGTACCTACCTCAGTGCTTAGTACAGTACCTGGCATATGGTAAGCACTTAACAAATACCACAATTGTTATTATTATCTACCCCAGCCCTTATTATGGTGTCTGACACATAGTAAGCAGTTAACAAATACCATTAAAAAAAAAAGAATGAATGCATTTTTAACAAGCGTGTCAGCTATCGCGTGAGGCACCTATGTAGTCTGGATGCTTCTTCTGATCACCCTCCAGACTATAAACTCTCCCCTCTAGACTGTAAGCTCGTTGTGGGCAGGGAATGTATTTGTTGTTGTACTGTACTCTCCCGAGCGCTTAGCACAGTGCTCTGAACAAAGAAAGCCCTCAATAAATACGATTGAATGAATGAATGACCTGCAATAGCGGCTTCTCCCACTGACATTGGACACAGTCAAAACTGCCTCAGAATGTCCCCGATCCAATCTTTTCTCCCTTCTGGATGAGAATGAAAATGTTCCAAGGATAAATTCTAATTGATATTTATGAGCTGTTACACTTCATAAATGCTCTTTTCCTGTCACTGATTATGTTAACAGAATTGCCTGGTGTCTGCTGTTGTAAACCCATCAGTATTTGCCAAAGAAGATGGAGTGAGCAAAGAATGAGAACCTAAAAGTATAAAGAGAAAAAGGAGGGGGTTAAAACTAAAGCCCAACTCCCGTTAGGGCAATGCTGTAAGACCGCAGGAAAAAAATCATAATCACTTCAAAGGCTACCAGCAATCAATCAATCAATGGTGTTTATCGAGCACTTACTGTGTGCAGAGCACTGTGCTAAGGGTCTGCGAGAGTACGCTACAATGGAGTCGGTAGGCATACCAACTCTGTCACCTGTAGAAGGACAAATGGAAACTAAAGCTGCAAAAACTTTCATATACGTGCATATATATAAGAAGCAGCGTGGCAGAGAGGACAGAACACAGGCCTGAGAGTCAGAAGGTCATGAGTTCTAATCCCGGCTCTGTCGCTTGTCTATTGTGTGGCCTTGGGCAAGTCATTTTACTTCTCTGGACCTCAGCGCCTCATCCATAAAATGGGGATTGAGACTGTGAGCCCCGCGTGGGACTGTGTCCAACCTGATTTGTTTGGATCTACCCCAGTGCTTAGTACAGTGCCTGGCACATAATAAGCGCTTAACAAGTACCATAACTATGTGCATACGCATTTACATGTCACTTTGCTAGGACCTGAGTTGCAGAAGCAGTCATGAAAGCAGATTCCTTCTGGATAAGGACCACAAGCCCCTGGCTTCGGTAAAACTTTTCTTAAATCACCTGAAATGATAGCAGCCACTTTTCCTTTCCTTTCCTTCAACGTTTCCAGAAAAGATGATTCCTCAGACCGTAAATACAACCTACTCCAAACCTATTTATGGCCTTTACACTTACTGTTTGAGGAATTTTGGTCATATTAAAGTTTAAAGGATGAATGCCCTCCTTTCAAGATTTCACTGCATTAAGCATTTCATTTCTGCTATAACTAAAACCCAAATGGTTTATGAAAACCCTCTTAATTGACTCTGAATCCCCATAAGTTCTGATTCACGACACCCTCTGGGAACAAAACAACTTTTTATTTGGGAATACAACTTAGACTTTTCATGAAATACTATCAATTTACATTTTTTAAGGCTAATAGCAAGAAGACGTAGCTTTCCTTCCATGTGAAGTGAAATCTTTGATACCATTAGGGCAGGATTTTCTCTGACAGTGTCAACCCTAAAGGGTTCTATTTATTTGGTGCTTTCTTTTGAGGTCAGGAAGGATAATGATGATAATTGAATCAGAGTGTACCAACTGGAATCAGAGTTAATTACAACTTTTAAATGTCAGGTGACCCAGGAGGAAAAATACCGCATAGAGAACCCCCTCTGCTTTCATGTTTTCATTGCCCAGGGGAGTCAGAGGCGAAGACTTTGCTAGATAATAAAGTCGGAGGTGGTCTCCCTAACAAACCACAATAATCCCAGAGGCTTCCTGGATCTTAGTAAGATAATAATAATAATAATAATAATAATAATAATAATAATAATAATGGCACTTATTCTCCCCCTTCTAGACTGTGAGCCCACTGTTAGGTAGGGACTGTATATGTTGCCAACTTGTACTTCCCAAGCACTTAGTACAGTGCTCTGCACACAGTAAGCGCTCAATAAATATGACTGATTGATTGATTGATTAGGCACTTACTATGTGCAAAGCACTGTTCTAAGCACTGGGGAGGTTACAAGATGATCAGGTTGTCCCACGGGGGGCTCACAGTCTTAATCCCCATTTTACAGATGAGGTAACTAAGGCGCAGAGAAGTTGTGACTTGCCCAAAATCACACAGCTGGCAACTGGTGGAGCGGGATTTGAATCCATGACCTCTGACTCCAAAGCCCATGCTCTTTCCACTGAGCCACGCTGCTTCTCAAACAGTGCTTTGCACATAGTAAGCGCTTAACAAATGTCATTATTATTATTATTATTATTAAATAGCTAATAGTAAGATGTTCCAGTCTATATAGGATGAGTTCCCTGATCCCTGAAAGAGACCTTGGCCATTTACAGAGTAAAAAACCTAGCAATCCTGAATGTTGGGCCAGTTGTGCAAGCTACCAGTTTTGAAGCCCTCAACCAGAGAAGCTGTGACCTGAACCTCAGAGAGAAGCAGCGTAGCTTACTGGTTAGAGCATGGGCCTGGTAATCAAAAAGACCTGTGTTCTAATCCCAGCTCTGCCACATCTGCTGTGTGACCCTGGGCAAGTCACTTCGCTTCTCTGAGCCCTCAGTTCCCTCATCTTTAAAATGTGGATGAAGGGTGTGAGCCCCATGTGGGACACTGATTACCTCATATCTACCCCAGTGCTTAGAACAGTGTTTGGCACATAGTAAGCGCTTAGCAAAGACCATAATTATAATTATTACCTCAAGCTGCCAAAGACAGGATTCTAATTTCAGCTCGGAGATCACGCAAGTGTGCAGATGGGCAAGGAGGGAAAGTGGTTCACAAGGAGAAAACTCTCACACATCCAGTGGGTACTTTGTTACTTTTTTCTGGAATGATCCCATCAGAGTGAAAGGATAGGTGATTTGTGAGATAGTGCTAGGGATGCTGATTAAGAAAGCTTCACTGTAACATGGAGGATGGAGGAGCACTTTGTTAAAGCATGGCAGGCCTGGCTCTACTTCTTTCTTCCCCTCTAAGGTCTCGGTCCCTGACCTTGGAGCCACGGAGTAGCATTGTCAGTCAGCCAGTCAATCATATTTATTGAGCGCTTATTGTGTGCAGAGCACTTTACTAAGCGCTTGGGTTAGTATGGTATAACAATATAACAGACACATCCCCTGCCCACAATGAGTTTTCAGTCTAGAAGGGGAGTCAGACGTTAATATAAATAAATAAATTATAGATACGTACATCAGTGCTTTAGGACTGGGGGAGGGTGAATAAAGGGAGCAAGTGAGGGTGATGCAGAAGGGAGTGGAGAAGAGGAAAGGAGGGCTTGGTCAGGAAAAGCCTCTTGGAGGAGATGTGCCTTCAAAAAGGTTTTGAACTGGGGAGAGCAATTGTCTGTCAGATATGAGGAGGGAAGACTTTTCAGGAAGAGGCAGGATGTGGGTGAGAAGTTGGTGGTGAGATAGATGAGATCGAGTTATAGTGAGAAGGTTAGCATTAAAGGAGCCAAGTGTGGCACGCTGTAGTAGTAGAAGTAGTAGTAGTAACATGAATGATCATCAGGTGCAGTGCACTGCACTGAACTTGGAAAGTTCAAAACAGAAGAGACATGTTCCCTGGCCATTAAAAGTTTATTCTCTAATTGAGGGAGGCAGGCAAGAAAATATTTACAGAGTAATCCAAGTAGGCAACTGAATGGACAATTAAATGCCACATATACAAAAGTGCTGAGGTTGGGAAGCAATGTGTACATTAGTGCCGGGGATTGTTGGTGGGTTTCTACAACTTGGGAGATAATTGGGGAAGGTTGAGCTTTTAGGTGGGGAGAGCTGTGATCTGTTAGATTTGGGGAGGAGGGAGTTCTGAGGTAGGGAAATTGCCTGGGTGAAGGGCTGGAGGGGAGAGAGAGGGTTAGCTCGGGATGAAGGAAGTGAACTAAGTGGGGAGTAGCAGGGGAGGAGAACCGATATGTAAGATGGAGGGCAAGGTGATGGAGAGCCTTGAAGCCGAGCGTGAGGAGCTTTGCTGGATGCAGAGAAGGTTTTGAAGAGTGGCTAGATTTGTGACAAGTGACAGTTGGAGATGATGACCCATGCAGTGGTGTGCGGAATAGATTGGACAGCGGGGAGAGGCTGGAGGCAGGGAGACCTGCAAGGAGACTGACTGTGATATCACTAGAGCTTGGATCTTATTTACCTACTAATGGTTAAAGGAATGAATGAGAACAAGTATGAGAAACAGTGTGGCTCAATGGAAAGAGCCCGGGCTTGGGAGTCAGAGGTCATGGGTTCTAATCCCAGCTCCGCCACTCGTCTGCCATGTGACCTTGGCCAAGTCACTTCACTTTTCTGGGTCTCAGTTACCTCATCTGTAAAACGGGGATTAAGACTGAGAGCCCCTTGTGGGACAGGGACTGTGCCCAACCTGGCATTTGTATCTACCCCAGACCTTAGTATAGTACCCGGCACATAGTAAGCGCTTAACAAATACCACAATTATTACTATGCTGCAGGAGAAACAAAGAAGTAGAAAACAGAATCCAAGAGATTTCCAAGGGAGATGGGGAGAGTGCGGTTGGGAGGCATCATGTGTCCCAAAACCTTCTATAAAGCTGTGACGCCTGAGCCTAATGACAGAAGACAAGTTGGGTTTCTCAAACAATTTCTAAACAGTACATGGTAATGTCAACATTAAGTGGAAAGACAGGGCATCACTAATGAAACTGAAGCATGTAACAGCCCACCAACTCTACACATCACAAGCAACCTCAGGAGGAGCATCATGTGGGATTGGGACAGCGGAGCAAATAACAGTAATAATAATAATAATAATAGTATTTGTTAAGCATGCCTCGTATTGCTCTAAGCGCTGGGTTAGTTACAAGCTAATCAAATTGGAAACAGTCCATGTCCCACATTGGGCTCACAGTCTTAATCCCCATTTTACAGATGAGGGAACTGAGGCACAGAAAAGTTAAGTGACTTGCCCAAGTTCACACAGCAGACAAGTGGCAGAGTCAGAATTAGAACCCACGACCAGAAGGACTCCCAGATATCTTAAAGGCGTAGTGAAGAGCAATCTCAAACAACTGGAATTACAGCAAACTGCTGAGAGGGAACTGCAGCAGGCAGTCGGCCTAGCAGGAGGCATTCAGAGAGGTGCTCCTCAAAACAGAGACTCCTGGAAGACAGGAATACTAAGGGGGAAAAGGCACTAGCAAGGAAAAAGACTCCCTTTCCATGTGTGGAGCATGGAAGGAAATGTCAGGCACATGTAGGTCTTTTCAGTCATATCAAGCCATCATTCACAGCAACAATTTAGGATGTGAAAAACCGATAACAAGGTGCTTTCTGAGGGATAGTATTTTTAAGCTGGATATAACCTTATAAAACCTATCTCATCTGTACAAGTTAAATAGCCGATCTGGAGCTGAATTACATGACTAGATGCTATTCTTAGTCCATCTTAGGCTGTTCAGTGGTTTATCCTAGTAACAGAGCCCAGGTGGTGGATAAAATTGATGCTTTTCATTTTTCTTTTACCCATCCCAACCCACCATAGACTCGGAAGAACTTCCAGTTCTTCCTAAATAAATCAATTAATGGTATTTATTGAGCTCTCACTGGGTGCAGAGCACTGTGCTAAGCACTTGGGAGAACATAGTTTGTAAACACAATCCCTCCCTAATGGAGCTCGAGGACACCAGAGAAGCAGTCTGCATGTGTTGTTGATGTAATTGCTGTTTAACTATGAACCCTCAAAAGCTGATTCAGTCTGAGGGAGACTGAGTGAGAAATGCTAAAAATGGGAACATCACTCAAAGTAGGCCTTCATCCTTTGGACCCTGGCTTCCGAAAGGAAGGATGGTGTCACTGAAAGGAGATTCTTATCTGTCCAACTAAAAGGGCCAAGAGAGCAAATGGAAAAGGATACTCTGATGGGCTGAACAAAGGACACTTTTGAAGAAAAAGGGGCAAATCACCTTGGCTCTCAGTCTTTATTTGGGGGAGCATGTGGGGAAGAGAGAGGTTTCCTTTATGGTCATTAGGGGCTCTCTATGACCTCAATCCATCCTTTCCTCTCTGCCTTTCCTGCAGCTCCGGGCTAATAGTTCTGGCCACATGAATCAATCAAAAAAACCCATTCAATCAATCAATAGTGTTTTTTGAACATTTACTGTGTACAGAGCACGTACTAAGCGCTTGGAAGAGTACACTAGTACACGGAGTTGGCAGACACGTTCCCTGCCCACAGTCTAGAGGGGGAGGCAGATACTACTTTGTATAAATCACAGATATAATTTTGATATTTGTCAAGCACTTACTGAGTGCTAGGCACTGTACCATGTGTCTGTTTATTGTTATGTTGTACTCTCCCAAGCCCCTGGTACAGTGCTTTGCACATAGTAACCACACAATAAAAATGATTGAATGAATGAATGAATACTAAGCACTGGGGTGGATGCAAAATAATCAGTCCCACATGGGTCTCACAGTCTAAGTGGGAGTAAGTCAATCAGTCAATCTTATTAATTGAGTGCTTACTGTGTGCATAGCACTGTACTAAGTGCTTGGGAGAATGCAATACAACCATATAATAATATAATAATAATAATTGGCATTTGTTAAGCGCTTACTATGTGCAAAGCACTGTTCTAAGCGCTGGGGAGGATACAGGGTACAGGATAACAGACATATTCCCTTCCCACAATGAGCTTACAGTTTAGAAGAATAGGTATTGAATTCCCATTTTACAGATGAGGGAATAATAATAATAATAATAACTATGATACTTGTTAAGTGCTTACTAGGTGCCCAGAACTGTTCTAAGCATTGGAGTAAATACAGATGAATTAGGTTGGACACTGTCCTTGTCCCACATGGACTTAGAGTAGCCAACTTGCCCAAAGTCACACAGCAGACAGTTGATGAAGCCGGGATAAGAACCCAGGTCCTTTGACTCCCAGGCGCAAGTTCTTTTCACTAGGACACCCTGTTTCCCAAATACAAAAGTGTTTTGGGGCCGAGAATAGGGTAAATAAAGGGTGTCAATCTAAGTGGAAGGGTGATGCAGAAGGGATGGGAGAAGAGGAAATCAGGGCCGTGTCGGGAAAGGCCTCTTGGAGGAAATGTGGAGAGAGAGAGGGAGGGGAGCGTGCTCTGAGGAGGGTGGAATGGGGCTAACATCGGTGCAGAAGTCTCTCTTTTTCCCACCTTGACCTGGCTGTCGTGAAGGAAAATTCAGTTCAGGCCACTGAGAAAACCTCCTCGCCAAGGCATTTTTCTCTGCCTGATTCCCATGAAAGGAACCTCAGAAATTCACAGTGTTTAAGGATGGGAAGCAAAGCCAAGACTCAATCACGCAAAAACCCCAAACTGCCACTGACCCTCCTGCATCATTTATTTTTTCAAACTTGGTTGAGCTCATCGTCTGTGCAATAGATTTTTGTGTTTCTTGGATTTGAGACACCCCAGGGCTCCAATCCCTTCTTAGCTTCACTATACAAGCTGGGAGGAGGAACTCTGTAGGCTGCTCATGCTATGGTATAGAGAAGTGGTTGTCTCTAAATGGTGAAGACTAGAATCTGGGACTATCAGCTTCTTATGGAAGAAATATGTTCTTAACGAAAGAGCTTGGTGAGCAATAGAACATGGTTTGGGTGGATGCCGTGCATGATGATGATGATGATGGTTAAGCATACAAGGTGCCGGGCACTGTTCTAAACGGTGGGGTGTGTACAAGCTAATCAGGTTGGACAGAGTCCCTGTCCCACATTGAGCTCACAGTCTTAATCCCCATTTTACAGATGAGGTAACTGAGGCGCAGAGAAGTTAACTTGCCCAAGATCAGACAGCAGATAAGTGGCGAAGCTGGGAATAGAACCCATGTCCTTCCGACTCTCAAGTCCATGCTCTATCCATCCGTCCACACGGCTTCTCATCATACCACACCGGCATGTTTGACAGAGAAGCAAGATCAAGGCCTGACGTTTTTGTCAGGCTGGTGCTAACTGTTGCAGTTTTAACCACCACAAATAATAATAATAATAATGATAATAGCATTTGTTAAGTGCTCACTGTGTGCAAGGCACTGTTCTAAGCACTGAGGAGGTTACAAGGTGATCAGGTTGTTCCAAGGGGGGCTCACAGCCTTAATCCCCATTTTACAGATGAGGGAACTGAGGCCCAGAGAAGTTAAGTGACTTGCCCAAAGTCACACAGCTGACAATTGGTGGCACCGGGATTTGAACCCGTGACCTCTGACTCTAAAACCCGGGCTCTTTCCACTGAGCCACGCTGGTAAAGACCATAATATTCTTTCATAGAGCTTCATTTGGTTGTAAAACCTAGCAATCCCGGAAATATTCTTTCCAACAGGAAATACTATGGCAAGGTGGACTGCTTTTGAAATCAACTTGCTCAACATCATTCATGAAAACACAGGCATTCATTCAATCGCATTTACTGAGCACTTGCTGTGTGCAGAAAACTGTACTAAGCACTTGGGAGAGTACAATACAGCAAAAAACAGATACATTCCCTGCCTACAGCAAGCTTACAGCCAGATAAATGCACTTTCAGAGAACACCCAGCAGTTTCAAAAGCAAACAAACATGCCAGTGTGATTCTTATTTCAGCTGTCCTTTAATAAAGACAAAGAAATGTCTCTGGCTTGGCAAAGTAATTACAGCACCCTGAATTGCAGATACTGAAGGAAGTTAATTACTTGAGTGAGCCAATCTGCCCAAGACAGTTACCAAGACTAAAAATACTTTATAGTCTTAAAGCTTAGTCTGGTCTCATTTAATTAAAAAGCAAAACAAAAAACTACACATTCATTCATTCATTCATTCAATCGTATTTATTGAGCGCTTACTGTGTGCAGAGCACTGTACTAAGTGCTTGGGAAGTACAAGTTGGCAACATATAAAGACGGTCCCTACCCAACAGTGGGCTCACAGTCTAGAAGGGGGAGAATTGTGTGTGTGTGTGTCTGTGTGTCTGTGTGTGTATGTATCTAGGCTTGAACACACAAGTGTATACATGCGCATACACACGAATGTACACACATGCAAATACATACACATTCCATTCAACCACCAAGTGAGTTTTTGTAACCATCCCTCTCAGTAATGTGTCTACCAACTCTGTTATCTCATACACCCCCAAGCACTTAGTTCAGTGCTCTCACACAGTAAGCGCTCAATAAATTCCATTGACTGATTGATCACAGACGACAAGTTGTTATTACTTGACATTAAGGGATGTTAGTTTCCTTTCTTGTGTATCCCAAATACGTATCACAGACCTTTGACTCAAATAGGCCCCAAAGTTGGCTACTAATTTGTCTCAAATAAAATCTGATTTAGTATCAAACATCCTTCTGACTGTTCATTATAATAATAATAATAATAACAATGATGGCATTTGTTAAGCGCTTACTATGTGCAAAACACTGTTCTAAGCGCTGGGGGGGATACAAGGTGATC
Source organism: Tachyglossus aculeatus (assembly GCF_015852505.1). Classification (NCBI taxonomy): domain Eukaryota; kingdom Metazoa; phylum Chordata; class Mammalia; order Monotremata; family Tachyglossidae; genus Tachyglossus; species Tachyglossus aculeatus. The sequence continues at coordinate 81,284,687 of NC_052067.1, forward strand.
AGATTGTCCCACGTGGGGCTCACAGTCTTCATCCCCATTTTACAGATGAGGGAACTGAGGCCCAGAGAAGTTAAGTGACTTGCCCAAAGTCACACAGCTGACAATTGGCAGATCCGGGATTTGAACCCATGACCATCATCAGGTGCGGATTTCGAACCTATGTCTCCTCCCTTTCTTTGTAATATTTTGTGCTCTCTGTAGCTTTCCTGCTCCCTAAAAGGGCTGTCTGAGACGGGCAGGGTCCAGTCTGAGAGTCAACAAGCATTTTTTTAGGGCCTATGTGGACAATTCCAGGTACCCCCCAAGGGCTGTGAATTCTCTTCCAGTGCTTAGCTCAGTGCTCTGCACACAGTAAGTGCTTAATACTACTATTATTTCTACTAGGCTATAAACAATGATCAAGGGTTTTTCCCTTATCAGCAACCCCCTTATTCCTGGAAGTTTCTGTGCTCCCCCCAAATTAGCTAAAAAACAGCTAAATTACCTGGGGAAAAGTTGTCCTTGATACATCAGGTGAACCTTACTATGTATAAGGGAAAGAAACTAACAGGCCACAAGCTAGACTCAAGCACCCCAAGGTCAGGACTCTGTCTTCTTTAACTGGATGCTTCCCCACGCCAGCTCAGTGTTCTGCAAGTGTCTACCAACTCTGCTATAGTGTGCTCTCCCAAGCGCTTAGTATAGTGCTCTGCACAAAACAAGCGCTCAATAAATACAATGGATTGATTGCAGCTAGTAATTAAACTCAAACTATCGATCAGTGGTATTGAGTGCTTACTGTGTGCAGAGCACTGTACTAAGCTCTTGGGAGAATAGAATATTTTCCCCAGGTAATTTAGCTGTTTTTTTAGCTAATTTTGGTTGGTAGAGAGGTTCCCAGCCCACAACTGAGAGGGAGTGAATGTATCTCTAAATTGCAGGTTCTTGCCCAGCCTCCAGCCCTTCCCAGGGACCCTGTAACAGCTCTTTCAGCACTCGAGTTTCCCCTGAACAGAGATCCAATTAATCTGGCATCGATGACTCTCTTGTATATATGTGGTGGTTTGGTTAAAGTCAAGGAATGTGTCTATTATATTGTTAAATTGTTGAAATAATTAGAATTAAGGCACTTGTTAAGCCCCTACTATGTGCCAAGCCCTGTTGTAAGTGCTGGGGTAGATACAAGTTAATCAGGTTGGACACAGTCCCTGCCCTAAATGGAGCTCACAGTCTAATCCCCATTTTATAGATGAGGTAACCGAAGGCCAAAGAAGTTAAGTGACTTGCACAAGGTCACACACCAGGCATGTGGCGGAGCTGGAATTAGAACCCAGGTCCTTCTGACTTCCAGGCTATCCACTATCCACTAAATATATGCTGCTTGTACTCTCCCAAGTGCTTAGTACAGTGCTCTGCACACAGTAAGCACTTAATAGATACCATTGATGGACTGACATCACCTTCAAGAGGTCTTCTCTGATTAAGCCCTCTTTTCCCCATCTCCCTTTCCCTTCTGTTGTCATCTATGACACACAAATTCGTGAAGCATTCCATATTTTTCTATTTATTTCATTTGGTTTCTATGTTTTGTTTTGTTGTCTGTCTCCCCCTTCTAGACTGTGAGCCTGTTGTTGGGTAGGGACCGTCTCTATATGTTGCCAACTTGTACTTCCCAAGTGCTTAGTACAGTGCTCTGCACACAGTAAGCACTCAATAAATATGATTGAATGAATGAATGAATGACTTTGACTCTGTGACTCTTTGGGCATTTGAGATGTTCCCCACTCTCAACCCCAAAGCACTTATGTACATACCTTTAAATTATATATTACAAATTATATATTTACTGATATTAATGTCTTTCTCCCCCCTAAGCTCATTATTGGCAGGGAATGTGTCTGCTAATTCTGTTTTAGTGTACTCTCCCAAGCATTTAGTACTGTGCTCTGCACATAGTAAGTGTGCAATAAACACCACTGTCTGATTGATTGTTAATGAGAGCAGAAGCCCAATTGAGAATCAGGGTACCATCCTTTGAAGTCATGTTACTCCTGATATTTTAGATTTTAACTCTGAACTAGAATTCTTCAGGCCACCTGGTTGCAATTTGGCCTCATTTGCCCAGGGTTGGCTGGTCACACCCTAGAACTTCCTCAAGAGAGATGACATGGAATCGAATTCTGTGAATCGAATGGCTTTTCAGAAGACCTTAGAGAGATTTTGTGATGTTCAGGCCTCGGGATGTGATTCTGGATAAGGATGGACCTGGGAAGGATGGAAAAGGGGTGTTTCAGAGGATAACCCTAGGATATTTATTGATTCAGTTAAGCCAGGAAGTTGGGGCTGCTTCTAGGCAAACATGAGGACATGGGAGGAGAACTGGAACACCTTCTGGAAAGGACAAGGGATTTTTTTTTCCGGGACCCCCTAAAGCCTAGGAGACTGTTAAGGACACAGATACCTGGAGGGGAGGAGGCGTCATTTTGTACCCTGCACCGTCACTGTCAGACCTCCTGCGGTCATTACTCTCCAGATGGGCAACAATTATGATCTTAGATGGTAGATGGATAGGAACTAATCTAAGGAATTTGCCTGTTTATTGTTATATTGTACTCTCCCAATGAATGAATGAATACTTTGGCCCCAATTTGAAACGGACCCAAATCCACTGCGTGAACTTGGGCAAGTCACTTCACTTCTCTATGACTCAGTTACCTGATCTGTAAAACGGGGATTAAAATTTTGAGCCCTATGTAGGACAGGGACTGTGTCCAACGCACTTATCTTGTATTTACCCAGCGTTTAGTACAGTACCTGGCACATAGTGAGTGCTTAACAAATACCGTTAAAATCAAATCCCCACAGATGGTCCTCTCTCTCTCTGGGGATGATTTGAGCCAGACTGGATTTGCTGGGATCTCTTGAGATGACGTGGTCTGGAACCCCACCCTGGAAGCAGCATGGCTTAGTGGATAGAGCACGGGACCAGGAGTCAGAAGGACCTGGGTTCCAATTCCAGCTCCACCACCTGTCTGCTGTGTGACTTTGGGCAAGCCCCTTCACTTCTCTGTGCCTCAGTTACCTCATCTGTAAAAAATGGGGATTAAGAGTGTAAGCCCAGTGTGGGACAGGGACTGTGTCCAACGTGAATCTACCCAAGCTCATGGTACATAATATGCACTTAAATACCATTATTATTATTATTATTATTATTAGTTTTAACTAGTTCAGAATCAGATCAAGTGGTAGAGGGAGTATGTGAGGAGAGAGCTCTGTGCTCTTTTCCACGCTGGATGGCCAAGCTTTCTTACCTGATATAAACTGGCAAGGTGGTGGTTGGTTTTGATCAAAAACGGCTGGTTGACCCCAGGGTGGTCTACATCGTGGGCTGCAGCAGCCAGCAGGCCGAGCATAATGTCCAGTGGTGTGAGGAAACTGGCGAGCTGTTGAAACACCAGTTGTCGGAGATTTACCAGATTGTCAATACGAGAACATCGGCATTTGTTTTACTAAAGCAAACCGCGTGAACCATCATGAGATCATCCTGTACGGGTATTAGAAAATGAAGTAGATCTTCATCCTGTGTGAATTTACGGGAATTTGGGGAACGATGAGGGGTTTCAGTAGGTAGGAACTAAGAGCAGAATATGTAACCTTGTAAACTAATAATCTGGAGTTCTCAGTCACCCAGGGTCTGTGGGTTAGCCTGGTCCTGCTTTTCTCTTAACCCCTTCTTCCTGGACCACAGCTTAGGGCTGCTAGAATCTTCTCCAGATGGTGGACAGATATGGGGAGAAGAGGTGAATCTTCAATTCTCCTTTCCATCTCAGGAGGTTGACACTGATGGCTAAAATAAAGGTTTTTGCAGGCCACTAAGAACCGTCACTGTTTCAGAGAGTTAAATGACTGAAGCAAGTGTGGCCTACTGGAAAAAGGATAAGATTGCAACTCAGCTGCGCTGTGTTCTAATCCTGACTCTTCCAGTTACCTGCTCTGTGACCCTGGGCAAGTCACTTAACTTCTCCATGTCTCAGTTTCCTAAACTGTGAAATTCCTAAACTGTGGGATTCAATACCTGTTCTCCTTCTTATTTAGGTCGTGAGCCCCCTGTGAGACAGGGACTGTGCCTGACCTGATTGCCTTGCATCTACTCCAGCACTCATAACAGTGCTTGACACATAGTAAATGCTTAACAATTATTATTATAATTATTATAATTATTCATCATCATCATCATCATCATCATCATCATCATCAATCGTATTTATTGAGCGCTTACTGTGTGCAGAGCACTGTACTAAGCGCTTGGGAAGTACAAGTTGGCAACATATAGAGACAATCCCTACCCAACAGTGGGCTCACAGTCTAAAAGGGGGAGAATTTATGTATATGACAATTGGTGGAGTCCACTCCATCTGTAAAGAAAAAGATCCTCCACTTGTACTTCTCTTTTTCATTTTGTATACTGATGAAGCTACTTCAGAAGAAATGGAGGATGAAGCGTAGACTGTCTTTATGTATACAATTAACAGCTTGGAACATATATAAGCACCTTGGACAAGATTCTCTGAAAAACTAGTTTCTGTCAAAGCTTAACAGTTTTTTTCTGGGTCATATTTGGTAAATTACAGCCTTTACAGTCCATATACTCTGGTGAACTGGAAGTGTTTGTGCCTCACAGATGAGCAAGCACTTCATATCCTCAATACTTTTGAAAGGAGTCTTAATCCAGAGTATTTCAGGGCTTTAGTGGTTAGTATGAAACATTAAGGTAGGGTGAATTAGGGAGGCTTGAATTCGTAAATTGTTCCAAGATTATTTTATTTAAAGGGCATGTGAACCAACTTCTGCTTAATATTTAAACCTTCCCATCAGTCAATCAGTAGCCAATTGGAAAAAGCAGAAGCCCGGGAGTCAGAGGACCTGGGTTCTATCCCTGCACTGCCACTTACCTGCTGTTTGACCTTGGACAAATCACTAATCTTCTACGCGCCTGTCTCCTCAAACATAAAATGGGGATTCAATAATTGTTCTCTTTCCTACTTAGACTGTGAGACCCAAATGAGACAGGGACTGTGTCCGATCTGATTAATTTGTATCTACCTCAGCGATTAGAACAGGACTTGGTATATAGTTAATGCTTAAATTCGTTCATTCATATTTACTGAGTGCTTACTGTGTGCAGAGCACTGTACTAAAGGCTTGGGAGAGTACAATATAATAATAAACAGACACAATCCCAGCCCACAAGGAGCTTAGAGTCTAGAGATTGGGAGACAGATATCAACACAAATAAATCAATTACAGATATGCACAGAAACGCCGGGAGTGGGGAAGAACAGAGGGAGCAAGTCAGGGTGATGCAGAAGGCAGTGGGAGTAGGGGAAATGGGGGATTTAGTCTGGGAAGGCATCTTGGAGGAGATGTGCCTTCAACAAATACCATTACTATTATTTTATTGGTATGTTAGATGCTTACTATGAGCCTCGCACTATGATATGGGCTGGGATAGATACAAGACAATCAGGTTAGGCACAACTTCTATCCCACACTGGGCTCACTGTCTAAGAAGGAGAAAAACAGACACTAGGGCAGAGTATTTATTGAGCCCTTACTCAGGGTAGGTATACAATGTACTAAGCCCTTGGAAGAGTAAAATAGAGAAAGGTTTGTCCTGAGTATATCAGCGGGCCATTTGGTCAAAGCTCTCTAATGCTTACTATAACTCAGATCCATTATCAGTCATTTTTCTAGCTGTAAATTAAACTTGAATCTTATGTGAATCCACATTCTGTGTGGAAATTAGGAGCCCTGAAGCAAAATCCATTTCTAGCATGGCTAATTATTGTGGTGTTGAGTGTTTACTGTGTGCCAAGCACTGTACTAAGTGCTAAAATAGATACAAAATAATCAGATTGGGCACATTCTTAGTCCCACATGGGGCTCACAGTTTAAGGGAAGGGAGAACAGGTATTTAATCCCCATTTTACAAATGAGGAAACTGAGGCAGAGAAACATGAAGGGACTTGCCCAAGGTCACACAGCAGGCAAATGGTGGGGCCGAAATTGGAACCCGGGTCTTCGCTGACTCCGAAGACCATGCTCTTCCCATTCCTGGGCCATGTTGCTTCCCAAGGTTGAACACGTTCCTTCATGCCTAAAGAAATCATGAGCTCTCAGTGACAACCAACTGGCAGGGAGTCATTCTTGTCTTTATCATTTAACTCCATTATACGAGACTCCAGACTGTTGGAACCTCTCAAAAATTTTAATCTACGCTTTATCCTCCATTTCTTCTGAAGTAGCTTCATCAGTATACAAAATGAAAAAGAGAACTACAAGTGGAGGATCTTTTTCTTTACAGATGGTGTGGCCTAGTGGATAGTGCACAGGCCTGGAAGTCGGAAGGATCTGGGTTCTAATCCCAGCTGTGTGACCTTAGGCAAGTCGCTTAACTTCTCTGTGCCTCAGTTCCCTTATCTTTAAAATGGGGATTAAGGTGCTGAGCCCCATGTGGGACATGCATGTCCAACCCGATTACCTTGAACCTACCCCAACACTTAGAGCACTGCCCAGCACATTGTAGGTGCTTAACAGACACCATAAAAAACAAAAAACACCATCCCCAAAATACTTTTCCCTGCTGGCCCTTGTTATTTACCGGGGACAGCATAAAAGGAAGTCATCCTTTGGGTATAAATATTTGTTGGAATCTCCCTTCTTGGAGTTTGCAGGCTGTTGGGTAGGGACCGTCTCTATAGGTTGCCAACTTGTACTTCCCAAGCGCTTAGTACAGTGCTCTGCACACAGTAAGCACTCAATAAATATGATTGAATGAATGAGTGAATTCATGCAAGGAAAGTAACGCAAGCCTTACCTTGGGCTCCTTCAGATAGCAATGCATCGCCTGTGTCACGTCAGCGGCATGGACAGCATTGTGATACGGATTGTGACTGTGGTAATCTTCTTGAACCATTACTAGCAAACAAAGAGAAGGATTATGCCTTGTCACCACTCTGGGTATTTCCCTATGAAACAGGGATTTCAGGAAGATTTAGGGGCTATTTCTGTTTCAAACTATGTGTGTCCAGGAGCCATGCAGCCTGGGGATCTTCTACAAATGCACAAAGCATGCAAGCTTGGCAGTCCTACTGGGCTGCCTTTGAGAGAAAAAAAATCACTAAAAGGATTTGTGAGGCCCTTGGGATTCTCAGCCTCGATCATAAATCACCTCTTTCTTGCTTTGGTGAAGGCTCTATTCAGAAGTAAAAAAAATATGTAGAAAAAGGGCAAATTTATCCACAGTACAGTTTAATTATTTTAGGCTGCTGTCATCCGTAATATATCAACAAGACAGTTTCCTTCTTTTTTTTCTTTTTTTGTAGGAGCATGAGGCCACTGACATCCAAAGCTCAGCTTGTCATTTGGCTAACTGACCTTGACGAAAAACCTGAGGTTCTCCAGGCAGAAACTCCAAACACCGGATTGGTCCGACAGGGGATGCCTGGCTATATTTTCACCTTTTTAAAGGAAAATCCTCATCTTCTTTCCCATCCCCGTTCCGAGCCACTTCGTCGGTTGGCAAAATGGAGTCCTTCAGGGATCCCTATGCCCTGGAGTCTGGGTTCGGATCATCAGCGTGTAGCCTCTTCTCTCTGCTCTTTCCTGACATCTCCTCCTTCCCCAAGCGATTTTCCACCGCCTTGGCCAGTAATATTGGGGACAGGACAGAGGTGGAGGGAGCAGTGAATTTAGTGCCCCACTAGCTTTAGCCTGGGCCAACCAGTTCTTAAACTACTCCTACCCCTTCCCTACCTGTGCCAGATCTCGGAGAATTTTGAATCAGTGAGTGGCATGGGAGGAATGGCATATGTAGTTTGCTATTTACGGTAGTCTCTAGACTACAGTCCTTTGGATTGTAAGCGTCTTCTGGATAGGGAATTTGTCTGGTATATTGTTATATTATACTCTTCCAAGCACTTAGTACAGTACTCTGCACACAGTAAGTGCTCGATAAATACCACTGATTGAGTGACTGTGGGCAAGGACCATGTCTATCAACTCTGTTTTATTGTGCTATCCCAAGTTCTTAGCACAGTGCTCTGCACACAGTAAGCGCTGAATAAATACCATTGGTTGACTGATCAATTGATAGTCTCAGGCCCATCAAACTTACAATTGTGGTCGTGCTTATGCCTCACAGTAATACATGACAATTATGAATGCTCTATTGGGATTTTATACTGTAAATACTGTTGTCAGGATCATATTCTTTCTATACACATACCATGTGATCTTGATTCTTGAGTCCTTTCTGAAAAGGCCAGTTATTTATGTACGAATATTCTCACTTGAACTAAAATGGGCCGTTTTAGTCCGAAAAAAACTCGGAAGGCATTTCTTTTTTATTACTCTGCCATTTGGCAGGGGGTGGATGGGGGCGAGGGAGAGTGTTCCTATATGCAGGGACAAGGGAGGGTGCGCATGCCAAGTCTGGAGGGACAGTTTCTTTCTGTTGCTTGGATGTTTCTTTCTCCTCCTGTGGCCTGAAGTCCTATGGCAATTTCTGCCGTCTGGCTACATGCACGGTCAGTCATCTCTGGGACTTCTGAGGTTGAGGACCAAGTAGTATGTTAATAGGTGCTATACAATATGGAATTTGCCAATCTAGCAGCAGGAGGAGGAGATGTATCAGGATAACAACAAGCTAAAACCAAAGATAAGCCGAAGAGGCACCCACAGACAATGCAGATACTATCCAAAGTCTGGTGATTTTCTTTGACTGGAGAACTAATGTTGCCTTAGTTCCTGTGTACATAAACATGTATTTAAAAAGTCTAAAGTATATTTGAGGCTACTCTTCAGGAATAAACTAAATCATAATGAAAATTTAGGGCTACATTAATGAGGCCCGAAGCCAATTTCTTAACATATCTGGACTGTGCTCCAGAGGTAGTTTTTTATGAAAACAACTTCACATTATAAATTGATCCATTTTATAAATCCTAACGCATCTTTCCCATGCCAAAAAGAATCTTGTTCTCTAGTTACATGGATCTGAGTTTAGTGTGCTTCTCAAAAGTTGTCTATCTTTTGATGAACAAGGGTTTTAGACTCTAAAATATTAACAAGATTCTCATTCTGGAATCTAATTTGATGAATATTTTTTCACCCAAAGGGTCTGAACATTGTGTGGCCCCTATTTTTGACTCATGATCTCAAACATCTTAAATTGCAGTCCCTTGCTTATTACTGAGACGGCTCCAGGAAAACACTTACCTAAAAACCTATGTAATGTAACCATGTCTAACTGGAAATGGTGAATAAGCCCATGTATGTTGAAGAGATGGCACAGCAATGTTACCAAGCTGTTTCCTGAAAGAAAATAAGACCATTTGTTAACTGACTTTCAAAATTATTGAGCAACACAGACTCTGGGGCTAGGCTTTCTCTAAGGAAAATCATTTCTTTGGGGTTTGAAAAGGTTACCTGAATGACCCTTAAGGTTTTCACTTGTTACACAAGCTAAATTAGCAAAGAACCTTTCCACTTGCTCCCATAGTTCACTCAGTGGTCGCAGGAAGCACTAGATAATACCTACTGCTTTGGAAATAGACATCCTTTTGGCTAAAAGGTTTTTAAGTGCCCCTGGTCATGTTTGAAGGCCATTTGAAGAATCCCAACCCTCTTGCATTCCCTAGGCTCTGGCACATACTGTGGATGCACTCAAAACTAGAAAGACTGTCTAAAAGAAGACAACCCAGATGGTTTTCTTGCACAGAAATTGGGTGGCATTGGTTTAGAGCAAATGACTGGGAAATGGTTGCTTCTCAGTTCCAAGAGTAGTAGGATAACATTATAGGATAAGAGCAGGGGAGAAAATTCAATCTCATTGGCCATTTGAAGAATTTGTATTTAGCGTGTGTCGAGGACTTGTTCACCTTCTAATCTGATAGAGCAACTGCTCTTAAAATAAAGAAAACTGAGATGAAAACATGAAAGTATCAGAACAACCACAGGTAAATGTCAAGTGTGCTAGTTTCTTTCCAGTTGCTTATGATTAAAGGTAGAGGCATATTGACTTTATAAATAGAAGACAAGGTCAAAGGAAATGAAATAGGATAGTTTGGAAATGAAATGGGATAGTTTGAAAATGAAATGGGATAAATTTCTAATTTAATTTCTAATTTATTTATATATTTATTTATATAGTGCCTGCAATGCTGCTATCTAAACTCTCTAACCAACTAATTAGGCTAATTTCAATTTTCTCTTAGAAATATATGTCCATATCTTCTGACTGTTCAGTAGGGTACAGGGAAATCATTTCAGTAAATCAACAAGATTTCTTTGGTTCAAAAAAACATTTTACAAGCCTTCCTTCTAATTATTTTGTTAGCTCTAAAATATCACATTCATTACCTAACAGCTATGTGTGAGTCTGCTGTTCAGTCAAGTATTTATGGCTGCTTTTTTCAGGGGACTCAGTTCAGAGGTTGTTTGGGTAAAACTAGCAATCAAACATTTCCCTCCCCTCTTGCCAAAGGTGGCTTTATTTCTGGGATTTTACCGACCTCTTGCCTCTGTCTCTACCAAATCAGCAAAGACACCAGGCAATCTCCTAGCCCTTTTTGTCTCCATTTTCCTCCCTTACTCTGCCCCTCCTGTGTGGTCCCTTGTGATTTAAACCTCAGAATCATAAACATCTTTGTTATGTAGGAGCACATAAAGAATTGAGTATTTTGGAAGAACTGAAGCCCACAGAGTTGTCAGACTAAAAGCACAGGCAAAGTAAAGTGGCAGGCTGAAGTAATTAATTGGGTAGTTCAAACAGTGAAAACTGCAAGTAGGAAAATGGTTCACTTGGCCCCAGTGACCCATTTTGGTTGTCTGCCACGTCATCGCACTATCTGATTGATGGCTCATATCCCTTAACATACAGAAGAAACCGAAGGCTCCCAGGGCAGGGATTGGTGTAGAGGATTGGACGGGAATTCTTCCATCATGGGTAAAGTCAAACGTTGAGGGTTCTGAGGCAGTATATGAATAGTCACCAGACTGGAACTTGTAGTTATAATGAAGGTATTGAAAACTTACTGTGTGCAGAGTACTGTACTAAGTGTTGGGAAAGATCAGTCAATCAGTGGTATTTATTGAGAGCTTACTGAGTGCATAGCACTGTATTAAACATTGGGAAAAAACAATTCATCAGGTAATCAATGGTATTTATTGAGTGCTTTTTGAGCACAGAACACTATACTAAGCACTGGGAAAGCTCAATCAACCAATCAGCGGTATTTACTGGGCACTTACTGTGTGCAGAGCACTGTACTAAGTGCTGGGAAAGATCAATCAGTCAATCGATCAATGGTATTGAGCGCTTACTGTGAAGAGAGCACTGTATTAAGCACTGGGAAAGATCAATCAGTGGTATTTATTGAGTGCTACCTTCGTGCAGAGCTCTGTACTAAGCACTTGGGAGAGTACAATACAACAGAGTTAGTAGAAATGTTCCCTACACACCAGGAGTTTACAGTCTAGAGGGAGCCTACAGTCTAGAGGGTACAGGTGGGAATTGTGCATGAATCCTGTTCCTTGAGGTACAAGACACTTTTATCTTATGAAAGGCTTCAGAAAAATTCTCATGTCTCTGCAAAGCTGAAGGGGAAAGCTTGCAGTTACAATGTGAATTGAGAGGGGCCAGCCAAACTGTTCTGGAGCTGAATTGTTTGGGCTGTATTGGCACAGTCATCTCTCCAGCCCCAATTTCCTGGCTAAAAGAACCAATACCATACTTGGCTTTGTGCTGTGCTTAGTACAGTGCTTTGCACACCGTAAGCGCTCAATGAATCCGATTGAATGAATGAATGAATGCTGGACAAAATGTGTAGAAGAGACAAATCTGAACCTCGGTCTGTTAAATCATCAATCGTATTTATTGAGCGCTTACTATGTGCAGAGCACTGTACTAAATCTGTTTTTTAAACTGCTTTAGGAATGCTGAGAAAAAAAGATTGTTTATCCATGATAACCACCCAATTTTGGGGACAAAAAGGGGGAAAAATGATATTAAAACTCTATGACCGAATTCAGACTTCAGAACGGGACTTTCATTTCGGGCAGCAGATAGATCAATGGGGCCGGTAATGAATGGTGAGAGGTGAATTTTGAAAATTTTGCAGAGGCAAGGAAACAGAGCAGCAGATGACAAATACATTTTCCTCATGGAAAAAGTCCTGATCCTGGGCTTTGGTGGCTTACCATTTGTCAAGCGATCAAATAAGAAAATGTCAAAATCCCACATTCCCACTTTGGAGAGCATATGCTGGAGAAGCAAACAGAAAGAACACAATGAGTGAATCGCATCCAAAACTGTAGCACTGACTTTGTCATCTTTGAATGTTCAGTGGGACTATTTATCAATGTTGCACAAAGTTTTTCTTTTAAACAGTTCAAGAAAACTACTGGATTCAGTATGGAATGTAAAACTGCATGCCAACCAGAAAATAGCTGAATTATACTTCAGCGTGGCTCAGTGGAAAGAGCCCGGGCTTTGGAGCCAGAGGTCATGGGTTCGAATCCCGGCTCCGCCACATGTCTGCTGTGTGACCTTGGGCAGGTCACTTAACTTCTCTGAGCCTCAGTTCCCTCATCTGTAAAATGGGGATTAAGACTTTGAGCCCCATGTGTGTATCCCCCCCCAGCGCTTAGAACAGTGCTTTGCACGTAGTAAGCGCTTAACAAATGCCATCATTATTATTATTATTAAAAGATGGGAAATCCTTTTATTTGAATCTTGCTTTGCATATAACATTGGGCTTATGTGAGCTAAGTGACAGAACACAAACCCCTAGGCAAGATCTTTGCAACTGAAAGCTATACTCAAAAGCAAAGTATTGGCAATATTCTGTGGTAAGGCCTATTGACACCATTTCTTAGTTTTGTATTCTAAAGGGACATTTTTCGCGATGTTGACTCTGCCCTACCGCTTGTTCTTTCATTGTCACAATGTGGTGGCTTCAAAGGATTTAATTTAAATTTAAGAATTCAATTTATTTGAAGCAGCTGGCCTAGTAGGAACCGAGGGCTGGGAGTCAAAGGACCTGGGTTCTAATTCCGGCTCTACCATTTGCCTGCTGGGTGTCCTTGGGCAAGTCACTTCATTTCTCCGTGCCTCGGTTTTCTGATCTGTAAATTGGGGATTTATACTCCTTACTTAGATTGTGAGTCCCATGTGGGACAGGGACTGACTCCAAGCTGGTTGTATTGTATCTACCCCAGTGCTTAGTGCACCGTAAGCACTTAAATACCACAAATACTTCTACTACTACTAATAATAATATTCAGCAATGTAATCAATGAATGGTACCTACTGAGTGCTTACTGTGTGCAGAGCACTGTCCTAAACTCTTGGGAAAGTGCAATACAACATATCATAAATAGCACTTCTCCCTTTTCTTCCTCTCCCCTTTGACATCTAACAATTTGGGATCAATTGAGAAAGTGGTGGGGCTTCTTTAATGGTATCTGTTTAGGTCACACACCAGACAAGTTTGTGGATTTGGGATTAGAACCCAGGTCCTCTGATTTCCAGGCCTGTGCTCAATCCACTAAGCCACACTGCTTCTCATGCTGTTTTGAGTTTTTTTTTTTGATGACCTGAGCTGCTCAACCTCATTTGACCTCAGCATTTACATTGATTCCATTATCAGTGCTCAAGCAGGGCCCTTGTGCAAAATACAGTGGTTCTAAATGTGATGCTTGATTTCAGCTCCGGGCTGTTCTCATTGAGATTCAAGTAGCCTCTAGTAACTTTAGAGATAACAAGAGATCTTTTCTTAGGGTCCCATCTTTCTCCCCTTCGGTGTTCCTTTAGAGACAAAATTGGCTAAACTTTGGCTACTGCAAAAACGGTTGAAATGGGGGAGAGGGCAGCTGGAGCAGTGGAGGGTTGGGGAGAGGAGATCAGTGGAACTGCAAACATCCAGAAAGGATCTTACTTCTAGTCTTTCACCGAGCTTTGGATTATTTTTGTCATTATTTCTTCCTTTCCTAATTTTAGAATGAAAATTTGGTATTTTGAGGATTCTACCAGCTGCTTCTGTTTGGGAAGAATAAGGTGGAGAACTACATCTCCCTGTCCTTCTCTGGGACAAATCATCAGCTGGGCTCAGTCAGTGGTCATTACTCCATTAACCCTGGCAAACTCAAGGGGGAGGGAGAGAAAGGGAAAGCAGATTTAGTAGGGGTTTTTTTTTTCTTCACATTTAAAGTTTGGTAGAGGTGCTGGGGGATATTCTCTGTGAAAATGCTTTTGGGCTTCCTTCCTCCTTCTTCCCTCAATCATTCCCTCATCCTCTCTCTTGATCCAACCTACCTGTCTAAAATTGGGTCTGTCTGAAATCAGGAGCCAGACCGTGGTGGATTCAGACAGGTAGGTGGGGAGCAGGGAAGGGCAATGCTAATCTCTCTTCATGACACGCACAAAAACCTTTACATGTGGGAAAATCCCATAAAGCCACAGTTTCTCCCTCCCCATCACTCCCACTCCGCCCACCTAAGGACCCTGCGGCTTGGAACAACAGAAGGCACCTCTTTGCTGAGAACTTTCCTGTCACACTTCTCTGAAAGGGGGGGGGAGCCGTGAAGTTGCTTCTTACCCTTGCTTGTCCAAGGTAATCCTCATCCAACAAGTGCAGAGGGGCCTGGGGGACAAACCCTCGCAGCAGCCTGGATGCATGGAAATATCTTTGAAAGCTCAACAGCCTCTTCACCTTCTTTTTGGTGCCAATTTCCCCTGAGTGCGGTGTATCTGTGAAAATAAATCACGGCAGGAAGCATAAGTGGAGGAGTAGTCAGAGCCTCACATTTGATATTACAGATTTCCAAATCAGAAAAGCATGAACACCTTCAATGCTGTTTTTGCTTTTGCCATGTGTTCAATGTTTCAAGTTTTATACTGGCCAGTCCAGTTTTTGACAGTCAGGTAACGATAGGGTGTCGGACGCCTTCGCCTCTGGTATTTTTATTCTAAGCACCAAACCGCCCTCCACCCTGACTCCTGCTGCCCAGTTCCACGGTTCAGAAGCAACACCTGTGTCCATAGGGACCTGGGAGGGGGATATAATGGCCCTGAATTAAGGGAGGGCATCAGTACCTGCCCCCTGCCACCCTTCCCCCTGAATGCTGTGGATTGGAGTTACCTAGGCTGGACTTCTTCAAAACAGTGGGTACGGCACCATTATGTAACACATGTGATGTTGCATGCATCTGTGTGTCCAGTCCCCTTCAGGACCGACAGATACCATACTAGATTTGGTTGGGCTAATTCACAAACAACATGGGGTTGAATGAATCCATTCCCCTCGGAAACCTGGCTACCCCGAGGCCTGGATTTTAGAGCACAGCAACTGCGTCTTAAAAATGGAAAAAAAGTGGCAGTAGTGAATGAAACCCAGGCCACAGGGGAGGTGCGCTGAGTAGATTGTAATGAGAAAGTCGAGAAAATGAATTTCCAAGCAGAGCTATTGCTTAGTGCTTCAAGCAGCCGGCTCCGTTGCAGTGAATCACCAGGGATAATGTACAATGGACTATATCGTAATGAACATAAGCAATGACCAAATGGCGATTTTTCTTAGAGATGTGATGAGCACCTAAAGCTGGAAATTTGGATGCACTAGAGTGATGAATTTTGACATCAAAAATAGCTGCTCTCTGACTTCATCATACTATTTGGCACTTGCCTCTTTCAATTAGACCTTCTGAACAGGGGCCAAATTGAAGGTAGTTCAGCAGTAAACTGACCATTTGATGTACTTCCTCTATTATGCTAGGACAAATCTAAAAGGAAACATACTCACACAATAACACACTCCTTTTGCTGAATCCTATGAAGTATTTTCAATTTCCTGGAAAAGTCTATCATTCTGATGAGTTCAAAGAAAAATTTCCTATGTGGCTGAGTGCAGGACAAGGAAATGATCTGTAGTTTCCTTGCCTAATAACTATTACAGCAGTTAAACAATGAAACCGAGAAAAAAAAATGCCCTCTCTTAATGTCAGGTATTTACATAATGGAAACAGAAGTAATCCATCAAAGTTCAAGTGACACCAAAAAGCCAAATGAGAGAAAGGGTGATTTCTTTAAAATTTCTGTTTAGCTCTTCAAATAGTCTGTGGTTTTACGCAGAGCCAAAAATCAGATGTTGGTAAGCATTTTGGTCACGTACTGCATATGAGGACAGCAGGAAGTTTGTTGCTTCCGCTCACTAATGCTGTTGAAAAACCACAATTCAAATTTATGTCTAGAGACTACCAAAGACCTCTGTCAGTTCGGTGACACGGTAGCCTGGGAGTGTTACAGTGACTCATTTTATCCTGAAGCATGAAGAGGAAAGCATGAGGATCCCCAAACTAGAGATAATATTCAGAACAGTGTTTCCCGACTATTTTCGTTCTCTAAGCTCAAGTAAACCCACCTATATAGGAGATCATTTATTGTATGTTCCAGAAAGGCAGGCAGTGCCAGTAATTCATTCTTGTAGATACATTTATGGAATTTATCAGCCCAGCAGGGTGCTCGCTGTGGGCAGGGAATGCCACCGTTTATTGTTGTACTTTCCCAAGCGCGGTACAATGCTCTGCACACAATAAACACCCAATAAATATGATTGAATGAATGAACGAATTTCAAGCTCGTGAGGCAAGAGCACAATTGTCTGTCTCTCCCCTATCACCCGATGATGACCTAGAGGTGTGCTGTGTGATCTTATTACACTGTGCCACCCAGATGGTCAAACACCACTTGCTCCAGTTGTAGCCACTTGCTGGGCCGGGAGGATGAGGCAGGGCCGGTGCCAGGCCTGGGGGAGCGGAGCAGGGACTCCCAGAGGTGCGGCAGTGGTGATTCAGGGGAGCTGAGATGGTGCTCCCTCCCCCTGATCCCACAAATCCACCACACACACAAAAGTGTGACCCAGCTTCCTGACTCAGCCTCTGCCATGGCCACCAGTTGCCGAGTGTGGACTGAAGAAAGGGACACCAGTCATCCCACTCCTAGAAATCCCAACCGGTGGCAGGAACGACTCAACCACAAGGATAAAGCAGCACCAAGCCCGCTTTTTCCCCCCTCAGCATGGATGAATCCTTCCGGCTCCACATACCCTGGGTTGGGCAGGCTCAGCTGTGGTCTCCCCTCTGGTGATGTGTGAAATGCCCAAGCATACAGCCAGTCAATCACTCAATCATATTTATTAAGTGCTTACTGTGTGCAGAGCACTGTACTAGGATTGTGAGCCCCCCATGGGACAAACTGATCACCTTGTAACCTCCCCAGCACTTAGAACAGTGTTTTGCACATAGTAAGCACTTAATAAATGCCATCATTATTATTATTATTACTAAGTGCTTGGGAGAGTACAATGTGACAGAGTTGGTAGACGCGTTCTCTGCCCACTAGGAGCTTACAGTCTAGAGGGGGAGGCAGAAATTACTATAAATAAATTAAATTATGGATACATTCATTCATTCAGTCATATTTATTGAGCACTTACTGTGTGCAGAGCACTGTACTAAGCGCTTGGGAAGTACAAGCTGGCAACATATAGAGACGGTCCCAATAACGGGCTCACAGTCTCGAAAGTCCTGTGAGGTGGAGAGTGGGGTGAAAAAGGATACAAATCCAAGTGCAAGGGCAATGCAGAAGGGAGTGGGAGAAGAGGAAATGAGGGTTTCGTTGGGGAAGGCATCTTGGAGGAGATGTGATTTTAATAAGGCTTTGAAGGAGGGGAGTGTGATCTGTGTGCTTTGCACACAGTAAGATGTCAGTAAAAACAATTGAATGAATGAATGTCTGTAGGATATTGAATGGGGTGGGAATTCCAGGATAGAAGAAGGACATAGAAGAGGGGTCGGCAGAGAGATAGACAAGATTGAGGTACAGGGAATACTGCAGTACAGTGTTTGGCATTATAGGAATGAATTGGGTGGGCTGGGTTGTAGTAGGAGAGTGATGAGGTAAGGTATGAGGGGGCAATGGGATTAACTGCTTTAAAGCCTATGGTACAGGATCTTCTGTTTAATTAAAAGGTGAATGGTCAACCACTGGAAGCTCTTCAGGAAGAGGGAAACATGGTTTAAATGGTTTTGTAGAAAAAATAAGCACTCAATAAATACCATTGCTTGATTGAAAAAAAAATGACCTGGGCAGCAGAGAGAAGTATGGACTGGAGAGAGACAGGATGCAGGGAGGTCAGCGAGAAGGCTGATACAGTAATCAAAGCAAGATGGGAAAAGTGCTTGGATTAATATTCATTCTTGCAGATCTCATGCTCCTTTAGGCAAGAGCACAGTTGGCAGTCCCTCCCCCGTCTCCCGACGATAGCAGTTTGGATGGAGAGGAAAGGGCAGATTTTAGCGATGTTGTGATGGTTGAACTGACGGGATCTGAAAACAAATTGAATATGTGAGTTTAGAGATGTGAGTCAAGGATAAGGCCGAGGTTATGGGCTTGTGAGTTAGGGAGGAAAGGGAGAGCAGCTCATGGGCTGAAGCACTCACAGCCTCACTGAGACAATCCTGCTGCCTCTGCACTGTCCCCTAAACCCCCGCCCCACAACTCATCATCCCCGTTGTTGTTTGCTGGTGCTTGCCTCAATCAATCAATCAATCGTATTTATTGAGCGCTTACTGTGTGCAGAGCACTGTACTAAGCGCTTGGGAAGTACAAGTTGCCTCCCCCAGCCCCTCAACCCCCACACCTCCAGTGCCTGGTTTTACAGGCCTCCTCTCAAGGAGGTGGGAGGGAGGGAAAAGGAGAGAAGCAGCATGGCTCAGTGGAAAGAGCGTGGGCTTTGGAGTCAGAGGTCATGGATTCAAATCCCTGCTCTGCCAATTGTCAGCTGTGTGACTTCGGGCAAGTCACTTAACTTCTCTGTGCTCTGTAAAATGGGGATTAAGACTGTGAGCCCCCCATGGGACAACCCAATCACCTTGTAACCTCCCCAGAGCTTAGAACAGTGCTTTGCACATAGTAAGCGCTTAATAAATGCCATTATTATTATTATGTTGGAAGAAGGGAAATTGGTGCTCCTGTAGTACTTGTAAACGCCTGGTGAGACTCTTTTTTTTTTCCCCCTTTAGGGGAGGGACATGCATAGGACTGCTGGGGATGGAAGGCTTAACACTGAGGGTGGGAAACCCAGACTGTGGAGAAGAGGAGGTGACAGATTAATGGTGGCAAAACAAAGATAAGGGAGTTAGGCTAGGATAAGCCTAGAATCTGGAAGCAGCTTGGCCTAGTGGAAAGAGCATGGGCTTGGAAAGCAGCATGGCATAGTAGATAGAGCACAGGTCAGAAGGTCATGGGTTCTAATCCCAATGCTGCCACTTGTCTGCTGTGTGACCTTGGCCAAGTCACTTCACTTCTCTGAGCCTCAGTTATCTCATCTGTAAAATGTGGATTTAGACCATGAGCCCCAAGTGGAACAGGGACCGTGTCCAATCCGATTTGCTTGTATCCACCCCAGGGCTTCTTCTAGGCTCTAAGCCTGTTGTGGGCAGGGATTGTCTCACTTTATTGATGAATTGTACTTTCCAAGTGCTTAGGTTGCCGACTTGTACTTCTCAAGCGCTTAGTACAGTGCTCTGCACACAGTAAGTGCTCAATAAATACAACTGAATGAATGAATGAGTCCAAGGACCTGGATTCTAATCCCGTTTTAGCCACATGTCTGCCATGTGACCTGGGGCAAGTTACTTCACTTCTCTCTGCCTCAGTTACCTCATCTGTAAAATAATAATAATAATAATGGTATTTGTTAGCGCTTACTGTGTGCCAGGCACTGTGCTAAGCACTGGGGGCTCTGTGCTAAGCACTGGGATTAAGACCGTGAGCCCCATATGGGTCAGGGACTGTGTCTAACCTGATTACCTTGTATCCACCCCAGCTCTTGGAATGGTGCTTGGCATATAGTAAGCGCTTAACAAATACCACAGTTATTATGTGCAACTAAAGGTATGCGTGGAAGGGTAGGGTTAGAATAAAGCAGGAATATAAAGCTAACACATGCTCACCAAAGGGTAGTCATGAGATCTAGTACAAAGATAGTGGAGAAACCAGGACAAAGGTCAACCAAAGCTCCTCCTGAAAGTCAGGACATCATCATTATCAATCGTATTTATTGAGCGCTTACTGTGTGCAGAGCACTGTACTAAGCTCTTGGGAAGTACAAATTGGCAACATATAGAGACAGTCCCTACCCAACAGTGGGCTCACAGTCTAAAAGGGGGAGACAGAGAACAAAACCAAACATACTAACAAAATAAAATAAATAGAATAGATATGTACAAGTAAAATAAATAAATAAATAGAGTAATAAATATGTACAAACATATATACATATATACAGGTGCTGTGGGGAAGGGAAGGAGGTAGGATGGGGGGATGGAGAGGGGGAAGAGGGGGAGAGGAAGGAAGGGGCTCAGTCTGGGAAGGCCTCCTGGAGGAGGTGAGCTCTCAGTAGGGCCTTGAAGGGAGGAAGAGAGCTAGCTTGGCAGATGGGCCGAGGGAGGGCATTCCAGGCCCGGGGGATGACGTGGGCCGGATAATAATAATAATGGTATTTATTAAGCGCTTACTATGTGCAAAGCACTGTTCTAAGCGCTGGGGGCATACAAGGTAATCAGGTTGTCCCACAGGGGGTCACAGTCTTAATCCCCATTTTACAGATGAGGTAACTGAGGCACAGAGAAGTTAAGTGACTTGCCCAAAGTCACACAGCTGACAATTGGCGGAGCCGGGATTCGAACCCCTGACCTCTGACTCCAAAGCCCGTGCTTTTTCCACTGAGCCACGCTGCTTCAGGACACTGATTAGACACAGAATATGGCCCCACAAACAAGCCACAAAAGGGATAATAATAATAATAATGGCATTTATTAAGCGCTTACTATGTGCAAAGCACTGTTCTAAGCACTGGGGAGGTTACAAGGTGATCAGGTTGTCCCACGGGGGGCTCACAGTCTTAATCCCCATTTGACAGATGAGGTCACTGAGGCACAGAGAAGTGAAGTGACTTGCCCAAAGTCACACAGCTGAGAGTTGGCGGAGCCGGGATTTGAACCCGTGACCTCTGACTCCAAAGCCCGGGCTCTTTCCACTGAGCCACGCTGCTTCTCTATCCAGAGGAGGGATGGAAAAGGAGGATCTGGGATGATGGAGAAAGAGTTGACCAGGACCAGGTGGGGCCAGGAACAAATAAAGGGAGAGAGAGTGTCTGAAATTTTAGATGCCTGCCCCTCAGGACTACAGCCTAATAAATCTCTGTAATCTCATTATGGGAAGGGAATGTGTTAACCAATCTGTTATATCATACTCTCCCAAGCGCTTAGTACAATGCTCCGAACACAGTAAGCGCTTGATAACTACAATTGATTGATTGACTGATTATTAATGCCTTCTGTTTGTCAATAAATCTCTGCTCATTTGAAACCCAGACTCCCTTTGCTGTCTCTGGGGAGGGTTCATGGGGAATTTGGCTTCAAAAAAGATCATGCCACCAGCTTGGCTCCAGGAGCCCTACCCTGATGGGGAGGTCAGGACCACATCTCCTGCCCCGTTGCTCCGCTCTCCTTGGCTCTGGCCTTGGATTCACCCCAGAAAGGGCTCTGGCCATTTGGACTTGCAGGACACAGCACCAACTCCCCTCGGTGAATTGGGCCTACCACCCAGAATTACTAATGTATTATCTCCATTTAGATAATAATAATAATATAATAGGGACATTTGGCAGAATTCACCCAGAAGAGCCTTTATCATCCTGCCCCCTGCAGAGTTGATAGCTGCCTGCCATCCTGTTGATAGCAAACATTAATCAGTCAATTGTATTTATTGATAATTTACTGTGTGCAAGACACTTAAGCACCTGGTAGGAGACAACCATACAACAGACACATTCCCTGACCACAATGAGCTTACAGTCTAGAGGGGGTGGAAGAGGTGGGTGGAAGAATATCCTTTTTACCAGTCCTAACATGGCCTAGTGTATAGAGCTCAGGCCTGGTCGTCGGAAGGACAGGGGTTCTAATCCTGGCTCTGCCACTTGTCTGCTGTGTGACCTTGGGCCAGTTACTTCACTTCTCTGTGCTTCAGTTTCCTCATCTGTAAAATGGGGATGAAGACTGTGAGCCTGGTGAGAGACAGGGACTGCGTTCAACCTTATTTGCTTGTATCCCTGCCAGCGCTTAGTACAGTGCCTGGCACATAGTAAGTGCTTAACAAATACCACAGTCACTATTAATACTATTAAATGGTTACTGCCCAGGCCCACTGGAAACTCGGTATCTGTATGTGGGGCCGTAGTAAGATCTGGGAGATCCCTTAGGTTCCCAAAGACCCGGTAGATTATGACTGAGTCAAGAAAGGTGTAAGAGATGATTTCCCCAAATGATATTCATTCATTCATTCGATCGATCGTATTTATTGAGCACTTAGCACAGAGCACTACTTGGAAGCATCACTTGGGAGAGTGCAATATAACAACAAACAGACACACTCCCTGCCCACAACGAGCTTTCATGACAGGAAGGGGAGTCACAGTGAAAATGTTCCCTTCATTTATGAAGCAAATCTGTAAAAACCTTAGAAATTGGCCTTGAAAGGGATGGACCATATTTCCCTTGAAAAACCACTCTGCGAATGGAGATGGGGGTGGGGTGGAATGGTCGGGAATATGTGCGAACCTGGATGCTGAACTAGGTTGGGATGGCCTTGTCGCAGAGGATTCTATGCAGATAATGCTGGAGGACATTTCAGAGACAATTTAAGGCCACGTTTGAGATTTATGAAGAGGGCCTGAACAATATGGCTGTGATTATAAGTGCTTTCCACAATTACTAATGTATTATCTCCATTTAGATAATAATAATAATATAATAGGGACATTTGGCAGAATTCTCAGCTGGGCCAATGCTCCAGTGCCTTTTCATCTCACAGTAATTCCAGGAACAAATGGCTCAGAGAGGGCCATGGGCCCTTCCATCCTCATTTAGAACAGGGAAGGAAAATGCACATTAAGCTATGCTCTACTGCTGTTTGGCTGGTTCCCTGTGTCTGTGTGATTAGAACTGGTCCCAGCTGTGAAATTCACATTCTGCTCGCTTGGTTCTTAACGCTTTTATGACTATCACAAATATGTACACATAACTGTTTTTCTGGCACATTTTAAAAGGCCTTCAGATACGAATTTTAGTTTGCACTGGCACTGCTCAGCACAGTAATTTGCAAATTTCACAAGCCTGAATTGGCTTTTATGCAAGGAATGTTAGTTAATAATAAATGATTTGGATTTTGAGTGTCTTCTCGGTAGAATTTTCTCATCCTGGGAGCACGTAAAACTTGGTACGGAACTACTAAAAAGCACCAAAATCATTGCACGCTGATATGGCCCCTGTCTCTGTACCAACTCTATCTGGTCTTTGTGCAGAACCCATGAGAAGGACTTAAAAGTGAAATGGTTAATAACCAGCACAGATGGAACCCAATTACAGTCAGAATCCATGGCTTCAGGGAAGACACAGAGTTAGAACTCAATCCTAAACTGATCCAAAGACTACACTGTAATGAAAAACAGGCACTTTCATTATTGTAAGGCCAATAGCCCCCGGGCTTTGGTCCATAAATTTGTGAATTTAAAATTATAAATAAATTTTAAACCAAGCTTTTTTAGTTGGAGAGTGATGACTGGGAAGCCAGCAACCCAGAAATGGTTAAATGAACCTGATTGAGTCATGCTGGTGATACCATCACCAGTACAAAACAGTTGCTTTTAAAGGGATAAGAGTGAGGCACTATTTAAACCAACAAGTTCCTGCCCCCCAGGAGGTTATACTCTGAGTCCTTAATTGGCACTCAGGATCTGAGGGCTAGACATACTGAAATAGGAGTTTTGGGTGTTTGGGTTCTGCCATTTGCTCTGCACACAGTAAGCGCTCAATAAATATGATTGATTGATTGCCATTTGAAAGGCCAAAAGTGAGATTCATTAAAATACCATTTTTAGCCAATGAAGTAGGAGAACTCCAGAGCAGGGCTGGGGGGGAGGGGGAGGGGGCAGAATAGTGGAATGGAGGAGGAGGAGGGAAAAGTGAGGAGCGAGGGGAAGCTGTTCAGTTCCCCATCCTGGAAAAACTGGCTCTTTGGGTCTTGAGTTTAGACTTGGGAAGGATCAATTGGGCTGGGGTGAGAAATAGCAACAGTGGAACATATGGATGATGGCACTGTGGAGAAGGATCAGGCAATCAGTGGTAGTGATTGAGCACTCAGTTGTGCAGAACACTGTACTAAGTGCTTGGGAGAGCACAATATAACAGAATGGCTCTGACGTGATCCTTGCCCACCAGGAGCTTACAGTCAGTAGATGACTAAAAACTGACAAGTGGTTTATAAAGGTGCTACTAAACTGCCAGGATAACATTCACTTATTATCAAGTCAACACCAAACTTCTTCCTCTATTAGTTTGGGAATATTGGTGAAATTAGATGGTGACATTCAGATCAAACTGGCAGATGGTTTGAGCCTTCTAGAAGGATGGAAGCAAAGGAGGCTTGGTATGTGTCTCCCACCATCCTCCTCTTCCCTCACCTTCTCCCTATCTCACCTTAGCCCCATTTCCATTCTCTCTACTTTTCTGCCTCTCCTTCCATCGCTCTATTCCCTCATAATAATAATAAATAATAGTGATGGCATTTGTTAAGTGCTTACTACGTGCATAGCACTGTTCTAAGCATTGAGGGGGGTACAAGGTGATCAGGTTATCCCACATGGGGCTCCTAGTCTTAATCCCCATTTTACAGATGAGGGAATTGAGGCTCAGAGAAGTTAAGCCCAAGGTCACACAGCAGATATGTGGTGGAGCCGGGGTTCGAACCCATGACCTCTGACTCCAAAGCCCGGGCTCTTTCCACTGAGCCAAGCTGCTTCTCTTGTTGCTTCTCTTCCTCATCTTCCTCTTCCTCATCTGTTGCTTCAACTCTTTCTTCCTCCTTTCTTTCCCTCTGTCCTCTCCTTATCTCCTACTCTTTTCTCATCTATCCCTCCTCTTCCCCTCTCTCTCTTTCTATCCCCATATTTATTTCCAGCACACACTTTGGGGCCTATGTCCTTGGAGACCAACCCCTCTCTCACCTCGAGGCTTTGGGATGCTGGTCTGCTTAACCGTTTCATACTGTGTGAAGCTGATGTGCTGATGTGCATCTAGCTTTATTTCTACTTATTCTGATGACTTGACACCTGTCCACATGTTTTGTTTTGTTGCCCGTCTCCCCCTTCTAGACTGTGAGCCCGTTGTTGGGTAGGAACCATCGCTATATGTTGCCGACTTGTACTTCCCAAGTGCTTAGTACAGTGCTCTGCATGCAGTAAGCACTCAATAAATATGATTGAATGAACACTGTTTGACAACTCCACCATCATCCCCTCTCTCAAGCCTGAAATCTTGGCATTATCCTTGGCTGCTTCCTGTTTTTCAACCCCCATGTTCAGTCTGCTGCCAATCCTGCCGGTTTTTCCTCCACAACTTTTCCAGAACCAGGCCCATCTTCTCCAGTATGACCGTCACACTGATCAAGGTACTTGCCATACCAACTTCATCAGCCTCCCCGCCGATCTCCTTGCCCCCAGTCCCTCCCTTCTCCAGTTCATACTTGACTCTTCTGCCTGGGTTATTTTTTCTAAAACATCATTCTGCACACATCTCCCTAATCCTCAGAAGTCTTCAGTGGTTACACTTTTCTCTTCTCACTGGCTTAATCGGTTTTCTCCCAGTTACTGATCCACTAATTAGTAGACATGATCCCCCCCTCAGTCTTCACTTTCCTGCCTGGATCTTTTTCTACAAACATGTTCAGGACATGTGTCCTCACTCCTCTAAAAACTCCAGTGGTTGCCCATCCACCTCTGTATCAAAGAAAAATTCCTCACCATTGGCTTCAAAGCAGTCAATCACCTTGCCCCCTCCTACCTCACCTCGCTACTCCCCTACTCCTACAGAGAAGCAGCATGGCCCTGTGGAAAGAGCCCGGGCTTTGGAGTCAGAGGTCATGGGTTCAAATCCTGGCTCCGCCAACTGCCAGCTGTGTGACTTTGGGCAAGTCACTTAACTTCTCTGTGCCTCAGTTCCCTCATCTGTAAAATGGGGATGAAGACTGTGAGCCCCTGCGGGACAACCTGATCACCTTGTAACCTCCCCAGTGCTTAGAACAGTGCTGTGCACATAGTAAGCGCATAATAAATGCCATTATTATTATTATTACTACAACTACAACCCAGCCCACACAATTCACTCCTCTCGTACTAACCTTCTCACTGTGTCTTGATCTTGTCTGTCTCACCTCCAACCCCTTCTCACACCCTGCCTCTGGCCTGGAATGCCCTCCCTCCTCAAATCCCACAAACAATCACTCTCTCTCTACCCCTTTGAAGCCTTATTGAAGGCACATCTCCAAGAGGCCTTCCCTGACTAAGCCCTTCTTTCCTCTTCTCCCATTCCCTTTCGCATTGTCCTCATTTACTTCCTTTATTCACCCCTGCTCCGAGCCCCACAGCGCTTATGCACATATCTTTTAGACTGTGAGCCCACTGTTGGGTAGGGACTGTCTCTATATGTTGCCAACTTGTACTTCCCAAGTGCTTATAGTACAGTGTTCTGCACACAGTAAGTGCTCAATAAATATGATTGATATCTGTAATGTAGTTATTTGTATTAATGTCTGTCTCCCCTCTAGACTGTAAGCTTGTTGTGGGCAGGGAATGTGTCTGCTTATTATTATATTGTACTTCCCAAGTGCTTAGTACAGTGCTCTGCACACAGTAAGTGCTCAATAAATACGATTGAATGAATGAATACAGCACTCTACACACAATAAGTGCTCAATAAATATGATTGAATGAATGAATGAATGAATGAGAAACTAAGTCTAGTTGGGGAGACAGACACTAAAACAAGTGAATTACACATAGGAGGAAGAAAATGAGTATAGAAACGTGTTCATAAGTGCTCCAGCAGCCCTGGTCAGAGAGCGAGGTGATGACCTTTTCCAACGTACCCACTGATTTGAACACCTCAGTCAGCCAATCTAGGTGAAGTTGTGTAGCATCAAATACTTCTCAAATACTTCCCTCCTCAGAGAACTCGAGGAAAGGAGATTTCAGATAGAAAGCAAAAGAATCAAAGAAATCAGAAGACTGTCTCAATCAAGCACTTAGTACAGTGCTCTGCACACAGTAAGGGCTCAATAAGTACAATTGATGATGATGATCTTTTAATTGTTTAGAAAAGGGGCTAGAGATGTCTGAACACCAATCCTTCTTTTAATTTATGAATTGCCCTGATACTTTCTGCAGCCAAAAATCAATCATATTTATTGACCACTTACTATGTGCAGAGCACTGTACTAAGCACTTGGGAGAGGACAATTCAACAGAATTAGCAGACACATTTCCTGCCCATACTCCAGGAATTAAATTCTCACTTCTCCATTGTAATAATAAAAATAATGATGGGATTTATTAAGTGCTTACTATGTGCAAAGCACTGTTCTAAGCTCTGGACTGTACTGTACAGTCAGTACAGTACAATACAGTACAATACAGTACTGTACAATACAATACAGTACTGTATTGTACTGGCACCGACGGATAAGATGAAGACTACATTTGGTCATACAAGCTATCAGAAACCTTGAAAAATAAAGATATTCTATTTTTCTTGTACGGTCACAGATCACAGGACCAGACAATTGTCTATTTTCACTCTCTCCCATTCCTCCAGTGAAAATGTGTTTCATTAGCAAGAGCAAAAGTATAGGAAGAAGGAAAGAGAATGAGGAGACTCAGTACCTAGTGATGGACTTGGTTTTGTGTGTAAATGACATCTCCAACTAGGAGGACTTTTACTGTCTAGGATGCAATATTTTAAAGCTGTATTTATTTTGGAATTTCTTAAGTCCTAAAAATTGAATCAAACTGAAAAGTCACTGTGTTCTTTACATTGAAGTTAGAATCTATAGGCAGTAAAGTAAAACAAGAAAACCAGTAGTGAAAACAAGAAGCCAAAATCATAACTCTAACAAAAAAAATTCAAGTTACGTATGAGGTGTCTGGAAAGTTTTCTTTTCCACCGTTCTCCAAACTTAGGAGTTGGAGGAGAATGTTGCTCTCCAAACTTGGCAGTTAGAGGAGAACGTTAAGAAAAACCCTAACCACTCATTACTTCCTGATGGGTCTCTTGAAGAACTCTGCTCTAATATCACCACAGAGTGGGATTAGATGCATTTTAAAGGCAGATTAAAAAATATAGTTTCTCTGGATCTACAGTTGAATGTTTCAACTAGTTAAGATACATGAAACATTCACATATTTTAAAGTAGGATTTCTCTAAATTTCTCTTCTCTCACACTTTTTCCTTTAAATTGCCAATTTTCCTTTATGGTCATGACAGCAAAGTGCAAAATTGGGCAGTCTTAAATGAGACAAGAACATTATTCAACAACAAATGGCAAAACAACCAAGTCCTGGCATATGCTCAGCCCACCTGCTTTGAATCGATGCTTACTGCACCACACTTTTTTTGGGGGAGGGACCTGAGAGGAGAAGGGATGACAACGGAATACCCAGACAGCTGCCGAAATGAGCCGAAATGTGGGGGACAACAAGAATGAAATGACATGCAACACAAGCAATGTGGCAGAGCTTCGGACAGCTGAGAAACAGTAACGTCCGACAGGCCAGCCATGTGCTGTGGCAGTGTGATATGGGGTGACTTCAGGCAGAGATTTGTGGGAAGCAGGACCGCATTAACTGAAGTTGGGTGCTTCTCAAGGGTCTCTCCCGGCTCATGTGACCCTCGATGATATGGCACAGAGATGTAGAGGAGCTATGGGTGGTGTCTGCAGCCTGAAGTGGGAGGCCTTTTTTCTGAGGGGAGGAAAAGAAGGGAGGGGAAGGAGAAAGCAGGAGTCTACAGGCCACCTGTGGACAGAGTGGCACTTCACCTTTCCTCCTTTTCCATGCTCACCCTGTGTTCTTTCTTTCAAGGGGAAGGAGACTGGCTGCCCGGGGGAAGTTGGGAGAGGACTGTTGGTGTTGGGGGGGCTTCTTCTCCTCAATCACAGTGATACCCCAGTTGGAGAGACAACCAGATGAGTAAAAAACACAAAACAAACACTCAAATGTCACACAGCTTAAACCTCATAAGCATTTTTTTTCTTTCTAATCACTATCAGCTTAATGACTTCTCCCACCCAGAAGAATCAACTATATTTCTCTGGGAGATGAAGAGTTAGGGATTAGCATTGGGGATGGACTGGGTGATTAGCCCTATATGTGTTAATCATTACCCTCAGAGGATGAGCTGAGAAGGCAGGAGAGGATGCTTAGGCAGCTTGGGTTTTACAGGAGCTCCTAGTACAGGGAGCCTTCTCTTTGTAATTTCAAGGGCAGTGTCCCCCTTAAGTCAGACACATTAGTGTGGGTTGCCTTGCGGGGGTCATTTTGAGAACACCATCTTCATAACGCCAAGATGGTAAAGGCAAATAGGGACATAGTTTTGGGATTATGTGAGCACCGCTCCCCTCCCTCAACACCTGGAGCTCTGTGTTTTCGTCCATTCATTCATTCATTCAGTCATATTTAAAGCGCTCAATAAATATGATTGAATGAATGAATGAATTGATCACTTACTGTGTGCAGAGCACTGGGTAGGGACCGTCTCTGTATGTTGCTGTCTTGTACTTCCCAAGTGCTTAGTCCAGTGCTCTGCACACATTAAGAGCTCAATAAATATGACTGAATGAATGAATAAATGTACTAAGCACTTTGGAGAGTATAATTAAACAATAAATAGTCACATTCCCTGCCCACAACGAGCTTACAGTCTAGAGGTGGGGAGTATAGACTTGGACTTCTGGCTTTGTCAACCCAAAATGGGTAAGTCTAATTTGATAGACACAAATTTGATCAAAAAAATAAAAGAAAATGGTAGGAAGGGAAGAACAAGTGACTTGTCTAGACTGTAAGCTCGCTGCGAGCCTCTGCATTAATTCAGCCCTCCTGAAAAGGACACGATTTAAGGAGCAAAAATAGAAAATGGTGTTGGGCACTTCAAGCAGCAAAAGTCGATCTTTATATGGAAGCTCAACAGGCAGATTAAATCTCACCATCAACAGCATCATTTTTTAACCTGAATGGTAGTGCTATGAATGATATTGAAGTTTATGAATCAGATTTATGAATCAGATCAAAGAATCATGTGCATGCAGGCACACATGGAACACATCTCCATAGAAGAGCAGAGTTACAAATAGCCTGGACAATGCAGAGAACTTCAGCTCCTGGGAACACATCACCACAGCTCAAGTGACTTAACTGAGAAGTCACAATGAATTAGAGAAAGTGTTTCTGAAGTGACACTTGAGAGGATTCATTCAGAGTCCCAGTGGCCAGTAGAATGTCAAATTCACTCAGAAGGCATTGCCTTCTGCGTGGCTCAGTGGGAAAGAGCACGGGCTTTGGAGTCAGAGGTCATGGGTTCAAATTCCGGCTCCACCACTTGTCAGCTGGGTGATTTGGGGCAAGTCACTTAACTTCTCTGTGCCTCAGTTCCCTCATCTGTAAAATGGGGATGAAGACTGTGAGCCCCACGTGGGACAACCTCATCACCTTGTATCCCCCCAGCGCTTAGAACAGTGCTTGGCACATAGTAAGCACTTAATAAATGCCATTATTATTATTATTACAAGGATCAGAGGGGGTCATTCATTTCTCAACTTTGGAGGCGAATGCCTTCACAATGTCAATCAGTTAATCAAACACAGCACCGTACTGAATTTGAGAGTGGGAGAGTGCAATATTATAGAACAGAGTCAATAGAAATGTTTCCTGTCCACAATACGCTTACAGTCTAGAGGGTCTTCTAGCAACTCTGGCAAATAATAGAACTTTAAGTGCCTAAATTGTAATTCCAAAACTGTAAGTCAAAAGTACAAAGCAAATAAAATACAAAGTTGTAAATACAAAACAATAACCCACACTAGGAATGATGACACCCTTCTTGGGGACTACTTAGTGCCTTTCTTTGGAAGGCCTTAAAATACTTTGCAAAGACTACCTTCTCTTTGCTGTGGGGTGATGTCTGGACAAAGGTTGTCGGGGAGCAGGCTCACAACGGTACCTGTTCTGAGAGTTTTCCCACCCTTTGTCTCATGCCATTCTTTGAAGTCAGGGAATGTATCTACCAACTCTGTTATATTGTACTCTCCCAAGTGCTTAGTACAGTGCACTGGATACAGTCAGTGCTTAATTAATATGATTGATTGATGTCACTCCCTATCTGCTCTGCAGTCTCTGAGGAATGGTAGTGTGAGCGCCCTGGAGGACCGTATGGGAATGAAGAGGAAGCTAGCTCTGTAATTTGAGGTCAGAGTGTACTGTTCTCCCTCTGGCTAAGACAGGACTAGTGAATACAAAGAAAATGGTCCATGGGGACAGTTATAGTAGAGCATATCACGGTCAGGCTCTTGCCCATGGAGGGTAGGAGGGAGAGGAGTGGTTGGGGTGGTGAGGGGGCACCATCTTTTGCCTGGGAACTAGATTTGGCAGGCATAGGGTTGAACCAAATTAGGTTTGGACAGAATAGGACAGCCTCCTCCTTGTTCTGCTTGTAGGATTTATCAGTAAGGGGAGAATGTAAGGAAGACATTTAAACAGTCTTCTTTGGACATTATCTATCAATATGTTGAGTGCCAAAAGACATAAAGCCAAAACCAAAGAGGAGATTTATATTCATATTTGACTCCCCCGGGCCTGGAATGCCCTCCCTCTGCCCATCCGCCAAGCTAGCTCTCTTCCTCCCTTCAAGGCCCTGCTGAGAGCTCACCTCCTCCAGGAGGCCTTCCCAGACTGAGCCCCTCCTTTCCTCTCCCCCTCGTCCCCCTCTCCATCCCCCCGTCTTACCTCCTTCCCTTCCCCACAGCACCTGTATATATGTATATATGGTTGTACATATTTATTACTCTATTTATTTATTTTACTTGTACATTTCTATCCTACTTATTTTATTTTGTTGGTATGTTTGGTTCTGTTCTCTGTCTCCCCCTTTTAGACTGTGAGCCCACTGTTGGGTAGGGACTGTCTGTATGTGATGCCAATTTGTACTTCCCAAGCGCTTAGTACAGTGCTCTGCACATAGTAAGCGCTCAATAAATACGATTGATTGATTGATTGATTGATTGATTGACTCTCCCAATGAGAACTGCTGCTGATGCCACATCCTCTTAAACTTGTTTGCCCTGCTTGCAGGTCTTTAGAACAGTCAGGGTTCCAGTGGGCCAGACTGTGGATTTTACAACGGCTGCATACGGGTGGAACAGAGTCTGGGCAGCTAACATTAAGAGCTCTAAGAATTGGGGGAAAGTGACTGGCAGTATATTAAGGGCTCGAGGAATTGTGGGAAAGTTTCATTTCCACCCACATTAGATGCTCTCCCAGGTTTCCTGACTAGAAAACTGAATCCAGAAAGGGAAACTTGCCAAGATCTGACAGTACGAGAATGAGAGTTAGTGTCAGAACTATGCTCTGACTCTCAGTTGTCTTTCCTTCCGCTACTACAGAGTTTTAAGAGACGATGGACGTGATATAGAACGCCATCAGTAAAACCTTGCAAAGGGTATTTTTGAGTCTAACGAGCCTGGGTCCCATCATCGTAACTAATGGAAAATCACCATCTTTCTTAAAGTGCTGCAAAACATGCCATATTTCATTAATGAAAAGTTACAGCTGCCCAAATCCGTCTTCAAGAGTTGAATAATGAAAACAAGCAACACTGCTTTATATCGTTTTAATGTCCTATCCAGGGTATCGCACCTCGTATTATTTTAAGTGAGGAGTTAACTGTTTTGGGAGGACAAAACGGCCAAAATGTTCTAAACTCTCCTTCTAAATGTCAACTAATGGCAAAAAATTCAAATAAGTTTTAGTCTCCTGGTTTCCTAAAAAGTTTTCTCTCATCCTGGTCAATACTACTACTATGACCTGGAAAAAGAATGCTCCAACTGAAAATCACTCAACTTGATTTTGGGTGACAAGAATTATGTGAAGAAAACCCTCCAACTTTGCTAGTTTAAGAGACTTGGATAATTTGAATAAACGTCTGTATTTTACTAACTAAATTTCCAAATCATTTGGATCCTCTGACTGTTTGTCATGGAGACTGTGGTAGAAATGGTTCAATTTTAAAGTAATCAAACTTTTGAAATTTGCTTTGAAGAGAATCTCTGTTTGAAGCTCAGATGGTTCATGATAAATGCGACAATAGGTAACCATGGAAAAAAACCCACTCTCCAGCAACTTATCCTAGATGTAAGAGCAAGGCAAACTCCAGAGAGTATAGGGAAATTTGGGGAAGCATATTTCAGTTTATGGGTCTTCACTTGGAGAACCATGTGGGAATTTTTCTGCCTTGTGTAATTAATTTCACAGCTCTAGTTGTCACCAGTAATGAAAAGCAAAAAGGATGGAGGGGCCCTACTGAACCACAAATTGATCATGAGTTAGGAATGTATCCTTGCGGTTAATAAAAAGGCAGCATGATACCGCGGTTGCATAAACAAGGTTTCAGCCCATAGAAACCATGAGGCAATCATCCCCTTATGCTCATCAGAGAAATCCTAGTTTAGTGCATTCTTTTCTGGACTCTACAGAACGAGAAGGAGGTGGAGAAATTGGAGAGGGATTGCAAAGATTATTAAAGTGTTGAGAAATAAGGCCTCTGAGTAAAGTTTAAAGGATGGCCGTGCCTGAAGAAAAGAAAATCGATGGGTGGTTAAATACAGTCTCCAGGAATATAAGGGATATTATTCAGAAGCTGAAGTCTAAGCTAATCTTTGTTACATTAAATAAGGAAGAAGAAATGTGCTTGAATTGCAGCATGAGGGATTTAGGCTTGTTGAAAGCTTCTGACACTGAGGGCTTTCAAACACTAAAAAAGATCACCAAAGGCACCTGTAGAAACTTTAACTGGACAGCAAGAGAATAGAGTCTCACTTATCCGAGTTAGAAACAGATGAACCCCAGAAATTCTATGAAAAGTAGAGTGCTCAAATTTAGGTGACACATTTCTCTCATTTTTGTTAAAAACTTACTCTGCTCTGCAGAGCTATACATCTCATGTCTTTCTTTGAAGCTCCTGATCTGTGGACCGCATCAAGTTTGCCTTTAGCTGCTAAGCAACGAAGAATATTAGCGTTTTCAGAGTAGAGTGTGGGATAAAAAAGTGAGACAAAGCTCACATCACATTGATCAACTCCAAGTAGGTGAAGGCTCAGTAATAAAGGACAGTTCATTGAGCTACATTTCCCTGAAAACAATCCCCAAAAGTGGCAAAAGTCCAGACTTCTGTCCCCAGACAACAATATAGAATTTGCTAGAGGAGAAAGGTTTGAAAAAGCAGAGCCAAGTGCTTGTTTGAAAGAATGACTGGATGAACTGCTCCTTCATGGACAAATCTGAGGGAAAAAATATGCAGTTCATCTCCATTATTAAACAATGAGAGTTTGAAATTTTCAGGCTGTGGCTTGCACGTGTGTTTGCATTTCTCCAGTCCCATTTGGAATCAGTAGACTGTACGATCCTCGCTAGACTGTTAACTCCTCATGGGCAGGGACCTTGTCTACTTGTCTACTAACTCTATTGTACTGTACTCTTCCAAGCACTTAGTATGATGCTCAATAAGTAAGGGCTCAATAAATACCACTGATGGATTGATTGATTGATTGATTGATTCAGTCATCGAAAGAAAAGAAGAAAAGACCTTCTTAGGTCATGTAGATCATCATCATCATCAATCGTATTTATTGAGCACTTACTATGTGCAGAGCACTGTACTAAGCGCTTGGGAAGTACAAATTGGCAACATATAGAGACAGTCCCTACCCAACAGTGGGCTCACAGTCTAAAAGATCATGTAGATCATGTAGATCATGGATTACCCCAATAGGTTCATTCCCATGAGGTCATTTTTCAGACCAATTTGAGAAGCAGCATGGCCTAATGGATAGAGCATTGGCCTGGAGGTCAGAAGGACCTTGGTTCTAATCCTTGCTCTGCCACCTGTCTGATGTGTGACCTTGGAGGAGTCTCTTAACTTCTCAGTTACCTCATCTGCAAAATGGGGATTAAGATTGTGAGCCGCATGTGGGACAGGTACTGTGTCCAACCTGATACACTTGTAACTACCCCAGAACTTAGTTTAGTGCCTTTGTACTTCCCAAGCGTTTAGTACAGTGCTCTGCACACAGTAAGCACTCAATAAATATGAATGAATGAATGGCACATAATACGTGCTTAACAAATAACATTAAAAAAAAGAATGACTCGAGTATTGTAGTGGGATTTTCTCTATTTCCCTAATATTTCCTAATATTCAGCCCAAGCTTTCTCTTCTAAATTGTACCCATATCTTCCTGAATGATTCCTTTTCCATCCTTGCTAGTCAGTTTTGAGAATATAGCATACAGCTGCAGATTCCCTCTAGACTGTGAACTTATTGTGGGCAGGGAATGCATCTGTTGTTTAATTGTACTCTCCCAAGCTCTTAGTACAGTGCTTTGCACAGAGTAAGAGCTTTGCACAGAGTAAGTGCTCAATAAATATGATTGAATGAATGAATGAAAGACTGAATTCGCCGCTTGGACTCAGGCTGCAGTCTGGTTTCTCCCAGACACTTCACTTCAGGAGAGGCAGGACTTGTGTCTCTGAAATTCGGGGTAATTTTGCATATCCTCCAAGCAGATCATCTTGTATCTCCCCAGTGCTGAATACAGTGCTTCACATACAGTAAGCACCCGACAAATACCACAGTTATCATTATCATTATTAGTGTTGTTGCTATCATCATTATATTATTAAACCAAGCAATTCAAAAAGAGACAATTATGCATGGATGGGGCCCCAGGCAACCCTCTTTTTATCCCTTAAATAGGTTGAACATGATTATCAGTTCCTTTGTTTAACAAATACAAGTTTTCCCTACTTCCCCCTCCCTCCAATCAAATGCCTTCCCTCTTCAAAAATGTGCAATAATTATCTTTAATGTACTTCAAAGAGGGATTGTGATGGATGACTAGTTAACATTAAAGACTATAGAAAGGGATTTGCATTCTTGTAACAAGTTCTGGCTACACTGTCTTCCTGTTCTTGTTCCCATTAATGTTTGTTCCATTATTTCATCAGGATGGGTGGTAGACGGTAATACATCCAGCAGATTAGGCTTTGATTTATTTTCAAAGATAAGCATCACATTTGTTTTTTCAAAGCCTCTGGTACTATCACTGTTCTTTCTGATTTTTCAAGCCTATCAGTTATTCCAATGAATTCAGCTGCCCATTATCAGAGGAGTCAAAGTATACAAGGCAAAGAAAGATCCAAGTCCACTTTACTTTTTTTTGATAAAGGGTGATATTTTTAAAAAATTAACATCAAAAATTTTTTCGTAGGGTCTCGTGTTAGAAAAATATTCAGATGTTCTGGGCCTCAAAATACTTTAATCTTAATTTTCTTATTTGGGGTCCAAAGAACTTTTGGCCTGAAATGGCTATATATTTTCCAGGATAGGTTGAGACTATTCTTTTCTCAATTTTGGCTAACCCAGGTCATAGCCATGCTTTCTGTATTCTCTGTCAAAAGGACTGAGCTTTCAGAGCCTCTTTTTCATTATCATAAGCATATTTTGTAAATCCTCTGGTACTCAGCACATACAAATAATAACAATGTTTGTGCTATTCTGGCTTTACATTATTTCAGGCAGGGAAGCTCTCAAAGCCTGATGGAGAGAAGAGTTCGGGTACAGACTTGGACTGCTGGCTTTGCCAACCATATGGCCACACCGAAATGGGTAAGTATAAATTTGACAGGACACAAATTTGAAGGAAAGATTAAAGAAAATAGTGGGGATTGCCAATTTTGTTGTATTGTACTCTCCCAAGTGCTTAGTACAGTGCGCTGCACATTGTAAGAGCTCCATAAATACTACTGATTGATTGTCATTAAGAGTGGGTGCTGGCCTCCTGCCTCTTATGGGAGGGCGTGGGGATCTCTGGAGCAGGACCCAAAGGCAAACTGAGGGAACTCAATAGTGGAGCCAAAAAGGGACCAAAACTGAATTACCCTTGCTGGCTCCAGGAACTGGCCTCTCCCTCCCTTGGGGCAGGAAGTGAGATATCGACCCTTCTTCTGTAATGTGGAGTCATAGTATTCCTTCCCATTCAAAGTGTTTGTCGCACTTTTCAGTGCCTCATCCTAGAGGGACCACATCCGGCCCATGGTAAATTCCACACAAAGGAAGGGTTAGTCATTCCTGCCTTTTTCTGTGGGCTCTTGGCTGTTTCAGATCCATAATATGGGTTTAGCAGAGGCAGGAAAACTGAACAGTACTGATCAACCGTCCTACCCATAATAGCTTCAGACCCTGAGTGTAATGGCTTCTGATCTGAGCTCAGCAACTGAGAAGACCAGATCCCAGTGGGAGTGGGTAGGAGTGAGGGGGGAATGTTGCAGAAAGGTGCAGGTTATGGGCTTTGGGAGCAGGGGAGAAGAGGAAGACATGAGAGTGAGGAGGAAGAGAAGATGGTATGTGTGGGATAAAGGTTTTGTGGGCATGTACATATTCTGGGTGTAAGAAAGAGGCATTTTGCATGTCCAGTATGTATGTTGTAGGTGGTATCATCATCATCAATCGTATTTATTGAGCGCTTACTATGTGCAGAGCACTGTACTAAGCGCTTGGGAAGTACAAATTGGCAACATATAGAGACAGTCCCTACCCAACAGTGGGCTCACAGTCTAAAAGGGGGAGACAGAGAACAAAACCAAACATACTAACAAAATAAAATAAAAATAAAATAATTATTTGATCAATCAACTATATTGTATCATACAACTGATTGGGAGAGTACCATAGAATTAGTCTACATGATCCCTGTTCTGAAGGAGCTCACAATTTAGTGGGGGATTCAGACAGTTAAATAAATTACAGATAGGAGGAAGTAATAGAGGACATAAGAAATGTACATAAACTTTTAGGGGAGCAAAAGGGCTGAAGTTCATTCATTCATTCAATGGTATTGAGCGCTTACTGTGGGTAGAGCACTGTACTGAGTGCTAAGGAAAATGCAGTACAACAATAAACAGTGCCATTCCCTGCCCATGATGAGCTCACAGTCTAGAGGGGGAAGTTGAAGTGGCAGTTGGGGAGATACAAGGGGTGAAGAGTATAAACTAATTAGGCCTCCTGGAGGAGATGTGATTTTAGAAGCGCTTTCAAAATGGGAAGAGAGAGCTGTGGTCTGTCAGATATGAAAGGGGAGGGAATCGCAGGCAGTGGAGAGAACGTGATCAAGAGGTTGGTGGCGAGACAAACGAGAATGAGGCACGGTGAGTAGGTTAGCTTGAGAGGAAGAAAGAGTAAACTGGGAGGTAGCGGTAGAGAAGCAGCGTGGCTCAGTGGAAAGAGCACGGGCTTTGGAGTCAGAAGCTCATGGGTTCAAATCCCTGCTCCGCCAATTGTCAGCTGTGTGACTTTGGGCAAGTCACTTCACTTCTCTGTGCCTCAGTTCCCTCATCTGTAAAATGGGGATTAAGACTGTGAGCCCCCCATGGGACAACCTGATCACCTTGTAACCTCCCCAGCACTTAGAACAGTGCTTTGCACATAGCACTTAATAAATGTCCTTATTATTATTAGAAGAGATTGAGTAAGTAGGAGGAAGAGAGCAGACCGAGTGCTTCAAAGCCAATGGGCAAGCGTTTCTATTTGTTGCAGAAGGAAATGAACAGTAATTAGAGGTTTTTGAAGAGTGGGGAGATGTGTGCAGAATGACATTTTATAAAAATGATCTGGGCAGCAGAGTGAATTTGGACTGGAGAAGGGAGAGACTGGAGGTAGGGAGACCAGAGAAGAGGCTGCTGAGGTAGCTGAGCTGGGATATAATAATAATAATAATAATAATAATAATAATAATAATAATATTGGCATTTATTAAGCACTTACTATGTGCAAAGCACTGTTCTAAGTGCTGTGGAGGTTACAAGGTGATCAGTTTGTCCCACGTGGAGCTCACAGTCTTCATCCCCATTTTACAGATGACAAGCTTGGGATATGACAAGCTTGGTGGTTGTTTGGATGAGGAGGGAATGGATCCTGGAAGTGTTGTGGATGATACACTGAGTATAGGGGCGAAAGAGAGGGAGGAGTTAAGGATAAGGCTGAGGTTGGGGGCTTAGATAAGGAAGATGGTGGTGTTGAATGGAAGCTTATAGAGGGCAGGGGCCATACCCACAAATGTTCTGAATTCTAGCAAGTACATTATGGAAAGTTAATTCATGTTAAACAACAATTGTAAACTACCCGGAGGAGAGGAAAGAAAGGGTAAAGCAGGGCCACCCTTCCAAGAAATCACCAGCTGACAGTGCCATCTGAAATTAATGAATTCTAATTTGATAGCTCTGTTAGACTTTTCCCTGAATGGATCGGGATTCTCCTGGGCATACAATTGTTAGCCGTGGAAATTTAACTTATATTATCCTATGTTCAAATGGTGTAGGTTTAGAAAATTGGTGCCTAAGGAGACAACAGTGTTTCTACGCATCAAGCAAAAACTCCTCACTCTCGGCTTCAAGGCTGTCCATCACCCTGCCCCCTCCTACCTCACCTCCCTTCTCTCCTTCTCCAGCCCAGCCTGCACCCTCTGCTCCTCTGCCACTCACCTCCTCACTGTACCTCGTTCTTGCCTGTCCCGCTGTCGACCCCCAGCCCATGTTCTCCCCTTGGTCTGGAATGCCCTCCCTCCACACATCCGCCAAGCTAGCTCTCTTCCTCCATTCAAAGCCCTACCGAGAGCTCACCTCCTCCAGGAGGCCTTCCCAGACTGAGCCTCCTTTTCCCTCTCCTCCTCCCCATCCCCCCGCCCTACCTCCTTCCCCACCCCACTGCATCTGCATATATGTTTGTACAGATTTATTACTCTATTTTACTTGCACATATTTACTATTCTATTTATTTTGTTAATGATGTGCATCTAGCTTTACTTCTATTTATTCTGATGACTTGACACCTGTCCATGTTTTGTTTTGTTGTCTGTCTCCCCCTTCTACACTGTGAGCCCATTGTTGGATAGGGACCGTCTCTATATGTTGCCAACTTGGACTTCCCAAGTGCTTAGTACAGTGCTCTGCACACAGTAAGCACTCAATAAATACGATTGAATGAATGTATTTTTAGATGAATTCATGAATGAATTTTTAGAATCAAAGTCACAATACAGACAGGTCATTTAGTAAAACACTAAACATAGGCTATCGCCTCACACTTCTGGTAATGCAACCTTTAGGTGTTGCTTTGTACAGCTCTATCTGATTCTATGTCTCATCTCTCCAAAAATACAATTAGTATCCTGTGCCCTAGGTCCGAGGAAGGGACGGCTGATTACAGTCTTACAGGGCAGAGCAGGTGAAGAAGTGGCTGAAGGGAAAGATGGAGCCCAGTATATCAGAGGTACTTAACCTGAGAAAAGGCTAATTAAAAGTTCATTGGCACACGCATGGAAACTTAGCTTTCTTTTCTCTATTTTCCTTTCGGTTTTCTCTTTCCCTTGTTCTTTGTTGTGCATTTTTGGCATTTTTTTCCTTTGTCTGTTTTGCTTTTTCATTGGCCTCCTTTCCCATTTAAGCCAATCTGAGTGCCAAATCACATCCATTGCTTATGAAAAACAGTGAGGTTTCACCAGTGCCTATGGCTGGTGAGATCTTGGGGAAATATTCTCCTCTCTACCACCTGTCTTGTGTTACATGCTGCTGAGCACACCAGAGAGTAATAATAATTGCGGTATTAAGCATTTCCTAGGTATCACACACTGTACTATGCTCTAGGGTGGATACAAGCAAATTGGGTTGGACACAGTACCCTGACCCACTTGGGGGTCACAGTCTCAATTCCCATTTTACAGATGAAGGAACTGAGGCCCAGAGAAGTGAAGCAAATTGCCCAAGGTCACACGGCATACACATGGCAGAGCTGGGATTAGAATCCGTGACTTTCTGACTCCTATGCCCTTGCTCTATCTACTATGCCATGCTGCTTCTAGTGGCCTAGAGGAAAGAGACAGGCCCAAAAGTCAGAGGACCTGAGTTCTAATCCTGCCTCCACCACTTGTCTACTATGTGACCTGGACAAATCACTTGTCTGTGCCCCCGTTTCCTCATCTGCATGGCAGGGATTCAATACTTGTTCTCCTATCTGCTTAGACTGCAAGCCCCCTGTGGGACCTATCTTGTACCTATTCCTATGGTTGGCACGTAGTAAATGCTTAACAAATCCACAATTGTTATTAATAATATTATTATTATTTCAGAGCTTGGGCAAAGGAGTGTGGATGGCTCAGTGCAAACCACCACCACTATTGCAAAAATAAATTGAGCTCAATTCCTGCTGGCTACATGATAGCCCTTTCCCTACCTTAAATCAGCATCTCATGAGGCACAGACAATCTCTTTATGGTCTCCAGTGGAGAGACTGCAAGACAGTAGTGCCTTGCACACAGCCCTCAGTGTCTAAGCAACACTTCCTAGGTTTGCAGTGCTCACCCCAAATGGCAAGAGGCCAGGAAAGCTGCCCTACAATATTTTCACGGACACCGAGCGCAAGAGCTTGTTTCTCAAATACCCTTCGTGATGCCACATGGCTGGAAACTCATTGTCAACAGCGTAAACAATCTTTACATAAAGGACAGTGATCCATAAAGCATTATGCACTTATGTAAAGTAGTGGTGAGTCCTCAGGCCTGGGTTCTGAAAGCACTGATGCTAAAATTTATGAAAAATCAGTTGTGGGGGAAAAAAACCCTAACTTTTAATAAAAATGGAAACTGTACCCAATAGCTCTAGTCTTGAACCTCTCACCTGCAATTTGTTTTAATCATCAGTCATCATCATCAATGGTATTTATTGAGCACTTACTGTGTGCAGAGCACTGTACTAAGAATTTGGGAGAGTACAACACAACAAGGTTGGTAGACATGTTCCCTGCCCACAACACGCTTACAGTCTAGGAGGGGAGACAGACATGAATATAAAGTTATAATGGCAAATTTATAGATCTATTCATAAATGCTGTGGGGTTGAGGGTGGGGTGAATATCAAAAGCCCAAAGGTCACAGACACAAGTGCAGAGATCATTCAGAAGGGAGAAGGAGCCACGGAA
Source organism: Tachyglossus aculeatus (assembly GCF_015852505.1). NCBI lineage: Eukaryota > Metazoa > Chordata > Mammalia > Monotremata > Tachyglossidae > Tachyglossus > Tachyglossus aculeatus. The sequence goes on from NC_052067.1 coordinate 81,326,972, forward strand.
AAGAGGGCTTAATTGGGAAAAGCCTCAGTATCTTTCTCCCCCTAGATTGCATGCTCCTTGTGGGCAGGGAACATGTCTAACCACCCTTTCATATTTTGCTTGGCTAAGTTGTTAGTACAGTGCTTTACAGAGTAAGCTCAATAAATATCACTGATTGATTGATAATGATGCTCATCACCATCTGATTCATCAATTTTCTTCTGACACTGATAAAAGAGGAAAATTCGGGTCAAACTTATGGTGGGTCAAGCCTATGTTTTTCAACTTATTGCCAAGGGATCTGGGTTCCGACTCCCTTTTTTATTGTATTTAGGGATCGCTCCCATTCCTTTGGAGCCGTGTAGGCATATAATATAGCCCCAGTCAGCTGGCCCAGGTTCCTCTTCTGTGGGAGCCTCGGCTCAGCTTCCACGGGTGATAGCTCCTTCCCTTGTCCACCTTCAATAATAATAATAATAATGGCATTTGTTAAGTGCTTACTATGTGCAAAGCACTGTTCTAAGCGCTGGGGGGATACAAGGTGATCAGGTTGTCCCGCGTGGGGCTCACAATCCTCCCCATTTTACAGATGAGGGAACTGAGACTCCGAGAAGTTAAGTGACTTGCCCGAGGTCACGCAGCAGACATGTGGCGGAGGTGGGCTTCGAACCCACAACCTCTGACTCCAAAGCCCGTGCTCTGTCCGCTGAGCCACGCTGCTTCAGTGGGGTGAAGTCCCTTTCTGCTGGAGCAAGGTGGGCAGAGGCTGGAACTGTAGTTTGTCTTCCCTGCTGTGTCACCACGGGGAATGTTGGAACCGTTGGACTGGACAGGGGAGAGAGGTCTGTCAGCTGGGACCTACTAAAGCCTTTGTCACTATTTTTAACTGTTTTGCATGTATTTTTCATAGTGATTCTTTCCTCCAATCTATGGTATTTATTGAGCACTTACTTTTGCGGAGTACTATCCCAAAGGCTTGGGAAGTGCAGTACAACAGAGTTGGTAGACCTATTCCCTGTCCACAAGGAGCTTGCGGTCTATCAGTTAATCAGTCAGTGGTATTTATTGAGCGCTTACCATGTGCAGAGTATTCATTCATTCGTATTTATTGAGCACTTACTGTGTGCAGAGCACTGTACTAAGCGCTTGGGAAGTACAAGTTGGCAACATATAGAGACAGTCCCTACCCAACAGTGGGATCAACATCATCATCATCAATCATATTTATTGAGCGCTTACTGTGTGCAGAGCAATGTACTAAGCGCTTGGCAAGTACAAATTGGCAACATACAGAGACGGTCCCTACCCAACAGTGGGATCACACTCTAGAAGGGGGACAGTACTGAACTAAGCGCTTGGGAGAGTACAGTATAGCAGAGTAGGCAGACATTCCCTGCCACAGCAAGCTTACAGTCTAGAAGGGGGAGACAGACATTATAAAAATAATTAATAATATAGAATTTAAATCATTATATAAAGTTTGCCACCTAGAGACAAACTTAGAGTTTAGTGCATCAGTTGCTAATACCCCCTAGTCCCTTTTTAGACTGCAAACGCTTATCATAAGCCACTATAATGTACTATTATTGTCATTATTTTCAAACTTTTTCCTACCACTTAATTCAGAACTTTGCATAAATTCCACAGAATACCTGACATTTTTTCTGGCATTTCTCTTCCAAACTGCTTTCAATCTACCTGTTTCGTTTCTGTCTTTTGCAACAGTTGAGAAAACTGAGGCTTGGAAAGATGATGTGGCTTGCGTTTGGCCAAGAATGGATCTAGGAATGTTTTGGCCTACGGCATGAGGAGGCCATCGCCGCCCCACATGAATCATGATGCAGTGTAAGTGGTAACATCACATATAGCACTGCATGACTGCACCATCGTGATGTATCTCTCCAGACTGTAACTCCTCCCTTCAAATCCCCCAGACAACAGCTCTCCCTAGCTCCAAACCCCTCCAAAATACACACACACAACACACACACACACACACACACACACACACATATACACACACAGAGTCTCTCTCTCTTGCTCACATGACTCCAGGCACTTTAGCAGCAACAATTATACTAATTATGGTATTTGTAAAGCACATACTATGTGCCAGGGACTGTGCCAAGTGCTGGGGTGAATTCAGGAAAATTGAGTTGGACACAGTCCCTGTCCAATGTGGGGATCACAGTCTCAATCCCCATTTTACAGATGAGGAAACTGAGGCACAGAGGTGTCAAGCGACTTGCCCACAGTCAAAGAGCAGGCAAGTGGCAGAGCTGGGATTAGAACTCAGATCCTAGATTAGAGATTAGGGATTAGAGAAGCAGCGTGGCTTAGTGGAAAGAGCCCGGGCTTGGGAGCCAGAGGTCATGGGTTCTAATCCCCACTCTGCCAATTGTCAGCTGTGTGACTTTGGGCAAGTTATTTAACTTCTCTGGGCCTCAGTTCCCTCATCTGTAAAATGGGGATTAAGACTGTGAGCCCCCCGTGGGACAACCTGATCACCTTGTAACCACCTCAGTGCTTAGAACAGTGCTTTGTACATAGTAAGCGCTTAATAAATGCCATTATTATTATTATTATTATTCTCTGGGCCTCAGTTACCTCATCTGTCAAATGGGGATTAAAACTGTGAGCCCCATGTGGGACAACCTGATCACGTTGTATACCCCCCAATGCTTAGAACAGTGCTTTGCACATAGCAAGCTCTTAACAAAGGCCATTATTATTAAAATTATCCTCTCACTCCCAGGTTTGTGAAGTTCCATGAAGCTCAGTAGTGATGGCGGCAGTGGAGGCCCAGACACTCACAGCAATAGTAAGCTGGGAGATGCCCCCAGGGGCACCATAGGGGTGGAAGATGGCAGAGGTGGTGGAAGCAGACCGTTGATGAGAATGGGAAGTGAAGGTGGAAGGAGGAAGGTGACGGTGAGAACATGTGCAGTAATGGCTCCACCTGCAGCAGGCTTTTTTTTTAATGGCATTTATTAAGCGCTTACTATGTGCAAAGCACTGTTCTAAGCACTGGGGAGGTTACAAGGTGATCAGGTTGTCCCACGGGGGGCTCATAATCTTAATCCCCGTTTTACAGATGAGGTAACTGAGGCACAGAGAAGTTAGGTGACTTGCCCAAAGTCACATAGCTGACAATTGGCAGAGCTGGGTTTTGGACCCATGACCTCTGACTCCAAAGCCCGTGCTCTTTCCACTGAGCCACGCTGCTTCTCTGCTTTAGTGGGCCTTCCTTATTACGGGTAACCTAAAAATCCTGGAGTGGGGGACTCTGAATCTTCATGGGCACTCTAGAGCCCAGAGACTAGACCTTAAGTCTCATGAGTCTCCAGTGGCTACCAATCAATCTGCGCATCAGGCAGAAACTCCTCACCCTGGGCTTCAAGGCTGTCCATCCCCTCGCCCCCTCCTACCTCACCTCCCTTCTCTCCTTCTCCAGCCCAGCCCGCACCCTCCGCTCCTCTGCCGCTAATCTCCTCACTGTACCTCGTTCTCGCCTGTCCCGCCATCGACCCCCAGCCCATGTCATCCCCCGGGCCTGGAATTTCCTCCCTCTGCCCATCCGCCAAGCTAGCTCTCTTCCTCCCTTCAAGGCCCTGCTGAGAGCTCACCTCCTCCAGGAGGCTGTCCCAGACTGAGCCCCTTCCTTCCTCTCCCCCTCGTACCCCTCTCCATCCCCCTCGTCCCCCTCTCCATCCCCCTCATCTTACCTCCTTCCCTTCCCCACAGCACCTGTATATATGTATATATGTTTGTACATATTTATTACTCTATTTATTTATTTTACTTGTACATATCTATTCTATTTATTTTATTTTGTTAGTATGTTTGGTTTTGTTCTCTGTCTCCCCCTTCTAGACTGTGAGCCCACAGCTGGGTAGGGACCGTCTCTATATGTTGCCAACTTGTACTTCCCAAGCGCTTAGTACAGTGCTCTGCACACAGTAAGCACTCAATAAATACGATTGATTGATTGATTGATTGATGAGCCTCCAGGAAAAGCTGGTCCTGTCTATGGTCACAGAGCTGGCCAGTGTCAGAGCCGGGACTAGAACTCACACCATCCAGTTCCCAGAGCACTTTCCACCTGGCTGTGCCGCTTCTTCTGTCCTGGTTTTTATTTCCTCCTCCTTGCCTCACAATTCTAAATACTATCTAACATTTAGGAAGCTCTTTCTCCCCGACATAATGTTGACCCAGGAAATTCAAAAGTCTGGCTCTTATCTGTGGTTTGAAGAAACCCAGATCTCGGAAATATTCTGATGCAAAGCGGACTGCGGATGCCCAGAGCAGAGAAGGGTTAATGGCATCATCATAATAATAATGATGGCATTTGTTAAGTGCTTCTATGTGCAAAGCACTGTTCTAAGCACTGGGGAGGATACAAGGTGATCAGGTTGCCCCACGTGGGGCTCACAGTCTTAATCCCCATTTTACAGATGAGGTAACTGAGGCACAGAGAAGTTAAGTGACTTGCCCAAAGTCACACAGCTGACAATTGGTGGAGCCGGGATTTGAACCCATGACCTCTGACTCCAAAGCCCGTGCTCTTTCCACTGAGCCACGCTGCCTCTCATGAAAGGTTAAAGTTCCCGCTACCTCTCCCCCTTGTGAATTTGCCTTTTTTCTCAGCAATTTGCCTTTTTTCTACAATCACCTTCTATTTCTAGGAGGAAGGGCAATTAGGAGTGAGTCCTTATTTTCTGTTTCTGAAGGCATGGTTCAAGCCTGCTTCCCTGGGGCTTTTTCATCTCTCTCGCACAAACAGTCTTTGCAAGACACTGCACACATCCTCTGGCCCCCAGCCAAGCAGCCCAGTTTCCATTCAGGTTTCTAAGCAGGTTTGGTAAACAACGTCCTCCTGCCACAGGCTGAAACCTCATTTTCAACCTCCGTATCTTATTTTGTTCCGACGAAAACCTTTGCTCTCCCTCTGTCGGGGACCAAGGTGATTGTTTTTCCAAGGTTGCGTTTCAAGAGTTCGGTGCCTGACAGAAAACAACCATCTTCCAGCTCTCTCCCTGCCTCCGGAGGAAGATTAAAGTAACCAGAAACAGCAGCAAACCTGACTTTCATTTATCACCTTAATGATTCCTGCTCTCCATTCTTCTTGCTGCAATCTTTGAAATGTGCCTTTGCTTTTTATGCATCATCATACCCTTTTCCCTTTTTTTGCGAAAATAAAATAAAATCATTCAAGGAATGAAGGTCAGGTGACAGAATTAGCAAATCCTGTCCAGCCTGAGGAACGCTGCAAGTTGCTAGTTGAAATGTAGCTAAATCGAAAAGGCCCAAGAATGATGCACATGTTTTGTTGTTAATATGGATGAATACCTGTGCAATAATGTTTGACTGATTTCAAATAAAATAGGAGGGGGGAGTCTAATCTAAATCCGCTCAAAGTTGAAGGATGATGGTATTGCATGAAAAATGCTGTACACTATTCTTGTTGGTGTAAGCGTGTACAGAATGAATTATATGCAATAGTTGCCTTTGGACCTTTAAAAAAGGGCTGATGTAAAAGAATTCTTCCTTGTTCCATGTTTCCTTTTCCATATGTAATCATCTATAAATTGGAAAATTTATCATCTATAAATTGGAAAATAAGTTGCTAAATCTGGACTGTGAGCTCACTCTGGGTGAAATTGTTGCCAATTTGTACTTCCCAAGCGCTTAGTACAGTGCTCTGCACATAGTAAGGGCTCAATAAATACGACTGATGATGATGATGATGAATGCATCGGTTTCATGTTATACTGTACTCTCCCAAACTTTAAGTACAGTGCTTTGCACACAGTAAGTGTTCAATAAATACAACAATTAATGAATGAATGAATTTACCTTCAGCTAGTTCAGATTTGGGTTGTTCTCTGGTCAGAGGGAGGGAACATAAAATTGCAGAGATAAATTGAGACCCAAGATGGTAATCAGTTTTCTTTAGATGCTGCAGTGTGATCTGAAGACATCTGACTGGAAAAAAATCCTTCCATGAATATGAAGAATTCAATTTGGGGTACCATATTATATTCTCTGAAAATCTCTTTTTTTCATATTTTATCCTAAAAACAAAAACAACATTTGCTACTATACTGCTATTTTTGGATTTATTGAAAAACAGGTAGTGAAAATACCCCTTCTACTTTACCTTGCTACTCTCCTACAACTCAGCTCGCACATTTCGCTCCTGTAATGCCAATCTACTCAGTGTACCTCGATCTCTTCTAGCATTTAGTACAGTGCTTCGCACACAGTAAGTCCTTAACAAATAGCATAATTATTATTATTCTATCTCACTGCTGACCCCTCACCCACATACTGTCTCTGGTCTGGAACGCCCTCCCTCTTCATCTCCAACAGACCGTCACTCCCTCTGCCTTCAAAGCCTTATTAAAAGCACATGTCTTTCAAGAGGTCTTTCCCAACTAAGCCCTCATTTCCTCTTCTCCCACTCCCTTCGGAGCCGCTCCAGCACTTGGATTTGCACGTTTTATTTACCCCTCCCTCAGTCCCACAGCACTTGAGAAGCAAAGTGGCTCAGTGGAAAGAGGCCGGGCTTTGGAGTCAGAGGTCATGGGTTCAAACCCCGGCTCCGCCAATGGTCAGCTGTGTGACTTTGGGCAAGTCACTTAACTTCTCTGTGTCTCAGTTACCTCATCTGTAAAATGGGGATTAAGACTGTGAGCCCCCGTGGGACAACCTGATCACCTTGTAACCTCCGCAGTGCTTAGAACAGTGCTTTGCACATAGTAATCAATCAATCAATCAATCGTATTTATTGAGAACTTAACTGTGTGCAGAGCACTGTACTAAGCGTTTGGGAAGTACAAGTTGGCAACATATAGAGACAGTCCCTACCCAACAGTGGGCTCACAGTCTAGAAGAAATAATAGTAAGCGCTTAATAAATGCCTCATTATTATTATTATATCTACAAATTATTTATTTATATTAATGTCTGTCTCCCCTGCTAGACTGTGAGTTCATTTTGGTCAGGGAACCTCTCTACCAACTCTGCTCTATTAAACTCTCCCAAGCACTTAGAACAGTGTTCGGCACACAGTGAGCACTCAATAAATACCACTGATCGATAACACTTTTTTGGTAGTATATTGTTATGCTTTTCGTATTTATTGAAAATCATTCATTCAAATAGGCATGTATGTTGCCAGATATTTCATACTCAGGTTATTTTCTGTAGGAAACACAGGAACTACCATTACCACTGCGAAGAGGAGGTGGGAGGGATGTTGAGAAAACAGAAATTTAATCACCAACAAAGGGAGGTGTCAGAAAGCAATCATCTAGATTTCATCTAGTCTTTTAGACTGTGAGTCCACTGTTGGGTAGGGACTGTCTCTATATGTTGCCAACTTGTACTTCCCAAGCACTTAGTACAGTGCTCTGCACACAGTAAGTGCTCAATAAATACAATTGATTGATTGATTGATAGGTTAAGGAGTGATCAGAAGGAGTTTTGTTTAGGGTCTCCTGCCCAAACCTAAATCCATCCTCCCTCCCTCTCCCTGCCAGGTTACTCTGTGAAAGTCAACTGTTCTGGGACCTGCTTCCATAGTTCTTGTATGGAACAGTTCCTTCTATGAGGAAAAAGGAATGTGAATATTCACACTGAAGAAACTAGGTGAACATAGGTATTAGAACATACAACACCCCACTCCAGTCCTCACTTCACTCTGCTGCCTGGATCATTTCAATCCAAATCTCCCCACTCCTGAAAAACTCTAGTGGTTGCATTTCCACATCCACATCTAACAGAAACCACCTGACATCTGCTTTAAAACACTCCAATCAGTTCCCTCTTCTTCCTTTTCTACTACAACCCAGCCTACACACTTCACCCGGGGGCAGAGTCCCGGGGAGTGGTTTATTTATTGATTTATTTTACTTGTACATATCTATTCTATTTATTTTATTTTGTTAGTATGTTTGGTTTTGTTGTCTGTCTCCCCCTTTTAGACTGTGAGCCCACTGTTGGGTAGGGACTGTCTCTATATGTTGCCAACTTGGACTGCCCAAGCGCTTAGTACAGTGCTCTGCACACAGTAAGCGCTCAATAAATGCGATTGATTGATTGATTGATTGCTCTAACGCCAACCGACTCACTGTACCTCCATCTCCTCAGTCTCACTGCTGACCTCCCTCTGGTCTGGAATTCCCTCCCCTTTCCTATCTGACAGATCACCCACTCTCCTCACCTTAAAGCCTTATTAAAATCACATCTCCTCCAAGGGGCTTTCCCCAATTAAATCCTCATTTCCCCTACTTGCTCTCCCTTATATGTCCCCATGCACTTAGATCAGTACCCTTTAAGCATTTAATATTCACCCTCTGCAAAAGCCTCTGAACCACACTACTTTTTCAAATATTTGTAATTTATTTTAATGTCTCTCTCCCCCTCTCTAGACTATAAGCTCCTTGTGGACAGGGAATGTGTCTACCAACTGTATTGTAGTCTACTCTCCCAAGTGCTTAGTACAGTGGTCTGCGCACATTAAATCCTCAATAAATACCGTTGATCAATTGACTGTTTCAGCTTTCTGTTTTCAGTAAATTGACTTCCAGTGGGGTAGCGATGGCTTGAGGAATTATAGGAAATTTTCACCTCCTTTGAATTTGGAGTTCAAAACTTCTTACATGGAATAAGTCAGGTTGTTAACTCAAAGCTGCTAGAGAGCAGGGATTGCTTCTACCAACTCTGTCGTATTGTACTTTAACAAGCCTAAGGTGATCTGCACACAGTAAGTACTCAATAAATTCAACTGATTGATTGTTTGAGTAGTTGATTGATTGTTTGTATTTGATGGGGAGAGCCATCCTGATAGCCTCCTACAGTGCTCTGCATACAGTAAATACCGCTGAATGGTTGAATTTGGCCTATAATGCATATCTAAAAGTTTTTACTCTGCTAACATGTATATCACTTGATTTGAACACCTATGTTTTTTATTTAGAGAACTTGAAGACAAGCAGCATGGTCTAGTAGTTAGAGCCTGAACCCGGGTTCTAATCCTGGTTCGGCCACTAGTCTGCTGTGTGACACTGGGCAAGTCACTTCACTTCGCTGTGCCTCAGTTACCTCATCTGTAAAATGGGGATTAAGACTGTGAGACCCATGTGGGACATGGACTGCATCCAACCTCATTACCTTGTGCCTTCTCTGGCGCTTAGAACAGTGCCTGGCACATAGTAAGAACTTAACCAATATCATAAAAAACAAAACAAAGAGATTGGAAGGGGTTTTGAACTCTCCTTGCCTTATTCGTTTAACCTTCACCAACTCTGGAACAGGTGGCAGCCAATGAGGTGAAGTTTCAGGAAAAGCTTGGAGACTGGAAACATTTATAAATACAGGAGGAATAACAGTAGTCCCACATAATAGAGTTGCCCAGCTTACAGGCAAACATTTGATAAAGATAAACTGAAAAACAAGAAGAAAACAACGAGGTGCCTAACGCTAAACTAAAATGCCTTGTCTCTAGTGTGAATACTGTCCAAACCAAATTTTCCTCTAAATAGAGGAAATTCAAGCAGTTGTCTTAAGGACTTGAGGTAAATGGCTGGGATGGGAATGCGAATGTAGAGGTGCTCTAGCCAGAAGGAAAGGTAGAGGCTGGCAAGGGGGAAGGACCCCAACAGTTAAGAAGAAACTAAGGGTGGAGAATTGTAAAGAACAAGGTTGGCCTGGCATAAATTTACCAAGAAATCTCTGACTTGAAGGATTGTGAGCCTGCGAACGTGGGAAGGAGAAGTGTGTGTAGTGGGGTAAGGAGAGGGAGAGGGAGGAGGGGGGAAGGAAAAAGGGAAGGGGAAGGAGAGGAAGATGGAGAGAGGGAGGGGAAAAAGGGAGAGAGCGAATGAATATGAATGCTGGAGGAGCAGCTGAGGAATGAAAACTACCAGGAGGAATTCAGAATAGGAGGTGAATATTGCTGATTCCACCTTTGGCCTGCTTCTCTAGGAGAGGAAGGATTCCATCCTGTCATGTCCAGAGCTCCTAGGCTGAAAAACAGGCTTCTCTGTTCTCTTCAACTGGGATTCCGTGAACCTGACTGATGAGGTATTAGCAGGTGGGTGCAGTTACCTTAGAAAGGGAATGATAACCCCTCCTACTCGTTATGAACAGGGAAAGTGTCCGTTTACTGTTGTATTGTTCTCTCCCAAGTACTCAGTACAGTGCTTTGCACACAGTAAGCATTCAGTAAATATGATTGAATAAATCTACCCCAGTGTTTAGTACAGTGCTGGTCCATAGTAAGCATTTAAAAAATACCATAATTATTAGGCATGGGAATGGCCTCTAATGGCCCTCATGAATATGAGACAAGGGGAGTCATGTGACTTCTCACACACTACACCAGATATGGGGTCATATCACCTTTAAAAGGCCTTCGCCAATTAATCCCTCTTTTCCCCAGCTCTCTGTCCCTTCAGCGTCATCTATGCACTTGGGTCTGTGACCTTTGGGCATTTGCTATTTGTCTGACCCTCAGCCCCACAACAGTACACTTCTATCAATTATTTACTTATATTAATGTCTGTCTCCCCCTCTACATTATAAATTTAGTGTGGGCAGGGAATGTGTCTACCAATTCTGTTATATTGTACTCTTCCAAGCACTTAATGTAAGGTTCTGCACACAGAAAGTGCTCAATAATTGCCATTGATTGATTAATTGATAACCTGATAACATCACACATGATTCTTTGAGGAGGAATCCTGATTTCCTACCCTGATTTCATTCCCTTGATTCCCCCTCCTTTTTCCAGGGCCTTTGTGTTCTCTCAGGTCTACAGGGAAGCAGTATGGCCTAGTGGGAGTCAGAGAATCAGAAAGGCTTGAGTTCTAATCCCAGCTCTGCCACTTGTCTGCTGTGGGACCTTGAGCAAGTCACTTCACTTCTCTGTGCCTCAGTTACCTCATCTGTAAAATGAAGATTAAGACTGTGAGCCCGATGTGGGACAGGGACTGTGTCCAACCTGATCAGCTTGTATCTACCCCAGCACTTAGAACAGTGCTTGGCATATAGTACCTGTATATATGTTTGTACATATTTATTACTCTATTTATTTATTTATTTTACTTGTACATATCTATTCTATTTATTTTATTTTGTTAGTATGTTTGGTTTTGTTCTCTGTCTCCCCCTTTTAGACTGTAAGCCCACTGTTGGGTAGGGACTGTCTCTATATGTTGCCAACTTGTACTTCCCAAGCGCTTAGTACAGTGCTCTGCACACAGTAAGAACTCAATAAATATGATTGATTGATATAGTAAGCACTTAAATACCATCATTATTAAAGGAAATCTGTTACCAAGTCTGAGCCACAGAACCCAGTATCAGGGAAGCGTATGACTCCATACTGGATGGGAGACCGACAAGATGAAAACTTGACTAGGTCCTAAAACCAGAAGACCTCTACTCACATACTGAGACAAGAATTTAGGAGCCTAAGGAACCCAACAGTGATAGCATCATCAACGGTACTGATCTCATGCCTATTGTGTACAAAGGATTTTCTGTTACTTGGGAACCTACAAAATAAATGAAAGCTGCAATCTTTATCTTGTGGAGATTTACAGTTGACTAGCAGAGACAATAGACATATTAACTATTATTGCATCAAAGACAAAAATGGTATTTGTTAATCACTTACTATATGCTAAGCACTGTACGAGCACTGGGGTAGATAAAAGATGATCAGATTGGATACAGCCCCTGTGCCACAAGAGGCTCACAGTCTAAATAAGAGGGCAAACAGGCATCTTTTAGTTAAAAATCAGAGTGAGTAGAAATAACAATCATCCTTCCCCTGGCCTGGAATGCTCTCCCTCCACACATCCACCAAGCTAGGTCTCTTCCTCCCTTCAAAGCCCTCCTGAGAGCTCGCCTCCTCCAGGAGGCCTTCCCAGACTGAGCCCCTCTTTTCCTCTCCTCCTCCCCATCCCCCCGCCCTACCTCCTTCCCCTCCCCACAGCACTTGTATTATATTTGTACAGATTTATGACTCTATTTTACTTGTACATATTTTCTATTTTATTTATTTTGTTAATGATGTGCATATAGCTTTAATTCTATTTGTTCTGACGATTTTGACACCTGTCTACATGTTTTGTTTTGTTGTCTGTCTCCCCCCTCTAGACTGTGAGCCCGTTGTTGGGTAGGGACCGTCTCTATATGTTGCCGACTTGTATTTCCCAAGCGCTGAGTACAGTGCTCTGCACACAGTAAGCGCTCAATAAATACGATTGAATGAATGAATGAATGGACAATAACTGACATTGCGAGTCCTGTGTGGGACAAGGATTGTATCTCTTCTATTATCTTGCAAACCTCAGTGCTTAACTCATAGTAAGTACTTAATATATACCATCATCAAAAGTGAATAAATAAATTAAAATAAATAACTACATAGGAACTGAGGTGGTTGATAACATGGTTTGACCAGAAAGCTTGGGGAAACTCATCAGGATAAGCTTCCCAGAGAGGACAGAGGTCAGGAAATCAGAATTCCAACATAACCAGTTGACATCTGCGCTGCACCACAGCACAGATCAGTCCCAAGCTCTGATGCCAGGCTCCAAGGAGGCAATCAATCAATCAATCAATCGTATTTATTGAGCGCTTACTGTGTGCAGAGCACTGTACTAAGCGCTTGGGAAGTACAAGTTGGCACCAAGAGGCAGTTACTTATCCTTGGGGTCCAATTCGGACCTGTACAGTTTCAGTCCCAGAATCTGCCATGTTTCACCTCATGCTGTTTCTGCAGCAGCAATGGTCAGAAGCTGCTAAGGGGAGGTTTGTGGAGAAGAGACAGGTAGGTCCATGAGGACCTGCCTAGTAACCTATGCCATGGCCTCTGGATAAGTAAGCGAGGGAGGAAGATTGTGTTTGTGTGTGTGCACATAAGTAAGACTGTTTGTGTGCATGGGTGTGGGACTGCTGTCAGTCTCCCCAAGCCTTCTGGCCACCACTCCTCCCAAAATCGCCCTGGGCAAGCTCTAATAATAATAATAATAATATTTGTTAAGCACTTCCTATGTACCAGACACTGTACTAAGTAGTGGAGTAGATACAAGATAATCAGGTCCCATATAGGGCTCCCAGTCTAGCAGCATAGCTTAGTGGAAAGAGCCCGGGCTTGGGAGTCAGAGGTCATAATAATAATAATAATAATAATAATAATAATAATAATAATGGTATTTTTTAAGCACTTACTATGTGCAAAACACTTGTATCCACTGGGTGGATGCAAGGTGATCAGATTGTCCCACGTGGGGCTCCCCATTTTATAGATGAGGGAACTGAGGCACAGAGAAGTTAAGTGATTTGCCCAAAGTCACACAGCTGACAATCGGCAGAGCTGGGATTTGAACCCATGACCTCTGACTCCAAAGCCCATGCTCTTTCCACTGAGCCACGCAATCATTCATTCAATCATATTTATTGAGCGCTTACTGTGTGCAGAGCACTGTACTAAGCTCTTGGAAAGTACAATTCAGCAACAAAGAGAGACAATCTCTGCCCACATTTGGCTCAGTCTATCAGAGGGGAGATTCATTCATTCATTCAATTGTATTTATTGAGCGCTTACTGTATGCAGAGCACTGTGCAAAACACTTGGGAAGTACAAGTTGGCAACATATAGAGATGGTCCCTACCCAACAATGGGTTCACAGTCTAGAAGGGGGTGGGGAGATACACATCAAAACAAGTAAACAGGCATTAATTTGAGTTATCCCAGCTCTGACACTTGCCAGCTGTGTGACCTTGGGCAAGTCACTTAACTTCTCTGTGCTTCAGTAACCTCATCTGTAAAATGGGGATGAAGGCTGTGAGCCCCACGTGGGACAACCTGATTACCTTGTATCTACCCCAGTGCTTAGAACAGTGCCTGACACATATTAAGCACTGAATACCAACATTATTATTATTCTTATTATTATTAGGAGGGAGAACAGGTACTGAATCTCCATTTTGCTGATGAAGAAACTGAGGCCCATAGAAGTGACGTAATTTGCCCTAGGCCACACAGCAGGCAAGTGGGATAAGAACCTCAAGTCCTCTAACTCTCAGGTTGGCCTCTTTCCACTAGGCCATGCTGCTTCCCACCCTTCAACCCCTTCTCTGGGGGAACGAGATGAATAATAATAATAATGGCATTTATTAAGCACTTACTATATGCAAAGCACTGTTCTCCAAAGCTCCTAACACATGCACAGGAATTTGTGGTAACCAACCAGAAATCCCGCTCTGAGAACCAGCAGAGCATGTGGATAGTGCCCATCACGGTAAGTGTCATTTAGACCACAGCGAAGCTTTCTGGGGCTTCTGTGACACCGTGAGGAAATCCCCCCTCATTTTTCTCACTAATGCAATCAAGAAATAAGCTTAGGCTGATTCACTGTGGGAAGATGAATCCTATTTTAATCATCTAATATGAGTCATTCTGGCTCAGTGACTCACTGGGTAACTTTAGTCAAGAGAAACGTAAATTACTGTCACTTTCCATTTAAATTCTATCTTCCAATCCCAAATGAAGCATCCTCCAGAGAAAATTCAGTTGAAGATATGTTTTTGCTAAGCAAGTGATAAACATCAGTTTATTTTCCCCTTACACTTTGCTTTATTCAAGTTATTTACCAAACCGTCTATGTTATTATGGTGGCAGTTTACTTTTTACAAAATGTAGCTTGTAGCCTATGTTTAGAGTTTGTCTAAACTACAGTGTTCAAGAATTCTTTAGCTGAGAAAAATGCCATCAATTGCTCAGAAACCACCCAACCTATGAAAACCTCATCAATTTTATCATCAAGATTCATGAAGCACTTTGTTCAAATTCGTGCTCAAATTATGGGGGTGAAGATTTTTTTTAAAAGTACGTGAATGTCAACCTTGAAGCACATTTAAAACCTCCAGCCCCTGTGGAATAGGCTTTTCTAGAACACTGACTTCCATAAACATCATAGGTAAATCTAGTGACAGTGATGACAAAGATAGAGATTAAGACTTTAAGGAAAGGAAGGAGAAAAATCAGTAAAATAAAGAAAACACATTTTTAAAAGGTGGATATGAATAAACTAACACAGGCAGAGCACTGAACTCATAGGAGCACAAATTTACACAAATTGTTTTAAGGACCCAAAAGAAAATCCACACATGGAAAGGAAGAAAAGCTAGCGTGAATCCTTAAAGCAGAGAACAGACAGTGAACAGAGAACAGACAGTCCCCTTCTCCATCCCCCCAGCTTACCTCCTTCCCTTCCCCACAACACCTGTATATATGTATATATGTTTGTACATATTTATTACTCTATTTATTTATTTATTTTACTTGTACATATCTATTCTATTTATTTTATTTTGTTAGTATGTTTGGTTTTGTTCTCTGTCTCCCCCTTTTAGACTGTGAGCCCACTGTTGGGTAGGAACTGTCTCTATATGTTGCCAATTTGTACTTCCCAAGCGCTTAGTACAGTGCTCTGCACATAGTAAGCGCTCAATAAATACGATTGATGATGATGATGATGATGGGATGGGGGAGGGCAGGGAGAGATGGACCTTTCCAGGAACAGAAGGAAGAAACCTAGTACTGTTAGTACATCTGCGTGCACAACTTCCCGTGGTAACACAAACCTATCACCTGCTGTGTGAATAAGTATTTTTTTGTTGTTGTTTTTTGGTTTTCAACCTATCAACTTCATTTATCATAATAATAATTGTGGTATTTGTTAGCACTTACTGGGTGCCAAGCACTGAACTAAGCACTGGAATACATACAGTATCTTATTGTACTAGATTAGACAAAGCCCCTGTCCCATATAGAACTCACAGGCAAAAAGGGGAGAGAGAACGGGTATTTAATTCTCATTTTACAAGTGAGGCAACTAAGGTTTAAAGAAGCTTTAAGGGGTTTTTCCAGGGTCACAGAGCAGGCAGATGGCAGAGTTGGGATTAGAACCCAGGTCTCCTGAATCCGAGTCCTGGATTGTTCCACAAAGCAACACTGCTCTTCATTCTGGTGCCATGGGAATAGGTGAGCAATTATTTTGGGGGTCATCTGGTCCACACCTTTCATGTTTTCCTAACTTCAACTACATCTCCTCTACTCTGCTTGTATCTTAACAGAAGAGTCCAGAGCCCTTTCAGTCTATTCCATGAACAAGTTTCACCATTCTCTCGATCCCCAGACCTCCCCTCTCAACATGTTCTTCAGCTCTAAAAGGTCTTTGAAAATAGGATGTGAGGCTTTATATGAATTTCTTCCTGAAGGCAAGAAAGAATAGACATTCTCAGCCCCTGCTAGCCTACCGACTCACAGTATTGGTGTCCTCTGGGTGTGAAATCGAACCTATTCTGTTGTGGGGGGGAAACTAACCATGTGTTTGGGTTTGACTGAGCAAAACCCCCACACTTTCAATGATGCAAAATCAAAGATTGCAAATGCAACAAGTACCAGAAGAGTTAGTGCCTGTTTGCTGCGCAGCTTTTTAACTTCATAGTTCAGCTGGGATTTTAGTTCAAAAAGAGCCACCTCATTTCTGAACACAGCCTTTCATCTCCATCTCCATCATTTCCCAGCAGCTCCTGGCTAGGCTGAATTGTTTAAAGTGAAGCTTCAGTACGTCCACATTTCTTCTGCTTACTTGTACTCCTCTTTTTTTCTGTATCTAAAACCTTCAAGGCCTGAAAAGGTAATATATGGGGTAGACAAAAAGATAATTTTGCTTCCTGAAAAAACTTTGCTCTTTATCTGGCCACCTAAGATCTTCAAGGCCTCAAAAGAGAATATTTGAGGGGGGAAAAAAAGGAGAAATTTGTTTCTTGCAGCTACATCTCCTGTTATTTGCTGCTGTATTGTACTTTCCAAGTGCTTAGTACAGTGCTCTGCCCACAGTAAGCGCTCAATAAATACAATTGAATGAATGAATGCTCCATTCTGGCTCACTGTGTGACATCCTGGTGTCATCCCTTCTTTACGTGTGTATAGTCCAGAAGAGTTAGGTTTGGGGCTAGCTGCATTGATGTGTACATATATCTATAATTGTATTTATTTATATTGGTGCTATTGATGCCTGTTCATTTGTTTTGATGTCTGTCTCCCCCCTTCTAGACTGTGAGCCTGTTGTGGGCAGGGATTGTCTCTGTTGCTGAATTGTACTTTTCAAATGCTTAGTACAGTGTTCTGCACACAGTAAGTGCTCAATAAATGACTGAATAATTGAATGAATGAATTTTCAGACCCTCTTTATTCCTCAAATGTTTTACTGTTCAAATAATTTCTGACTCAGCCACTGTCCTCCAGAAAATGGAGATTTCTTTTAACCAATCGTTCATTCATTCAGTCATATTGATTGTGAGCACTCACTAAGCACTTGGGAGAGTAGACTATAACAATAAACAGACACATTAGCTACCCACAGTGAGCTTACAGTCTACAGGGGGAGACAGAAGTTAATATAAATAAATAAATTACAGATATGTAAATAAATACTGTTTGCCATTCACTGTTAAGCAGCATGGCCTAGAGGATAGAGTACGGTCCTGGAAGTTAGATGGACCTGGATTCTAATCCCGGATCGTCTATCACTTGCCTGCTGTGTGACCTTAATTTACCTGTGCCTCAGTTACCTAATCTCTAAAATGGGGATTGACTGTGAGCCCCATGTGGGACATGAACTTCTATCTACCTGGTACATAGTAAGTGTTGAACAAATACCATAAAAACATACAAAAAGGATTAGCAACTCCCCAATGCCTCAGATGCCTAATTCTTACCCCACTCACTCTCTTCACTACCAAGTTCACTTCCTAATTCATTCATTCATTCAACTGTATTTATTGAGCACTTACTGTGTGCAGAGCACTGTACTAAGTGCTTGGTAAGTACAAGTTGGCAACATATAGAGACGGTCCCTACCCAACAGTGGGCTAAAATGCTCTCATTTCATCTTTCTCAGACTGTTCCCTCAGCCCGGAACTGCCTCCCCTTGCCAAATCTGCCAGCACCCAGGTACCCTGTCCCCCCAGCCCCCTTCAAAGTCCTTCTAAAATCCCATCTCTTGCAACAAGCCTCGTTCTCGCCTGTCCCGCCGTCGACCCCCGGCCCACGTCACCCCCCTGGCCTGGAATGCCCTCCCTCCCCACATCTGCCAAGCTAGCTCTCTTCCTCCCTTCAAGGCCCTACTGAGAGCTCACCTCCTCCAGGAGGCCTTCCCAGACTGAGCCCCCTCCTTCCTCTCCCCCTCTTCCCCCTCTCCATTCCCCCCGCCTTACGTCCTTCCCTTCCCCACAGCACCTGTATATATGTATATATGTTTGTACATATTTATTACTCTATTTATTTTACTTGTACATATTTATTCTATTAATTTTATTTTGTTAGTACGTTTTGTTTTGTTATCTGCCTCCCCCTTCTAGACTGTGAGCTCGCTCTTGGGTAGGGACTGCCTCTATATGTTGCCAACTTGTACTTCCCAAGTGCTTAGTACAGTGCTCTACACACAGTAAGTGCTCAATAAATACAATTGAATGAATGAATGAATGAACAAGCCTTCCTCAATTAATTCTCAATGCCCCAAGTCATCTCAACCCAACAGTCTTCTCTAGCATGTATTTATTTAAATCCAACCGAAGCCCATATTTAGAGATGAACAGTCAATTGCATACTTATTTATTTTGTTGCTGCTGTCTGTATATATATATATATGTAGGTCTGTCTCCCCTGTTAGAGTATAAGAGTAATCCCCACTCCACCACTTGTCTGCTGTGTGACTTTGGGCAAGTCACTTAACTTCTCTGCACCTCAGTTACCTCATCTGTAAAATGGGGATTAAGACTGAGCCCTACATGGGACAACCTAATCACTTTGTATCCCCCCAGCACTTAGAACAGTGCTTCGCACATAGTAAGCACTTAACAAATGCCATCATTATTATTATTATTATAAGCACTTTATGGGCAGGGCATATGTCTTGTGTTTCCAAGCACTCAAAAAGTACCAAGTATTCAAAAAGTACCATTACTATTATTTGAATAGAATGCCTATGCATCTGTCTTTTCAGGACCCATAAATTCCTCAAGGACAGGAACCTTTTCTATTTCCATTTTCTATTTCAAAGCATAAGACAAGACAAGAACAGTGCTTGGCATCCAGTGGCACTCAATAAGTACCAATGATGGTGACGAGAATTTGAAAAGTGTTATCTTAGACATTCTCTAATAATGGTGGTAAATATGAACATGAACTCCTTTAATTGGATAGCTAATAGAGAAATAATGGATCTACATTTACTTCCCTCCAATCTAGGAACTGAGGAAAAGGGCATTTTCTGAGGAGAAAAACTCCAGTAAAATGAAAATCTGTTCCTTTGGAGAATCTAGAACACGAGTTCAGTCACACCTCACTAGACTATCCTGTTTTCTACAATTTTCCAGTTTGATAGAATGATTGTAAAATGATATTTTTGGAATTCAGTTCAACAGTGGACAGCTCAAGTTCTTCAAAGATGACAATCGCAGTTAAGGAACTACAAAATCATCATCAATCGTATTTATTGAGCGCTTACTGTGTGCAGAGCACTGTACTAAGCACTTGGGAAGTACAAATTGGCAACATATAGAGACAGTCCCTACCCAACAGTGGGCTCACAGTCTAAAAGATTAAAATTTTAAAATTAAAGCTACATTTCAGGATCCCTTCCACGGAAACCAGCCAACTGAACTAAAGATCCACTGTCCCTACGATATTACTCTCATCCTTACCATGGAGGTTTCCCTTGCAATCAAGGAGCTGAAAGGCTACTTTAACCAAATTATAATCTGTCCTGGGACAACAGACAGATCCAGCCTGCTCTCTACAGCCACCTTGCAATGCCTGTTGTTAGGCATGGACGCAGCATGGCCTAGTGGAAAGAGTGATAATATTGATGGTATTTATTAAGCGCTTACTGTGTGCCAAGCACTAGGTCTGGGGGCTGGTCAAAAGACCTGGGTTCTAATTCTGACTCCATCATTTGCCTGCTGTTTGACCTTGGGCAAATCAGTTAACTTCTCTGGGCCTTGGTTTAATCAACTGTAAAATGAGGATTAAATACCAGTTCCCCCTCCTATTTAGACTGTGAGCCCTTTGTGGGACAGGGACTATGTGCAACCTGATTAACCGGTATCTACTCCAATGCTTAGAACAATGCGTGGTACATAGTAAGTGCCGAACAAATGATGATAATGACAACAATAATAATAATAATAACAGTAATAATAATAATAAGACCAGGCAAGAGAAAGTGGATTGACTGCTTTGGAAAAACCATCACCACTATTTCAAAAACAACTCAAGTTCATTTCCTGATGGCAGTATGTCATAACTTTCCCCTCTTTATGATTGGTGTCTAGGCTATTCTCATCCCCCATGGTAAGTGTTCAGAAAAAGTGCACTACTGTATTTTCTAGGTCACAGTGGGCAACTGTTTCTGCTCATGGCACTCCCACTATGGATACATTCCCACCATCAGCAGCAGCATCTTCAAATCAGACAACTCTATTTCCTAAGGCCCAGTTGTCTCCCTGCTACATATCTTTGCCTACAGGTGAATTTTGCAGGGATGAAGAGGCCCAGGAAGCTTAAAAGGACCATTTGACTGATGAACAAATCAGAAAGGATAGACTCAGAACATATCGGTGACTGTTCTGATGAACATCCTGAGAAGCAGCATGGCATAGTGGAAAAGACACGCGCCTGGGAAGCAGAGGACCTGAATTCTAACCCTGGCACCACCAATTTGCTACTATTGCGAACTTGGGCAAGTCACTTAACTTCTCAGGGCCTCAGTTATCTCATCTGTAAAATGGGGATGAAGACTGTAAGCCCCATGTGGGACATGGACTGTATCTCACCTGGTTATCTTATATCTACCTCAGAGCTTAGTACAGTGCCTGGCTCATAGTAAGGACTTAAACACCATTAAAGAAATATATATTCCATGGCTTTTCTCTTATCTGTATATCTGAAGACCAACCGAGAAGCTAATTGGGACTGATTGATATTCATTCATTCAATCCTATTTATCGAGTGCTTACTGTGTGCAGAGCACAGTACTAAGTGCTTGGAAAGTGCAGTTCAGCAACGAATAGAGACAATATCTTCTACCTGGACAATCTAAGGCAGTCCCGTTTCCCTGTCAATCAGTCAATCAATGGTATGTACTGAGTACCTCATTCATTCATTCATTCAATCAATTATATTTACTGAGCACTTCTTGTGCACAGAGCACTGTACTAAGTGCTTGGGAGAGTACAATATAATAATAAACAAACATATTCCCTGCCCACAGTGAGCTTCAGCCTAGATTGCTTATTGTGTGCAGTGGTACTGAACTGAGTGTTCGGGACCCAACTGCACCTCATCCAAGGTTTCCCCTGAAGTAGACTATTGCCACTTTCTCTGACTCTAGAAAATGAAAATAAATGATGGCCAGGGATAACACAAATAAATATTCATGTAATCCAATGAACAGTGTGCTTTCACCCTAATTCATATGATTTTGAATTATGGTCTTGTGATGAGAAGCTCACTGAGGGCAGGGAACATTTCTACCAACTCTGTTCTATTATACTCTCCCAAGTGTTTAGTACAGTGCTCTGAACACAGTAAGTGCTCAATAAAAATGATGGTCTGAAAAGTCACTCTTGACACGTTATATAGTTACATACTTATAAATTAAAAATAACAAGCAATCACAAAATCAGCCTAAATAAGGCAGAAAGTTGGCTCTAAGTTTTCAAGACAATTCTGGCTTCAGACTTTTTTTTTCCCTTTTTCCAACTGCTTAGGAGTGAATTTAGTTCTGGCCTCCCACTCCCGCAGATTGGTTCGGGTTATCCTGCTTGGGGTTATTTACTCTTTTGCCAATAAATAACAAGCAGGCATTTGAGACTAATAACCTGCCTAAGAGTCTGGAAAACAATTGTTTCCTTAGAGAGGGCTGAACAAAAACAACCACCAATTTCCAAGAAAATGAGGATGGAGTGGAGGTGGGGGACAAGTCCCTATAGAGTGCAAGTGTTTGGTTGGCCATAGGAAGCTGCTGTTTTTCCTATAGCTGTTAGTTCCATGTGGTTCTGCCACTGGCCATCCCCGTCATTTACTACTAATCCCTTGTCTTGTGTCCCCGAGGGGCTACTCATTCAATCGTATTTATTGAGCGCTCACTGTGTGCAGAGCACTGTACTAAGCACTTGGGATGTACTCCTGATAGATGAACAGTGGCAGGTAGAAATGAGATACGAGCAGCGTGTCTAGGGAAGCAGCAGGGATTCAGAAATGATAACAATGATCATAATAACTGCGGTATTTGTTAAGCACATACTATGTGCCAGACACTGTACTAAGTGCTGGGGTGGATACAAGCAAATCATCATCATCATCATCAATCGTATTTATTGAGCGCTTACTGTGTGCAGAGCACTGTACTAAGCGCTTGGGAAGTACAAATTGGCAACATTTAGAGACAGTCCCTACCCAACAGTGGACTCACAGTCTAAAAGGGGGAGACAGAGAACAAAACCAAACATACTAACAAAATAAAATAAATAGAATAGATATGTACAAGTAAAATAAATAAATAGAGTAATAAATATGTACAAACATATATACATATATACAGGTGCTGTGTGGAAGGGAAGGAGGTAAGATGGGGGGATGGAGAGGGGGATGAGGGGGAGAGGAAGGAAGGGGCTCAGTCTGGGAAGGCCTCCTTGAGGAGGTGAGCTCTCAGCAAATCAGGTTGGACATGGTCCCTGTCCTATGAGCGGCTCACAGACTCAATCCGCATTTTATAAATGAGGTAACATGCACAGAGAAGTGAAGTAACTTGTCCAAGGTCACACAGCAAAGAAGTGGCGGAGCTGGGATTAGGGGCAGGCTACACTAGAGAACCCACGATGTATTGCACTGCATCCAGGGAATACTCAATAAATACAACTACTGCAGCTGCTACTATTGCTACTACTACCACTACCTTCGATAAGACAGGCATTCACTCCAGAGGTCAGAGAGTCAGATGAATGTGCCAACCTCTGGTGTGCCACCCTGTGTCCTAATCTGCAGGATTCAGAAATCTTTAATTCTTATCTCTCCTAGGCTTTAGACAAATTAGTGCATCTCAGACTCATGTGATTGTGTTTTTCTTCTATCTACACTACTCATTATCATTATTATTATTAAGTGTCATCAAGTCATTTCCAATTCATAGCAACTCCATGGATATACTTTCTCCAGAACGTCCTGGCCTCGGCCATAATCCACAACCTTTCTAATGGTTCTTCCATTATCACTGTTATGGTCTCTATCCATCTGACTGCTGGTCTTCCTCTTCCACGTTTTCCCTGGATTTTTCCTAGAATTAGCGTCTTCTCCAGAGAATTAGTCCCCCTGATTATGTGTCCAAAGTATGCTAAATCGAGTCATTTGGCCTTCCAAAGACCACTTTGGTTTAATTTGCTCTAAAATCCATTTATTTGTCTTTCGGGAAATCCACAGTATTTGCAAAAGCCTTCTCCAACACCACATCTGCACTATTAGACTACATCTACACTACTGGAAATGTAAAATTTCCAAAGTTAAGGATGGGGTTTATTCTTAAAAAAATGGTATTTTTAAGGGCTTACTGTGTGCCAAGCACTGGACTAAGCACTGGGATAAATATAAGACAATCAGTCCAGGCACAGTTCCACAATCTAAGTAGGAGGGATGAGGAAACTCAGACCCAGATAAGTTAAATGATTTGCCCACAGTCACACAGCATACAATATTACTCTATTTATTTATTTATTTATTTATTTATTCTACTTGTACATATCTATTCTATTTATTTTATTTTGTTAGTATGTTTGGTTTTGTTCTCTGTCTCCCCCTTTTAGACTGTGAGCCCACTGTTGGGTAGGGACTGTCTCTATATGTTGCCAATTTGTACTTCCCAAGCGCTTAGTACAGTGCTCTGCACACAGTAAGCGCTCAATAAATACGATTGATGATGAAGTGGCAGAACCAGGATTCAAACCCAGATCTCCTGACTCCTGGGCCTGTGCTCTGTCCATTAGATCACACTACCACTTTTTGTTCAGTGCAGTATGACGGTACAGATTCAATAAACGCTAATCGTTGCTTTGTTCCCTGGGGTCCCTTGACTTAGTCCCTGGGAAGTGTTTTAAGATCTATGAATAGGGAAATGTTCTAGCAGAATAAAACAATAAACAAAAGATGATTGATTAAATGAAGCAAATTTGGAAATTTATGATTTTTTTCTCAACTGCCCTAAAAGTCGGGATGCTTATTTTACTTAGCAAATTCACAGTTAAAACACAAGCAGATGTTTGTACAGATTTATTACTCTATTTTAGTTGTACATATTTATTCTATTTTATTTCAATATATATAGCATATTTTGTTGCCAACTTGTACTTCCCAAGTGCTTAGTACAGTGCTCCGCACACATTAAGTGCTCAATAAATACGATTGAATGAATGAATGAATAATATGTTTTGTTTTGTTGTCTATCTCCCCCTTCTAGACTGTGAACCCACTGTTGGGTAGGGACCATCTCTATATGTTGCCCTCCCCCTTCATATATTCACCTGTATATATAGATATATGTTTGTACATATTTATTACTCTATTTATTTTACTTATACATATTCTATTTATTTTATTTTGTTAATATGTTTTGTTTTGTTGTCTGTCTCCCCCTTCTAGACTGTGAACAAGCTGTTGGGTAGGGACTGGCTCTATATGTTGCCAACTTGTACTTCCCAAGCGCTTAGTACAGTGCTCTGCACACAGTAAGCGCTCAATAAATACGATTGAATGAATGAATGAACAAGCAGTGAATCCCAAATGGACATGGCTAGACTTCGTGATCACTGGACTCCTGAAATAAATGGATTTCTAATCAAAGGTAGAGAACTAAATACAAAATCAAAGCCAGAGCAGAACGATATTCTAAGAAGAGAAGAGATAGGGTAGAAAAATGTCTTCCTAAAATGGAGCTCACTCAGCAGGAACAGACTTGAGAAAACAGCTGAAGCAAATGGGATTTTGCTTGGATATTGGGGTTGGACCAGCTACAGGATGAGAGATTTAAATCAGATGCAAGGGTCAATTCAATAACAATTAAAATGTATAAATTTTTTCATGAATGACCAAGAGAGGTTGCTGGATCTCCTTTCCCCTCTGGAGGTTTTTTAATAAAACTGGGAGAGATTTTCATGGGTGAAAGGTGGTTGAGGTGAGGAGATGTTTAAAGGTAGGGGAATGGGTGAGCTGCCCACTCAAAACCCTTTCCAGGTCTCCCAAGCACTTAGTACAGTGCTTTGCACACAGTAAGTGCTCCATAAATACAAGTGAATGAATGATTCTCTGGTCCCCTGCTTCTGGGAAACTTCAGCTAGAAATAACCTGCAGGGTTATAGGAAGAAATGCTGGGCTAGGAAGAGTGATGTCGTGAAAGAAGGAGGTCGAGGAAGGAAGATGTTGGGAAGGGTTAGAAGTTCAGAGAAAACATAAGCCTTCTGTTTTTCTGAAGGGAACCTTTTGTCACTCTTCAGATTCATTTGATCACTCACTGTTCAGTAGGCGGAAGTCGATGAACGGGTAGGAGCCACGGCGTTCAGCAGGAACCCCCGTCTGACCTCTCACTCGTACATCTCCTGGAAAAAAAAACATTCCAAACAAATGCTTGAAAACGCTGCCAAGTTATACACTCTCCACTGAACCAGGGAAATCAATGGAATTGACGCCAGAGGCCGGGACAGTCTATTGTGATCCAAACCTCCAAACCGCCGGATGCTGGATCAGAACCCAGTGGTCCAAGCCAGTTCTGATGACCTAATCTTTTCTTTATGGTATCTGTTAAGTGCTTACTAGGTGTCAGGCACTGTACTAAGCACTGGGGTAGATAGACGATAAATAGGTTGGACAGAGTTCCTGTCCCACGTAGGGCTCCCGGTCTCAATCTCCATTTCACAGATGAGGTAACTGAGGCACAGAGAAGTGAAGTGATTTGCCCAAGGTCACAGAGCAGGTCAGTGGCAGGACCGGGATTATAACCCAGGTCCTTCTGACACTCAGGCCCACGCTCTATCTACTAGGCAACACTGTTTCTCACCTTGTTTCCCTAAGGGGAACTCAGATTGTTGCATTGATTTCAAAAGGGTTCTAATCCCGGCTCCACCGCTTGTGTGCTGTGTGAACTTGGGCAAGTCACCTAACTTCTCTGTGACTCAGTTGGTGAGCCCCTGTGGGACAAGGGACTTTGTCCAACCCGATTTGCTTGTGCTCACCCCAGGGCTGAGTACAGTACCTGACACATAGTAAGCACTTAATAAATATCATTATTAAAGTAATGGAAGTGCGTCATCTGAATTTCAGTTAAACATGTTCAGTGATGGGAAGGAGGAAGGGAATGATTATATTGGAAGAAAAAGGACACCATTCTGGACAAATGAGATGTTTAGATCTTGAGCATTGATCCCATTGAATTCCAGTAGGGGATTGATGGTATAATTGCTCAGGGATTATCACTTTTGTCTTAATTATCCTTCATCCATGTACTTTTCCCCATTGTTTAGCACAGTATTTATTTTAATAGTATTAAGCACTTACTATTTGCCAGCCACTATACTAAGCACTGGGATGGATACAAGATAATCAGGTTGGACACAGTCCTTGCCCCACATAAGGCTCACGGTTTTATTCCTCGTTTTACAGATGAAATAACTGAGACATGGAGAAGAGAAGTGACTTGTCCAAGGTCAAGCCGCAGACAAGTGGCGAAGCTGGGATTAGAACCCAGGTCCATCTGATTCCCAGGTCTGTAGTCACTAGGCCACGCTGCTTCCATGCTGTGTGCTCACTGTGCACTGTACTAAGCACTTGGAAGAGTCCAATACAACAGATTTGGTAGACATATTCCCCACCCAACAAGAGAATGCCCTTGTTTGGGTTGACTCTATACTGGAGAGCATCCCCAAACTGGCCCAGGATACCCAAGGCACCTCAGGTTTTGAGCCTGGAGCCCTGCGTGCTTTTGCAATGTTCCCCAAAGAAGCAGGCGAAGGATGTGAGCAGTGCAGTTATAATCAAGCAGCAGCCATGCCATCTCCATTCTGCCCCCACTCCTGGTTTTGCACTTCTTGCCTAAAGACATCATGCTCGGCTGGATTCTCCCTCCCATGGGAAAGAAGCAGTATGGCCTAGTGAAAAGAGCATGGGTATCAGAGGACCCGAGTTCTAATTCTGCCTCTGCCACTTGTCTGCTGTGTGACCTTGGGCAAGTCCTTTAACTTTGTTGTGCCTCAGCTCCCTCATCTGCAAACTGGGAATTCAATACTTGTTCTCCCTCCCTACTCAAGCTGAGAGTCCCATGTGGAACCTGATTATCTTGTATTTGTCCTAACCCTTAATCCAGTGCAAATACTAAGTGCTTAACAAGCACAATTATTAGACTTTTAGACTGTGAGCCCACTGCTGGGTAGGGACTGTCTCTATATGTTACCAACTTGCACTTCCCAAGCGCTTAGTACAGTGCTCTGCACACAGTAAGCGCTCAATAAATACGATTGATGATGACGATGATAATTATTACTATTAATTGTTATTAATATTATTAATAAAGGCCAAGGAAGTTTACAGTCCTGTAGACTGTAAGCTCCTTGTAGGCAGGGATCAGATCTACCAATCTATTGTATCGTACTCTCCCGAATGCTTAGTACAGTGCTTTGCACACAGTAAGCACTCAATAAATATCACTGATTAATTGACTGGTTGATTGGAAAGAAGTTCACACTTAGCTGTTTCTCCCTTTGCAAATAGCAGCCTTTGCTGAATGGTAAATCACATCTCAGCCGGATAATGTAGGCTATTTTTTCATTATAAATGACTATGTGCTTTGAGTCAGTTATGGGAAACATGGACAAAGCAGAAAAAGAAGAAATGGAAAAATTCACATTGCAATGTGCGGAGCGAAAAATAGGCATATGTGAGAACATCTCCAGTTCTGCTATTGCACATCGTTTTCATGACACGATTTGGATGTAACACATTGGAGGAATTAGGGAATGTTCTAACCACAGTGCGTGTCTATTCTGCCATAGCATGATACATAATTTAGAGCATATAATTTTGCTCTAGGAAAAAAGACACTGTGTGCAGGCACACAGCATCGATCAAGGCATGATGCTGCTACAATTACCAATCTCTACCTCAGCTTGCTGCACTGGTTCCATTCAATACTTTGTGTTTTTTTCTGTGTGTGTTTTTGTGACCTTACCATATTTAATATAGTAAAATAATGAATGACAAGGGTGTTAATGTTCTCCTAGATATGAACATAACAGAAATTTGCATCAAATGATATTAGTTATGGTGGAAGCACCAGGCCATCTACCTTCTAATCCACTGAATTAATGACTGTTATGCTATGACTTTCCATAATATAAGGTTCTTCAAAAGCATAGCCTCTGCTCTGAGGGAGAATTCCCTGGACATTCTTGGAAGGGTCCATGACACCATTAATTTCAAACAGAATTAACCTGCTTACAATTTATGCAGAATTAACTTACTTGGAGGTGATAATGATAACCTTTGAAAAGTCATGGGAGGAGATCTATAATGAGTAGTTTAATGAAAGGAAAACCTTGAAATAATTTTCCTCATCTAATCTCTGCATTTACTGAACCACATAGTCCCCAAATTCAGAGTTCTTAACCACCTTTCATTTACATGTGGCAAATTTCATCCAGGCAACTTAAAGCACTTTCTAAATGTATCTCACTTTCCCCCTCCCTACATAGAAAGTATATGTACTTGTGTATTTACATATTTACTCATTACTTATACTTTTCTGCTTCCCCTAGCTGTAATAAAGTTTAACGTCCATCTCTCCCACTAGACTGGAAGCTCCTTGAGGGCAGCGATGGTGTTTACCAGCTCCCTTGTACACTCCCAAGTGCATACTATAGTGCTCTGCACAAAGTAAGCACTAGATAAATACCAGTGACTGATTGATAGATATTTGACAGAGAAAAAGAGGACAAGTTGGTGTTCTACTCAATACATTCACTGCATTCAGTACATTCAGTAATAATACATAAGGTACGTACAAGTACATTCAGTAACAATATTTATTAAGTGCCCAGAGCACTGTTCTAAGTGTTGAGAGAGAATGCGCAGGTTGGACTTAGACATTCATTCATTCATTCAGTCGTATTTATTGAGCGCTTACTGTGTGCACGGCACTGTACTAAGCGCTTGGGAAGTACAAGTCGGCAACATATAGAGATGGTCCCTACCCAACAGTGGGCTCACAGTCTAGAAGGGGGAGACAGAGAACAAAACAAGTGCCAACTTGTGCTTCCTAAGAGCTTAATACAGTGCTCTGCACACAGTAAGCGCTCAATAAATATGATTGACTGATTGATTAACAAAATAAAATAAGTAGAATAAATATGTACAAGTAAAATAAATGGAGTAATAAATTCGTACAAACATATATACATATATACAGGTGCTGTGGGGAAGGGAAGAAGGTGAGGTGGAGGGGATGGGGGGGAAGAGGGCACTAGGCTACATTGCTCCACATGGTCCCTGTCCCTCAGGGGGCTCACAATCTAAGTCTAGTGACTTGTCCAGATGAAATCCTGGTGTTCAGTGTGACTTGACCAGGACACAGGTCTGGCCAGAATCAGGCCTGGGCTAGTGAGACCTGCCGTTACTTCTGGGTAGGGGTGAGGCAGCAGATGCCAGGAGCAGTGGGCACATGGGACAACCCTATTGACTGATAGGGTTTGTGGCCCAATAAGACTACGTGGCCTCAAAATCATTCATTCCTTTAGTCATTCGATCGTATTGATTGAGTGCTTACTGTGTGCAGAGCACTGTTCTAAGCTCTTGGGAGAGCACACTATAACAATAAACGGGCACATTCCCTGCCCACAGCGTGCCTACAGTCTACAGTCAGCTTCAAGAATCTCCACCAAATCACCCTCCTTTCTCTCTTTACTCTCTTCTCCTGGACTTTCCCTTCACTGTAGACGGCACCATTCATTCATTCAATCGTATTTATTGAGCACTTACTGTGTGAAGAGCACTGTACTAAGTGCTTGGGAAGTACAAGTTGGCAACATATAGAGACGGTCCCTACCTGAAAACGGGCTCACAGTCTAGAAGGGGGAGACAGACAACAAAACAAAACATGTGGGCAGGTGTCAAGTCATCAGAACAAATAGGATTAAAGCTAGATGCACATCATGAACAAAATAAATAGAATAGTAAATATGTACAAGTAAAATAAATAGAGTAATAAATCTGTACAGACATATATACAGGTGCTGTGGGGAGGGGAAGGAGGTAGGGCCCGGGGGGATGGGGAGGAGGAGAGGAAAAAGGGGGCTCAGTCTGAGAAGGCCTCTTGGAGGAGGTGAGCTCTCAGTAGAGCCCCCATCCTTTCCATCTCACAAGCCCATACCCTTGACGTTATCCTTGATCCCTCTCTCTCATTCAACCCACATATTCAATCTATCACCAAATCCCGTCAGTCCCACCTTCATAACATCGTTAAAATCCGCCCTTTCCTCTCCACCCAAACTGCTACCATGCTAATATAATCACCCACCCTATCCCGCCTAGATTGCCGCACCAGCCTCCTGTACTAAAAACAGCTCATCGACATGACTTAAAAGGAGGAGATATAAATGGTGTGTTAGTGGCCAAACACGGAGGACTATTTTTTGAGACTAAAATCTCTAGCTTGTACATATGTTGCCTCTGGGTATCCAGGTGAGGAAAATCAATGGTGAAGCGTGAACCACACACGGTTACTAGGGGCATGGAGTTGTATTTGGCCTGCATTTGCCTCCAAGTGAAAGCTTCTGCTCACAAATCAGCCATTTGATCAGCACTGTTCCTAGAGAACGGAGAACACCTCTCCTGCCAACGTCCTTGCTGATGCTAAAGCCGATAGATTTTGTTTTGTTTTCTTTAATTAAAAGAAGCTGCACTGTTGAGAGGATCTGGCACACTAGAAACCAAACCAAATTCTGGGGCTGTACCCTGTAGCAAGAATCAGATCAATAGGAAAAGACTTAATTTTCAAGGAAACGGAGGAAAGCGACTGCAGCACTGTGTTTGAAAAATAATGGGACTATCCCTTCAATTGTCTCCCCGAACACGAATCTGTTGGGAAAATGTTGAAGTGGCCCTTTGAGGGACCATCACTGGTTATTAAGGGCCTTCAACAGGGTTGCCAGGGAGAGGAGAGTTGCTCGGTAACAGCGGTCTCAGAAGGAACCGCGGTTGCAAAACTATTTCCAAAAAGAAGGGGCATGTGAGTGTTGAAATGCTTTTGCTGGCTTGCTGGCCCAGGCATCCATCTCTCTATCTAAGGTATTGAAACCAAACTAAACAATCGTTCTGATTATTCAATAAGCCCCAACTTCACTTAAGTAACCTTTTCTGACAAAAGGAAGGATCCTGGTGAAGCAGAAGAGGAAACGCTGACAGCTGAGAGTCATATCCTTAGACGGTACTTATTGTGTTCCAAAATGAAACAAACAGAGAGAGGGTTTTTTTTTTTCTTCCTTTTTGAAAGGACTGTTCTTCTCTCATCTCTCTGGGTTGAAGACATAATATGTCACACTGGAATACTGAGGGCAGCAAACACACCCAGAGAGCCGTATCTTCATCAGAGCCCAAAACAGGAGACGGACTCTGGGTTTCCCCAGGGACATGTTTCCTGGACGGATCTCTTGCCTGCTCGGCAGTTCCCTTTGTCTCTGTTTAATAAAATCCTGTGCTAGGTAACAGGAGTTCATGGGGTTTCTTAAGTAACTGTCAGCAAAGGTGGAGGCTTGAGTGGTGATGACAGCTCACAGTTGTTGGAACATCAGCCTTGTGACAAGAACCAGGATCTGGCTATACTCACGGTGTCAAGGTCATTGCGGGGTAGGGAAAAGGGGTGAGAGGGGGAAAGACAAAGCAGTGGCTACTGTGCGATAGAAAAGGAAAGAATTATTCAATGTAAACTGGTTTCAGAGGGCACTAGACTACATTGCTCCACAGACATGATGAAATGACAGAGGAAAAAGAGGTAATGGGGTTCACTCCAGAAATATGAAATCACTAGGCTGCCCGGATGCGGCTGAGGCTGATGTCATGGATGAAGGAGATGTCAGACAGAATGGAGCTTTGACCTCCTGAACTACCAGATAATGATTTTAGCCTCAATTCTCTCTCATCTAGGATATCAAGTTTATACATTTCCAACGTGACTATTTTCAAAATTGGCCAAGCAGCTAGTCTTCCGCTTGTCTGGGTTACCCAACTTTTCACCCGGTTGTCAAAAGCACGTGTGAAGCATCTTGGCCTAGTGAATAGAGCATGGGCCCAGGAGTCAGAAGGAAATGGGTTCTAATTCCGCAACCATCACTTGACTGCTGAGTGACCTTGGGCAAGTCACTTAAATTCTCTGTGCCTCAGTTACCTCATCTGCAAAATAGAGATTAAGACTTTGAGCCCCATGAGGGACATGGATCGTGTAAAACCTGATTTGCTCGTATCTACCCCAGCTCTTAGTACAGTGCCATGCACATAGTAAGAGCTTAACAAAAACCATTAAAAAAAATGAAACAATGAAATTTATACAATTCTCCAGATGATCCAGGACAGTCTATATAACCAATCAGTTCAGATAGTTTAGGTAAATGCAGACTTGTATTAAGGACTGGAATTTTGTCCCAGTTACCTAAATAATTTCAAGGGACTGTCCCTAAGCACCACATGAGAATAGTTTTTTTTCTGCTTTGACTACGCCTGCTTGACTATTAGGCAAAGTTTAGGGTCCTGAGTTAATTTGTCTGAGCTCAACTGTGCTTCCCCATCAGGCTTCCAGTAAGTAATCTGTACCCACTGATAGGGATTTTCTTTTTCAGAGCTAAACAGCATACCCTTTAAGCAGTGGGAAAGAAATGATAATTCGTCAATATCTACAAGGATTTATTTTTTAATGTTAAGAAATTACCTGTGGACTGGACTCAAATACAGGTGGGAGGAACATTTCACAGAGTTACTGAAACAAAGGGCTTCTTTGGACAGGCTCAACTTGAAATGATTAAATATGGCAAGTTACTTGCTGGGTATTTCAGAAACAGGAGGAACATCCAGAAAAATAATTGGTAGTTACACCTACTTATAGTACGCATTCTTCTAAGAGAGGGATAGGATATCCGACATCTACTGGCAAGAGATGCAACATTTTGCAGCTTGATGGTTTTCACAGGGAAAATAAGAGAAGAGAAAACCTCAAACAGGAGGAGCTCAAGAAAATAAAAAAAAAATACATTGAAGAAAAGCAGCAGGTATGACTAAAGAAAATTCCAAGAGGAATAAAGAAACTCTGAGGAGCATAGAGCAACTCATGGACAGAGGAGAAATCTTAGGGAATCAGAGTATCGGAAGCATCAGGCTAAATTAAATAGGCCATTCATTCTCTTTATTTCTTTTTTCCTGTGGCATCAATTTGTTCCCTTTACAAACAACGGTCCTTGGAGAACATTTCTGTTCTTCTCCTGTTCCTGCTTAACCACGCCATCCTCTGAAAGAGCAGAGACAGAAAGAGCTAGATAGTGGTCCTCACTTTTTCCTCTTAATTGTGTGCTGTTCATTGCTCGATGTGAGGGTGGGAGAGAAATAACAGAGAGAAAAAAATGTAAAAAGGACACATTCCATGCAATTTTAAGTTCAAAATTTCTTGAAAGTGGGGGATCTGTTGGCCTCTATCAGCCCTCATACATCAGGATGGGCTCTTGGCAAAATCCTAGGGGACAATCGGCCTTTAACCCATTAGCTGGAAAGAGAAGAACAGATCTCATCGGTTAGGATGGGTAGCCACGATAAGATAAAATAAACACCAGCCTCTGATATTTCCTCATCATCTCCTGGTTGTTTTTGGAACTTTGAAAACGATGGAAGACTCTTTTTATGCATTGTTTGTTTTTGTGTGCTTCTGAACTTCCTGATTCTGGCTGGGAACAAGGACAAGGTTGCCAAAATACCACAAGAAAAGATGTTGCTGATCAGGAGCAGGAAATACTCAGAGTCCCACGAGAGAGCCTGTTCTCAAAAGACTTCCAGTCCAAGTCGGAGGAGACAAGAAAGGGTAGTCAGGCATTCAAACTGATGGGTGGAGGCTTCACTGACCGTAGGAGAGGTTTTCTCATCTTCAGTCACTTGGGCTGGTATGTTTCAACAGCTCAAATTGGGCTTATATATTGTGCTGGGCTTATTTTTCCCTGAAACCAGTGTCTGACCAGTTAATCAATCATCAACAAATCGTATTACTGAGCTCTTACTGTGTGTGCAGAGCACTATATTAAACACTTGGGAGTGTACAATATAATCGAGTTGGTGGACATGTTCCCTGCCCATAAGCAGCTTATAGTCTAGAGGGGAAGACAGACATTAATATAAATTACAGATATGTACAAAAGTGCTGTGGGGCTGAGAGTGGGGTGAATAAAGGGTGCAAATCCAAGTACAAGGGTGAAGCAGAAGGGAGTAGGAGAAGAAAATTTGAGGGCTTAGTTAGGGAAGGGCCCCTTGGAAGTGATGTGATTTTAATAAGGCTTTGAAGGTGGGGAGAGTGGTGGCCTGGTGTATATGGAGCAAGATGGCATTCCAGGCCGGAGGCAGGATGTGGGCAGTGAGATAGATGAGACTGGGATACAGACAGTAGGTTGGCATTAAATGAATGAAGTGTGTGGGATGGGCTGTAGGAGAAAATCAGAGAGGTAAGGTAAGATCTGGGGGCAAGGTGCTTTAAAGCCAATGGTAAGGAGTTTCTGTTTGATGTGGAAGTGGATGGGCAACCACTTGAGGAGTGGGGAAATATGGGGTAATATGAGGTAAATGTCTCTGTAGAAAAATGATCCGGGCAAGCAGAGTGAGGTACTGATTGGAGTGGGGAGAAACCGGTCAGTGAGGAGCAAGGAGGCTGATAGAGTAATCAGGATGGTATGATCCAGAAGAAAAGACCCCAAGCTTCTTTTCAATCAATCAACGGTACTTATTGAGTGCTTATTGTGTGCAGAACACTGTACTAATCACTAGGACAGGTACAATATAACAGAGTTGGTAAACACATTCCCTGTCCGCTGGGAGCTTACAGTCTAAAGTCTTTTCGAAATTAAGTTCCTTTTATTAGAATCCCCAAATCAGTTATGCGTCAGTATCTCTCTGCTGAGGCTCAATGATGATGAAAACCCCTGGCATTTTCCATTGCTCGCGGGAAGATAAAACCTGGTACTATTACCAGTCCTCTTAGAGATGACTAAAGTGACAGCGGCATATCCCCAAAAGATATTTGAAAGAACTTCTCTTCCCAAATTGCTGCTTTGAATAGGTAGATCCAACAATCTTGAAACACATCAACACCTGTCCTAAGGATGTTACTGCTGCCATCAGTTTGGGGCTCTGCGGAGAGGCCCTTGTTTGCCTCCCATTAGAACAACGATTGTCAAATTTTTCAGCTCACACTTACTTTGCCATAGGGAGGTGTTGGAGCTCATGTGAGTGATAGTGCAATACTCTAGGAAGGCAATGTGAAATGTCAAGACTGGAGAGGCCAGCATTACCGACCGTCCAGCTAAGAGGAGTTGGGGGTCAGCACTGGCAAATTTAGTACAAATTAAGCTGTGTTTTTAGCCTGGGGACCACTTCAGCATGACTGATGGAAGATCCACAGACCTGAATGCTGGAGGTCCTGGGTTTGAGTTTTGGCTTTGACACCCGATCCCTGTGTGGCCTTAGGCAAGCCACTTAACCTCCTCATGCCTCAGTTTCCACAGCTGTAATAATTATATTATTATTATTATTATGGGGATAATAATACTTGAACCCTGCCTTGCAGGGGTGTTGCAAGCAGTAAATAACTAAATAACGTAAGGTGCTTTGGTAATAAAAGTACCACATAGAAACACAGGTGGGAGGTAGCATGGTATAATGGATAGAGCATAGGCCTGGGATTCAGAAGGTTGTGGGTTCTAATCCCACTCTGTCACTTGTCTGCTGTGTGACCTTGGGCAAGTCACTTCACTTCTCTGTGCCTCAGTTACCTCGTTTGTAAAATGCGGATTGAGATTGTGAGTCCAACGTGGGACTGGGTCCAACCCAATTTACTTGTATCCACCCCCGTGCTTTTTACAGTGCCTGACACATAAGTGCTAACAAATACCAGAATTATCATTATTATTATTCAGATGGGCAGAACTAAGCTAGTAGAAGGCTCATCTCTAGACTCTAAGCTTGTTGCAGAGAGGGAATGTGTCTTTATTGTTATATTGTATTCTCCCAAGCGCTTAGTAAGTGCTCTGCACACAATAAGCACTCAATAAATACGACTGACTGAGTGACTGACTCATCCCCTTCACCCATCTCTTCACACCCACCTATCTCCCCCAAAAGGGCCTCTACCTTGTGGTCAGCAGGAACAGCACAAGTTAACGATGCAGATGGGAGAACAGTTAAAATAGTTTTTTTTTTAATCCATTTCTGCCTTCAGTTGCTCAGGTGTGATGAAAAGAACAGAACACTTCAACATAGCATCACTCACTCCAGCTGGAATGGTTGAGTCCTGGGCTTTAAAAAAAAGAGGCCAGGAATCTCCGTAAAAACCACCACTATTTATGGCAACAGCATGTCAACTCCTCAGGAAGAAACCACATCCAGAAATTGACCCAATCAGAGAAAATCATGGCTTGCCAGGGGTTCATCCACGGTGTGTGTTGATGATAATAAAAATTAATAATAATTGTTGTATTCATTAAGTGCTGACTGTGTGCCAGGCACTGTACTAAGCACAGGGGTGGATACAAGCAAATTGTATTGGACACAGTCGCTGTCCCGTGTGGGGCTCATAATCTCAATCCCCTTTTAACAGATGAGGTGCCTGAGGCACAGAGAACTGAAGTAACTTGCTCAAGGTCACACAGCAGACAAGTGGCAGAGTTGGGATTAGAACCCATGATCTTCTGCTCCCAGGCCCATGCCCTATCCACTGTGGTCTCCCTGTTGGGTTCCCTTTTCAGTCTCCGCAACATTGCCAAGATCCGCCCTTTCCTCTCCATCCAAACCGCTACCCTGCTAATTCAAGCTCTCATCCTATCCCGTCTGGACTACTGCACTAGCCTTCTCTCTGATCTCCCATCCTCGTGTCTCTCTCCACTTCAATCCATACTTCATGCTGCTGCCCGGATTATCTTTGTCCAGAAACGCTCTGGACATATCACTCCCCTCCTCAAAAACCTCCAATGGCTACCGATCAATCTGCGCATCAGGCAGAAACTCCTCACCCTGGGCTTCAAGGCTGTCCATCACCTCGCCCCCTCCTACCTCACCTCCCTTCTCTCCTTCTACTGCCCAGCCCGCACCCTCCGCTCCTCCACCACTAATCTCCTCACTGTACCTCGCTCTCGCCTGTCCCGCCATCGACCCCCGGCCCACGTCATCCCCCGGGCCTGGAATGCCCTCCCTCTGCCCATCCGCCAAGCTAGCTCTCTTCCTCCCTTCAAGGCCCTGCTGAGAGCTCACCTCCTCCAGGAGGCCTTCCCAGATTGAGCCCCTTCTTTCCTCTCCCCCTCGTCCCCCTCTCCATCCCCCCGCCTTACCGCCTTCCCCTCCCCACAGCACCTGTATATATGTATATATGGTTGTACATATTTATTACTCTGTTTATTTATTTATTTATTTATTTTACTTGTTCATTTCTATCCTACTTATTTTATTTTGTTGGTATGTTTGGTTCTGTTCTCTGTCTCCCCCTTTTAGACTGTGAGCCCACTATCGGGTAGGGACTGTCTCTATGTGATGCCAATTTGTACTTCCCAAGCGCTTAGTACAGTGCTCTGCACATAGTAAGCGCTCAATAAATACGATTGATTGATTGATTGATTGATTCAGTAGCGCTCTGTTGAGCTTCCAGGGCTCCTTGTGGCTCAGCCCAGTACCAAGAGCACAGTGAGAGTGTGAAATTCCCAGCCTGGTTCCCAAACTCAAGACCCGGACTTCTGGTCCCAGCTTTCTGCAACCTTCAAGTAAACAAGAAAATCTGTCCCTGGGCACTGATAGGTTTTACAAGAGACTCTGAAGTCCTGGCAGGGTTATTTTTCATTCTGTGTGGCGAATAAATGATTTTCTGCCTTTTTTTTTCTTTGTAAATCAAATAATACAAACCGTGCTTAACTTTTGCAATTTTTGTCCAGTGAAGAGATATTAATTTGTACTTGAATATCTCTAGTGGCCAGAATCCTTCTCTGGGACCATTTTTTAGACATGTTTCCTGTCCAAAGCAAAGCTAATGAACAGGGGAAGTTGCAAAGACATGAGCTGTCTATAATAATGTCACTGTTTCATCTTCTAAATAAAGGAAAACAAGGAATGGGGAAGGGAAATAAATTTGCCAGAGGCAGGGATTTTAGACATTAATACAGGATGGATTAAGAAGAGATATCATGAGCTCACTTTTGGGACATCCTTTTTTCATGGTGTTTGTTAAGCACCTACTATGTGTGCTGTATTAATTGCTGGGGTAGATACAGGCTAGTCAGGTTGAACTCAGTCCATGTCCTACATGGGGCTCACAGTCTTAATCCCCACTTTACAGATGAGGTAACTGAGGCACAGAGGAAGTGAAGTGACTTGCCCAAGGTCAGACAAATAACAGAGTCAGAATTAGAACCCATGGCCTTCTGAATTTCAGGCCTATGCTCTAGGCCATGCTGCTTCTCTAAGGAATGGCTCTCCCAAACTCTCTGCTCCTCAGTACTCTCCTTCACCAATCATTCATTTTTCTTCTGCATCTTGAATTTTTTTTTACATCTTTGGGATTTTTGTCTGTTTCATTTGTTGTCCAAATGCAAAGGGGGTGAAAAATATATTCTGCAAACAATAAGGAATAAAAAGTACAACTCAAACCAAAAATTGAAAGGAAAATCAAACAAAAAGGGGCTCCAGGGACATTTTGCAAAAAACCACAGAGTAAGATGCAACTAAAGCAGAGCAAATGTGAACTCAATCACGAATAACAAATCCCCAAATAATCTCAAAAGTAAAGGCACCCGATGAACAACAAATTCCTGCCCTGGGACACTTTGAACTGGGATGGAGGCTGAAGCTAGAATTTCACCCTCAGAGTCTATATCTGAATCAGACTAGTCGCTTATAGCTTCCGTCCTCACTGCTCCCCTGTCTCTTAAGTGACTTCTCTTGCCAGCAGTCGCAGTCTTGTCCTGTTGGATTTCTGCATCTTAAGTAGTTCTCTCAATCAAACAATCAGTCATTGGCATTTATTGAAGAGTTACTCTGGACAGATGTACACTATACTAAAACACTCGAAAGAGTACAAACCTTTTGGGTAGGGACCCTCTCTATATGTTGCCAAATTGTACTTCCCAAGCACTTAGTACAGTGCTCTGCACACAGTAAGCGCTCAATAAATACTATTGAATGAAAGACATGATCCCTGCCCTCAAGTTGGGAGCACAGATGCTAAAATACGTGATTGGTAGGGGGAAGCACTGATAGATGATAAAAAGAGCAATCAAAATAATGCTAGTATTTGTTAAGTTGGGTAGGGACTGTCTCTGGGTAGGGACTGTCTCTATGTGTTGCCAATCTGTACTTCCCAAGCGCTTAGTACAGTGCTCTGCACATAGTAAGCACTCAATAAATACGATTGATTGATTGATTAAGTGCTTACTCTTTGCCAACACTGTTTTAATTAAGCTTGTCCTCAAGACTGTAAGACTGTTGTGGGAAGGGAATGTGTCTACCAACTTTGTTATAGTATAATGTTCAGTATATATCATTGATTGATTAAGCACTGAGTAGATAACACGATTAAGATCTGATAACAAAACCTGGTTAAGTTCCGTCACGGTTCCTGTCCTAAATGGAGCTGGCAGTTTAAAGGGGAGGGAGAACAGACATTGAATCTCCATTTTGTATATCATCATCATCATCATCAATCGTATTTATTGAGCGCTTACTGTGTGCAGAGCACTGTACTAAGCGCTTGGGAAGTCCAAGTTGGCAACATATAGAGACAGTCCCTAACCAACAGTGGGCTCACAGTCTAAAAGGGGGAGACAGAGAACAAAACCAAACATACTAACAAAATAAAATAAATAGAATAGATATGTAAAAGTAAAATATGAGAAACAGGGGCACAGAGATGTTAAGTGATTTGTCCAAGGTCACACAGCAAGCAGGTATCAGAGCCGGGATTAGAATCCAGGTCCTCCTATATATAGCCAAGCCCCTCCTCTTTCCACTAGGCCACAGTGCTTCTCAGCAGCGTGGCATCATGGATAGAGCGTGGACCTGAGAATCAGAAGGCCTTGGGTTTTAATTCCGGCTCTGCCACTTGTCTGCTGTGTGACCTTGTGGGAAACAGCGTGGCTCAGTGGAAAGAGCCCGGGCTTTGGAGTCAGAGGTCATGGGTTCAAATCCCGGCTCCGCCACTTGTCAGCTGTGTGACGTTGGGCAAGTCACTTTACTTCTCTGGGCCTCAGTTCCCTCATCTGTAAAATGGGGACGAAGACTGTGAGCCCCTCGTGGGACAACCTGATTACCTTGTATCTACCGCAGCGCTTAGAACAGCGCTTTGCACATAGTAAGCGTTTAACAAATACCAACATTATTATTATTAAGTTACTAATTCTCCGGGCTTCAGTCACCTCGTCTGTAAAATGGGGATTGAGACTGTGAACCCCACATGGGACAGGGACTGTGTCTAACCTTCTTTGCTTGTATCCATTCTAGTGCTTAGTATAGTGCCTGGCACACAGTAAGCACTTAATAATAATAATAATAATAATAATAATAATGTTGGCATTTGTTAAGCGCTTACTATGTGCCAAGCACTGTTCTAAGCGCTGGGGTAGATACAAGTTCATCAGGTTGTCCCACGTGGGGCTCACAGTCTTCATTCCCATTTTACAGATGAGGGAACTGAGGCCCAGAGAAGTTGAGTGACTTGCCCAAGGTCACACAGCTGACTAGTGGCGGAGCCGGGATTAGAACCCATGACCTCTGGCTCCCCAGCCCGTGCTCTTTCCACTGAGCCACGCTGCTTCTCTTAATGAATACCATAGTCATTATTATAGATGATTAAAATATTTACATGATTAAAATATGATTAAAATATGTACATAGTAAGCACTTAATGAATACCATAGTCATTATTATAGATGATTAAAATATTTACATGATTAAAATATGGTTAAAATATGTACATAGCAAGCACTTAATGAACACCATAGTTATTATCATTATAGATGATTAAAATATGTACATGAATGTTAGGGGTGGGGGCAAGTTTTCTGGGGAACTTGATCTTAACATACTTAATATTTTAGGTATTTCAAATTACAGTTCATCTAGTCTTTGATCTGTCCTAAAAGGCCATTTGGAAAATGCTTCCTCGAAATCAACTCTGATCTGATTTGAAGCTGTGCTAAAGTCTTGCCTCGTTAGCAGCTCATTAACTCTAGAATTGGCAGAAGGCTTCTCAGGGGAAGGGTGTTAGGCCATCAGCTTCCTGAGGACAATTCCGTTGGGCTAGTGGCTTGGGATCTAATTGAACAGGAGAGTTGGTCTTCACAGCGTCCACCCTTGAATCTAATGAGGTGTCAACTTCTCTTAAAACCCGAGGTTCCTTCCAAATTCCCCCACTTGGCATCTTGTTATTCCCAGAGTTGGCCAGCCCCTGCTCTGAAAGCAGTTTCTGTTGCTCCCGTCTCCATGTTTTTTAAACAGAACCTCCAGAGATGTATTAAAATTCTTCAGTTCCTGCTTCTTTTCCCTCAGATCAGAGCAATGCGACAGTCCGGCCAGACACAACAGTTCAGTCCGAAAGTACCGTTCACCAGATTTAAGCCTGGTGGTGTTGGAGATTCTGTTTTCTCTTCCTCCCTTCAAGGCCCTACTGAGAGCTCACCTCCTCCAGGAGGCCTTCCCAGACTGAGCCCCTTCCTTCCTCTCCCCCTCGTCCCCCTCATCTTACCTCCTTCCCTTCCCCACAGCACCTGTATATATGTTTGTACATATTTATTACTCTATTTATTTATTTTACTTGTACCTATCTATTCTATTTATTTTATTTTGTTAGTATGTTTGGTTTTGTTCTCTGTCTCCCCCTTCTAGACTGTGAGCCCACTGTTGGGTAGGGACTGTCGCTATATGTTGCCAGCTTGTACTTCCCAAGCGCTTAGTACAGTGCTCTGCACACAGTAAGCGCTCAATAAATACGATTGATTGATTGATTGATTGGAGAGTGAGAGGGTTTTCAAACGGAGGACTATCATTGGAAGGTTTCACAGAAACTGAGAAAGGGAGGGGGAAGGAATCACCCTGATGGTTAAAAGAACGAAAACACTGAGGCAGAAAGAGGAGATTCATAACATAGAAGTCGTATTGGGGAACTTTGGAATGGGGTGAAATGGAGAGAGTAAAACCTATGGGCCCAGACAAAATAGAGGGAGAATTAAAAACATCGGGCATATAACAAATAAAAGTGAACAAATGCTTGTGGGTGGGGCAGGGAGACGGGGCACCATAAAATTGGGAAATGAAAGGAACTGTGCCAGTGACCAGCAGATGGTGAGAATCAAGAAATATTGCTGATTCTCTAGTGTAACCTTTCTAGCTGACAGTATGCTGCCATTTTAAATGCTTTATGCTGAGGCACATGGGGGGAAATCAGGAATTTAAATAAACTCTGTGCAGGGAGGGAATTGAAAATACCACCAAAATTTGAATTCAGAGCACAAGCATATAGATACAAGATAGAGATAATCAGAGACAAAAGTTCTAATTTTGCAAATTCCCCTTCTCTTTTCTTATCTCATGCCTCTTTCTTTCCATTCATTCATTCATTCATTCAATCGTATTTATTGAGCGCTTACTGTGTGCAGAGCACTGTACTAAGCGCTTGGGAAGTACAAGTTGGCAACGTATAGAGACAGTCCCTACCCAACAGTGGGCTCACAGTCTAGAAGGCGGAGACAGACAACAAAACAAAACATATTAACAAAATAGAATAAATATGTACAAATAAAATAGAGTAATAAATACACACAAACATATATACGTATATACATAAAACTGGGCAGTCACTAAGTTTCCACTCTGGGAATTCGCCTGATAAATTGTATATTCAATTTTTTTTATATACATTAGTGTCTTTCTCTAGATTAAGCTCATCGTGGGTAGGAAATGTGTCTACCAACTCTGTCGTATTGTACTCATCCCAGGCATTTAGTACAATCCTCTGTACATGGGTACATGGTCATGGGTTCTAATCCTAGATCTGCCACTAGTCTGTTGTGTGACCTTGGGCAAGTCACTTCTCTTCTCTGTACCTCAATTACCTCATCTGTAAAAAGGGGATTGAGACTTTGAGTTCCACATGGGACAGGGACTGCGCCCAACCCGATTTGCTTGTATTCACCCCAGCGCTTAGTACAGTGCCTGGCACATAGTAATGGCTCAGCAAATACCGTTATTATTAATTATTATTATTACACATTAATCCCTCACCAAATATCATTGATTGACAAAAGCAATGCCTTATATCTTTGCCTGAACGCATGGTCAACAAGCCCACCAGTCATAACTTTCTGTTAGAAATGAAAATCTGCAAACCTCTGCTCAGGAAGAGCTTTTCAGGATGCTAATGGGAAGCTCTCAGTCTCTCCAAGCATTATAAAGAAGCAAGACAAACACGACACTGTGCAGCTCTGAAGTGTCGGTCTTTGCTTTTCACAAACCCCAGTAAATTCCAAAACAGATTGGTGCCAGGACAGGACTTTCTGGCATTCGTGTGTGAAGACAGGACATAAAACGCACTTCCTGACTTATACCCCTGTGTGATTCTTACTAAAGGTAGATTTACTCCCCCGCAACCCCCGCCCTTTTCTGAGAACTGCCCGAAGCAGCAGGGAAAAGTGGTGTTGCATTTTTTTTTTCTGCTTGAAAACGGGGGAAGCTAAATCAGACTCTGTGTAGCGAAGTGCTAACCAACAAAAAGTTACTGTTTCATCTGAGGATCTGGGGCTGCTGCAGGTCTGCTCCTTAACTGTTCCCAACACGACACAGCATTCAGATGTGGCTACCTCGCTACTAGAAGCACAATAAAACTAAGTCCTACTGATGGAAATAGGAAGAATTATGAATCCACTCTATTAGTCAACAAACATCTTTGCTGAGTTCTCTGAAATCCTAGAGCTGTGCCAGAAGTAGAGTGACCGTTTGGCCTGTTTTCAGCTGGTCTGCTTTTTGCCCAGTGTGGAAGGGATCAGTAGCTGATGCCTTCAGGTCTGGTATTTTCATTTCAAGAACCAGGCCTCAATCAAAAGTATTTATTGAGCGCTTACTTTGTGCAGAGCACTCCGCTAAGAGCTTGGGAGAGAGCCATATAACAGAGCTGGTAGACATATTCCCTATACTCAGCGAGCTTGCAGTCTAAAAGGGGTTAGAAATAAG
This sequence comes from Tachyglossus aculeatus, assembly GCF_015852505.1. Lineage (NCBI taxonomy): Eukaryota > Metazoa > Chordata > Mammalia > Monotremata > Tachyglossidae > Tachyglossus > Tachyglossus aculeatus. Next base: position 81,371,571 of record NC_052067.1, read on the forward strand.
TGATTTATTTACTCTCCCCCTTTTAGACTGTGAGCCCACTGTTGGGTAGGGACTGTCTCTCTATGTTGCCAACTTGTACTTCCCAAGCGCTTAGTACAGTGCTCTGCACACAGTAAGCAAGCACTGAATACGATTGATTGATTGATTGATTACTCATTTTGTGCCACAGAATCATTCAATCGTATTTACTGAGCGCTTACTGTGAGCAGAGAACTGTACTAAGTGCTTGGAAAATACAATTCGGCAGTAGAGACAATCCCTGCCCACACTGGCCTTACAGTCTAGAACCCTGAAGTTTGGAGTTAGTGCCTGTGAGTTTGGAGGGCCTTGTCACGTATGATGTCATTACATTATGTGGTTTGCTCAGCACGATGTATGTCACATCTTTTGCTGACACAGCCACTCTAGACAGAAGTTTCTGACCACTTAGTGGCCCCTCTAGACAGGATATTTTGATCATTGAATTATTCTCTCTCTCCCATCAGAGTAAGCACCTGAGTGGGCAAAGGAGCACTTCCCCAAAGGCAGGTCTCTTCTGGTTTGGCAGTCAAGCTTCCTATGACCTGGTCTCTCGCTTAGCCTTCCATCTCTCCTCTTCCAAACCTCTCCGAATTGCCGCTCCCATTTCCTCAGCTCCCATCATCCATGAGGGCCCAAGTGTCACTTTTTCCTACATACTTTCAACTGTTTATTGTCAATAGGAGCTTCCCTGCCTTGCTTTGTAACAGGCCATCCGCGCTTGCTGAAGCCCAGCATTCTCACCGGAAGTCTTGCCTTTATTTTTTTACCAAGGCAACCCCCAAAGGCTATTTCTTTTTTATAGATGATGAAGCTGAAGCATAGGGAGATTAAAATGCCCATTCCAGTGATTTAGTAACTCAGGACAAACTTGGAATTTCCAATCTTATGTGTTGTACACACCACTTAACCAGAAGTATTCTCACTTCTATCTGCAGTACTTTTTAGGCACTTCTGGGAAAGGGAATGTTGTAGTATCATCATCATCATCATCATCACCAATCATATTTATTGAGCGTTTACTGTGTGCAGAGCACTGTACTAAGCGCTTGGGAAGTACAAGTTGGCAACATATAGAGACAGTCCCTACCCAACAGTGGGCTCACAGTCTAAAAGGGGGAGACAGAGAACAAAACCAAACATACTAACAAAATAAAATAAATAGAATAGATATGTACAAGTAAAATAGAGTAACAAATATGTACAAACTTATATACATATATACTACTACTACTCCTTACTACTACTACTCCTCCCTTCAAGGCCCTACTGAGAGCTCACCTCCTCCAGGAGGCCTTCCCAGACTGAGCCCCTTCCTTCCTCTCCCCCTCGTCCCCCTCTCCATCCCCCTCATCTTACCTCCTTCCCTTCCCCACAGCACCTGTATATATGTATATATGTTTGTACATATTTATTACTCTATTTATTTATTTTACTTGTACTTATCTATTCTATTTATTTTATTTTGTTAGTAAGCTTGGTTTTGTTCTCTGTCTCCCCCTTTTAGACTGTGAGCCCACTGTTGGGTAGGGACTGTCTCTATATGTTGCCAACTTGTACTTTCCAAGAGCTTAGTACAGTGCTCTGCACACAGTAAGCGCTCAATAAATATGATTGATTGATAGTAGTAGTAGTAGTAATAGTATTCATTAAGGCACTTACTGTGTTGCAGAAACTGTACTAAGCACTAAGAGAAAATACGCAAGTGGGAATTAAACATGGTCCCTGTTAGGGGGCTCACAATCTAAAAGTTTAAGTGGGGAAAAGTGGGATTGGAGGTAGACATATCAGGGAGTGATGAAACATTAACACACAACAAAAATAGACAAAACTGCCTCAAAAACTCAGTGGTGGTCCAGGAGTAAACCAGGAGCGGGGAATATTGGATTAAGGCAATAAAACAAGCCAGTAGCCAGAGTTGAGAGCTGTAATGGTGGGAACAAGCTATATTACGAGTAAGATTCTCACCATTAGCATTAGGAAAAAGAGAAGCATCTTGCTTATTTATTCATTTATTTATTATTGCTCCAGTGAAGAATTTTCTGCTGTTTATAAGAGAGATTTAGAACTTGGCGTGATGGTGTGAGGTTTTGAGGGGTGTTTGTAGGGATATAGTGTTTGTGTGGCTCAGTGGAAAGAGCACAGGCTTTGGAGTGAGAGGTCATGGGTTCAAATCCTTGCTCTGCCAATTGTCAGCTGTGTGATTTTGGGCAAGTCACTTAACTTCTCTGTGCCTCAGTTCCCTCATCTGTAAAATGTGGATTAAGACTGTGAGCCCCCCATGGGACAACCTGATCACCCTGTAACCTCCCCAGCGCTTAGAACAGTGCTTTGCACTTAGTAAGTGCTTAATAAATGCCATTATTATTATTATTATTATTATGTGCCACACGTGCTGCTAGCATGGGTAATCCTAGAAACAGAGGGAAGCAGCATGACCTAGTGGATAGAGTTTGGGCTTGGGAGTCATAAGGACCCGGATTTTACTCTTGGCTTGGGCACCTGACCGATTTGTGACCTTGGACAAGTCACTTCACTTCTCATAGCCTCAGTTCCCTCAACTATAAAATGGAGGCCATAGTTGCGAGCTCCACGTGGAACATGGACTGTGTCCATCCTGATTAGTTTGTATCTACTCCAGTGCTTAGAACAGTGCCTGGTACATAGTAAGTGCTTAACAAGTACTTAAAAAAGATGCCAAAAAACTAAACAGTTACTGTGTCCAACCTGATTAAGTTGTATCTACCCCAGAGTTTAGAACAGCGCTTGGCATATAGCAAGTGCTAAGCAAGTTCCATAATCATCATTTCGATCAATCAACAGTATTTATTGAGTGCTTAATGTGTGCTCAACATTATTCAGGGTTCGGGAGAGTTAAATGGAATTAGCAAATGTAATCCCCATCCTCAAGTATTTTGCAATATAACAGGGAAGGCAGAAGTTACAATAAATTACAGGTAAGAGGAAGTAATAGACTACAACAAACACGTTCAGCTGAGCAATGGGGGTTTTTGAGGACTTCGCTGAAGTGACACTTGGGGGAATATAAAGTGGAACGATTAGAAATTCATTGGAGATAGTCTTCTGGAAGAGATGTGATTCCAGAAAGGCCCTGAAGATTGGGAGAGTAGTGTCCTGACAGTGTCAGGGGGGACAGCATGAACAAGGGTCAGTGTTGGGAGATATAATAGTGGGACCTGTGAGTAGGTTAGATGGAGAGGGACATAGAGTGTGCTCTGGGTGTGTAGTGGGAGGAAAAAATGGATTAATAGGATGGAGAGAGCTGATGTAGTACCTTAAAGCCAATGCTTAGGACTTTCTGCTTGATGCAGAAAGGAATGGGCACCGTTGGAGATTTTTGGAGAGAAGGGAGATGTGGGCAGAATGACATTTCAAAAAATGCTCTGCACAGCAGAGTGAAGTATCAATCAATCAGTCAATGGTATTTACTGAGTGCTTTCTGTGGACAGAGCATACTAAGTGCTTGGGAGAGTCAATACAACAGAATTGGTACACATATTCCCTACCCACAAGGGGCTTACAGTATAGAGGAAGAACTTATGGATTGGTGATGGGGCAGACTAGAGGTAGGAAGATCAGCAAGAAGGCTGATGCGACAGTCAAGCTGACATATGACAAGTGTCTGGACCAGCATGGAGTGGAAGGGATGGACTCTGGAGATGCTGAGGAGGAAGAATTGACAGGATTTTGCATCCGAATGAGTATGGGGAGTGAGAGAGAGAGGAGTGACCTCCTTGCTGGCTAAACTAGTGCTGGAGAAACGACAAATCCCCAAACCACAAATCTCATGGCAAAGAGGACATTTCGAGAGGGGGTCTGTGCCCTCATTAATGTGTGAGCACACTCTGCCTCTCCTTCAAAGGCCCCTCCTGCTGAACTGGCACAAGCCCGGAGGTGACTTTGTCTCCTACTCCTGGGGTCCGATGTTCCAGACCCACACGATCGTTTATTCTGGAAGTCATTTAAAATACCACATTACTCCATCAGCAAGAGTGGCCAAATTTTATGCAAACATCTGAAGCTTGCACAAGGGTAGTACGAATTTACAGGTCAAGTTGTCCAGGATGGTCAGGTTTTAATAAAATGGGCCCATAAGGTAAACTGCTTTATCACAGGGAGTCTCAGGGAGCTTCTTGTTTTCTGGCCCTGTTTGTGAAGGTTTTAGACCTCTCTCTCTCCTTTTCTTTTTGTTCTTGAAAGGATTAGTTGCCAAAACAGTTGAATCTAGGTAGTGATTCTGTTTGAATAATAATAATAATAATGATGGTATTAAGTGCTTACTATGTGCAAAGCACTGTTCTAAGAGCTGGGGAGATACAAAGTGATCAGGTTGTCCCACATAGGGCTCACAGTCTTCATCTCCATTTTACAGATGAGGTAACTGAGGCCCAGAGGAGTTAAGTGGCTTGCCCAAGGTCACACAGCTGACAAGTGGTGGAGCCGGGATTCAAACCCATGACCCCTGACTCCCAAGCTCGCGCTCTTTCTACTGAGCCACGCTGCTTCTGGGGATGTGATAATGAGTTCAGTTTTAAGGAGTGCTAAGCTGAGAGGCTGTGGTTTTTATTTGCTGCCAACATCACTCTGTTGGAGCTGCACTTTGTCCCACATGACTAGCGAACGTCCTAGATCAGACATTCAATTTGAAATATTTCCCTTGTCCTAGAACACCCGCTTTTCAAATGCTCTGGCTGGGTAGGTGATCAAAAAAGCACTGCTGCTCACCCTGGAAAGATTAATGTTTTTGTTGCTGCGGTCTGCTAGGCAGGATATTGGAGAGACCTCTAGATATTTCAGAGAGCCCACACTGGATTAGGGAAGAAACTTTCTCTTCACTATGCCACCCTCAATCCCGACCTTAGAGGAAACTGAAACTCTTTCTTCGGGTTAGGGCGCTTGCCTTCTGACCATAATTTGCACACTTAAAAGGTGTTTCTCGGTCCCCTAAACGGCAAAAGATAACTGAGGAGGTCATTTTAAAAATGAAAATGCATTCCAAGGTGAGTCCGCCAGCACACAGTCAACAGTATTTATTGAGGGCTTGTAGGGTGTGGAGCAGTACATTGGTGCTACTGGGAGTTCCACAGGAAAGAGAGGCTACGGTTGGGTTCATGTCCTTAAAACCCTTGCCTTTTGGAAGAGCCGAGTGCGGGATAGTTAAAGCAGCACACCAGGAGACTGGGTTCGATTCCTATCCAAGTCAACATTAGCAAAGTCAAGTGAGAAATTGAGGCAACCTTCCAGATTACTCAAAAAAAACAAAGCTTTGATCAAAGCGAGGCAGCAAGGCCTAGAGGAACGAGCCCAGGTGTAGGATACAAAGGACCAGTGGTCCAACCGGGGTTAGGTTGGACCTCGAGAAAGTTGCTTAAACTCTCTGTGCCTTGGATCCCTCATGTGTAAAATGGGGAAAAAGGTATCTCCTCTCCCTCCCTTTTAGATTGCGAGTTCTGTGTAGAACAGGAATTGGCTTGTTTTGGGCAGGAAACATGTCTACCAACTCTGTTGTATTGTACTCTCCCAAGCATTTAATACTGTACTCTGCATCCAGTAAGCACTCAATAAATACTATTGATTGATTGGTCCGATTGCCTGATATCTACCTTGGTGCTCAGCTTAACTCAGTTTGGCCCGCAAGAAGCACTTATGAATGCCATTACTCTTAAACGGCATCTCTTGGATTGAACTGTTTAGAAAATTTTCTCATTCTTCACTTTGCTACTATAATTCTGACCACCTACCCAGGCTTTCTCTGGATTTCAGACTTCTTTTTTGTCAAACGAAATTCTGTGAGGATTCAAGGATTGTTAAAGTGCTCTGAGATTCTTGGAAGAAAAGCCTTACAGACTTGGCCGAAGGAGAAAATACTTAGAGAGTTTGAAACAGAAGTCCACCTTGTAGTGTTATTTGTACTCTCCCAAGCGCTTAATACAGTGCCCCGCACACAGTAAACTCTCGATAAACACGGGTGACTGATTGTTTTACACAGAAAAAGCTGTTCTCCTAAAGTTAGAATAAAGGTTCAAGCTGTGATTAGAAGTCTCTCACGTACGGACTTCAGCAAGATGTTTGCAGCAAGCTATAAGTACGTGTTCCAATTTTAATTAAAAAAGACTTTTCACAGACACCCTTGTAACGCACACTGGGGGTGAAATGGAATTCTCACCAAAGTTTCTGAATGTTACAAAAATGACGAGGCTTTCTTTAAAAGAGTTGGGGCAGGCGTGGGGGGGAAATGAAGAGAATGGTTAGCTCAGAAGGAGAGCCAATCGAAATCCAGAGCTGTTCCAAGCCAACCAAAGCGTCTGGTTTCTTTAATTCAGTACACTTCATACTAAAAAGCACAGTTTATTTACATTGCATATTTTGAGTTATTTGAAATATCTTGTCCAAACCTCCAGGTTTGCAGTTTCAGGGGTAACTGTTTAAATGTGCCTGGTAAGGAAACCCACTGGAAACAGATACCCTGTGCCTTGTCCTTACCTATCTTGGTTGATGGGTGGTGGGGAAAGAGAGTGGAAAGATACAGACCCTTCAGGGGAGAAAGCTAGATCTTTCCAAGCTCTGTTGTCGTCTTTCTCAGAGGATTTCCTGCAACCCAACCAAATTCTGCAGTCTTAGTCAATTAAATGTCCAGAAGTTGGAGCGAATTAATAAGGTTTCCAACCCACCATGTACATTCAGACGCACAGAAAGTTGTCACCAGCTCGCTGGCACCCTAAACGTCAAGGCTTCTGTGCAGTTTCTCTTAAATGCCCTGAAAATGGGGAAAAAACAACAAAGTAGGCACATAAGAGGAGCACAGATCAGTAATGGGATATTAACCTGGGTTTAGACAACATCGATATTTTCCTATAAAAACATTATTGCTGCTAAAGTCACGAAGCCGGTTTTGTCAAAATCAGATTTTTCTTTTCTTTTTTCCATTTCTGCAAGATGTGTCCATGGATCAGAAAGTGAAATCAACCACGAACTGCAAGAAGCCTGAAATTTTGCTCCTTTAGCCGTATATCCTATTCATTTTAGTTTTTATTTTCGGTATTTGTTCTTAACCTTTTATGGTGTTTTATTGTTTCATCTCTTCTGCATCTGCACCAGCCCTTCTCCCCACTTTGTATTAATAATGATGGTATTTGTTATGTGCTTACTATGTGCCAAGCACTGGTCTAAGTGCTGGGGTAGATACAAGGTAATCAGGTTGTCCCGCATCGGGCTCACAGTCTTAATCCACATTTTACTGATGAGGTAACTGAGGCACAGAGAAGTTAAGTGGCTTGCCCGAGGTCACACAGCAGACAAGTGGTGGAACTGGGATTAGAACCCACATCCTCTGACTCCCAAGCCCAGGCTCTTTCCACTAAACCACGCTGCTTCTCACCCTCCTTCATGCTCCTTCTATTGACTGTGAGCATCTTGAAGACCAGAGACAGAGTCTAATTCCCACCCATGCATTCTTTCCCAGCACTTAGTACAGTGCTCTGCACACAGTAAGCATTTAATAAACTAATACTATTACTGCCAATCCAAATCTGACAGTTTTCTTCCTTAGGATTTTTTTTTTCCTCTTCAGGAGCCTGAAAATGCCTAATAGCAGAAGAGGCCAAGACTGCTTTTGCTAAGTTTTAGTGGCTCTGACTCTGTCTGTCTAGTAGGAAATGGGTGTCAAATGATACCAATGAAGGGTGTATCCCCAGAAAAAGTGAATCCGATGTGGGACTGGAGAAATAAATCACTTTACATTTCTGTATGGAGTGAAGGTCCAGCAGGCATAAGAAAAAGGAAGAGAGAAGAACAAATGGCATGAAAAAGTTTGGCTCTAAGCTCCTTGAGGGCAGGGATTGTACAAGCACAACTGTACTTTTCCAAGCACTTAGCACAGTGCTCTGCACGAAGTGCTGAGCTCCCTTGAGAGACACAACCTGTATGTTCTCTCCCAGTGCTTAGTACATTTTTTTTGCACATAGGAAGCGCTTTATAAATACTACTACTCAATTATAATAATAATAATAATAATGGCATTTATTAAGCGCTTACTATGTGCAAAGCATTGTTCTAAGCGCTGGGAAGGTTACAAGGTGATAAAGTAGTCCCACAGGGGGCTCACAGTCTTAATCCCCATTTTACAGATGAGGGAACTGAGGCACAGAGAAGTTAAGTGACTTGCCCAAAGTCACACAGCTGACAATTGGCAGAGCCGGGATTCGAACCCACACCCTCTGACTCCAAAGCCCGTGCTCCTTCCACTGAGCCATGCTCCTTCTCTAAAATACCACTGATTAATTGAAAGATTTCATGTAAGGGAAAGGTCCGACGAACTCAAGGACACCCATGTATTTCACTGACTATAATTTCCAGGTAATCCAGAGAAAGTGTATCTTTGAAATTGTTTTCAAGACAAGCAAATTTCTTGCATAAGGAAAGCCAGAATAAGGACATTTGCTTCTTTTAGTTTCTGTCACCTATCAGTGATGACTCTCACTCCCCAAAGTTTAGCAATGTGGGTTTTGGTCACAACTCCCGTCCTTTCTAATAATAATAATGATGGCATTTATTAAGCGCTTACTATGTGCAAAGCACTGTTCTAAGCGCTGGGGAGGTTACAAGGTGATCAGGTTGTCCCATGGGGGGCTCACAGTCTTAATCCCCATTTTACAGATGAGGTAACTGAGGCGCAGAGAAGTTAAGTGACTTGCCCAAAGTCACGCAGCTGACAATTGGCGGAGCCGGGATTTGAACCCCTGACCTCTGACTCCAAAGCCCGGGCTCTTTCCATCATCATCAATCGTATTTATTGAGCGCTTACTATGTGCAGAGCACTGTACTAAGCGCTTGGGAAGTACAAATTGGCAACATATAGAGACAGTCCCTACCCAACAGTGGGCTCACAGTCTAAAAGGGGGAGACAGAGAAACAAAACCAAACATACTAACAAAATAAATTAAATAGAATAGATATGTACAAATAAAATAAATAAATAAATGGAGTAAAAAATATGTACAAACATATATACATATATACATATATATTTCCACTGAGCCACGCTCTTTCACCTCTCCTCCACTGACCCCTAACCTTATCTCCTCGGCCTGCCCTTCTATCCACAGTCCCTCCCCTGTTCTTCTAACCTGGCCTGAAGAGAAAGAGAGGGTCAAATCTGTGACCCAAATGGGAACAGGATAGGAAAGGTAAGTGCAGTACCGCTCTTTCCTTCATCCCTGCCTACCTTTTCCATTTACAAAACAGTGACAGAACAAGAAGGAATGTGGCTTAGTGGAAAGAGGACAGCCTGGGAGTCAGAGGACCTGGCTTCTAACTCTATTTCTGCTTTCCACCCTGTTGTGCGACCTTGGGAAAGTCCCCCTCTCCATCCCCCCTATTTTTTTGGTATTGTTTAAGCACTTACTCAAAGAGCACGGGCTTTGGAGTCAGAGGTCATGGGTTCAAGTCCTGGTTCCGCCACTTGTCAGCTGTGTGACTTTGGGCAAGTCACTTACCTTCCCTGGGTTCCCTCATCTGTAAAATGGGGATTAAGACTGTGACTTATATATGTATATATGTTTGTACATATTTATTACTCTATTTATTTGTTTATTTTACTTGTACATATCAATTCTATTTTAGTTTGTTAATATGTTTGGTTTTGTTCTCTGTCTCCCCCTTCTAGACTGTGAGCCCACTGTTGGGTATATATCTATTTATGTTGCCAACTTCCTCCAGCTCTCTTCCTCCCTTCAAGGCCCTACTGAGAGCTCACCTCCTCCAGGAGGCCTTCCCAGACTGAGCCCCTTCCTTCCTCTCCCCCTCGTCCCCTTCTCCATCCCCCTCATCTTACCTCCTTCCCTTCCCCACAGCACCTGTATATATGTATATATGTCTGTACATATTTATTACTCTATTTATTTATTTATTTTACTTGTACATATCTGTTCTATTTATTTTTATTTTGTTAGTATATTTGGTTTTGTTCTCTGTCTCCCCCTTTTAGACTATGAGCCCACTGTTGGGTAGGGACTGTCTCTATATGTTGCCAACTTGTACTTCCCAAGCGCTTAGTACAGTGCTCTGCACACAGTAAGCACTCAATAAATATGATTGATTGATTGATTGATTGTACTTCCCAAGTGCTTAGTACAGTGCTCTGCACAGAGTAAGTGCTCAATAAATATGATTGATTGATTGATTGTGAGCCCCCTGTGGGACAACCTGATCACCTCGTAACCTCCCAAGCGCTTAGAACAGTGCTTTGCACATAGTAAGCACTTAATAAATGCCATTATTATTATTATTACTAGTAGTAGTAGGCACTATACTAAGTGCTGAGATAGGTACAAGCTAATCAGATTGGACACAGTCAATACCCCACATGGGGCTCACAATCTTAATAACCAATTTATAGATGAGGTAACTGAAGCACAGAGAAGTTAAGTGACTTGCCTAAGGTCACTTAGTAGACAAATGGCCAAGTCAGGATTAGAACCCAAGTCTTTCTGGCTCTCAGGCCCATGCTCTATCCACTAGGCCACGCTGCTTCTTTCCGTTACATAACTTCTCTGTTCCTCAGTTTCCTCATCTATAAAATGAGGATTCAGTGCCTGTTTTCGGGGAAAGGAGGACAGGGACTGTGTCCAAACAGATTAACTTGTATCTACCCCAGCATTTAGAACAGTACTCAACATATAGCAAGTGCTTAAAAAATACCATAACAACAACAATAATAATAATAATAGCAATAATTTTCCAGTTGGCAACAATGGGGTGGTGACACTAATTAAATGACTCATAATTAGAATAAAAGTGAGGGAATAGAATTGAGGAATCAGCCTGGTTAAGTGGCCCACTACAAACAAACCCAGATGTCACTTCTGAAGCCCAGCCTGGCACTCTCCAAGTTGCCTGCTAATCCTCATATAAATTCAGACTGTCTGATGTCAGACTATACTTCCCAAGCGCTTAGTACAGTGCTCTGCACATAGTAAGCGCTCAATAAATATGATTGATGATGATGTTATTCTGATCCTCCCCAAAATTATTCCACTGTGAACATACCTGCCTCTACCTTTCACCTTGGTGTGGAATTAATAGGAGGCCGGAGAGATTGAGGACCTGTGGGATTGTTTGAGAGCGTCAAGAGTTGTAACTGAGGCAACCCATAAGAGTTCCAGTAGCAGCCTTACCCAAAGGGATACGCAACTTAAAAACACCGGGAGATACTAAGCAATGAAGTCTTGGGTATAAACACTTGGGGGTTCACGGGGACATCCTTTACGCACATCTAATCCCATTGACGTCAATGGGTGATTTGGGTGCATATTGGCCACTGTCGAGGGCCTCAAGGGCTCCTTAAGGCATAACTTCCCTTACTCTCAGTTCTGCAAAATAAAACTATAGTAGAGGCAGGGGATGTGTCTGTTATATCGTTGTGTTGCAAATAATAATAATAGTGATGGTACTTGTTAAGCACTTAACTATGTGTCAAACACTGTTCTAAGCACTGGGGCAGATACAAGTTAATCAAGTTGGACATAGTTCCCTGTCCCACGTGGGGCTCACAGATTAAGTGAGAGGGAATAGGGTTTAATCCCCAGTTTACAGATGAGGTAACTGAGGCCCAGAGAAGTTAAACGACTTGCCCAAGGTCACACAGCAGACAAATGGCCAAAGCCAGGATTAGAATCCCAGTCCTTCTGATTTCCAGGACCGTGATCTATCCACTAAACCAAACTGTTCCTCTCCCAAGAGCTTAGCACACAGTAAATGCTTGGTAAATATGATTGTGTGGTGAGCCCACAACAAGCTGCATTATTAGTGACTGTTGGAGAAGCAGCGTGGCTCAGTGGAAACAGCCCGGGCTTTGGAGTCAGAGGTCATGGGTTCAAATCCCGGCTCCGCCAACTGTCAGCTGTGTGACTTTGGGCAAGTCACTTAACTTCTCTGGGCCTCAGTTACCTCATCTGTAAAATGGGGATTGAAACTGTGAGCCCCCCGTGGGACAACCTGATCACCTTGTAACCTCCCCAGTGCTTAGAACAGTGTTTTGCACATAGTAAGCGCTTAACAAATATGATCATCATCATTATTATTATTATTATCCCGCGAACAAGAAGGAAGAGACTGTCAAAGGCACTGATGTGCTTTACCTGCGACAGGTGATTGTTGGCTTGTGGGAATAGAGCATGGAGAGAGGTGTAGCCTTTTGAATCACGAGAGAGCACGCAAGAAGTACCCACTGAAGCAGCACTGAAGCACTGAGAGGGAGCAGAAGCACCAGGAGGGCAGCACTCAAAAGCATCAGAAGGCAACAGCACTTTGAAGTAGAAAGAAGAAGCGTTGGCAAAATGGGCTCCCTTGACCAGCAGACTGGTCCTTGATGGAGTGGAGTGAGTGAGTGTGGGTATGTGTCACTCCCTTGTACATTGGTAAAACTGAGTAAAAAACTTTCCACGGTAACCTTGGTGATCAGAGGTGTGGTTTGCTTTACTACGTGTTACCGAGTTCTGATTGATACGAGCTGTTGGGGGGCGGGGGCGGCTCATGACAGATTGGTTGATTGATAGAGTATTGAGTGTGTTTGGTGCCTTTCTCTACAGAAGCTAAGAACTTTTTAAGGATCTTCTGCTTCCCATCTGTGAAGAAAAGGCATCAATCGGCCTAAGGAAAAGAATCTGAGCAATTTTTTCAAAGAACCACGTGCAAATACTTATAAGATGCTCTACCTATTTGAATGCCAAATGCCAGGCAGAAGCTTTCAATTCTTGAGAAGCAGCTTGGCTCAGTGGAAAGAGCCCGGGCTTTGGAGTCAGAGGTCATGGGTACAAGCCCCGGCTCCGCCAATTGTCAGCTGTGTGACTTTGGGCCAGTCACTTAACTTCTCTGGGCCTCAGTTACCTCATTTGTAAAGTGGGGATTAAGACTGAGGCCCCCATGAGACAACCTGATCACCTTGTAACCTCCCCAGCGCTTAGAACAGTGCTCTGCACATAGTAAGCGCTTAATAAATGCCATCATTATTATTATTATTGAGAACTGAAAGTTAAGGAGATAGTCATTCCAGAGGAGCATAAAGAACTCACTGTAATTGTAATAATAACGATGGCATTTGTTAAGTGCTTAACTATGTGCCAGGCACTGTACTAAACGCTGGGGCTGATACGAGCAAATCGGGTTGGACACAGTCCCTGTCCCACGTGGGGCTCACAGTCTCAATCCTCATTTTACAGACACAGTAACTGAGGCCCAGAGAAGTGAAGTGACTTGCCCGAGGCCACACAGCAGACAGGTGCTGGGATTAGAACCCATAACCTTCTGACACCCAGGCCCGTGCTCTATCCACTCTGCCATGCTGCTTCTCATAGAGCATTCTTGTTCCCTGAGGATTGGCCCATTCAATGTAGTGACATGGTGGCATAGGGTGAAGCAGCGTGGCTCAGTGGAAAGAGCCCGGGCTTTGGAGTCAGAGGCCATGGGTTCAAATCCTAGCTCCGCCAATTGTCAGAAGCGTGACTTTGGGCAAGTCACATCACTTCTCTGTACCTCAGTTACCTCATCTGGAAAATGGGGATTGAGACTGTGAGCCTCCCTTAGGACAACCTGATCTCCTTGTAACCTCCCCAGCGCTTAGAATAGTGCTTTGCACGTAGTAAGCACTTAATAAATGCCGCCATTATTATTATTGCTATTATTATAGGGTGTTTGGGAGGTTTACGCCAAGCGCCCATCAAACCAATGAGGCGGGGATCGGCTCAGCCGTTACGATAGAAACTGAAGCCATCTCACGCTGAACCGTGAATGGAAATCCAACAAAACTCTGAACTCCTTTTCCTGCTGTTATTTTTCATCTTCTCGAGTTTCTGGGTCCCAGCTGGGGCTGAAGGAAGAAGTAATGAAACTGGACCCAAAAAAGGACTGTTTTTGTCGTATTTCCAGGCTAGTTGGGATCTGGAAGAATCAGAATTCTTGCACGAAATGCCCTTCTCCCCACCAGTCTCGCAGCCCCAGGAGACTCAAGGTTGGGGGAAGTATGCGAGCTTTAGGTGCTTATTCAAACTGAGCCCAAACAATGAACTTTTGGAAGGTCAACCCTTTGCAAGCGACTGGGTGGGTCTTTGGGCCGCGTGCTGGCTTTGGATTCCCTTAGTCAAGCAAATGATCATTTTTTTCCTGGCTGCATCATGGGTTAAGACCTTAAACAAACTGCAGGTGGGCGGCTGGTTTGGGTCCAGCTCCCAGTCCCCGTTGCTTTCTAATTGTCCTCATTTTATTTATATTCTGATTTCGGAGAGACTTTCCCACCACCCTGCTGTATGGACCCCATCCCACTGGCAAAGGCCAATTGAGCTCCAACTCCCGGCTGAGGAACGAAATCCCGGCTCCCACCCTTTTTCCGAGCCAAAGAGAAACCGAAATGGTCCAAAAAGAGCCCAGCTCAAGGAGAGTGTGGCGGCGAATGTCTGAATCATGAACAAAATCAGAAGAATCTACGGGAACTGCTCTCCTTTCATGCCATTCATCCCACATATGTGACACTGATGACCCTTGGCTATTATAGCAGCCATTTAACCCTCTGCGGACAAGACCATTAGTTCAAAGTGTTCGGAAAATGTAGAGGAGCGGAAGGCTGGGTCCTTTCGTTGGCCTGTGACTGAAAAACCAATTCATCTCCTAATGAGATACCCAATTTCCTCATAACTGTATGTCATTCATATGGTTCATTCTCTCGGTGAATGATTTAATGGGCACAGAGGAAAAGTAGTGAACCGACAGAGGGTATACAAAGTGTAAGTATTCAAAGAGAATGCTTGGAATCTCATTTAAGAGCTTAATAACATTTGTCCTCTCTTCACAACTCTTTAATCCAAAGTTTAGATATATGTCCCAAATTCCATTGTTCCAATTATTGCTCATACTATGTGTCTGCATGGCTGCCTTTTGCTTTTGAGGGAGGCGTTTAAAGTAGAAAACAACATTTTTGCCTCAAATCTGCGCTGGGGTAGGTGGGTATAGAGAAGCAGCGTGGCTCAGTGGAAAAAGCATGGGCTTTGGAGTCAGAGATCCTGAGTTCAAATCCTGACTCCACCAATTGTCAGCTGCGTGACTTAGGGCAAGTCACTTCACTTCTCTGTGCCTCAGTTACCTCATCTGTAAAATGGGGATTAAGACTGTGAGCCCTCCGTGGGACAATCTTGTAACCTCCCCAGCGCTTTGAACTGTGCTTTGCACATAGTAAGCGCTTAATAAATATCATTATTATTATATTAATAATAATAATATATATTTTTTAAATGGCATTTAAGCGCTTAATATTTGTTAAGCGATTACTATGTGTCAACACTGTTCTAAGTGCTGGGATACAAGGCAATTAGGTTGGACAAAGTCCCTTCCCACATGAGGCTCACAGTATAAATTGACGGGAGGGGAATTTAGTCCGCATTTTACAGATGAGGTAACAAGCACGGAGAAGCAAACTGACTTGCCCAAGGTCACACAGCAAACAAGTGGGAGTTCTGGGATTAAAACCCAGGTTCTCTCACTCCCGAGTCCATGCTCTTTCAGTTAGACCATGCGGCTTCTCGTTCTAGTAATGATTAAAACAATCATTTCAATATTTGTTTAGTGCTTACGTGGGACCAAGTACTGTGCTTAGCAGTGGGATATATACGAAACAATCA
This sequence comes from Tachyglossus aculeatus, assembly GCF_015852505.1. Taxonomy (NCBI): domain Eukaryota; kingdom Metazoa; phylum Chordata; class Mammalia; order Monotremata; family Tachyglossidae; genus Tachyglossus; species Tachyglossus aculeatus. The sequence continues at coordinate 81,387,275 of NC_052067.1, forward strand.
GATGAGACACAATCCTAGCCATCTCACACCGATGGTGCAGCTGCACAGTGGAGGCTAACCAAATATCATGGAGCTAATGATCACAGTCCACACCGGAACCTTAATGTCAACTCAATAGAGAAGCAGCGTGGCTCAGTGGAAAGAGCCCGGGCTTTGGAGTCAGAGGTCAGGGGTTCAAATCCTGGCTCTGCCAATTGTCAGCTGTGTGACTTTGGGCAAGTCACTTCACTCTGCCTCAGTTCCCTCATTTGTAAAATGGGGATTAAGACTGTGAGCCCCCCATGGGACAACCTGATCACCTTGTATCCCCCCAGCACTTAGAACTGTGCTTTGCACATAGCAAGCGCTTAACAAATACCATTATTATTATATTATTAATAACCCAAATTGTACTTTCCAAGTGCTTAGTATAGTGCTCTGCATGCAGTAAGCGCTCAGTAAATACGAATGAATGAATGAACCCATCTGCCTGGCTGAGGGTTTGCATTCCAGGCCATCCTAATGCCTCTAGCCCAGGCCCCTGATTTTCTTGCTCATCTGGGCAGCTTCAGTCTCTAGAGTTCAGGCAAGCTGACAGCAGTGTGAGTGGAGAAGCATGGCAGAGCCTTAACAATAATAATAATAATGATGGCATTTGTTAAGCGATTAATATGTGCCAAGCACTGTTCTAAGCACTGGGGCGATACAAGGTAATCAAGTTGTCCCACATGGGGCTCACAATCTTAATCCCCATTTTCCAGATGAGGGAACTGAGGCCCAGAGAAGTTAAGTGACTTGCCCAAAGTCACACAGCTGACAAGTGGCGGAGCCGGGATTAGAACCCACGACCTCTGACTCCCAAGCCCGTGCTCTTTTCTCTGAGCCACGCTGCTTCTCCGAGCAGCCTTGACCACTCACTCAATCAATCAATCAATCATATTTATTGAGTGCTTACTGTGTGCAGAGCACTGTACTAAGCGCTTGGGAAGTACAAGTTGGCAACATATAGAGACAGTCCCTACCCAACAGTGGGCTCACAGTCTAGAAGAGGCTAGAGCCAGAGGCTCTCACTCAGACTACTGCACCAGCCTTCTCTCTGATCTCCCATCCTCGTGTCTCTCTCCACTTCAATCCATACTTCATGCTGCTGCCCGGATTATCTTTGTCCAGAAACGCTCTGGGCATATTACTCCTCTCCTCAAAAATCTCCAGTGGCTACCAATCAATCTGCACATCAGGCAGAAACTCCTCACCCTGGGCTTCAAGGCTGTCCATCACCTCGCCCCCTCCTACCTCACCTCCCTTCTCTCCTTCTACTGCCCAGCCCGCAACCTCCGCTCCTCCACCGCTAATCTCCTCACTGTACCTCGTTCTCGCCTGTCCCGCCGTCGACCCCCGGCCCACGTCATCCCCCTGGCCTGGAATGCCCTCCCTCTGCCCCTCCGCCAAGCTAGCTCTCTTCCTCCCTTCAAGGCCCTGCTGAGAGCTCACCTCCTCCAGGAGGCCTTCCCAGACTGAGCCCCTTCCTTCCTCTCCCCCTCGTCCCCCTCTCCATCCCCCCCCATCTTACCTCCTTCCCTTCCCCACAGCACCTGTATATATGTATATATGGTTGTACATATTTATTACTCTATTTATTTATTTATTTATTTATTTTACTTGTACATTTCTATCCTATTTATTTTATTTTGTTGGTATGTTTGGTTCTGTTCTCTGTCTCCCCCTTTTAGACTGTGAGCCCACTGTTGGGTAGGGACTGTCTCTATGTGTTGCCAATTTGTACTTCCCAAGCGCTTAGTACAGTGCTCTGCACATAGTAAGCACTCAATAAATACGATTGATTGATTGATTGATTGATTGAGGCTAAAGCTATTGATTAGGCTGACATTTGGACTAATAATAGTAACTATAATAAGTACGGTATTTGTTAAACACTTACTATGTGCCAGACACTGTTTTAAGCACTGGGGTAAAGAAACAAGATAATTGGGTTGGACACAGTCCCTCTCCCACATAGAGCTCACAGTCTTAATCCCCATTTTACAGATGAGGGAACTGAGGCCCAGAGAAGTGAAGCGACTTGCCCAAGGTCGCCCAGCAGACAAGTGGGAGAGCTGGGATCAGGACGCAGGTCCTCCTGAATCCCAGGCCCGTGCTCTATCCACTAGACCACACTGCTTCTCAGTAACAAGGAGGGAGGACAGATGAGAGCTAGATCCTATGGATATACTGGCCAATTTAGCATGTTCTAGTCCTACCATGCTGAATCTTGACTGAAAGTACTAGTAACCAACCAAATGTTGTGTAGATTTCATTTCTGGAAAACAGCAACCATACAGCTCTTTGAAGGCAGCGATTTTGTCTACCAACTCTTTGTACAGTACTTTCCTGAGCACTTAGTACAGTGCTCTGTGCACAGTAAGCTTAGCTCAATTCTGGGCATATAGTAAGTGTTCAATAAATACCATTGATTAATCGACTTTGAGGGGTCACTGCACTTTCCCCTGGTCCTCCTGGGGTTTCTGACTCATTTTAAACCAGCAAGTCTAGCTAGCTAGCAAACCTAAGTACTCTTCTAGTATTGTGCTTTGCACCAAGTGCTCAATAAATACTATTGATCGAATGATTGGGAGGGCTCGCCCTCATTATCGAAGGAAATTGTGCGGGTTGAAAATACTATAATGAAAAGGGGCTTAGATTAATATATGGATGAGAGGCCCCAAAATAGTTACCAGCAAAGCTCCTTGTGGGCAGAGAATGTGCTTATCAACTCTGTTGTAGTGTACTCAGGTGCCTAGTTCAATGCTCTGCACAGTAAGCATTCAATAAGCACCATTGATTGGTTGATTGACTGATAGTTTAGGGGTGTTTCACCCATTAGGATGAAATGTCAAAGAGGGTAATCACATAGCAGTTTTTCCAAGCAGCTTTTTGCCACTGTCAGGAACAAAAGAAGGCTGGCTGGATCTTTGGTCTTGTAAGGTTCTTTCAGGAAACATGAAAGGGATCAAAACCTGCTCAACCACTTGGGAAAGTTGATCTTTCCAGTTGAAAGTTGAATATTCACCCACAATGAGTTCCAGACCCATGTCCCTCTTTGGTGTGGAACTCCCTCCCCTTTAATATCTGACAGACCACCACTCTTTCCATCTTCAAACCCTACTAAAATCACATCTCCTCCAATAAGCCTTCCCTGACTGAGCCTTCACTTCCCCACCTAATTTACCCTCCCATCTCCAGCACCTATGCACTTAGGTCTGTACCCCTGAAGCACTTTGATACTACCCCAACCCCACAGCATTTACATACTTATCCTTAGAATGTGCCATTTCCCCTATCTGTAATTTATTTTAATCTTCCTGCAACTAGACTGTAAATTCCTTGTGGGCAAGGATGGTGTCTACCAATCCCTGCCCCGAAGCATTGTGGCCTCATGGAAAGAGCATGGGCTTGGGAGTAACAGGTCCTGGGTTCTAATCCCAGCTCTGCCTCTTGTCTTTTGTGTGATCCTGGGCCAGTCACTTCACTTTTCTGTGCCTCAGTTACCTCATCTGTAAAATGAGGATTGAGACTTTGAGGTCTATGTGGGACAGGGACTGTGTCAGACCTTCTATCTATACCAGCACTTAGTGCATTGCCTGGAACATAGTAAGTGCTTATAACAAATACCACAATTATTATTATTACCAACTCTTCTTCAATTGTACTCTCCCAAACACTTAGTACAGTGCTCTGCACACCATAAATGCTCAATAAATATCACTGAATGAACTTGCTCTTTGGCCCAACTAACAGCAGTGAAGTGGCAGCAGTGGGACTGGAGTAACTTTCTTCTGTTTCTTCCATAATACCCAGGGAAGAGGGGAAGGAAGGAAGGAAAGGGCACAGAGGAAGAGAGACGAAGCACATCCCTAGCCCAGGCCATAGGTCCAATATTTCAATTCCAAGATTTCAAGTCACCTGGCAAGGTTGACAAGGAGCAGATCACTGAATGGAGCTGGAAAACCAAATCCACACTCCCCGTCTCCCAGACCTTTTTCCACTTTGTCTTCCTTTCAGCACTACCTTATGGGACTTCAAACCACTGAATCCTATTACTTCTGCGAAACAGTGGTTCCTCTGCTACAGAACAGATTTTGGAGCGAGGAGGAGGAAAGGGATCAAAGTCCAGAGAACAACAACAAAAGC